>NC_140615.1:38772785-39485285 GCF_057381915.1 Diplotaxodon limnothrissa
ACAGGGACAATAACAGGACAAGAGCGCAGCGGTGAAGTGCAAACTGCATCCAGGACACAAACATCTGTATTACACTGCTAACATCTGTACAGACAGCATGCTAACACTAAGCTAGCCAAGAACCCAGAGTGATGTTAAAGCTGAGCAGACTCCAGTCCAGCAGCCAGAGCCTGAACTCCAACAGGTAACAAGCTGATGAGCAGCCGGGCTCTTTCTACCTGTTTCTATAGCAGCATCACTGTGACAGCTACAACATGTAGACGATGGTCTGCAATACATGTCTGGCAGCCCTGGTAGGACCGCCAGAGTCTGGTTTCTCTATTAGAGGGAGAGATAAGGAGGAAGAGGAGGGTGTCAACGAGGAGGAAGAGCAGAATACAAAAGATAGGGAAGCAGAGATAACAGGAGTCTGGGCTATGTGAGAGAGAGAAGTGAAGGAGGAAGATGTGACCGTATACATTTCTGCCTGCATGGAGCTCGAGATCAGGATTTCACCATTTCACTGAACAAACACACACACACACACACACACACACACACACACACACACACACACACACACACACACACACAGAGGAGAGGCAGCTCTGCGGGTTCAGACAGGCTGCCTCACATTCCTCTCTCCTTTATTCAGGTGGGGGGTTAGATGGGCACACACACACACACACACACACACACACACACACACACACACACACACACACAGCGCCCACCTACGTTCTTTCAGGACAAAAGTAGAACCTGAAGTCCCTCCCCCTCCGCTCGCTCTCCCAGCAAACACCGCCGATCCGCGGCCAGAATCACCTCCCGACTAAACATAAGAGCTGCAGGTTTCAGTGGTTTGTTCGTACGTTTGTCATTAACAGACGTGTCACATGCAAAAACACGCTGAGACATAAAGACAACGAAGGAAGGAAAACCAGCACAAACAGGCTGCGCAGCACCCAAACATCAGAATCACACTTTTTATGTTTTTATGACCTTTTTCAGACATGAGTCGGTAAAATATTTAAACTGAACAGAAGCTGAAATGATGAAGTTCATTTGTTTACAGCTCTACAGGAGTGTGGATTTAATCACACTTTTAATCATCTTTGATGTGGACTTCAGCTTTGCTAATAACACTGAACACAACTACCCACAATTCACTTTGTTTGAATTAAAGCAGCGAGGCAGGAGCGACTGTCCTCAGTCTGAAGCCGTGTGGTAATAACACGAGTCTGAGTTGTGACCTTGTGTATGTCAGTCCCCTCCTTTCTTTTTGTTTGACCCTCCTTTTGTTGTCTTATGTTCAAATGTCTTTGTCTATAAAAACGGTAGCACGATGACGCTCCTCAGCTCATTTTAGAGCGCCATCCTCAGTTCACACTGAGCCAAGATGGCAGCGAAGTCACAAAACCTTCCTGTGTGAGGATGATTAATGTTTGCAGGTAGAAGGTGACTTCTACAAACCCTCCACATCGATATCGGGCGCCGCCGCCTCCCTCTGTCCTTCTCTTTCTGTCGTTCATTCAGATGATTTCAAATGATCGTCGAAGATGTTGAAACGGTACAGATCAAATATGTCATTCCTGCATCGCTCCAACAAGCTCAGACAGACTTTTAAAAACCACTTTGGAATAATCTCACAATCTGATCCATCCTAACCCCACACGCTACTCAAAATTCCCGCGGGAACTGAAACGTTGCAGCTCTCCTGAGGACAGAGGACAGAGCTCTGGAAACGTTCGGCACCACAGAAGAAGAAGGAGAGCAGCCGACACAGGGAGCAGACCTACCTGTCCGAGGTCCAGCGTGACGTTCACCTCGTTGAACTCAGTGCTGCGGGACAGCGGCGGGCTCTGCCACCATCGCTCCGTCCCGTCGATGGCGTTGGTGATGGGATGGGCGCGGTCGCTGTGGCCCTGGCTGCAGATGTCGCAGTACTGCCCCTGAGAAGAAACAGAAATCAATCATCCTGTTACACCAGCTGTTTGGGGAACATCTGCCCATGAAGCGTCTCAAAGCGCCTCTTCGGCTGATGACAGGACAGCAGCGTTCCTCATGGTGGGGTCACGGCTGCTCCAGAACAGCACCGTGACATAGAGCTGCCACAAACGATTATTCTGATAGTCGACTAATCAGATCATCATCCATTGGACGTAAAACGACAGCTTATTGCACCAGCAGCATCTGCTCTTATATAACTATCATTAGCTTACAGCTTTAAGTGTTTAAGGTCTGTGCTAACTAAAAATAAAGACAAGATGATAGTTTATTAAAGTTTAATGAAGTTTGCAGATTGTTTCGGTGAAGTTTAATAAACTCCTTGCTATCTAAAATATAACAGGACACCGGAGTAAATTCTGGAGCATCTCACACTTCTGATAATCAGCTGTCTGCTTGACGTTTACTCAGCTGTGTAAAAACTATAACTTTAATCTCAGCCAAACAGATTTACTCAGGAACAAATAAAATACTAAAAAGCCAAACAACATTTTTAAGTTATCTAAGTGACTTATATGTTTAACCTGAGTAGCGAAAGACGGCGGTGGGCTTGAAAACGATTTGCCGGGAGTCCGGTGTTCTCACGGCGCTAGTGACCTAGCCCCCGGCTAGCTATCGAGCTAGTGGGTAACAGACGTCTCCGAAAATGTCGGAGCGCTTTTGAAAATATGTGGTGTCCTGATAAACTGAGCAGATATTTGAGGTTTACACAGCTACATTCTCGCCTGAAAATATGTTAAACGTTTATTTTGTGACCCAGAAAGAATAATAAGAATAATATTCAAACTAACTAGCTGCCGCCATTGTTGGAAACTGAGCTGGGCTGCGCTATGAATTCTGGGATAGGTTGGGCCTCGAAGTATACACCCGACCCATCCTTCAAATCTGGGGAAATAAAGACCGCATTTGTCGGAGTCTTCGAATTCGAATGGACCGTCTTCGTCGTGTCGCTGTAACGTAGTCGGCCTACAAATGCGGCCTCAGGAGGATGCGGTTCCTGAATTTGGACACAGCTACGATACCGGACACAGCTTCTTCTTCTTCTTCTTCGGGGTTTAACGGCATCCTTGAACATGCAGTGCTGCCATCTTCTGTTTCAGTCCGTTATTACACTCTTAAATCCTGCTACTTATTCCTGCGACTTTTGGGATCTTACAAAGCTTCAAATGAGGCGTCGACTATTAAATTAGTCGTCGATTCTGATAGTCGACTAATCGTGGCAGCCTTAACCGTGATTCTGTTTTTCCTTTTCATTCATATTTCCTGTTTCTGGGAGGTTTTGCGCATTAACTCGTGTTCTAAACGCTTTGCCTGCTGGATTATTTTGGGCCTTTCCAGCACACCATTAGCCGGAGCAACGACCAAGCACGCATAATGTAAGGTTAATACAGCACGGTGGTGGGTTTAGGTGGGGGCCGGCTGCAGGTAGCTCCACAGTGCACACGCCCGCTGCAGACGTGACACCCACTTCGAGTCCCCGTTTCTGTCCTGGTGGTCCGCTCGGCCGTTTGGCCCAAAGTAAGCATTAGCATAAACTCAACAAGTGCCGACCTGAACAAAAACCCAGGTCAGGGGCCGTTATCACAGCAGGTCCCTGAGGTCAGAGGTCACGTCTCTGTGGCTCAAACCATCCCCCACTGTTTGATGAGCTGTTAGAGCTGAGCTGTGACACCAGAGCGCCGTTAGCTTTCGGTCAACAGCACGCTCTGCTGCAGGTCTCAGATCTGCTCACACGCCGGCCTCTGCCTTGTGGCTTTATTTGTCATTAGAAGCCAGAAAACCAGCAGCTGCTGATGCGACACAGAGAGCTGTGGATCAATCATGAAACTTCAGCTGAGCACAATGATGTGATCTGTTTTTTGCCAACACGCATTGTCTAACTGAAAACCTGCACGGAGTCACTCTCCTGCCGACCCTTTGGCCCAAAGTAAGGTTTAAGCATCTTTTCTTCCTGAACACTAAACTTCTCCCCTCACACGTCTCTGACTGAGCGCTGCTGTGTCTCCGTCTCTGCTCACTAGAGCGTGCTCGCCGCCTCGTACACCTCCTGCACATTTAATGAATAAAGACACTCCCACATCGTGCTGTCGGGACACATTGTGTGTGTGTGTGTGTGTGAGAGACAGTGGAGCGACCTGGCTTAGAGGCCCCGCCCTCTCAGGCCAGCAGCCCTCGACCACATTTTTGGGGAACGTTGTTCCTGCAGCAGTGTCCGAGGATCAGGACGAGCTGCATAAGTACTCAGTGTGGAGGAGGACAAACAGCAGCTGAATTCAGGCAGTAAACTGTAAAATGAGGTCTTCCTGTGCCCCCCGCCCCCCACGGAGGAATGTGCCTCAGGCTGCAGGTTTCTCTGCTCTGCTGCTTTCATTCTTTCTCCTCATCCTCCACCTTTATCTCCACCTCTGATCTCTGTGAACTTCAGTCTGAGCCTAACAGCCATCACTCCTGACTTCTGCAAACTCAACGTGAGCTGATTTTTATTTTTCCCCCCCAAACTCGATAATCTCGCGGTAAGATGGCGGGCGAGCCTGCTCTGATTGGACGACAAGGGTCAGTCACTGTGAGGAATGCAGGGACAGGTGGGAGAGAGAGGGCAGTGAGTGTGCAGGTTATCACCCGCAGAGCTGCTGTAATGGTTAACCTGCTGATGCTGTTCATGAGCCTTTGCACTGATGAAAAACACACACACACACACACACACACACACACACACACACACACACACACACACACACACACACACACACACACACACACACACACACACACACACACACACACACACACACCTCTCTGCTTCCTTAAATCAGAAGAAGGGCGAAGTAGAGCCAACGAAGCCGAGCGTGACATAACGAGCTGGCAGCAGCTTTGTGCACGCCGCCGACCTCCTCTGCTCTTCAGCGAGGAAGAAGAACCAGGTTACAGAGACACGTCCACAACTCAGCTACTTCATTTCTGTACTTCAGGTTTTTTTTATGGAAGTTTATTCTTTAGAAACATGAAAATCCAGGTTCTGCTTTTGTGTTTCCATGAGAACTTCACACGTCACACATCTGAAAATAAAACAACTGGAAATATGGACCATGAAGTCCTGGATGAATCACCTCAGTTCCTTAAAGTGCTTTCTACTGTAAGGTAAAGACCCTACAATGATGGAGGCAGACCCCAACCATCAGACAACCCCTTCTGAGGAGGGCCGAGTACAATAACCTCAGTTTGATCTGAATTAAGAAGCAGAAAGTTAGCGGCCATCCAGGTCTTTATGTCTTTAAGACATTCCTGCAGTTTAACTCATTGGTGTGTGTTATCTGGCTTCATGGACAGATAGAGCTGGGTGTCATCTGCATAGCAGTGTAAATGTATGCTATGTCTTCTAATGATGCTGCCTAAGGGAAGCATGTATAATGTAAACAGAATTGGTCCTAGCACTGAACCCTGTGGAACTCCATAATTAACCTCAGTGTGTGAAGAGGACTCTCCATTTACATGCACAAACTCTATTAGATAGATATGATACAAACCACTGCAGCGCAGTACCTGTGTTGCATCTTCAAAAAATAAAAATACAATAACTGAGACTTACAATGAAGTATCGTTGCAACTGGTTTACTGAACCTTCTTTTCAGTGCACGTACAGAACATGAGTATCCATTTTCTTACTGCCCCCTACAGGACACACTCTTCTTCCACTTCCTCACAACATTAATGTAACACAGAACTAATACTGCCTCTCCTGGCGTTACCATTGTAACGACACACTCATTCTGTTTCTTTCAGATGAATAACAGGAACTTAGGGTGTAGGTATCTATGAATAACTATTATGCATACTCATATATTTATATAACCAACTAATTTCTTGATACCACAACCTGTAACACCTACAGCTGCTCTAATCGCCGTAATTCATGAACAAACTGCAGGATTTGATTATTTTCGCACTGCTAAACTTACAGAACCCGCTGGTGTGAGATTGATGTGTCAGTGTGAAAGGTCCTCAGTTTATTACTTATTATTACTCTATTTTTGTATTACAAGATAAACCAGCTAAAAGAAGGTTTTTGGCTTCAGTGTGGAGGGGCCGCAAAGGGGAGGAGCTAACTTGAGAGGATGGGTGAGGGGCTGCCACCAGACTCAGTTTTAGATAAAGAAGGATTATTTTAAACTGTGAGTCATGCAAAGCTCCGCTGACACAGACAAAGAGTAAACGTGAGCTCGGGTGAAGTCTGGGACTGCTGCTCACGCTTACACGGGACGGTTCTCCCCTCTTACACTCACTGATGCTTAGAAACTCAGTCATAAGCCGATACCTTATGATTACACATACGCACACACTGCGTGCTGCAACTACTCAGAGTGACGCCACGAGCACCTGCTTCAGATCTACACCTTACAGCGACTCACCTGGATGGTCTGGCTCGGGTCTCCGGACACCGGGCCCCCGACCAGCTTGCAGTACAGGTCCTGGACGCTCCTGCCGGTGTCGTCCTCCCCGCAGGTCGCCGTGGCGGTGATCTTCGTGCCCTCCGCCAGGTTAAAGTAGGGCGGGTGGAGGCTGTATCCGTTCACCCCGTTGGTGGGCAGCTCCTGGGCCGAGGCGAGGCGCCAGCAGCAGGTCACCAAAAGCAGCCACAGCAGCTCCGAGAGCCGCGCAGGACCGCTCACCATCATCCCACCTGCCCGACAAACTCCAGGAGCAAGCTTTGAGACGGGGTGGCGAAGTCTTAGAAAGTTACCGAGGCTGTGAGGGGGGGGGGGGGGGGTCAAAGCTTCTGCGGGACCGGAGCGCGTGAAGTGAAAAAGCCGCAGAGAGGAAGAGGAGGCGCTGAGTCCTGGAGCGGAGCGCACAGCTTTCTGTCCTCTCCGAGAGTCGCTCCAGCAGGAACACTCAGTCCTCCCCCTCCCTCCCTCTCTCTCTCTCTCTCCTCACCCTCCCCTACCCCATCTCTGGCCCGGCCCCAGAGGAGGAGGGCGCAGAGCTTCCTCGTAGGCCTGCGGCCAACTGAAGCTGATTTTAGTGGCTGAAGACTCGAATTTATGAGTTCTTGTTAGATAAACCATGTACCTGTTTGATGTCTGAGGTCTGGTTTTAGCAGCACGAATCAGAGTCCAGATCTGAGTGTACATGAAACATCTTTGATTAAAATACTGATTGTTGTGTAAAAACAGACACGTGATTTAGTAAGACTGAAAGGTGCAACCTCAACCAGAACACAGGAAACAGCTGATGGAGAATGACACCTGCGCAGGCCTCAGAGACGGAGCCTCGGAGACGGAGTACTTTAACCTGTGTAGTACTTTAACTTGCAGTAGTTTAATTTGAACTTGAAGAAAGTGTCTTTCCTCAGTGTGCTGCATCAGGTGATCCAGGGAATTACCTGCCCAGGTAATAAAACTGTTGCTGAAATCTGTTTATGAGCGCCGATCAAACTCCATTCGCAGATTGAAAACGGAGCGAGCGGCCGTTCACTGGAGCCTAGTTAAAGGTCAAAGCTGCAGGCAGCTGTGCTTGTGGACCTCTGAAGCTTCTGTCGTGGCTGTGTCATTCTTCTTCTGTGGTTATAATCCGCCCTCCTTGCTCTCTGCCTCCTGGGAGCTGGGGCAGCGTCTCTCAGACATTTGGCTAGTCTGTGTTTGGCATCCACAGAGACCTGCAAATCAAACCTGGAGCTCCGCCTACGTGAGCGCTCTGTTAGTGCAGTGACCTCACAGCAGCCATATTATTGGTCACGTGATGTCATTAAAAATGCTCCAAAAGGCTCCAACAGCACAAAAACGGTCCACAGGTCCAGCTTAGCCTAGCAGCTACAGTCAGTCACAGAGGCCACGCCCTAAAATTACAAACCTTAAACCAGGCGTGTTACACAAACACCCTCCCCGTACAGGTGTGACTATGGAGGAAATGATCCACAGAGACCCAACAGTTTGTGTATCAGGCTGTAAAGTTTTAACATGACTCACTGCTGCCTCTGCTGGACGTCAGAAGAACCACAGGGTTGATGGGAAACACCTGCAGAGCTGAGTGTGTTTCTCATGGAGCGCTGCCATGTAATTACGTGGCTCCAGGAGCCACTTTAGAAGATTAAAGAGTTTTTCCCACACTCTCAAACACACAGATAAAAGGTGCTCAGGTGAGTCGGGCACAGTTCATACTGAACAGGTAGCTTTGGTTCAAGTTGCAGAGGTTCTAGTGTAGAATAGCCGTGTATTGTCCTTGTACACGTAGAACAAAACTGTGGCATGAGAAGTTTAGGCAACACAGGAAGAAAACACTGAGCATCACTGCTGTTCGGTCTCACACAGGAACACAACACCTCCACAAGTCAGTATCAGGTAGCCCCGCCCACATTATGCTATTCTGTAATCTGCAGAACATACAAATTAGTACTATGACAACACACACACACTCACAAACAACAGGTGGGTGGGGCTGCGGTCCACGACATCATCCACAGCCAGGAGTGCGAAAAACTGTGATAAACTGAGTGTTTAGAGCAGTCTGAACACGTGAGCTCATTACTAGACAGGAAGTGAGGAGAAGAAAAATCGGTCCATGAAGAGTTACTTCCTGCGTGGTGTTTGCTGCAGGAAATGGACTCTTAATGAAAGGAACGCGAACAAGAGAGGAGGGAGAAATAAAGTGTGAAAAACTCACAGCGAGCCAAACACAGGAAGAGAAGAAGAAGAAAGAGGCCTTGGCGTTTCACCTCACTAATCCTGTCTTTCTCCCTGAACTCTATAACTAATCTACTTCATGGTTACCACAGAGACCAAAGGAGGAGCGAGGGATAGGTCACATGTTGTCATGGAAACTGCTAACTGCTCCATCAATTGAACCCACTCACCCCCGCCTCCCCAAACACACACACAGATGAAGAGGTCTGTGTGCAGCGAGGAACAAAGTTTGAAGTGAGCAGCGAACTGAGCTTCATTCAGGCTCTGATCCAGAGGTCAGCCCCAGAGACGCGTCCGACATCCACGAGGTGTCCGCATCCTCCGAATAATGAGCTTCTGGCAGATTCACAGGAACACCCAGGGGAACACTGCAGAGCGCTGCGTGAAATAAAAACGGAATGAAATCATTTCCGACTCTCATCAACCCAAATTTATTCACACCACAGAAAACATTTAAAGGAGAAAATGAACCATTTCAATAAAGTTTGACTTTGATGGCGGCAACACGTCTGTAAAAGTTGGGACGGGTCGACAAAACGCTGAAAACTGAGAAGAGAAACAGCCGGAGGAAGATTTATCAGGTGAGCTGTCAGCAGCTGGGTCACCCTGTTCACCGAAGTCTATTTACCAACATACGTAAAGATATTACACATAAAAATACACAGAAACATTGGAAATCAGTTTTTGGCACAACACCGGTGTCACAGAAATGTCATGTGATGTGTTTACTGTCACCATTGTGCTCATCTAGATTTGACACAGCAGGGTTTGAGAGGACAGAGACGGGAAGTGAACGCCACCGTGTCGTATTTGTGACGCAAACAAAGCCCAGACGTGTTTATTTGTGTTCATTTGGGCCAGAGCGGCCTGCTCTCAGCGCCGTGTGTGTGAGCAGGTATGGACATGTCCGCCTCTTTGTTTCCTACAAGAAAAGCCTTCAAACACACTCCTGGTGGCCTCCTCCTCCTGAGTGCTGAGGACACGCCTCCCACAGGGGGAGGGGGTGACGGTGGGTTCACCTGTACAGCAGGTCAGACAGTCGGAGGCTCTTTGTAACAGGATTAAATCTGTGACCAAAATGTTTCAGTGAGTTTACACAGCAGGCTCCGCCCACCCCTGCCCTCCTCTCCCGTCTGCTCCTCCTTTGCTTTGAAGTCTAAAGAGACAAAGAGATGAGCCGAACAGAGACAGAGATGATGGAAAGACAGATAAAAGGGAGGAAGAGCAGGAGGTGAGGAGGTGAGGGAGTGCCACGAGGAGAACGTAGGAAGAAAGACTGGGAGGAGCCGTCGCAGCTGCAATAAAACCTTGACAGAGACACGGCTGGGAGGGGTCTCAGGTACCTGCTTCACGTTCAGAACGTTGTTTGGCGAGCTGCAACTCGCTCGGTGCCAAAAACACTCAGACACGACCCAGCTTCAGCTTTTTCAAAAAACCCTTTAATCAGCTCAGAGTCAGACGAGCGCAGCAGAAGGTTTCCCCTCTGATAACGAGGCCTTAGCACAGGGGTGGGCAATCCCAGTCCACGAGGGCCGGTGTCCTGCAGGTTTTAGAGCTCACCCTGGGTCAGCACACCTGAATCACATCAGTTCATTACCAGGCCTCTGGAGAACTGCAGGACATGTGGAGGAGCTAATTTAGCCGTTTAAATCCGCTGTGTTGGTTCGAGGACACATCTAAAACCTGCAGGGACACCGGCCCTCGTGGACTGAGATTGCCCAGCCCTGCCTTAGCATCAGCTTATTATTATCATCAGTGTTCCAGTAACAAGGAAATATGTCCATGAAAGTGAAACAGCTGTTACTGGGTCAGCTGACCAAACAATCTATTCATTTTTGTCTGCAGCTCCAGCCGCTCAGCTTCATGGTTCTGTTTTTTATCTGGGAAATCATTTCTGCTTTTTGGATAAAACATCTGATTTTCATGGAGAACACTCAGAAGATTCAGATTCACAGAGCCGTGCGAGTGACCCTGAAGGCCTCGGGGAGACATACCTGGCAGCCCCAGAGGAGGAGGAGATGCTAGCCACCTGCTCAGAGGCTCACCTGAGGGACAATAAAGTGTGGGAACAGAGCCGTAAACCGGCCTCATTACAGACCCTGAAACCACACGACGCCCCTCTGTGACCTCACATTCCCTCTCTAACCTCTCATTTCATTGGCTCACGTCGTCCTTACAGCCAGGTTGGGGCAGACGGTCACCCAAACATTAAAGGGCGCTGTAACGGAGCTTCTCTCCACTCTTCTTTGCGTTTCATTGTGTGTGATCGTCCTCAGCAAGCAAGTTTCTACTGAGACAGACATGAAACTCTGGTTTGATGTGAGAAGTTCAGTCCCAGCTTTTCACATTTAACCTTGACCTTTGACCTCTGCAGAGAGGCTTGAGGATCCAGACTCTGATGAAGAACGGAATCTTTAAATATCACCATCATCTTCTTTTGCCCTTCGGCCCCACAAACAGATGCTGAGCACTGTTCAGGTCTGGGTGAAGAGGAGGTGCACCTCCAGAGCTGAACACCTAAACACACCTCTGAACACCGTGATGACGTAAAATAGAGTTGGATGTCTGGAAACCAATCTTGGTCTCGAGACCACTTTTACCTGGTCTTGGTCTTCTTGATCTCAGATCCCTCAATCTGGTCTTGAGTCAACCATCAGCGGAGCGGGGGGTGTCATACTGGGCTTAGGCCTGGGTCATCTTTTCGGGGTCTTTTGGAGTGTAATTTGTTTCATAGTTAGAGGCCTGACTGACAGCTGTATAAAACAAAAACTACACACAATACTCGAAGCACATAGCGCACAGTCGTAAATTCCCCCTAATTTTGGTATGATCCGAGCTCAGGCACTGGGCGACTGAGCACAGCACTGACGCCTGTGAGCGAGGGGGGAGAAGCTGCTGCCTGCCAGTGTGCTGCAGACAGAGGAGAGCTTAAGTTTGAGCAGCTACCAAAGCAAATCATTCGTACTGAACTAATAATGTAAATATGACGGTGCATCACGAAAGACTGATATCAAACGGATCACTTGACCAATATTACGTTACTCGCTCTTCCAGCGAATCAACAAATGGCGAAATGAAAAGCCGAACAACAACAATCCTGGTTCTTTAGAGAGTCTCAGCTTACATGTGTTTATTTCATATTTTCAGTTGTTTCCCTCCACGGCTAAACAAACCGGTTTCAGTAATGCACTGATATACAAGAAAGGACATAAGGAGCTTCTTTCAAAGAAGAAACTCAGGTAGATGTTATTTTATTTATCATGCTTTGTATGTTGTTCAGTATATTTCTATGCAAAACAACAGGAATTTCTGGGTCTGGTTGAATTGGGGTTTAGTCCTCGTGTCTTGATACAGCCCAACTTTGTTCTGCCTCACTGCTTAATTAGAAAACTAGTTTAAGGTGTCCTGCATATGTGGTATATATTTTTCCCTATATGAAGTCATTGTTTTTTGAACAAAACTCAAAACAGAGCCTGACAATCTTTCAGTCATTTCTAACCCCCATCCCACATGCATACTACCCTTTAGGGCTAAGCCCCGGGTGTCTGGCTCCGCCTCTGGAGTCAACAGTATCGATGACACACAACGTAACGTTCAATAATGTGTCATGCGCAAAAGCGTCAGCTCTGAGCCGTGCTTACAGAGCGCTTTGTAGTGAATCATATTGTGGCCAATCACGTGCGAGGATACAGGATAACATCATCATGTGAAAAACAGAGAGGGTGATGGACGCGACAGTCAAGTGGAGCGTGCGTCGGTCCTCTCAGTGAGAGGCAGTAGACGGCGGTGAGGAGGGCTGTGCGAGAGCAAGAACACATAAATATGCCTGAGACCCGTAAACGAAGCAGCATCTGGCTGCAGCTTAAAGACTTTTGTCTCGTCTCGACTTGGTCTCGATGTTGTGGTTTAGGCGGTCTTGACTACAAGTCTAACGTAAAGTCACATGACCAGAGAAATCCTGCACGGCAGAATTAACACCTTCACGTCGATGGAGCTCGCTGTGTTTCCTTCATTGCTGTTAAATGAAAAGTTAAGTTTTTCTTCCTGTTTGCAGGCTTGTATTTTTATCTCGTGCTGCCCCCTGTTGGATGATATAGGAAACTGTTTTTTCCCTGGCTGTGGCTCCTCCCCTCTATGAAACACCTGCTTTTTATTGATTTTTGCCACCTGGACCAGTCTCAGGTGAACTTCATGTGCCCTTCAGGACCTGCTGGGACATCCTACGTTCATCATGATGATTCAGACTTTTCAAAGGTAAAAGGTGAATTTACAAAGCGCAGCATCATACGGTTCTTCACAGGTTTATGAGTGTTAGGGCCCAGGAGGACGATCCTGGTATTAACTGTACATTTAACCTCCTAGGACCTGCCGTCCACATATGTGGACATCACATTTTAGGTTATTTAGACCAGAATACTCAATTTTGCTCTACGTGGGCCTGTTATCCACTTAAGAGGACATTATACTGCTACTGTTCTATCAAAATTTTAAATGAATATCCTCATTTATGGCTCTTATTTTTCTTAAAAACAAAAATAAGGTTAAAAAAAAAATCTGGTAATTCTTTGTTTTTACATTCATCGGGCCCCAATCAGCCCAAATATCAAAGAGAAATTAAAAATGCTGCCGTGGAAGAGTTCGGTTCTTAGGAGGTTAAAGGAGACCTTTCATCTGCTCCCACCTGTCCTGAGCAGACACCTATCAAACATGAAAGTTTACCCAGAATGCACTTTGTGAAGTTTTGACATCGAACTCTGACAACTGATCACAGGAACCAGACTCGAACCTCTGGGTTTCCTCTCAGGGGATAAAATATGACATCATTTATCAGCTTCATTGATCATTTGTGAAATCTCATTAGAGCCACAGTAAACTGCTGCTACGACAAACACACTTAGCACAATCTCAAAGCTCGGATTTACCTGAACAATGAGTCTGAGAGGAAATTATACCTGCTCTCACTCAGACCGTCACGATTACTACAAACTCCAGCTGCGCACACACATCAGTGAAGTTTTAAAGGTAAACACACACATACAGATCCATCGCTGCAGACAAATATGATGCTGAGATTTAAGAAAGCGCCTGCTCGGCAGAGAAAGAGACAATCTTGGTTAAATCTTTGCGGCCCTGCCCTCTGGAGGCGTTCGCTGATGCCTGAGAACGTGGCGCATCAGTTAGACCCACTGGAGCTCGCTGACCTTTCACCTTTCCTCCCCACAGAAACAGTTTGTAGTAACCTTTGACCCCCCCCCAAACCCACAGCTGACTTCCTTCAGCGGTTTGTGTTTAGCTGACCAGCACCAGCCTCTGGTTTTTATGCAGGTACAATAACTGAAGCCCTATTTTCAGCCAACGCACTGAGCATGCTCAGACCCGTATGCGACCCATCAAACGTGAAGAAACGACAGCAGACGATTTTATTTTCTCATTTTATTTTCCAAACTGTCTCCAGCTGCACACACTCAGAAGTTCCTGCAAAAGAAAAACAGGAAACAGCTGTTAGACGCACACTTTAGACTTCCTGTCTTCTTTTAAACACTTTCACAATAAAGTGTCTCACATTAATAAAACTGATGACGCCACATGTTTGGCAGTGGCGCTCTAAATCCTGATGTTTAAACAGGAAGTTGAAGTTTACTGACTGTCCGCACAAACGCTCGCAGTGTTTTCAGGGTTAATGAAAGCGGTTTAATGTGGATTAAGCCTCAGTGCCACCAGGCCATCGTGCTCCTACAAAAGCGACGTCACATCGGCCGAGACGAGCCGCTGCTTTGGTGTCGGGCGCCTCTAGATGTTTGTAACCTCTCATGTGACCGGTGGGTGTTACCGGTGTTTTAACGAGCTGTTGGTGCTGGAGCTCAGATTACTGCGATCACAGGAGGCGGTCCTCCTGCACCAGCTGACACTGAGCTATAAACGCTACGATGCTGTGCTGATGTCATGACCCTTTACTGTCACTTTATTTCCTCTGAGAGTTTTAGAGTTTGAACCTGATAAATGCTGACGTGTTACTGCTCCGTCTTTTTAAAGAACATTTCCAGCGTTGTTGTTTTACTCGCACGACTCAGCGCTCAGATATTTCATTTATTTTCTTTGGTGATCTTTGGTTAGCACTGCATCCTGTTTGTCTCCATCAGCTCGCCGTGTCTGAAAATCATTGTGCGTAAATACAGTTCTGTGACAGTGACGCGGCCGTCGCGTGGTTCGTGATCGAGGTCGCCGATGACGTACGGCTGGCTGAACGAAGCCGTGCTGTGACGCCACTGCACCCCAGCCTCACTTTAACAGTTTACGATCAAACGTGAGAGCTGCTTACTTCACCACGACGCCGTCGTTCTTCGCCAGCCTCAGGATGGAGTCGTCAGACTCGCCCTGAAACACACAAACAGTCTGTTCAGATTTATAGAAAAAAAATCCCAGAGTCTCAGCCCTGAATCTGAGATGTCTGGGTTTGTTGTGGCTGCTCTCAGTGGTTCCACCTAGAACACTGAGGGCGTGTTTAATGTTCTGCTCACACTTACCATCCTGCGGATGGGGCCGCAGATGGCGTAGGTCTTGGACTGACCGTTGAAGCGTCCGGTCACCTTATCAACCTGAAACAAGACAAAAGAAACATTCAGACACCCGTCACTTTAACCACGAGCGGCCCGAGCATCACATCAGCGTTTCAGTTCCACACAACTCCAAACTGGAACGTCCCACCGGAGCGTGGAACTGGAACAACGTCCCTCTGGAACTGGATCGACTTCTGTGTGAGCGAACATCAGTTTCCAGCTTCCCTCTGGTGCCTCTGCGGTTCACACATCTTGCAAATGTGTGTGCACGGCACGCAGATCCAACGATAATGAGCCGCATTATTTACATACTCGTGAATCATGGAGCGCCGTCCTCTCGCTGCCTGCAGCACTTCCAACATGAAGAGTCCCAGCTCACACACACCAAGTCGTGAACGGACAGGTGTCCGCTGATCAGGTGACACACCTGTATGTTGCTATATGTCATTCATTTTAAAAATGCTACCTCAGGAACACGTCCAGCTGAGCGGCGCATCTGGACCCTTTGAGGTAACGGTGCACACCTGCATTTCCTGATGCCGCCATCATGCTAAAATCTTTATTTTGAAAGCAGTTGAAAACAGCCACAGCTGACAGAAAGTACTGTACATTGGAACGAAATAATAAAATTACATAAGCTATAGATAAAAGCCAAATAAAAGAAAAATGTAAAATAATTAATTAGTTAGCTAATAACTAATTTAATCACAAGAGAAACTAAGTCTCACTGAGGTCAAAAGCCAAAGAATAAAAATGGTTTTAAGATGCGTTTTAAAAGTGGACAGTGAAGCGGCCTCTCTAATGTGCAAGGGCAGGTTAGTCCATAATTCAGGAGCTATAGAAAAGGCCCCGCCCCCTCTGAGCTTCCTTCTGGATCTCCAGGAGCAGCCGGTCAGCTGACCTAAGAGACCGACAGGGTGTGTGGAGATGAAGACGCTCAGAGAGGTAAAGCGGGGCAAGACTGAAAGTATTTAAACACAAACATAAGAATTTTAAAATGAACTCTAAAAGGCACGGGCAGCCAGCGCAGTGAGGCATGCACCGGGATTATGCTCTTTTTTACCTGTTGTCAGTCGTGCAGCGGCTTTTTGAGCCAGCTGCAGACGTGACGGCAGCAACTGACTGAGTTACACTCTGCAGACAGGATGAAATAAAGGCATGGATCACTGGGCAGCACTAAAAGCATGATTACAAGTGCTGCCTAAAAAGAAAAGATTTCACTCTCGCCTTACATTATAAAAACTGGACTTCACCACTTCTCTGATTTGGTTGTCCAACTTATAATTACTGTCCAAATTAAAACCAAGTCAGTAATAACAGGTTTAAAATAAACTTCCAGGTAGGGCTGCACGATTAATTGTTAGAAAATCGCGATCTCGATTCATACTTATGTGCGATCTCATTTCCAAATGACAACGATTTAAAACAAAACAAAACAAAAAAAGACGACGATTGTAGCGCATTTTGATCCGGGACGTACTCTGCATGAAAACAAGCGCTCACTCTTCCTGCTCAACAAATGACAAGGGCGGAGCCTTATACCACGTGATACAGAAGCTGTGCCGTGTGATGCTAAAATTAGCAGGAAAAAACAACGGAGAGCACGTCAGGGATGACGAGAAAGTGACAGGAGAAAATCCGTCCCGGTCAACCACCCAAACATCAATAACGGGAACCTTATACAGCGCTTCCCTATACACGTCGACCTCCCGCAGGCACAAAGACATTACGGAGGCTATCACTTATCACCTGACCAAAGATATGGCTCCATCAACACTGTGCAAAACGAGGGATTTAGGAAAATGATCAACACCCTAGACAAACGCTACACAGTGCCGTCCCACAACTATTTTTCTATTGTTGCACTACCTGCTCTGTACACGCAGCGTCGAGCAACGGTGGAGACGGAATTTCAAGCAGTACAACAACAAAACGTGAGACATTTGTTGTTTTTATGTTCAGTCTCAACTGTTACGAAGTTGATGTGCAGTTAATAAGTGCAATAAATATTTATACTGGAAAAGAGAATCGTGATCTACTGGTGGTGGTCAGAGGGCCCGGTGGCGCCAGTGTCCGGCAGCCTCGCCTCTGTCAGTGCGCCCCAGGGCAGCTGTGGCTACAATGTAGCTGCCATCGCCAGTGTGTGAATGTGTGTGTGAATGGGTGAATGACTGAATGTAGTGTGAAGCGCTTTGGGGTCCTTAGGGACTAGAAAAGCGCTATACAAATGCAGGCAGGCCATCTCAATTCTAAGCCAAAAAAATCGTGATTCTCATTTTATGCAAAATCGTGCAGCCCTACTTCCAGGGGTCCCAAATCTACAGAGGAGCACTCACAAGGACCACTGGGTCCAAACACCAGCTACTATGTTTAAGGATCACAGCCCTGTGATGAGCTGCTCACTGGACTACCAGCCCTCTCAGCTGGTCAGACCACAAGAGCAGAGATTTGATTGGATGAATGTGCCAGCAGAAACACAAACAGAGCAACGTTAACGTTACGCTGAGCGTTTCCCTGCTACAGGTCAGGTACCGGACTAAAGTCTGAGATGAGCTCAGACCAGGCTCGAGTTTCAGAAAATCATAAATGCAGCTCCGGGAGTCACCATGGCAACAGAAAACAGCCGGGTAACAGAATCATAAAAACATGGCTCTTTCTACCCATGTTTCCCACAGGCAGCACACACGGCATCAAAGGCGCCATGGCATGGCACGGCACGCTGCCAGGCGGCACACAGGAGGCAGCTGACCGAAGCCTGGTTGAAGCGCCCTTCCGACACAGTTGGTGTGGAGCATCTACAGTTTGTTGTACGTGTACAATGACAAAGGCTATTCTACTCCATCTGTCTTTGAGGAACACAAACCCGGGGTTTCCCCTTATCTCAGGATCAACCTGCTGCCTGCCACGGAAAGACGACCCCAAACCACACAGGGCACGCTCTGTTCCCAAACGTCATCATCACTGGACCCGCCTACACACCGCCCGAGGCCCTCTGACCAGCTCTCACCTCAGCGATGTTGATCTGGATGGAAGCATGGTCTTTGGCTCCGATGATCCTGTTGCTGGCAGAGCTGCAAACACACACACATACTTCATTAAACGTCAGCTCGCCATCACCTGTCTCTCTAACTTTCTTCCTCGCTGCTCTCACCATTTCCGCGGGACGTACAGGTCCACAAATTCACCGGCGTCGTTCTGCATGTTGGAGCTCGTTCGGGTGTCACCTGCAAACACGTCACACTTTTGAAAACACACACAGCGCCCTCGCGATGCTAACAGGCTAACACAGACACATAGCGCCGCCGCGATGCTAACAGGCTAACACCCGAGCCCACACTGCGGCCTCGTGCGGCTCTTTGCGGGACACAAACGCTAACATCAGCACTCGTGGAGCCCGGGAGCCCCCCACACGCTACACACACACACACCCACAGCACGAGCCCGGCTCAGAAATCACAGCCAGCCGACGATAAAACACATTTTCAGACATTTTTACTCGGAGAGCGCGAGACACACGTACCGTGCAAGTTAAGTGGCGAAAAGGAAAGGGAGGAGCTTCGTCACCGGAAACACGTAAATCGCGTCTGCGTGTCTGATTTTTATGAAAACTATTTATTTTTTTTAATTTTTCATTTCTAAAACATTTCCTGTCGCCCGTAGAGCTGCCCGATGCATTCTGGGATTATATTCACATTAAACTCTAACGGACCGTTTCAGCCTCGTTCACGCGCCACGCGTTAGTTGTTGCTCAGCTTTTCTGAGTGGCGACACCTATCGGTCAGGAGGAAATGCGAGCAGGGAGCCCTTGTACGAGGTCAGACCTGCACTAGTGATGTGCGATACCACTGATTTCCTTTCCGATCCAATACCAAGTAAAATTCAGGGTGGTATCGACGATACTGATCTGATACCGATACTTTGTACAAAACCTTTTTTTACTGTATCTTTTATTGTATCTCAAATTATAAAAACGGAAGTTGTGCGCCATTTGAGCATGTTCAGCACTAAAGGACTCTGCGACAGACGTCTGTCTCGCCCTAGCAGCACCTGTCCCTCTCCTCCTCTTCAGTTCGCCTCAACATAAGCTCGTCATATTCTGTGATATGATTTATTCTGAGGTGTTTGATGAGGTCAGTGGAGCTGCCACGAAACCTCACTGTCTTGCCACATCGCAAACTGCGTCTTGGCTGTTTGTGGAGGTAAAACACGTCCACACATGACTCCATTTACGCTCAGCCATTGTTGTGAGTGCGCACGCCAGGGGCTGCCACACAGTTATGCAGCCGTATTTCGCACATGACTATGAAAGGCGGAAGAGGAAGTAGTTCCTTCCAGTGTAGACGATCCGAATGTTATAGTTTCTTTCCACTGTGTTAATGATAAACTACAAATTTACCCTAAATTACTAAAATATCAATATTTTAATGTGAGAATCGATTCTAGAACATAAATGACTGATATCGGAGGAATCGATATTTCAGGATCGATCTGCACATCTCTAGGGCACAGAGGTCATCAGAGTAGAATCAGAAGTACCACTGTGTGTCATCTGCATAGGAAACATTGTGAGTCCTTATGACAGTACTAAGCCGGAGCATGTGAAGTTTAAAGAGTAATGATAAAGACCGACCGCTGAGAATTGCTGACTGCATGTTGATCTGTGCAGAGTTACAAAGCCTTTGAATCCACAGTGTCAAAGGCAGCAGTGAGGTTGAGCTGAACGTAATTGAAACTAAGAATTGCTGTTGGTCTTCAGCTCAACTTCAGCTGGTGAAAGAATGTGAATGCTTTTACTTTGAAAGAATGCTCTCATAGAAATATTTATTTTTCCATGACACGGAAACTCTGGTGACTGCGTCACTTGCTCTTAAACAGGCCGAGACAGGCTGGATTGTTGCAGTAGATCTGATATGGGCTGCTTTCTGATGTCAGGTGGAGGCCTTACAGTAATACACAGAAAACCCCAACAATGAAACAAGCCCCTATGAGCAAACACTCGGCGACAAGTCAAGGTCAAGTTCATTTATATAGCACAATACCAACAGTCCATGCTGCACAAAGTGCTTAACATTGTAAAATGCCACTAAAATAAATAAAATGCAGAACAATGATGCAGTAAAACATAGAAAAACAAATGAATCAATAAAATAAATCAATAAAAGCAACTAAAACAACAACAAATAAGGCTGTTAAAACCAAAATGTTCAACGTGTGTGAAAAGCCAGACCATAAAATGTGTCTTTAGTGATGATTTAAAGTGTTAGTGTTTGTGCAGGTCTAATATTAAGAGGAAGACTATTGCAGAGTCTGGGTCCTGCCACAGAGAAGCCTCTGTCACCACCACACTTCAGTCCAGGAGTAGTTAAGCTTAGTTCTGACCTGGACCTCGCGGTTCTTCCTGGAGCATAAACCAACAGCGTGATGCTATGCAGAGGGCGCATTGCATCACAGTTTGAGCTGGTTTCTGTCCACCCACATATCCCTGTAATGCCTTACTGATACTGTTTTCTTTCAGTATGAGTGTGGTTATTCCACTGAACTGCAAATGTGTTTTGACATTTCAGTCATATCTCCATATCTGTACAGTTCAGCCTCCTCATTTTTCTGTTTACAAACTTCTCACCCCATCTATCGAAGTCAGGTGTTTGTAAATCATGAAATCCTCCTGTATGACATCATGAACATCATGGATGCCACCATGGAGCTGCAGAAAGGTGTAATGAAGAAGGTGCTTAAGAAATACAGCAAGCTGTCCAGAATGAGGCCTTGGAAACTGCCGAGCAAAGACTCACAGCCTTGGCCAGCTGCTTGAGGAGGTACACCAGAGAGATAGAAGGCAGGAGAATAAACCAGCTGTTCTCCACAGAACCAGCAAAGGTGTACTCTCAGTGGCAAGGGAACAATAAGAGAACAGCACCACCAAGGCTGGAGACAGAGCAATACTGGAAGAGCATATGGGAGAAGGATGCAACCCATAACGGCAATGCTCAGTGGCTAGAGGATCTGAGGGCTGACCACAGCGACCTCCCTGAACAGGGTCCGGTTACCATCACGGTGGCAGATATCCAAGAAAGGGTCTCCAGTATGAAGAGTTGGACAGCACCAGGGCCCGACATGGTTCACGCCTACTGGCTGAAGAAGCTGACTGCACTCCACGAGTGTCTGGCAGCGCAAATGAACCAGCTGCTAGTTAACGAGAGACACCCGGAATGGCTAACCGAAGGCCGGACGGTCCTGATCCCCAAGGACCCCAAGAAGGGACCGGTCCCCTCCAACTACCGACCAATAACCTGCCTCAGTACTACATGGAAGCTCCTGTCAGGCATCATGATTCAAGATGGCGCTGGAGTGACGGCAGCCTTTCCAAGTAGCTCTGCAACACCGCACCTTTTTCTTAACTTTAACTTTTTTAGACTAGGCTTTTCAAACTTTATTTCACCTTCCTCTACTTATACCTCTTAGATATAGCGATACAAGATGGATAATGCACTTTTTAAAACTTCTGGAACCAGCTCCTTCATCTATTCGAGAGCGGAGCTGCTGGCACTAAGAACAAAGGGACAGACCGGCATGCGACACATGTCGCCCCTGCTAAGACGGTACGGTGTTATCCTAAAAACAAACCGTGGGTAACACAGGAAGTCAAAGCTGTCCTCAACATGAAGAAGAAGGCTTTCAGGAGCAAAGTGAAGGAGGAGATGAAAGCAGCACAGCGGGAGGTGAAACGCTGCCTGAGGGAAGCAAAGGACACCTACAGGAGGAAGGTGGAGCAGAAGTTGGAGAGGAACAATATGAGGGAGGTCTGGAATGGTGTGAAAACCATCACAGGCCACAACACCAAGAAAAGCACAGTGGGGGGGACTGTGGAGAAGGCAAACGAACTCAACAACTTCTTCAACAGGTTTGACCAGCCCACAACCCCCCCACCCTCACCTTCACTACAGAGTCCTCTCCCCACTCTCCTGCCTCCCTCGCTTCCCCCCCTTCCTGACACCATGACACCCCCCTCCTCCAATCCCTCTCTCAGCAGCAAGACATCTCCCCCCCTCCCCTCCTCCCAAACATCTCCCAGTGTCACAGTGGATCAGGTCAGGAGGCAACTGAGGAAGCTTCGCCCCAGAAAGGCAGCAGGCCCAGACAAGGTGTGTCCTAGGATGCTTAAGGCGTGTGCTGCTGAACTTGGGGAGCCGCTACAACGAGTCTTCAACCTCAGTCTGCAACTGGGGAGAGTTCCCGCCCTATGGAAGACATCCTGCATCGTCCCGGTCCCCAAAAAGAACCGGCCCAATGAGCTGAATGACTTCCGACCGGTGGCACTGACGTCACATCTTATGAAGACTCTAGAGCGGCTCTTCCTCAACCTCCTCCGACCACAGGTACAACATGCCCAGGACCCACTACAGTTTGCATACAAGGCGCGTGTCGGAGTGGAGGATGCCATCCTGTACCTCCTGCATAGAGCCCACTCACACCTGGATGGGGGAAAAGGCACGGTCAGGATCCTGTTTCTTGACTTTTCCAGTGCCTTTAATACCATCCGGCCCTGTATGCTTCAGGAAAAACTGAACAGGATGGAGGTGGACCCCTGCCTGGTGGCTTGGATCTCCGACTACCTCACCGACAGACCACAGTACGTTAGGCTGAAGGACATCACGTCTGACACTGTGGTCAGCAGCACAGGAGCACCACAGGGAACTGTGCTGTCCCCTCTTCTCTTCACCCTGTACACCTCTGACTTCTGCTATAACTCTGAATTATGCCACATTCAGAAGTTTGCAGATGACACGGCCATCATGGGGTGTATCTGGGATGATCAGGAAGAGGAGTACAGAAGTCTGGTGAGGAACTTTGTCGCATGGAGTCACACAAACCACCTGCAACTCAACACCTCAAAGACTAAGGAACTGGTTGTGGACTTCGGGAGGTCCAGAGAAGGTCCACTGCCGGTTCAGATAGAGGGGGAGGAGGTGGAGGTGGTCAACAAGTACAAGTACCTCGGGCTGTGGGTGGACAATAAACTGGACTGGTCATGCAACACAGAGCACCTGTATAAAAAAGCCCAAAGCCGACTGTACTTCCTCAGGAGGCTGAGGTCTTTTAACATCTGCAGGAAGCTCCTGAGGATGTTTTACCAGTCGGTGGTTGCTGGAGTACTTTTCTATGCTGTGGTGTGCTGGGGGAGCAGCACAGCAAAGAGGGACTCATCCAGGCTGGAGAAACTGATCAGGAAGGCTAGCTCTGTGGTCGGCATGAAGCTGGACACTCTGGTGACAGTGGCAGAGAAAAGGACATTAAAGAAACTGATGGACATTATGGACAATGCTGGGCATCCTCTGCACACGGCCATTAACAACCAGAAGAGTCTGTTCAGTGACAGGTTGCTTCTCCCAAAGACAAGAACTAACAGACTTAAAAACTCCTTTGTCCCACACGCCATCAGACTGTTTACCTCCTCTCTGGAGGGGAGAGGGAGGGGAAACAGGAGGACAAAGGAGGGGGGAACAACTAAGCTGTAGTGCCTCTGCACCTCACTGTACAATACCTTGTGCAATACTTTTGTAAATAGTCAACAGTGCAATAGACTCAATACTTGAAATGTGCAATTCCCTTGTATTTTTATTTTTATTCCTATTTATTCTATTTATACCCTTCGTATATTTTATTTATATTTGTCTCTGTATTTATATATGTGTGTGTGTGTGTGTGTGTGTGTGTGTGTGTATATATATATAACATTGTGTAACTGTAACTTCTGTCGGTGCTGTGCTTTTTGGAAATCGAATTTCCCAGAGGAACCCACCCGAGGGATTAATAAAGTTCTATCTTATCTTATCTTATCTTATCTTATCTTATCTTATCTTATCTTATCGGCTCTTATCTTATCTTATCTTATCTTATCTTATCTTATCTTATCTTATCTTATCTTATCGGCTCTTATCTTATCTTATCTTATCTTATCGGCTCTTATCTTATCTTATCTTATCTTATCGGCTCTTATCTTATCTTATCGGCTCTTATCTTATCTTATCTTATCTTATCTTATCTTATCGGCTCTTATCTTATCTTATCTTATCTTATCTTATCTTATCGGCTCTTATCTTATCTTATCTTATCTTATCTTATCTTATCGGCTCTTATCTTATCTTATCTTATCTTATCTTATCGGCTCTTATCTTATCTTATCTTATCTTATCGGCTCTTATCTTATCTTATCTTATCTTATCTTATCTTATCTTATCTTATCTTATCTTATCTTATCGGCTCTTATCGGCTCTTATCTTATCTTATCTTATCTTATCTTATCGGCTCTTATCTTATCTTATCTTATCTTATCGGCTCTTATCTTATCTTATCTTATCTTATCTTATCTTATCGGCTCTTATCTTATCTTATCTTATCTTATCTTATCTTATCGGCTCTTATCTTATCTTATCTTATCTTATCTTATCTTATCTTATCGGCTCTTATCTTATCTTATCTTATCTTATCTTATCTTATCTTATCGGCTCTTATCTTATCTTATCTTATCTTATCTTATCGGCTCTTATCTTATCTTATCTTATCGGCTCTTATCTTATCTTATCTTATCTTATCTTATCTTATCGGCTCTTATCGGCTCTTATCTTATCTTATCTTATCTTATCTTATCGGCTCTTATCTTATCTTATCTTATCTTATCGGCTCTTATCTTATCTTATCTTATCTTATCTTATCTTATCTTATCTTATCGGCTCTTATCTTATCTTATCTTATCTTATCTTATCTTATCTTATCGGCTCTTATCTTATCTTATCTTATCTTATCGGCTCTTATCTTATCGGCTCTTATCTTATCGGCTCTTATCTTATCTTATCTTATCTTATTTTATCTTATCGGCTCTTATCTTATCTTATCTTATCTTATCGGCTCTTATCTTATCGGCTCTTATCTTATCGGCTCTTATCTTATCGGCTCTTATCTTATCTTATCTTATCGGCTCTTATCTTATCTTATCGGCTCTTATCTTATCTTATCTTATCTTATCGGCTCTTATCTTATCGGCTCTTATCTTATCTTATCTTATCTTATCGGCTCTTATCTTATCTTATCTTATCTTATCGGCTCTTATCTTATCGGCTCTTATCTTATCTTATCTTATCTTATCTTATCGGCTCTTATCTTATCTTATCTTATCGGCTCTTATCTTATCGGCTCTTATCTTATCTTATCTTATCTTATCGGCTCTTATCTTATCGGCTCTTATCGGCTCTTATCTTATCTTATCTTATCTTATCTTATCTTATCTTATCGGCTCTTATCGGCTCTTATCTTACCTTATCGGCTCTTATCGGCTAAGATGAACAGACACATGGGTCACTACATGAGCGGGCCACAGAAAAGGATGGGCAAGAATACCAGAGGCGCAAAACACCAGCTACTGGTAGACAGAACAGTCAGCCGAGACTGCAGGACCAGACTGACCAACCTGTGCACTGCCTGGATTGATTACAAGAAGGCCTATGACTCAATGCCCCACAGCTGGATACTGGAATGCCTAGAATTGTACCAGATCAATGGGACCCTAAGAGCCTTCATCAGGAACTCAATGGGGATGTGGCGTACAACACTAGAGGCCAACTCCAAGCCCATAGCACAAGTCACCATCAAGTGCGGGATCTACCAAGGAGATGCTCTGTCCCCACTGCTGTTCTGCATAGGCCTGAACCCCCTCAGTGAGATCATTGACAAGACTGGCTACGTTCAAAAGTGGATTTTTGTTTATGTATATATCAGTGCTGTCAATAAGAAAAGTAAATAATTAATATCACAATTTTCTGCAATTAATCATGATTAATCAATTACTTGATCAGTAACTTGGTTGCAATTTTTTTTCAACGTTATATTTAAGCTTGTAACAGACAGTTATGCAATATAATGAAGTAAATGGAGAATAAACACAAAGAATGTTAAATGCTTAAATTCAAAGAGAATTTGAGTAGTTTTCTGTGAGCACAGGTTCTCTCCTGTGAAATACAACTTTTTAAAAACCTATATGCTAATATTATACCGTGTTTGGCTGCTGGTTCAGTGAATTGTGGTCTGAGAAGGACGAAACCTGCAGCTTCAGAATCCGTGAGATGTCCGTGTACATGCTGCCGGGTGAATGATCCGCACTTTGTGTTTACATCTTTTTGGAGAATTGTTGCTGTTTTAGCTGTTTGGCAATTGTTGAAATACTTTTGTGAGCAAAATATATTTTATATCAAAATCAATTCAGGATTTAATGAATTGATATCATGTTATTCAAACTAAAATCAATTTGAATCAGAAAATCGATGTTTTAAAAAACCCACCCGAAGTCCCGTTGATCTTGTTCAAATCTGGGCATTTCATATTGGCAATATTATTATATAACGCTATATATACACTTTCATTGCTTTATCTGTCTATTAGCACTGTGCTTATATGTAAAACCAGGCATCAGCAAGTAAAACACATTTAGTGCACTACAAATCCTTTGATGAATACGAGGCTTTAATAGTTTTACTGAAGCTCAGTGAGGTACATAAAAATCCAGCATTTTGATAATACAAAACAAACATTTTCACATTGGTACTGACCAGAAATATTCTGAAATGACTATGATATTATCAAGTTACTGCATATTACATGATGCATGTAAAGAATAAAATGTGATATTCAGATGCACATTGAACAGATCAGTACACTGAATTTTTCTAGAAAAAAGGATTCAGGTTGCTTTGAAACGAGCAACACTGCCACAAAATTCATGAAGTTTTATCTCATGTAAACAAACATGTCATTGACATATAGGTAAGTTTAAAAAACGATGACTTGGTCGCATTTTACATGCACACTCATATATAACCTGATAAACAGTATTTCCTAGTTACAAATAAATACATTCAATATAGGCACAGCCAGCAACTAAAAGCAGGTTGTTACGGCACATTCAGCACAGCCTGGCGTCCGGCCGTCATTCCTTCGCGACACAGGTGCATCCGACCGCCAGATCGAACGGACAGCTGCAATACCCATGCGTGCCTATGCTCTCGTACACCTGAATCTGTACGAAGATTGGTCTGGCCACCATGTTCTCCACACTGCAAGGCATGCATTTGGCCTCCTTGATCGTCTGTGGTTCTCGGCCTGCTTTAGAGTTGTTTCTGAAACACAGGAAAACAAAGTCCACGGATAAACGGAAGTGTTCAGGTGTGACAGTGTCAGACATTAAGATCTGCTCACGCTGGACTCAAAAGCCTGTGAATTTTAGCTCTAACACATGTGCTTGTCCCAGCACTGTGTCCAACCTTTCCTCTGCTAAAATCAATGTTGAAATCCAGTTTTTATGGCTGGGTGGCATAAAGTCTGCAGCAAGATTGGACTGACAGGGCATTACCCAGTAATCCTCCACGACTTCCTGCTCATTTGTGACGGTAATGAGATCATAATTTACAAAATGAACATTGTGTTTTATTCAGTAAGACCTGAAACCAGCGACTGAGACCATGAAGTCATGAGGACAGTTTAGAGTGGCCCCCACTGAAAGTGCATCCTTACTAGGGGCGGGTTCTTATAATCGATTCATCGATTAAAATCGATTCTGGCTTGGATAACGTAAAATCGATTCATTAAAATCCTGAATCGATTTTTTAATATAAATTTATTTTGCCCAAAATGCCAGAATCTCAGGTGAAATCTCACAAAATTTCAAGAACCACCAAACAGTTAAGACAGTAAATGAGAGCAGGAACACGGATTCTGCACAAAGACTTAAACACACAGCGGGACCCGCGGATCAGAATCAGTTAGATGTCGCTTTTCTCACAGTCGGGGCTGAAAGCCGACAGCTCGCTGACTCTGATCTGTCGGCGGGTCCGCGCTTTGTGTGCACGCCCTTTATGCGCTGATTCTAAAGCTGTTAGTTTGATCTCTGGGGTGGGATTAAATAAGTGTATACTTCTTCCCACTCCCTTTCAACATGTAAATTAATCAGAATGTTTTTTTGTATGTAATTTGTATAGTATATTTTTTTTCTCTCATTTCTTTTCTAAATGTACTTGTATATTGTTCACATGTTGAAATAAATTACCAATCAATCAAAATCTCTCTCCAAACAATATTGACCGAACCAGCAGCAAAAGAAGATCCAAATGCTTCACATAAACATCGTCATGAATTCACTCAGACATTTACTGTTTTGCTTCCACTGCGATGCACAGCTCTCTCTCTGTACTTCAAGAACAGTTTCGCTTTCTTCATTATTCGCTTGCTTGTTACGCACAAGTCTACTGTTGTTTACAGGCTGTCGGCCGCTGTTTTTTCCCTTTTACATTCTTCCGAAAAGAAAACCTAATTTCTGCTGTTCAATACTGAACAAATTTAAACTTTTTAAAATTATTCAAAATGCAAAACGCTGTGTTTGTAATAAAACCGCTGTAACTTCAGAGGTGATGTTCATATGTTGATTAATGGTTTTCTTTCGTTTTTGATGTACTGCAGAATATTTTTATAAAATCCCAGGCCAGGAAAATCACCTTCATGTTTTTCTGTGTTTTATCTTCAGCTACTTTGACACAAAGGCATCTGCTGTGATGCTCACACCTGTGATAAAGTCTTGCGTGTGTCAGCTTCCTTTTTATTGATACAAAAATATGTAAATGTACAGATCTGAATTATAATATTTCTGACTGTCAAAATTTCCCAGATTTAAATCGAATCGAATTAAATCGAATCGTGGATCGAATCGATTCGGGGCCTTGTGAATCGGAATTGAATCGATTCTAGAAATCAGTGACGATACCCAGCCCTAATCCTTACACTCCTGAAGCACCAGTCGTATATATACAGCTGTGTTTGTATGATCAATGAAGCCTAAACTTTTGTTCTTTCCTGGCTTTAAGTAAGTAAACTCACTGTAGTTTCCAGGGCGCGACTGAAGAATTATGGAGGTCGGACACATGAGTGAAGTACTGCCTGTGATAGTGCTGAGCATGGTTGCAGTTTTGAGGACAAACCGGGCTGCTGAACGCTGTCCCCATCAGTCCCAGGAAGAGCTGGAAGACAAGCACACATTTTGACACAATGACACCGATCAGAGGCTTTGACTGATCTGTCTCCAACGTCCCTCCAAAAGAAGCTCGATGAAAACGCTTTGCTCTGTACACACACATCACACAGGTTTGTGTAGTAATGAGCTGTGCAGTCCAAAGCTGTTTCCAGGCTGTCACTGTGAGGTGAAGCCAGAGCGTACAAAGCATCTGCACACCTGTTCTCCAGGTGACGGCTCGTACTCACCAGAATAGCGCTGGAGTTCATGCTGAAGCTGCTGAGCTGGAATGCGTCTCCTCCTGTTCACCTGTGTAAACTCTCTGCTGGCACAGAGCTGCTGGTGTCTCCCTGTCTGAGCACACCTGTTTTATCCTGTCACTCGCTGATGAAAGCTCATTTGCATTGTGCGGGGGAGGTGGCGGAGCCGTGTCAGCGGGATGTCATCATCGCGCGTACACATCAGTCAGCGAGTGTGTACGTGGTTGAAGTTTGTTTTGTGTCGGGGCTAAATTTAGTCTGAACCTGCAGGCTTTCAGTCAGCTTTAAGCTTCATTGTTCCCGAGGGAAACTTTCAAGTTTCAAAGCAAAGAGAGAAAATCAAAGGTGAAAACATAACATGATATTTCAAAAGGTAAAAAGGCTGTAACAGAATTAAACACACATTTAATTATTTCATGTAATTGAGCTCTTTTAGATATGTTATCATATCCTGTAGTTGGCTTTTGACTTCCTGACCTGCTGATCAGTTTGAAGTTATCCTGGATTATTGAGCACTTTCAGACTTCTTCTCTGGTTTTCAGGCTCTTATTTTGTCAAGTCAGCCTTTGGGATGATCAGTCAGAATAAATACTGACATTTATCACGGCTTAAGGGAAACGACATTTGACCTGATGCAGCTACAACTGATACGACCTGCGTTTGGTTTCATGTCCAAACTGAGCGTCAGTGTTCAAATGTCTCGTTATCCAGTCATTTCCCTCGAGGTTCAAAATTCCCAGGCTCGGGACACCGTGACAGGGATTTCCTCGTCTTCTGCTACATCACCAAAGCGCAGCTTTCCTGGAATTTGACCCGGCCTGACACCCACACACCGATAGAAGTCCTGATGCAAGTGTGGGTTGGAACAAGTAGGAACAAGCCTGCTGCCTACTCTCACTACTTTCACAACACCTGAAGCGCTCACCTAATGAAATTCCAAACAGGCAAAGCTATAAATAGAAATCTTGGAGGGCAAGCAGATACAGGCTTTGGAGCCAAGCAGCTTTGGATTCAGGAAATGTGCGTGTTCATGAACAAAGCTGCACACGCTGAGTTTCATCACTATCCCACACACCTTACAGTGAGAGCAACAGTTTTCTGTGAATGAACCTTATAGTGCAGATTAACTTGAATCCCCAGATTAACTGGGATTGTCTTTTTTTTGTTGCCTGTGCCATTTGGTTCTTTAACCGTCAGAATTGTTGTCTGAAGACCAACAAGGAGACCCAATGGATTTACTTTGCCAAGTGGACCATCACGGCCTTGCCGTATTGGTCCATTTGATCGACCTTTGTTGTTATTATTTATTTTATTTTCAGTTGTTACAGACGGGACAGACATGACTGAGGGACAGGAAAGGGAGAAAGAAAGATAAAGGAAAAGAAAAACAGAGCAACATACTAAACACAACACCATCACGTTAATCTAGCTAAGTGTAAACAGCAGTAAATACTAAATACTGAATGTTGTTGTGTAGCAAGCAGGACCGACAGCGCACAATGTGCTTGTGTAGTTTATGTCTATGAACAGTGAACACCCGTGTGCACACCTGTGTGGATCAGCACGCTTGTATTCAAAAGGTTTCCCCATGTAACGGTCTGCAAGAGGATGTAGAGAGCCATAGCCCCGTCTCCCAGGGCATGAATCAGGCACGGTCCAGGCTCCAGACATCCAGAGGCCCCAGAATACGAGGACACAAGGAGGACCACCAGGGGGACATCAGTGCCCCCCTCCTGGGAAGAGCTGAGGAGAGCCCCAGACGAGGGGTCACCCAGCAGCCACGGAGCAGAAGCCAGAGGGGGCTGCACTGGTGCGTCTATCGGCTCTGCCGGCAGCCAGCTGTGCCAGAGTGAACCGAGCCGCAGGCCCAGAGGCCCGAGGGCCCCCCACGCTCCGGAAGAGGCCTGACCAAGCAACAGGCACCAGGCCCCGCCAAGTAGTCACCGGGAGTGAGCTGGTACATACCTGAGCGCCCAGCCCCGGACACCAAGAACCACCAACGCACCGACCCCTGAGGGCATCAGTCCGGCAGGGAGTGTGGTGAGGGGAGACAGGCCGTTGGAGTGCCTGGGAGTTCCCAGAGAGGTGGAGTCTAAGACCCGACCTGACATATAGACACAGACAAACAGGCACACACAGACACAAACATGCATTCCCACCCTCATGCACACATATACAAACACTCAGCACTCACCCAACGTAAGGATGGACATAAATGGACATGTACACACAATCACACTCCCCAAACAAACAAACAAACTCTATACCCTGGGTCCAGGTACCCTCGGCACCTAGACCCAGGAGATGTTACCCTTTCCCCCGGGTGGAGGCAAGCAGACCGCCCCAGGCTCTGCAGCAGCAGGGAGGCCCCGCATCCCAGATCCCAATCGGACGGCCAACACCTCCTCCCAGCCCCCCCGCCCCGATGGCCAGCAGAGAACGGGGGTGTGTGAGGACCCCATACCTCCCTCCTCCCGCTCATGTGTAGTGTTGCTGCGTGTTGTTCTAAAGTGCATTTAAAACACGGGAGGGCATGGTGCTGCTGCCAGAGAGCAGCAGGTGTTAGCATGGCCCCTCCCGAGAACCCTCAATGCCTACAGGTGGGCACCGGCGTCAGAGGTGGGGTTGAATACACAGACCGTCCTCTGGACGCCGTTAACGTGCCCACCCTCAAGGCCCTATATGTATGTGTTATGAGAGTGTGAGTAATGTGGATGTCTAAGTTGTGGAATAACTGGGATTGTCATAAAAATAATTGCAATGATCCGACTTGTATTTGTAATCAGACCTTTGTGCTCATCCTCCTGTGAGCTCTGAGTGATTGCGGTTTCACGATAGTTTCATATTTGGACATATTTATTGTAAGATGTCATAGCTGTGACCTTTCTTAGCATGAAGCACAGTATTGATGAATTTCATCGCTCGGGTGTCTCCTGAATGTCACCGATTGCTTCATCAGTGCAGACGAGTGGAGGTGAGTGTGCTTTGACTAACATGCACACAGCCTCCAAACAGCCAGTGTGACCTGTGCTTCTGTAGGAAGTCAGTAAAGTTTATTCAAGAACTAAAGTGGCAAAGTGCTTTTGGGTCTGCAGCACAGTCTCCTTTAGTCACCTGGACCGAGCAAGTCCTGATGAGCAGACCTCAGAGACCTCGCAGTCAGGAGTGGATGTAGGACCTCATTAATACTCCCCAAGATCTGTAACAGTGATCGCCAAAATCTGACAGTAACCCTGAACTTTATGGGGAGCCGGTGTAAAGAGGACACAGTCAGGGTCACGTGGGACCTTTAGGAGGACCTGCCGAAGCCTTCTGCAGCCTCACAGCAGCATCCTGGACCATCTGGAAGTGATCCAGGGATGATTTCCTCAGGCAAAGGAAACAACGAATGACCAAATCAAAGCTTGTATGGTTCCAGTTTACATGGAGACGGATAAACACACGTTTGTACAAGACGGCCAAGATGCTTACCAAATCTGAACAACAGTAACAGCCACACTCCTCACAGCACAGCCCCTTCTTTTAGCTTCATTGATTCTCCTGATGCTGAATTAGTCCCTCTGTTTGTACATCAGTCCTTTCTTTGGGTTTCCCCACAGCACACCTGGAATTACTCCAACAGCAACTCTCCCTGACATTTCAGCTCAGTTGTCCTGCACAAACTCATAAACTGAAGTAATTATCTATTGCAGGAGTCAGAATAATTTTCCTCAAGCTGCACTATATTGTAAAGACCCTACAATAACACAGAGAAACCCCAACAATCATATGGGGAGGAAGAAACCGCCGACAGAACCAGGCTCAAAGACGAGAGCCAGAGATCAACAACAGGTACGATTCAATGCAGAGAGGTCTATTAACACATAGTGAGTGAAGAAGAAGCACCCAGTGCATCATGGGAATCCCCGGCAGCCTACACCTATTGCAGCTTAACTAAGGGAGGATCCAGGGTCACCTGGTCCAGCACTAACTATATGCTTTAGCAAAAAGGAAAGTTTGAGCCTGATCTTGAAAGCAGAGATTTGTTTATACACAGGTAACTACCTTTTATTTAACATAAAGAATCTGTAAAGTTGAACCTACAAAAACTGAATTTCAGCTTCTCATATAAAACGAATGTTGTGGATTTGAATTTGCTCTAAGTGCTGGTGTTTTCTGAACACTTCAGGTGTTGAAGAACATGTCGACATGTTGATAATTCCCCTCGTTGGAAGAATAAAATAAAGGAAACATCTTTCTGTGTATTCCCTTCCTTTGTTCCTCAAATGTCGCGCTGCTCTCTGTGTTCGGGAATCCTGGGGAAGACCTCGAATGTCGTATTTGCATAATGAAAGGTAAACAGGTGGGTGGATGGAGGAAGCAGGAGAGGGCTGGACAATGGGAGAGCGGACAAAAGGCGATCCCACATGCAGCATGGAAAGCATATTCCACAGCGCTGTTCTGTGTTGTTGTCCAGATATGAGGCCTGTGTGCAGGCAGGGAATCCCTCCGAACACTCCCACGCACTTGGAAAGTAAACCACAGGACTTTATGACTCCAATAGGAACACGAATGTTGTTGGCTGTTTGTTTCTCAGGATCTTTGACTGCAGGCCATCACCGACACAAGCAGAAGAATGTATAAATATACACCTACAGGAGTGATTCAGTTTAGGGAACGAAAAGTCACCCCAGACCTTCACACTGTGCACAATCTGTTCATCGGCTGCTCTGTGTTCTGCTATTTTCTATATACAGTATATAAACATATATAAACCACATAGCAGTTGTGTTTGTTTTAAGCACCGTGTGCAGTGTTGATGCCGTGGTTTATCAGCTCACAGCTTAAATGAGCACAATGGTTTGTAGCTGAGTACAAAGATAACGTTATGAAAGCACACGTGTGCAATCTGACACCAGCTTGAAGCCGCAGCTTCTGTATTTGGTTTCAGGTGATTTAACACTACAAGCTGCTGAACGAGTTGGCGTGCTGCTCCAGGCGCAATAACATCCTGACATCGGCGAATTGTGATGAGGCGCTGACGAAAGCGGCTCATTTCTTATGATCCAAAGTGATTTTGAAATCGTGAGTGGAGGCAGATCAGATCTACTGCAACCGTGCAACCCGTCTCAGCTCGTTTACAGCGAATGATTCAGCCGCCGCAGTTTCAGTGAAATTGTTTATGTAGAAACAAAAATGAAATGTCTCTCTCGCACACACAACATGTAATTACATACATATAGAAAAGTTAAAAGGTGGATATGTAAAACCCCGCTACCTTATTGTGGTGGAGGGGTTTGTGTGTCCCAGGGATCCCAGGGGCTCGTTTGTCTGGGGGCTTTTGCTCCCTGGTGGGGTCTCCCATGGCAAATTGGTCCTGGGTAAGGGACCAGACAAAAAAGACCCCTGTGAGTTCATCTCTTCTCTTAGAAACTCACGCTCCCTCTCGCAGCCTGAGATCATCTCATCAAAGGCTGTTGGTAGTTCCCCCAACACATTTTGAAACCAGAGGTGATAGATCGGTTAGAGCGGCGCCCCCCGGTGTTGGAATTCTCTCGCTCCATTTCTACGTTGCCTAGATTGTATTTATTCTTTTAAACAGCATCTTAAGACTCACTTATTTAGACTAGCTTTTAATTAGATTTGTGCTGTATGTTGGATTGTACTGTTTTATGTTTATCTCTTTATTATTATTGTGAAGCACTTTGTGGTTTTTATCCTGTGAAGAGCGCAATATAAATCAATGAAGTAAAGTAAAGTAAGATGTAAAGGGGGGCTAAGTCAGTGCTGTGCCTCCTGAAGTCCACAATGACCTCTTTGGTTCTCTTGGTGTTCAGTGCCAGGCCTCCAGCTTCAGGACTTCCTCTCTGTAGGCTGCCTCGTCTCCCTCTGAGATGAGTCCGTGGTGTCATCAGCAAACTTGATGATGAGATTGTTGTTGTGGGTCGAACTGCAGTCGTGGGGAGTAGAGGGAATACAGGAGGGGGCTCAGCACACAGCCCTGTGGGGAGCCGGTGCTCAGTGTGCGAGTGGAGGAGAGATGAGGGCGGAGCCTCACAGTCTGGGGCCGGTTTGTGAGAAAGTCCTTTATCCAGGCACATGTGAGAGGAGGGAGGCCGAGAGTGACCAGTTTGATGATGAGGATGTCCGGATCATTGAAGGCTGAGCTGTAGTCCACAAACAGCATTCGGACGTAGCTCTGCCGCTGCTCTAGGTGACTCAGCACAGAGTGGAGGGCGATGGCGTCTTCTGTGGATCTGTTTGCGTGGTATGCAAACTGGTGCGGGTCGAATTCTGGGCGGAGGTAATCCTTGATGTGCTGAAGGACTAGTCTCTCGAAGCATTTCATGATTACCGGTGTGAGGGCCACAGGGCGGTAATCGTTCAGGCTGGTGATGGGAGACGTCTTCGGCACTGGGATGATTGTGGCTGATTTTAGACAGGATGGGATGGCTGCTTCATCCAGTGAGAGGTTGAAGAGTCTGGTGAAGATGAGGGTGAGCTGGTGGCCACACCCTCTTAGTACCTTGCCAGGTACTCCGTCTGGACCGGCCGCCTTCCTGGGGTTCACTGCTAGGAGCACACGTCTGACCTCGTGCTCTGTTACAGTGAGTGGAGCGGTGCAGGAAGGTGAGGATGAGGATGGGAGCAGGGCTGAGGCAGATGAGCGCTGCTGTTGTGGTGTTTCAAAGTGGGTGAAGAAGCTGTTTACTTCCTCTGCCGGCTGCTCACTCAAGTTTTCTGTTTTCACAGCCTCTGTGGTTGATGATGTCTTGTATTCGCAGGAGTCTGATGGCTTGTGGTAAAAGCTATCTCGCAGTCTGGAGGATCGGACTCCAATGCTGTGATAGCGTCTGCCAGATGGGAGGAGGGAGGTTGGCCCGCTTCAGGCGTCTCAGGAAGTTTAGGCGCTGCTGGGCCTTTTTGGTGATGGAGGTGGTGTTAGTCATCCAGGTGAGGTCGTCTGAGATGTGAACTTCCAGGAACTTGGTGAGCATTTTCAGGCCAGGTTGTAACAGTCTTTGTGGTGGGCCTGCACTGCGTCTGAGGGGGGTGTAGGCTGGGGAGAGCAGGAAGGAGAGGTGGTCAGACTGACCGAGGTGTGGGAGGGGTATGGCTCCATATGCATGCTTAATGTTGGAGTAAACATGATCTAGAGCAGGGGTCTCGAACTCCAGGCCTGGAGGGCCGGTGTCCTGCAGGCTTTAGATGTGTCCTTGATCCAACACAGCTGATTTAAACGGCTAAATGACCTCCTCAACATGTCTTGAAGTTCTCCAGAGGCCTGGGAATGAACTAATCATTTGATTCAGGTGTGCTGACCCAGGGTGAGATCTAAAACCTGCAGGACACCGGCTCTTGAAGCCTGGAGTTTGAGACCCCTGATCTAGAGTGTTCTCTCCTCTGGTGGGACATTTGACATGCTGATAGAACTTTGTGAGCACAGTCTTTATGTGGGCCTTATTAAAGTCACCTGCAATTATGTGAACACCGTCCGGGTGGGCCCGCCGCTGTTTGTTAATGGTGTTCAGCAGGATAGAGAGCGCCGTGGTTATGTTGGCGTCCGGTGGAATGTACACGGCCGTGATGATCACTACTGTTAGCTCCCTCGGCTGGCATCTTACTGAGGTTCGGGGAGCCGTGACGTTTATAATTGTCCCGTTGCTGCTCCAGCTTTCATGCATTTGTAAATACAATTGAAATTGCATTGAGAGACTCAGCTTAATTTGCTGGCAGGGGAAAGTCATTCAAAAGCAAACTAAACTAAACTGCTAAATCACAAACTAAACTCACTGGGAGACACATGTCACAGACAGACTAGACAAGGAACCAAACATAACCACACAGACATGACACATGAACCAGGGAGACTTAGTACAGGGGAGATGACATAACTAAGAAACAGGACTACACAGTAATCTAGAAATTAACTAGGTGCACTAAGCTAAGGCACAAAATAAATACAAAAGATACATAAACTCAAACACTGGGTCGCTTGACCCAGGACCATGACAACACAGGGAGATCCACACAGCATGAGGGACGACGCGACACTGACTCAGAGAAACACGGGGTTTAAATACACTGGGAAGTAACGAGGGGAATGAGACACAGAAGGAGGGCACAGCTGGGAGAAATCAGAACTGACGAGACAAGGAAGCAAAGCAGGACACATTCACATAAGACACAGACCTTCAAAGTAAAACAGGAAGTATAACACAGAGACGCGAACTTGACTAGGGGAGACAGAGCAACTAAGAAACACAGAGAACAACAACAAAGAGACATAGAGGGCGGCTACCAAATACTGAGAAAACTAAACAGAATACAAGAAAGCCAAACTAAGACACTAGACTATACGGCAACGACGACGACAGAGCTGTTCAGGGGGCCGGCCGCGCGGAAGGCAGCGGCAACGGCAGCGGCATGGAAACAGTTCTGGGGGCCGACCGTGCGGACGGCAACGGCGGCGACAGTGCTGGTCCGGAGGCCGCCCACGACGGCGATGACGTCCGGCTGGAGGCCCAGAAAGTGGACGATGCTGAGGTGCTGGATGTACCTTGGACGGCGGTGTAACAACCGCAGGACCAGGCGAGGCAGATGAAGACACGGAGGCTGGAGAAACCATAGGCGATGGCGTGGGAGCCACAGGTGTTGGCCGGGCTCACCCGAGCTTCCAGCAGGAGCAGATGCAGGGCCAGAGGGTATTGGGACCCCTGGCAGAATGTGTAGCCGACCAGGTGGGTGAGTGTGCAGACTAGGGGATTGAACTGAAGACTGAACTGGCGGCTGTTGTAACGGTTGTGGTGAGAGTAGAGTAGGTGGTGGAGTAGATGACTGCACAGGAAACTGAGCTAGAGGTAGTAATGACAGTTGGGGAGAAAGTGGAGCTGGTGGTTGAGTAGATGACTGAGCTAGCGGCCACTGAGCTAATGGTTCAGGTGCAAATGTAGCTGCTGATGACAGAGCCAATGGCTGAGCTACAGGGAGAGGGGACACTGAAGACGGAGCTATGGGTAGCGGGGATAAGGGCTGTGCTGCGGGCAGCAGTGACGATTGTGGTGGAGGTGTAGCTGGTGGAGGAGTGGCTGAATTGGCTGAATGGGCTCATTGAGTGCAGCACAGATGAGATCTTGGAGAGGCTTACGGCTGCCGTGAACACTCAGAATAAGATCTCTGGATCACATCTTGGAGCAGCTCACTGCGGTCGTGAGTTCTCAGAATCGTCTCTTTGAGCACAAGAACGACAACATCACGGAGCGTAAGTTTGATAACATCATGGAGAACCTCGCGGCTCTCCAACGGGAGATTGAGAGACCAGTGTTGGACTGTAGAACAGCTTTGAAATTCATATGAGCTGTTCGCACTAAAGTAAAAAGCACCATCACTTCATGCGGAGACCCTCTCGGCGCCAGCTGCGGTCTCAAGGCTGGAGCTGAACAACAACACCCTGATAACGACTGTGTTTAGTCTGTTCCCCCCATTCCATGCAAGGCCACCTGGGTTGGCTGGAAGACTGTTTACTTAGCCTGGCAGGGCGAAGGACACTGTCTCAGCTGAACTCTGGACACGCACACACACACACATACACTGATACGCACTCATCCCCCTCCCTTTCCAAACGCCTTCGATGCTTGTTCCCTCCTGGGAACACGGCGGGTCTGAGCCCGTGCTGGAATAATAGCGCAGGGCAGGATGGCTGCTGTGTTTGCTTTGGCTTACTCCTCACCCCCCACCCGACCCTGTGGCTGGTCACGTGCTCCATAATGTTGTGCTGTGGACATTTATGTGCTTTCTGTGCAGAGGAGTTTTGTTGTTTCCTGTTCTCATGCTGTCCTCCCAGGAGCCCAGCATGAGCAGAGGTCTCTTTTTTTCCTCTTGTACTTTCCCATTGTAGTGTATATTTCAGTGTTTTTCTGTAACGCAGGTCCAACATCAACAGTACGGAGCATTCGCCTGCATCACATCTCATCAAAATGGAGACTCTAAGGAGTGCAGTTTCAGCAGAGTGAGCTCTACAAAAACCAGGTTGGAATTTATCCAGAATGCTGTTTTCATCCAGAACAGCTATAAGCTGCTTAGCAACAACCTTTTCTAAAATCTTAGCAATGAACGGTAATTTTGAAATCGGTCTGTAGCTACTGAGAAGAGAAGCATCAAGCTTAGGTTTTTTTAACAGTGGGTGAATGACAGCATTCTTACTATAAACAGGGACCTGACCAGAAACCAGTGAGGTATTGATAATTGTAAACACACAGACCGATAGACTGAAGGACATTTTTAAACACAGATCCAGGTAAAATATCAAGAGAGCAGGAGGACGCTTTCATCGAATTAACTAACTTGACCAGCTCTGGTAAGGACACAGGTAAAAATCTTTCTAAAATTACAGGCCTAGCTTGAGTTGGAGCAGACAAGAGAGACACAGAAGGAGAGAAACTGTTCCTCACTTTTTCAACGAAGAAAGAAAGACATTTTTCACAATCTTCATTTGATGAAATTGGGACAGCAAGTGGAGCAGGAGCAACAATATCACTAATGGTGTCGAATAGTGCCTTGGGGTTACCTCTGCTCTTAGACACTAAATCTGAGAAATAGGCCGCCCTCGCATCTCGAACTGAAGTGTTGAAAGAGACTAAAAGGTCCTTTAGATGAAGGAGATGGACATGCAAACGCGTTTTCCTCCATAAACGCTCAACCTTACGGCAGCAACGCTTTAAGAAGCGAATGCTGTCATTTACCGGAGCTAGTCTAGTTTTGACAGGACAAACATTGTCTAAAATACAAAGACAATGATTATTAAAAAGATTTCTTAACAGATGAACATTGTTATAAGGAGATAAAACTAAATTAAAAGCATCGGAAAATTTAACAGCAGTTAAATTTAAGATGCGAGAGCTAACCACATGTCGAATAGGAGAGAGGGACAGATGAAAAGAATACAGCGATGGTCTGAAATAAAAATGTCCTCAGTACAAAAAAAATTAATGTTTAAACCTAAAGTAAAAACAAGGTCCAGTGTGTGTCCTTGGGTGTGTGTGGGACCAGACACATGCTGAGTAAAATGAAAAGAATCCATGACGCTAAGGAAACCTCTGGCAAAGAGGTCAGAGTCATCATCAACGTGTATATTAAAATCCCCGACTATAACCAGTCTGGACAGCTTCAAAGGCGAGGATAAAAAGTCACTGAACTCCTTTAAAAACATGCTGTTTAGGCCAGGTGGACGATACATTACAGCGCAGTAAAACGGATCTTTATTTCCAATTCTAACCAGCTGTAGTTCAAACTATGAAACGTATCCGACCATTACTGAGCGACAGTAAAACCGGCTTCCAAACAGCGCAGCGACACCACCTCCTCGACCCGACGTCCGAGGCCGGCTGATGAAGGAGTACCCACTCGGGCAAAGTTCGATGAAGGATGAATAGTCACCATCGCTGTCACGGAAAAGAGGGACCCAGGCGCGGTTCTTGCTCACAGAAACACAGTGCGTTTATTTACAGTGAAACAGACAAGTCCAACAATCCATTCAAAAGTGCAATTTTCCAATCGTGCTCGTCCCTTGCTCCCAGTGCGTTCCGTGTAGTAACTCCCTTAGTGTGTGTGCTCCCCAACTCGCTTCTCCGCTCGCCCCTCCTGGAGGAAGAAGGAAAATCCAGCGTTAGCCACACGCTAGCCGAATAACACACTCACACTGCTCGCACAGACTATACCAGTTCGGAGTAATAATCCCACGTCGACTGTCGCCGCGAGTCCAGGTTAAATACCCCTTTCTAGCCTGGAGGAATGATTACCAACCACTGGTCAGGTAATCAGCTGCAGGTGGGCCGGCAACAGTGAAGAGGGACTCCCAATGACGACAGTCGCCAGGACACGCCTCTCCCACGGCGCGCACTTCCGTAAACAACCCCGAGGGCCAGGGAGGGAGAAGCAAACACACATACAGAAAACATAAACACAAGCAGGGTCGTCCGGAAAGGGCCGTCCGACCGTGACAATCGCGCTGCCAGGTTTCAGTTAGAAATAAGAAGTCCAGTTTTTTTGGAAAGAATAAAATCGTTCAGCAGGAACGTTTTATTAGTCATTGATCGAGCGTTGAAAAGCGCCACTCTCAGCGAAGTAGAAGACATCTCATTGACAGAAGCGGCCCGATTTAGGGGACGAAGAAACAGAGAGTTTGATCCGCGACGCTCATAAATTCCACTCACCGCGGGGATGGAAGGCCAAACAACCGGAGAGTCTGGATGAACACTCCTGAGGTAGCGCCGCCTCATAGATCCAGGCACAGCTAGTCCCCGCTTCCAGAACAGTCTGAGTTTTACCTGGACACCTGCTCTTCCTCTCCTCCTCCGTGATTTGCGTGGACCCAGAAAGGCTCCACAGATGACACCTAACGAAGATCCAGACACTGGTGTCGGCAGCGGAGGATGGAAAATACCGCAGGAGGATGAGGCATCTTGACTTAACATAAAGGATCGGATGGATGACAGCATCAGGCGATCACAGACAAGGGCAGCCAACACATTAGTGACAAAAAGCGAAAGAAGAAAGGCCGAGAAAAACAGCACAGAAACTACGGCCGGCAGCGGCAAAGCCAGACACAAGCTGTCCAAATTCATGGGCTGCAACCTCCTGAGGACGCATTTGTAGGCCGATTACGTCACAGTGACGCAGGCTGTCCAAATTCAAAGACTCCTCTGAATGCAGCCGACAAACGCGTCCTCCTTTTCCCCGAATTTGAAGGATGGGTCGGGTGTGTCCTTCGTGGCCCGCCATATCCACCATATCGACGTTTTTGGAGACGTCTGTTACCCACCAGCTCGATAGCGAGCCGAGAGCTCGAGGGTCACTGGAGCCGCTGAGAACGCCACAACTCCGGCACATCATTTTCAGATCACCGCGGTCTTTCGCTACTCGGGTTAAACGTAATATATAAGTCACTTAGACAACCTAAAATGTTACTGTTGGGCTTTTTTCAGTGTTTTGTTTGTTCGTGAGTAAATCGGTTTGGCTGAGATTAAAGTTATTAGATTAGATTAGATAAAACATTATTAATCCATCGGGTGGGTTCCTCCTTGGTTTTCACACAGCTGAATAAACATCAAACAGAAAACTGATTAAACAGACGTGTGAGACGGTCGAGAGTTTACGCGGTCTGTGTGGGCCTGTCGCTACCCGATCCGTACCGGAAACCCGATCGGTACCCCGCATGCGCAAATCTTACGTCACTTCCTCTCTTTGCCAACATTGCGACATTCAATATATTTGAATGATACGGTTAGCGCCCAGTTAGCTCCTAGCATTTCTCAACAGCTCTGCCTCCTTTTTGACTACCGGGACATTTAAGCAATGGACACCGCCGTATACAAACAAATTCATGCTTTTCTCCTCAACAGAGAGCGTCCCCCGACTGAACAACAGCGCCGTAAAATAAGAAGAATGGCGCCTAATTACAGAGTTAATAATACAGATTTTGTAATATCTCACGTGTAGATTCATCAGCCAGATTAAGTGTTTACTGACAATTGACAGTGATAGTGCACATCATCATCACTATTCCAACAATCCTCTCCTCACAGACAAGCATAAACACACTCGACTATCACTAAATCAAATTTAACACACGTTTGTAATGACGCTAATTCAGTTTATAATAGGCTTTATTCGCTCAGTCAGCAGGTGGCGGTATCCTCGTACATTGGGAGTAAACTGCCATTAAACGAACAGAAGAAGAAGAAAACATTGCACATGCGCAGTACGGATCGGGTAGACCCGATTTGTACGGTCAGACTTTGCACATGCGCAGTAAGGATCGAGAGTCCTGCTCTGTCACTATCTTTTTATTTTTCGTTTTTGTCTACATTATATTAAATGTTTCATTATCGGAAACATTTTAAGAGATACTTATTATTCTTAACATCTCAACAGGTACTCTGACCCGTAACTATCGTAAAACGCTTCGACTGGAAGTAGACACCTTTGGCGCATGCGGGGTACGGATCGGGTTTCCGGTACGGATCAGGTAGTGACAGGGCCGATGCAGCCCATGAATTTGGACACAGCTACAGGCGCCATCGTACCGGAACCGGAAGATGAGGGGTTGAAGGATGGATCCTGGCCTGTGGGAGCAGACAGCTGCCAGCTAGCAAAAAAAGATTTAAAAAAAACTATTGCACAACCAAAAGGTTTCTGGGGGGGAAACATATAAGTCCGTCTCTCTCCATGTATTCGCGTGCAAGCACGTCGCTCCCATAAATCACAGAGAGGGCAGTGGCGCACACTAATGACCTCATAACCCCTTGACTTATGTTATTATTACAGAGACACCACACCATTGTGACTGTTACAAGTTCCACAGGGTTCAGTGCTACAACAACATTTATTTTTACATTTAACTAGGTTCTGCTAAGCAATATTATTATATAACGCTATATATACACTTTCATTGCTTTATCTGTCTATTAGCACTGTGCTTATATGTAAAACCAGGCATCAGCAATTAAAACACATTTAGTGCACTACAAATCCTTTGATGAATACGAGGCTTTAATAGTTTTACTGAAGCTCAGTGAGGTACATAAAAATCCAGCATTTTGATAATACAAAACAAACATTTTCACATTGGTACTGACCAGAAATATTCTGAAATGACTATGATATTATCAAGTTACTGCATATTACATGATGCATGTAAAGAATAAAATGTGATATTCAGATGCACATTGAACAGATCAGTACACTGAATTTTTCTAGAAAAAAGGATTCAGGTTGCTTTGAAACGAGCAACACTGCCACAAAATTCATGAAGTTTTATCTCATGTAAACAAACATGTCATTGACATATAGGTAAGTTTAAAAAACGATGACTTGGTCGCATTTTACATGCACACTCATATATAACCTGATAAACAGTATTTCCTAGTTACAAATAAATACATTCAATATAGGCACAGCCAGCAACTAAAAGCAGGTTGTTACGGCACATTCAGCACAGCCTGGCGTCCGGCCGTCATTCCTTCGCGACACAGGTGCATCCGACCGCCAGATCGAACGGACAGCTGCAATACCCATGCGTGCCTATGCTCTCGTACACCTGAATCTGTACGAAGATTGGTCTGGCCACCATGTTCTCCACACTGCAAGGCATGCATTTGGCCTCCTTGATCGTCTGTGGTTCTCGGCCTGCTTTAGAGTTGTTTCTGAAACACAGGAAAACAAAGTCCACGGATAAACGGAAGTGTTCAGGTGTGACAGTGTCAGACATTAAGATCTGCTCACGCTGGACTCAAAAGCCTGTGAATTTTAGCTCTAACACATGTGCTTGTCCCAGCACTGTGTCCAACCTTTCCTCTGCTAAAATCAATGTTGAAATCCAGTTTTTATGGCTGGGTGGCATAAAGTCTGCAGCAAGATTGGACTGACAGGGCATTACCCAGTAATCCTCCACGACTTCCTGCTCATTTGTGACGGTAATGAGATCATAATTTACAAAATGAACATTGTGTTTTATTCAGTAAGACCTGAAACCAGCGACTGAGACCATGAAGTCATGAGGACAGTTTAGAGTGGCCCCCACTGAAAGTGCATCCTTACTAGGGGCGGGTTCTTATAATCGATTCATCGATTAAAATCGATTCTGGCTTGGATAACGTAAAATCGATTCATTAAAATCCTGAATCGATTTTTTAATATAAATTTATTTTGCCCAAAATGCCAGAATCTCAGGTGAAATCTCACAAAATTTCAAGAACCACCAAACAGTTAAGACAGTAAATGAGAGCAGGAACACGGATTCTGCACAAAGACTTAAACACACAGCGCGACCCGCGGATCAGAATCAGTTAGATGTCGCTTTTCTCACAGTCGGGGCTGAAAGCCGACAGCTCGCTGACTCTGATCTGTCGGCGGGTCTGCGCTTTGTGTGCACGCCCTTTATGCGCTGATTCTAAAGCTGTTAGTTTGATCTCTCTCCAAACAATATTGACCGAACCAGCAGCAAAAGAAGATCCAAACGCTTCACATAAACATCGTCATGAATTCACTCTGACATTTACTGTTTTGCTTCCACTGCGATGCACAGCTCTCTCTCTGTACTTCAAGAACAGTTTCGCTTTCTTCATTATTCGCTTGCTTGTTACGCACAAGTCTACTGTTGTTTACAGGCTGTCGGCCGCTGTTTTTTCCCTTTTACATTCTTCCGAAAAGAAAACCTCATTTCTGCCGTTCAATACTGAACAAATTTAAACTTTTTAAAATTATTCAAAATGCAAAACGCTGTGTCTGTAATAAAACCGCTGTAACTTCAGAGGTGATGTTCATATGTTGATTAATGGTTTTCTTTCATTTTTGATGTACTGCAGAATATTTTTATAAAATCCCAGGCTAGGAAAATCACCTTCATGTTTTTCTGTGTTTTATCTTCAGCTACTTTGACACAAAGGCCTCTGCTGTGACGCCTACACCTGTGATAAAGTCTTGCGTGTGTCAGCCTCCTTTTTATTGATACAAAAATATGTAAATGTACAGATCTGAATTATAATATTTCTGACTGTCAAAATTTCCCAGATTTAAATCGAATCGAATTAAATCGAATCGTGGATCGAATCGATTCGGGGCCTTGTGAATCGGAATTGAATCGATTCTAGAAATCAGTGACGATACCCAGCCCTAATCCTTACACTCCTGAAGCACCAGTCGTATATATACAGCTGTGTTTGTATGATCAATGAAGCCTAAACTTTTGTTCTTTCCTGGCTTTAAGTAAGTAAACTCACTGTAGTTTCCAGGGCGCGACTGAAGAATTATGGAGGTCGGACACATGAGTGAAGTACTGCCTGTGATAGTGCTGAGCATGGTTGCAGTTTTGAGGACAAACCGGGCTGCTGAACGCTGTCCCCATCAGTCCCAGGAAGAGCTGGAAGACAAGCACACATTTTGACACAATGACACCGATCAGAGGCTTTGACTGATCTGTCTCCAACGTCCCTCCAAAAGAAGCTCGATGAAAACGCTTTGCTCTGTACACACACATCACACAGGTTTGTGTAGTAATGAGCTGTGCAGTCCAAAGCTGTTTCCAGGCTGTCACTGTGAGGTGAAGCCAGAGCGTACAAAGCATCTGCACACCTGTTCTCCAGGTGACGGCTCGTACTCACCAGAATAGCGCTGGAGTTCATGCTGAAGCTGCTGAGCTGGAATGCGTCTCCTCCTGTTCACCTGTGTAAACTCTCTGCTGGCACAGAGCTGCTGGTGTCTCCCTGTCTGAGCACACCTGTTTTATCCTGTCACTCGCTGATGAAAGCTCATTTGCATTGTGCGGGGGAGGTGGCGGAGCCGTGTCAGCGGGATGTCATCATCGCGCGTACACATCAGTCAGCGAGTGTGTACGTGGTTGAAGTTTGTTTTGTGTCGGGGCTAAATTTAGTCTGAACCTGCAGGCTTTCAGTCAGCTTTAAGCTTCATTGTTCCCGAGGGAAACTTTCAAGTTTCAAAGCAAAGAGAGAAAATCAAAGGTGAAAACATAACATGATATTTCAAAAGGTAAAAAGGCTGTAACAGAATTAAACACACATTTAATTATTTCATGTAATTGAGCTCTTTTAGATATGTTATCATATCCTGTAGTTGGCTTTTGACTTCCTGACCTGCTGATCAGTTTGAAGTTATCCTGGATTATTGAGCACTTTCAGACTTCTTCTCTGGTTTTCAGGCTCTTATTTTGTCAAGTCAGCCTTTGGGATGATCAGTCAGAATAAATACTGACATTTATCACGGCTTAAGGGAAACGACATTTGACCTGATGCAGCTACAACTGATACGACCTGCGTTTGGTTTCATGTCCAAACTGAGCGTCAGTGTTCAAATGTCTCGTTATCCAGTCATTTCCCTCGAGGTTCAAAATTCCCAGGCTCGGGACACCGTGACAGGGATTTCCTCGTCTTCTGCTACATCACCAAAGCGCAGCTTCCCTGGAATTTGACCCGGCCTGACACCCACACACCGATAGAAGTCCTGATGCAAGTGTGGGTTGGAACAAGTAGGAACAAGCCTGCTGCCTACTCTCACTACTTTCACAACACCTGAAGCGCTCACCTAATGAAATTCCAAACAGGCAAAGCTATAAATAGAAATCTTGGAGGGCAAGCAGATACAGGCTTTGGAGCCAAGCAGCTTTGGATTCAGGAAATGTGCGTGTTCATGAACAAAGCTGCACACGCTGAGTTTCATCACTATCCCACACACCTTACAGTGAGAGCAACAGTTTTCTGTGAATGAACCTTATAGTGCAGATTAACTTGAATCCCCAGATTAACTGGGATTGTCTTTTTTTTGTTGCCTGTGCCATTTGGTTCTTTAACCGTCAGAATTGTTGTCTGAAGACCAACAAGGAGACCCAATGGATTTACTTTGCCAAGTGGACCATCACGGCCTTGCCGTATTGGTCCATTTGATCGACCTTTGTTGTTATTATTTATTTTATTTTCAGTTGTTACAGACGGGACAGACATGACTGAGGGACAGGAAAGGGAGAAAGAAAGATAAAGGAAAAGAAAAACAGAGCAACATACTAAACACAACACCATCACGTTAATCTAGCTAAGTGTAAACAGCAGTGAATACTAAATACTGAATGTTGTTGTGTAGCAAGCAGGACCGACAGCGCACAATGTGCTTGTGTAGTTTATGTCTATGAACAGTGAACACCCGTGTGCACACCTGTGTGGATCAGCACGCTTGTATTCAAAAGGTTTCCCCATGTAACGGTCTGCAAGAGGATGTAGAGAGCCATAGCCCCGTCTCCCAGGGCATGAATCAGGCACGGTCCAGGCTCCAGACATCCAGAGGCCCCAGAATACGAGGACACAAGGAGGACCACCAGGGGGGCATCAGTGCCCCCCTCCTGGGAAGAGCTGAGGAGAGCCCCAGACGAGGGGTCACCCAGCAGCCACGGAGCAGAAGCCAGAGGGGGCTGCACTGGTGCGTCTATCGGCTCTGCCGGCAGCCAGCTGTGCCAGAGTGAACCGAGCCGCAGGCCCAGAGGCCCGAGGGCCCCCCACGCTCCGGAAGAGGCCTGACCAAGCAACAGGCACCAGGCCCCGCCAAGTAGTCACTGGGAGTGAGCTGGTACATACCTGAGCGCCCAGCCCCGGACACCAAGAACCACCAACGCACCGACCCCTGAGGGCATCAGTCACCGGCAGGGAGTGTGGTGAGGGGAGACAGGCCGTTGGAGTGCCTGGGAGTTCCCAGAGAGGTGGAGTCTAAGACCCGACCTGACATATAGACACAGACAAACAGGCACACACAGACACAAACATGCATTCCCACCCTCATGCACACATATACAAACACTCAGCACTCACCCAACGTAAGGATGGACATAAATGGACATGTACACACAATCACACTCCCCAAACAAACAAACAAACTCTATACCCTGGGTCCAGGTACCCTCGGCACCTAGACCCAGGAGATGTTACCCTTTCCCCCGGGTGGAGGCAAGCAGACCGCCCCAGGCTCTGCAGCAGCAGGGAGGCCCCGCATCCCAGATCCCAATCGGACGGCCAACACCTCCTCCCAGCCCCCCCGCCCCGATGGCCAGCAGAGAACGGGGGTGTGTGAGGACCCCATACCTCCCTCCTCCCGCTCATGTGTAGTGTTGCTGCGTGTTGTTCTAAAGTGCATTTAAAACACGGGAGGGCATGGTGCTGCTGCCAGAGAGCAGCAGGTGTTAGCACGGCCCCTCCCGAGAACCCTCAATGCCTACAGGTGGGCACCGGCGTCAGAGGTGGGGTTGAATACACAGACCGTCCTCTGGACGCCGTTAACGTGCCCGCCCTCAAGGCCCTATATGTATGTGTTATGAGAGTGTGAGTAATGTGGATGTCTAAGTTGTGGAATAACTGGGATTGTCATAAAAATAATTGCAATGATCCGACTTGTATTTGTAATCAGACCTTTGTGCTCATCCTCCTGTGAGCTCTGAGTGATTGCGGTTTCACGATAGTTTCATATTTGGACATATTTATTGTAAGATGTCATAGCTGTGACCTTTCTTAGCATGAAGCACAGTATTGATGAATTTCATCGCTCGGGTGTCTCCTGAATGTCACCGATTGCTTCATCAGTGCAGACGAGTGGAGGTGAGTGTGCTTTGACTAACATGCACACAGCCTCCAAACAGCCAGTGTGACCTGTGCTTCTGTAGGAAGTCAGTAAAGTTTATTCAAGAACTAAAGTGGCAAAGTGCTTTTGGGTCTGCAGCACAGTCTCCTTTAGTCACCTGGACCGAGCAAGTCCTGATGAGCAGACCTCAGAGACCTCGCAGTCAGGAGTGGATGTAGGACCTCATTAATACTCCCCAAGATCTGTAACAGTGATCGCCAAAATCTGACAGTAACCCTGAACTTTATGGGGAGCCGGTGTAAAGAGGACACAGTCAGGGTCACGTGGGACCTTTAGGAGGACCTGCCGAAGCCTTCTGCAGCCTCACAGCAGCATCCTGGACCATCTGGAAGTGATCCAGGGATGATTTCCTCAGGCAAAGGAAACAACGAATGACCAAATCAAAGCTTGTATGGTTCCAGTTTACATGGAGACGGATAAACACACGTTTGTACAAGACGGCCAAGATGCTTACCAAATCTGAACAACAGTAACAGCCACACTCCTCACAGCACAGCCCCTTCTTTTAGCTTCATTGATTCTCCTGATGCTGAATTAGTCCCTCTGTTTGTACATCAGTCCTTTCTTTGGGTTTCCCCACAGCACACCTGGAATTACTCCAACAGCAACTCTCCCTGACATTTCAGCTCAGTTGTCCTGCACAAACTCATAAACTGAAGTAATTATCTATTGCAGGAGTCAGAATAATTTTCCTCAAGCTGCACTATATTGTAAAGACCCTACAATAACACAGAGAAACCCCAACAATCATATGGGGAGGAAGAAACCGCCGACAGAACCAGGCTCAAAGACGAGAGCCAGAGATCAACAACAGGTACGATTCAATGCAGAGAGGTCTATTAACACATAGTGAGTGAAGAAGAAGCACCCAGTGCATCATGGGAATCCCCGGCAGCCTACACCTATTGCAGCTTAACTAAGGGAGGATCCAGGGTCACCTGGTCCAGCACTAACTATATGCTTTAGCAAAAAGGAAAGTTTGAGCCTGATCTTGAAAGCAGAGATTTGTTTATACACAGGTAACTACCTTTTATTTAACATAAAGAATCTGTAAAGTTGAACCTACAAAAACTGAATTTCAGCTTCTCATATAAAACGAATGTTGTGGATTTGAATTTGCTCTAAGTGCTGGTGTTTTCTGAACACTTCAGGTGTTGAAGAACATGTCGACATGTTGATAATTCCCCTCGTTGGAAGAATAAAATAAAGGAAACATCTTTCTGTGTATTCCCTTCCTTTGTTCCTCAAATGTCGCGCTGCTCTCTGTGTTCGGGAATCCTGGGGAAGACCTCGAATGTCGTATTTGCATAATGAAAGGTAAACAGGTGGGTGGATGGAGGAAGCAGGAGAGGGCTGGACAATGGGAGAGCGGACAAAAGGCGATCCCACATGCAGCATGGAAAGCATATTCCACAGCGCTGTTCTGTGTTGTTGTCCAGATATGAGGCCTGTGTGCAGGCAGGGAATCCCTCCGAACACTCCCACGCACTTGGAAAGTAAACCACAGGACTTTATGACTCCAATAGGAACACGAATGTTGTTGGCTGTTTGTTTCTCAGGATCTTTGACTGCAGGCCATCACCGACACAAGCAGAAGAATGTATAAATATACACCTACAGGAGTGATTCAGTTTAGGGAACGAAAAGTCACCCCAGACCTTCACACTGTGCACAATCTGTTCATCGGCTGCTCTGTGTTCTGCTATTTTCTATATACAGTATATAAACATATATAAACCACATAGCAGTTGTGTTTGTTTTAAGCACCGTGTGCAGTGTTGATGCCGTGGTTTATCAGCTCACAGCTTAAATGAGCACAATGGTTTGTAGCTGAGTACAAAGATAACGTTATGAAAGCACACGTGTGCAATCTGACACCAGCTTGAAGCCGCAGCTTCTGTATTTGGTTTCAGGTGATTTAACACTACAAGCTGCTGAACGAGTTGGCGTGCTGCTCCAGGCGCAATAACATCCTGACATCGGCGAATTGTGATGAGGCGCTGACGAAAGCGGCTCATTTCTTATGATCCAACGTGATTTTGAAATCGTGAGTGGAGGCAGATCAGATCTACTGCAACCGTGCAACCCGTCTCAGCTTGTTTACAGCGAATGATTCAGCCGCCGCAGTTTCAGTGAAATTGTTTATGTAGAAACAAAAATGAAATGTCTCTCACGCACACACAACATGTAATTACATACATATAGAAAAGTTAAAAGGTGGATATGTAAAACCCCGCTACCTTATTGTGGTGGAGGGGTTTGTGTGTCCCAGGGATCCCAGGGGCTCGTTTGTCTGGGGGCTTTTGCTCCCTAGTGGGGTCTCCCATGGCAAATTGGTCCTGGGTAAGGGACCAGACAAAAAAGACCCCTGTGAGTTCATCTCTTCTCTTAGAAACTCACGCTCCCTCTCGCAGCCTGAGATCATCTCATCAAAGGCTGTTGGTAGTTCCCCCAACACATTTTGAAACCAGAGGTGATAGATCGGTTAGAGCGGCGCCCCCCGGTGTTGGAATTCTCTCGCTCCATTTCTACGTTGCCTAGATTGTATTTATTCTTTTAAACAGCATCTTAAGACTCACTTATTTAGACTAGCTTTTAATTAGATTTGTGCTGTATGTTGGATTGTACTGTTTTATGTTTATCTCTTTATTATTATTGTGAAGCACTTTGTGGTTTTTATCCTGTGAAGAGCGCAATATAAATCAATGAAGTAAAGTAAAGTAAGATGTAAAGGGGGGCTAAGTCAGTGCTGTGCCTCCTGAAGTCCACAATGACCTCTTTGGTTCTCTTGGTGTTCAGTGCCAGGCCTCCAGCTTCAGGACTTCCTCTCTGTAGGCTGCCTCGTCTCCCTCTGAGATGAGTCCGTGGTGTCATCAGCAAACTTGATGATGAGATTGTTGTTGTGGGTCGAACTGCAGTCGTGGGGAGTAGAGGGAATACAGGAGGGGGCTCAGCACACAGCCCTGTGGGGAGCCGGTGCTCAGTGTGCGAGTGGAGGAGAGATGAGGGCGGAGCCTCACAGTCTGGGGCCGGTTTGTGAGAAAGTCCTTTATCCAGGCACATGTGAGAGGAGGGAGGCCGAGAGTGACCAGTTTGATGATGAGGATGTCCGGATCATTGAAGGCTGAGCTGTAGTCCACAAACAGCATTCGGACGTAGCTCTGCCGCTGCTCTAGGTGACTCAGCACAGAGTGGAGGGCGATGGCGTCTTCTGTGGATCTGTTTGCGTGGTATGCAAACTGGTGCGGGTTGAATTCTGGGGGGAGGTAATCCTTGATGTGCTGAAGGACTAGTCTCTCGAAGCATTTCATGATTACCGGTGTGAGGGCCACAGGGCGGTAATCGTTCAGGCTGGTGATGGGAGACGTCTTCGGCACTGGGATGATTGTGGCTGATTTTAGACAGGATGGGATGGCTGCGTCATCCAGTGAGAGGTTGAAGAGTCTGGTGAAGATGAGGGTGAGCTGGTGGCCACACCCTCTTAGTACCTTGCCAGGTACTCCGTCTGGACCAGCCGCCTTCCTGGGGTTCACTGCTAGGAGCACACGTCTGACCTCGTGCTCTGTTACAGTGAGTGGAGCGGTGCAGGAAGGTGAGGATGAGGATGGGAGCAGGGCTGAGGCAGATGAGCGCTGCTGTTGTGGTGTTTCAAAGCGGGTGAAGAAGCTGTTTACTTCCTCTGCCGGCTGCTCACTCAGGTTTTCTGTTTTCACAGCCTCTGTGGTTGATGATGTCTTGTATTCTCAGGAGTCTGATGGCTTGTGGTAAAAGCTATCTCGCAGTCTGGAGGATCGGACTCCAATGCTGCGATAGCGTCTGCCAGATGGGAGGAGGGAGGTTGGCCCGCTTCAGGCGTCTCAGGAAGTTTAGGCGCTGCTGGGCCTTTTTGGTGATGGAGGTGGTGTTAGTCATCCAGGTGAGGTCGTCTGAGATGTGAACTTCCAGGAACTTGGTGAGCATTTTCAGGCCAGGTTGTAACAGTCTTTGTGGTGGGCCTGCACTGCGTCTGAGGGGGGTGTAGGCTGGGGAGAGCAGGAAGGAGAGGTGGTCAGACTGACCGAGGTGTGGGAGGGGTATGGCTCCATATGCATGCTTAATGTTGGAGTAAACATGATCTAGAGCAGGGGTCTCGAACTCCAGGCCTGGAGGGCCGGTGTCCTGCAGGCTTTAGATGTGTCCTTGATCCAACACAGCTGATTTAAACGGCTAAATGACCTCCTCAACATGTCTTGAAGTTCTCCAGAGGCCTGGGAATGAACTAATCATTTGATTCAGGTGTGCTGACCCAGGGTGAGATCTAAAACCTGCAGGACACCGGCTCTTGAAGCCTGGAGTTTGAGACCCCTGATCTAGAGTGTTCTCTCCTCTGGTGGGACATTTGACATGCTGATAGAACTTTGTGAGCACAGTCTTTATGTGGGCCTTATTAAAGTCACCTGCAATTATGTGAACACCGTCCGGGTGGGCCCGCCGCTGTTTGTTAATGGTGTTCAGCAGGATAGAGAGCGCCGTGGTTATGTTGGCGTCCGGTGGAATGTACACGGCCGTGATGATCACTACTGTTAGCTCCCTCGGCTGGCATCTTACTGAGGTTCGGGGAGCCGTGACGTTTATAATTGTCCCGTTGCTGCTCCAGCTTTCATGCATTTGTAAATACAATTGAAATTGCATTGAGAGACTCAGCTTAATTTGCTGGCAGGGGAAAGTCATTCAAAAGCAAACTAAACTAAACTGCTAAATCACAAACTAAACTCACTGGGAGACACATGTCACAGACAGACTAGACAAGGAACCAAACATAACCACACAGACATGACACATGAACCAGGGAGACTTAGTACAGGGGAGATGACATAACTAAGAAACAGGACTACACAGTAATCTAGAAATTAACTAGGTGCACTAAGCTAAGGCACAAAATAAATACAAAAGATACATAAACTCAAACACTGGGTCGCTTGACCCAGGACCATGACAACACAGGGAGATCCACACAGCATGAGGGACGACGCGACACTGACTCAGAGAAACACGGGGTTTAAATACACTGGGAAGTAACGAGGGGAATGAGACACAGAAGGAGGGCACAGCTGGGAGAAATCAGAACTGACGAGACAAGGAAGCAAAGCAGGACACATTCACATAAGACACAGACCTTCAAAGTAAAACAGGAAGTATAACACAGAGACGCGAACTTGACTAGGGGAGACAGAGCAACTAAGAAACACAGAGAACAACAACAAAGAGACATAGAGGGCGGCTACCAAATACTGAGAAAACTAAACAGAATACAAGAAAGCCAAACTAAGACACTAGACTATACGGCAACGACGACGACAGAGCTGTTCAGGGGGCCGGCCGCGCGGAAGGCAGCGGCAACGGCAGCGGCATGGAAACAGTTCTGGGGGCCGACCGTGCGGACGGCAACGGCGGCGACAGTGCTGGTCCGGAGGCCGCCCACGACGGCGATGACGTCCGGCTGGAGGCCCAGAAAGTGGACGATGCTGAGGTGCTGGATGTACCTTGGACGGCGGTGTAACAACCGCAGGACCAGGCGAGGCAGATGAAGACACGGAGGCTGGAGAAACCATAGGCGATGGCGTGGGAGCCACAGGTGTTGGCCGGGCTCACCCGAGCTTCCAGCAGGAGCAGATGCAGGGCCAGAGGGTATTGGGACCCCTGGCAGAATGTGTAGCCGACCAGGTGGGTGAGTGTGCAGACTAGGGGATTGAACTGAAGACTGAACTGGCGGCTGTTGTAACGGTTGTGGTGAGAGTAGAGTAGGTGGTGGAGTAGATGACTGCACAGGAAACTGAGCTAGAGGTAGTAATGACAGTTGGGGAGAAAGTGGAGCTGGTGGTTGAGTAGATGACTGAGCTAGCGGCCACTGAGCTAATGGTTCAGGTGCAAATGTAGCTGCTGATGACAGAGCCAATGGCTGAGCTACAGGGAGAGGGGACACTGAAGACGGAGCTATGGGTAGCGGGGATAAGGGCTGTGCTGCGGGCAGCAGTGACGATTGTGGTGGAGGTGTAGCTGGTGGAGGAGTGGCTGAATTGGCTGAATGGGCTCATTGAGTGCAGCACAGATGAGATCTTGGAGAGGCTTACGGCTGCCGTGAACACTCAGAATAAGATCTCTGGATCACATCTTGGAGCAGCTCACTGCGGTCGTGAGTTCTCAGAATCGTCTCTTTGAGCACAAGAACGACAACATCACGGAGCGTAAGTTTGATAACATCATGGAGAACCTCGCGGCTCTCCAACGGGAGATTGAGAGACCAGTGTTGGACTGTAGAACAGCTTTGAAATTCATATGAGCTGTTCGCACTAAAGTAAAAAGCACCATCACTTCATGCGGAGACCCTCTCGGCGCCAGCTGCGGTCTCAAGGCTGGAGCTGAACAACAACACCCTGATAACGACTGTGTTTAGTCTGTTCTTCCCATTCCATGCAAGGCCACCTGGGTTGGCTGGAAGACTGTTTACTTAGCCTGGCAGGGCGAAGGACACTGTCTCAGCTGAACTCTGGACACGCACACACACACACATACACTGATACGCACTCATCCCCCTCCCTTTCCAAACGCCTTCGATGCTTGTTCCCTCCTGGGAACACGGCGGGTCTGAGCCCGTGCTGGAATAATAGCGCAGGGCAGGATGGCTGCTGTGTTTGCTTTGGCTTACTCCTCACCCCCCACCCGACCCTGTGGCTGGTCACGTGCTCCATAATGTTGTGCTGTGGACATTTATGTGCTTTCTGTGCAGAGGAGTTTTGTTGTTTCCTGTTCTCATGCTGTCCTCCCAGGAGCCCAGCATGAGCAGAGGTCTCTTTTTTTCCTCTTGTACTTTCCCATTGTAGTGTATATTTCAGTGTTTTTCTGTAACGCAGATCCAACATCAACAGTACGGAGCATTCGCCTGCATCACATCTCATCAAAATGGAGACTCTAAGGAGTGCAGTTTCAGTAGAGTGAGCTCTACAAAAACCAGGTTGGAATTTATCCAGAATGCTGTTTTCATCCAGAACAGCTATAAGCTGCTTAGCAACAACCTTTTCTAAAATCTTAGCAATGAACGGTAATTTTGAAATCGGTCTGTAGCTACTGAGAAGAGAAGCATCAAGCTTAGGTTTTTTTAACAGTGGGTGAATGACAGCATTCTTACTATAAACAGGGACCTGACCAGAAACCAGTGAGGTATTGATAATTGTAAACACACGGACCGATAGACTGAAGGACATTTTTAAACACAGATCCAGGTAAAATATCAAGAGAGCAGGAGGACGCTTTCATCGAATTAACTAACTTGACCAGCTCTGGTAAGGACACAGGTAAAAATCTTTCTAAAATTACAGGCCTAGCTTGAGTTGGAGCAGACAAGAGAGACACAGAAGGAGAGAAACTGTTCCTCACTTTTTCAACGAAGAAAGAAAGACATTTTTCACAATCTTCATTTGATGAAATTGGGACAGCAAGTGGAGCAGGAGCAACAATATCACTAATGGTGTCGAATAGTGCCTTGGGGTTACCTCTGCTCTTAGACACTAAATCTGAGAAATAGGCCGCCCTCGCATCTCGAACTGAAGTGTTAAAAGAGACTAAAAGGTCCTTTAGATGAAGGAGATGGACATGCAAACGCGTTTTCCTCCATAAACGCTCAACCTTACGGCAGCAACGCTTTAAGAAGCGAATGCTGTCATTTACCGGAGCTAGTCTAGTTTTGACAGGACAAACATTGTCTAAAATACAAAGACAATGATTATTAAAAAGATTTCTTAACAGATGAACATTGTTATAAGGAGATAAAACTAAATTAAAAGCATCGGAAAATTTAACAGCAGTTAAATTTAAGATGCGAGAGCTAACCACATGTCGAATAGGAGAGAGGGACAGATGAAAAGAATACAGCGATGGTCTGAAATAAAAATGTCCTCAGTACAAAAAAAATTAATGTTTAAACCTAAAGTAAAAACAAGGTCCAGTGTGTGTCCTTGGGTGTGTGTGGGACCAGACACATGCTGAGTAAAATGAAAAGAATCCATGACGCTAAGGAAACCTCTGGCAAAGAGGTCAGAGTCATCATCAACGTGTATATTAAAATCCCCGACTATAACCAGTCTGGACAGCTTCAAAGGCGAGGATAAAAAGTCACTGAACTCCTTTAAAAACATGCTGTTTAGGCCAGGTGGACGATACATTACAGCGCAGTAAAACGGATCTTTATTTCCAATTCTAACCAGCTGTAGTTCAAACTATGAAACGTATCCGACCATTACTGAGCGACAGTAAAACCGGCTTCCAAACAGCGCAGCGACACCACCTCCTCGACCCGACGTCCGAGGCCGGCTGATGAAGGAGTACCCACTCGGGCAAAGTTCGATGAAGGATGAATAGTCACCATCGCTGTCACGGAAAAGAGGGACCCAGGCGCAGTTCTTGCTCACAGAAACACAGTGCGTTTATTTACAGTGAAACAGACAAGTCCAACAATCCATTCAAAAGTGCAATTTTCCAATCGTGCTCGTCCCTTGCTCCCAGTGCGTTCCGTGTAGTAACTCCCTTAGTGTGTGTGCTCCCCAACTCGCTTCTCCGCTCGCCCCTCCTGGAGGAAGAAGGAAAATCCAGCGTTAGCCACACGCTAGCCGAATAACACACTCACACTGCTCGCACAGACTATACCAGTTCGGAGTAATAATCCCACGTCGACTGTCGCCGCGAGTCCAGGTTAAATACCCCTTTCTAGCCTGGAGGAATGATTACCAACCACTGGTCAGGTAATCAGCTGCAGGTGGGCCGGCAACAGCGAAGAGGGACTCCCAATGACGACAGTCGCCAGGACACGCCTCTCCCACGGCGCACACTTCCGTAAACAACCCCGAGGGCCAGGGAGGGAGAAGCAAACACACATACAGAAAACATAAACACAAGCAGGGTCGTCCGGAAAGGGCCGTCCGACCGTGACAGTACCCCCCCTCTAACGGGAGCCTCCGGGCGACCTGGCAAACTTGTCCGGATGCCGGCGGCGGAATTCCCTCACCATGCGATGATCGAGAATGGCAGACCGCGGCACCCAAGAACGTTCTTCCGGACCGTACCCCTCCCAATCCACCAAAAACTGAAAGCCCCTACCGCGGCGCCGGGCATCCATTACGCGAGCAATGGAATACGCCGGGGCGCCGTCGATAATCTGGGCGGGTGGTGGGGGCCCAGGGGGCGGGCACAAAGGGCTGGTCCGGACGGGCCTAACCTGAGAAACATGGAAGACGTTATGTACCTTCATAGCAGGCGGAAGGGCCAGCCGGACCGTCACCAGGTTCAGGACCTCCTGGATGGCAAAGGGGCCAAGAGACCGAGGGGCCAGTTTCTTGGACTCAGTCCGAAGAGGGATGTGCTTGTTGGAGAGCCACACCCGCTGGCCGACCTGTTAATCCGGAGCAGGAGTGCGACGGCGATCCGCCAATGCCTTGTTCCGCTCGGCCGTTCTCAGGAGTGCTGCGCGCCTGGCCCGCCAGTCCCGACGACAGCGCCTAAGGTGGTGCTGGACCGAGGGAACCGCCAGCTCTCCCTCAGAGATGGAGAGGAGAGGGGGTTGATGCCCCAGCGACGCCTCGAAGGGCGAGAGTCCAGTCGCTGATGATGTGCTTGCGTTGTGGGCATACTCCACCCAGGCCAACTGCTCGCTCCAGGTCGCTTGGTTCGATGATGCGACGCAACGCAACATGGCCTCCAGCTCTTGATTGGCCCTTTCGGTCTGACCATTAGTTTGGGGGTGGAACCCGGAGGACAAACTGACCTGAGCTCCCAATTCTGCACAGAACTCCTTCCAAACCCGCGAGGTGAACTGAGGGCCACGGTCGGAAACAATGTCCTGGGGTATGCCGTGGAGCCGAAACACATGCTGCGTCAGTAACTGGGCCGTCTCCAAGGCAGAAGGGAGCTTGGGCAGAGCAATGAAGTGGGCGGCCTTGGAAAAACGGTCAATAATGGTTAGAATGGAGGTGTTACCTGCAGAGGGAGGCAAGCCGGTGACGAAGTCCAGGGCGATGTGCGACCACGGGCGTTTTGGAGTGGGTAACGGTCGCAGGAGGCCAGAAGCAGGTGAGTTGGAGGTTTTGTTCCGTGCGCACACCGGGCATGCCGCAACATAGTTCTGGACATCGAGAACAAGAGAGGGCCACCAAAACAAACGTCGTAGAAAGGAGACAGTGCGATTTTTACCTGGGTGGCACGAAAACTTGGCAGTATGTGCCCAGTGAATGACCTGACTACGCGCTGTGGCCGGAACATAAAGCGTCCCTTTCGGACCCGTGCCAGGGTCGGGCTCCTGTCGCTGGGCGTCCCTGACCACCTTTTCAATCTCCCATGTTAGTGCACCCACAATGCAGGTGGGGGGCAGGATGGGTTTTTCCTTCTCGTCCTCATCGGTCACGGGTGCGAACTGGCGCGACAACGCGTCTGGCTTAGTGTTCCTAGAACCGGGCCTGTAAGTAATGGAGAAGTGAAAACGAGTAAAAAATAAGGCCCACCTGGCTTGTCGGGCGTTGAGGCGCTTGGCTGCCTGGAGATACGCCAGATTTTTGTGGTCCGTCCACACCACGAAAGGCTGCTCAGTGCCCTCCAGCCAATGTCGCCATTCCTCGAGGGCCCACTTGATGGCGAGCAACTCCCGGTCGCCCACATCGTAATTTCTCTCGGCCTGAGACAACCTGCGGGAGAAGAACGCACAGGGATTAAACTTGCCGTCGATCCGTTGGGAGAGAACCGCCCCCACGCCCGAATCGGACGCGTCCACCTCGACGACGAAAGGCCGGCCGAGGTCCGCCTGGACGAGGACCGGAGCCGAGGAAAACAGGTGCTTGAGCCGATCAAACGCTTGCTGGGCTGCGGAGGACCACTGGAAAGACAACTTAGGAGAAGTTAGGTTGGTTAGAGGAAGGGCTACCTTGCTGAAATCCCTGATAAAGCGGCGGTAGAAATTGGCGAAGCCCAGGAACCTCTGCACCTCCTTGCGGGTCTTGGGAATAGGCCATTCCACTACGGCTTTGACTTTGGCCGGGTCAGCTCGCAAACGCCCCTGTTCCACAATGAAACCCAGAAAAGAAACAGTTTCCACATGGAACTCACATTTCTCCGCTTTCACAAAAAGGCGGTTCTCCAATAGGCGCCGTAGGACCAGACGTACATGGTTGATGTGCTCAGTCTGCGACCTGGAAAAAATCAGAATGTCATCCAGATACACGAAGACAAAATGGTTAATAAAGTCCCTGAGCACATCATTAATCAGGGCCTGGAAGACCGCAGGGGCGTTAGTGAGACCGAAGGGCATCACTAAGTATTCGAAGTGCCCCAGGTGGGTGTTGAAAGCCGTCTTCCACTCGTCACCCTTGCGGATGCGAACCAGATGATAGGCACTCCGAAGATCCAGTTTGGTGAACAGGACTGCCCCCTGTAATAGTTCGAATGCCGAGGCCAGCAGGGGGAGTGGATATTTATTCCTAACAGTGATCTTGTTCAGCCCTCGAAAGTCAATGCAGGGACGCAGGCTCTTATCTTTCTTCTTTACAAAGAAGAATCCTGCTGCTAAAGGCGAAGTAGATGGGCGAATAATACCTGTGACCAGAGACTCCGTTATGTAGCATTCCATGGTCTCGCGTTCCGGTTTAGACAGACTGTAGAGCCGACTTGCTGGCAGGGGAGCGCCTGGGAGTAGGTCGATTCCACAGTCGTAAGGCCGATGTGGAGGCAAAGACAACGCCTTATTTTTGCTGAATACCTGGCCGAGGTCGTGGTAGTCGGCGGGCACCAAGGAAAGTTCAGGGGGGTGAGGAGCTTTTCGCAGAGGCGGTCCCAGGATTGTCCGGGACAGCGGCAAGTAAACATTGTTCATGACACCGCGTGCTCCAGTCGATTTGGGGGTTGTGATGTTGGAGCCAAGGAAATCCCAGTACCAGTGGGGTGTGGGGGGCTTTGAATACCAACAAACTGATCTTCTCAGAGTGATTTCCCGAAATAATGAGTGTAACCTCCTGAGTGCGATGTGTGACGGAGGCTAGATGGCCGCCATTTAAGGCTGAGACCTTCAGGACCTCTGGAAGGGGAAGTAGGGGCAGGCCTAAGATGTTGGCTAACTCCTCGTCTAGGAAATTTTGTTCAGAACCAGAGTCAATGAGTGCGCAGCAGGAGTGAGTGAGGGAGTGAGACATTAATTTAGCAGGGCAGCTGAGGTAAGGGAACACTTTTGTTGTGGCGCCCGCCAGTATCCCCACAATTACTGACGGGCCGACTCTTTTACTCGGTCTGGGCAGGAGTCAACAAAATGTCCTCTTTTTCCACAAAGAAAGCACTCACCAGTCCGTTGTTTGCGCCCCAGTCTAGAGGAGGAAAGCTTGGCTCCGCCGAGCTGCATGGGTTGCTCTTCATCCCCGTGTTGCTCCTCCTCCTCACTTCTCCACATCAGAGTAGGAAGGTCCCTAGATGTACCCGTGCCCCCAGCAGGCCGCCGACCATCCCCGGCTCTTCTGCCGAACTCCCGCATGTGGTCGTCTAAGTCAATACACATATTGATTAGAGCAGACAAAGCTTTAGGCAGTTCCTTGGTTGCTAACTCACGCTTAATATTCTCATTAAGGCTGTTGAGGAAGGCTCCACGCAGTGCTTTCTCCTCCCAGCCCGACTCCTCCGCCAGGATCCAGAACTCCACGGAAAAGTCAGCAACACTCCTCCTACCTTGCTTCAGAGAAAACATGCGATGACCTGCAGCATCCGAGCTAGCGCCTTTATCAAACACACAGCGAAACTTGCTGAGAAAGACGTTATATGACACAGAGGGCTGGGTATTTAAAACTGCCTGAGCCCATTGAAGCGCCCGCCCAGTCATAAGTTGCACCAAATAAGCGATTTTAGCAGAATCAGAGGCAAAGGCACAAGGTTGCTGTCTAAACACAAGAGAGCATTGCGTCAAAAAACCCCGGCTCCTCCCCAACTCGCCGTCAAATTTTTCAGGTGCGGGGAGTGAGTACTCTCGGTGCCGCGGTGGAGGTGAAGGAGGAAGCGGACAGGCTGCCGCGGCTTCCAGCGAAGGGGCGGGCTGCGTTGGAGCCGTATTAGGTGAGGAAATCAACATACCTTTAAGCTCTGTCATGGCTTGCAGAAGCGCGGTTTGTTCCTTTGAAACGTGCTTCAGCATTTCCTCGTGTCGCTCCAAAACCTCCGCTTGGATAGACAGCTGGCGTGAAGCAGAATCCGCTGGGTCCATGGTGGTGGGATTATTCTGTCACGGAAAAGAGGGACCCAGGCGCGGTTCTTGCTCACAGAAACAGTGCGTTTATTTACAGTGAAACAGACAAGTCCAACAATCCATTCAAAAGTGCAATTTTCCAATCGTGCTCGTCCCTTGCTCCCAGTGCGTTCCGTGTAGTAACTCCCTTAGTGTGTGTGCTCCCCAACTCGCTTCTCCGCTCGCCCCTCCTGGAGGAAGAAGGAAAATCCAGCGTTAGCCACACGCTAGCCGAATAACACACTCACACTGCTCGCACAGACTATACCAGTTCGGAGTAATAATCCCACGTCGACTGTCGCCGCGAGTCCAGGTTAAATACCCCTTTCTAGCCTGGAGGAATGATTACCAACCACTGGTCAGGTAATCAGCTGCAGGTGGGCCGGCAACAGTGAAGAGGGACTCCCAATGACGACAGTCGCCAGGACACGCCTCTCCCACGGCGCGCACTTCCGTAAACAACCCCGAGGGCCAGGGAGGGAGAAGCAAACACACATACAGAAAACATAAACACAAGCAGGGTCGTCCGGAAAGGGCCGTCCGACCGTGACAATCGCGCTGCCAGGTTTCAGTTAGAAATAAGAAGTCCAGTTTTTTTGGAAAGAATAAAATCGTTCAGCAGGAACGTTTTATTAGTCATTGATCGAGCGTTGAAAAGCGCCACTCTCAGCGAAGTAGAAGACATCTCATTGACAGAAGCGGCCCGATTTAGGGGACGAAGAAACAGAGAGTTTGATCCGCGACGCTCATAAATTCCACTCACCGCGGGGATGGAAGGCCAAACAACCGGAGAGTCTGGATGAACACTCCTGAGGTAGCGCCGCCTCATAGATCCAGGCACAGCTAGTTCCCGCTTCCAGAACAGTCTGAGTTTTACCTGGACACCTGCTCTTCCTCTCCTCCTCCGTGATTTGCGTGGACCCAGAAAGGCTCCACAGATGACACCTAACGAAGATCCAGACACTGGTGTCGGCAGCGGAGGATGGAAAATACCGCAGGAGGATGAGGCATCTTGACTTAACATAAAGGATCGGATGGATGACAGCATCAGGCGATCACAGACAAGGGCAGCCAACACATTAGTGACAAAAAGCGAAAGAAGAAAGGCCGAGAAAAACAGCACAGAAACTACGGCCGGCAGCGGCAAAGCCAGACACAAGCTGTCCAAATTCATGGGCTGCAACCTCCTGAGGACGCATTTGTAGGCCGATTACGTCACAGTGACGCAGGCTGTCCAAATTCAAAGACTCCTCTGAATGCAGCCGACAAACGCGTCCTCCTTTTCCCCGAATTTGAAGGATGGGTCGGGTGTGTCCTTCGTGGCCCGCCATATCCACCATATCGACGTTTTTGGAGACGTCTGTTACCCACCAGCTCGATAGCGAGCCGAGAGCTCGAGGGTCACTGGAGCCGCTGAGAACGCCACAACTCCGGCACATCATTTTCAGATCACCGCGGTCTTTCGCTACTCGGGTTAAACGTAATATATAAGTCACTTAGACAACCTAAAATGTTACTGTTGGGCTTTTTTCAGTGTTTTGTTTGTTCGTGAGTAAATCGGTTTGGCTGAGATTAAAGTTATTAGATTAGATTAGATAAAACATTATTAATCCATCGGGTGGGTTCCTCCTTGGTTTTCACACAGCTGAATAAACATCAAACAGAAAACTGATTAAACAGACGTGTGAGACGGTCGAGAGTTTACGCGGTCTGTGTGGGCCTGTCGCTACCCGATCCGTACCGGAAACCCGATCGGTACCCCGCATGCGCAAATCTTACGTCACTTCCTCTCTTTGCCAACATTGCGACATTCAATATATTTGAATGACACGGTTAGCGCCCAGTTAGCTCCTAGCATTTCTCAACAGCTCTGCCTCCTTTTCGACTACCGGGACATTTAAGCAATGGACACCGCCGTATACAAAGAAATTCATGCTTTTCTCCTCAACAGAGAGCGTCCCCCGACTGAACAACAGCGCCGTAAAATAAGAAGAATGGCGCCTAATTACAGAGTTAATAATACAGATTTTGTAATATCTCACGTGTAGATTCATCAGCCAGATTAAGTGTTTACTGACAATTGACAGTGATAGTGCACATCATCATCACTATTCCAACAATCCTCTCCTCACAGACAAGCATAAACACACTCGACTATCACTAAATCAGATTTAACACACGTTTGTAATGACGCTAATTCAGTTTATAATAGGCTTTATTCGCTCAGTCAGCAGGTGGCGGTATCCTCGTACATTGGGAGTAAACTGCCATTAAACGAACAGAAGAAGAAGAAAACATTGCACATGCGCAGTACGGATCGGGTAGACCCGATTTGTACGGTCAGACTTTGCACATGCGCAGTAAGGATCGAGAGTCCTGATCTGTCACTATCTTTTTATTTTTCGTTTTTGTCTACATTATATTAAATGTTTCATTATCGGAAACATTTTAAGAGATACTTGTTATTCTTAACATCTCAACAGGTACTCTGACCCGTAACTATCGTAAAACACTACGACTGGAAGTAGACACCTTTGGCGCATGCGGGGTACGGATCGGGTTTCCGGTACGGATCAGGTAGTGACAGGGCCGATGCAGCCCATGAATTTGGACACAGCTACAGGCGCCATCGTACCGGAACCGGAAGATGAGGGGTTGAAGGATGGATCCTGGCCTGTGGGAGCAGACAGCTGCCAGCTAGCAAAAAAAGATTTAAAAAAAACTATTGCACAACCAAAAGGTTTCTGGGGGGGAAACATATAAGTCCGTCTCTCTCCATGTATTCGCGTGCAAGCACGTCGCTCCCATAAATCACAGAGAGGGCAGTGGCGCACACTAATGACCTCATAACCCCTTGACTTATGTTATTATTACAGAGACACCACACCATTGTGACTGTTACAAGTTCCACAGGGTTCAGTGCTACAACAACATTTATTTTTACATTTAACTAGGTTCTGCTAAGCAATATTATTATATAACGCTATATATACACTTTCATTGCTTTATCTGTCTATTAGCACTGTGCTTATATGTAAAACCAGGCATCAGCAATTAAAACACATTTAGTGCACTACAAATCCTTTGATGAATACGAGGCTTTAATAGTTTTACTGAAGCTCAGTGAGGTACATAAAAATCCAGCATTTTGATAATACAAAACAAACATTTTCACATTGGTACTGACCAGAAATATTCTGAAATGACTATGATATTATCAAGTTACTGCATATTACATGATGCATGTAAAGAATAAAATGTGATATTCAGATGCACATTGAACAGATCAGTACACTGAATTTTTCTAGAAAAAAGGATTCAGGTTGCTTTGAAACGAGCAACACTGCCACAAAATTCATGAAGTTTTATCTCATGTAAACAAACATGTCATTGACATATAGGTAAGTTTAAAAAACGATGACTTGGTCGCATTTTACATGCACACTCATATATAACCTGATAAACAGTATTTCCTAGTTACAAATAAATACATTCAATATAGGCACAGCCAGCAACTAAAAGCAGGTTGTTACGGCACATTCAGCACAGCCTGGCGTCCGGCCGTCATTCCTTCGCGACACAGGTGCATCCGACCGCCAGATCGAACGGACAGCTGCAATACCCATGCGTGCCTATGCTCTCGTACACCTGAATCTGTACGAAGATTGGTCTGGCCACCATGTTCTCCACACTGCAAGGCATGCATTTGGCCTCCTTGATCGTCTGTGGTTCTCGGCCTGCTTTAGAGTTGTTTCTGAAACACAGGAAAACAAAGTCCACGGATAAACGGAAGTGTTCAGGTGTGACAGTGTCAGACATTAAGATCTGCTCACGCTGGACTCAAAAGCCTGTGAATTTTAGCTCTAACACATGTGCTTGTCCCAGCACTGTGTCCAACCTTTCCTCTGCTAAAATCAATGTTGAAATCCAGTTTTTATGGCTGGGTGGCATAAAGTCTGCAGCAAGATTGGACTGACAGGGCATTACCCAGTAATCCTCCACGACTTCCTGCTCATTTGTGACGGTAATGAGATCATAATTTACAAAATGAACATTGTGTTTTATTCAGTAAGACCTGAAACCAGCGACTGAGACCATGAAGTCATGAGGACAGTTTAGAGTGGCCCCCACTGAAAGTGCATCCTTACACTCCTGAAGCACCAGTCGTATATATACAGCTGTGTTTGTATGATCAATGAAGCCTAAACTTTTGTTCTTTCCTGGCTTTAAGTAAGTAAACTCACTGTAGTTTCCAGGGCGCGACTGAAGAATTATGGAGGTCGGACACATGAGTGAAGTACTGCCTGTGATAGTGCTGAGCATGGTTGCAGTTTTGAGGACAAACCGGGCTGCTGAACGCTGTCCCCATCAGTCCCAGGAAGAGCTGGAAGACAAGCACACATTTTGACACAATGACACCGATCAGAGGCTTTGACTGATCTGTCTCCAACGTCCCTCCAAAAGAAGCTCGATGAAAACGCTTTGCTCTGTACACACACATCACACAGGTTTGTGTAGTAATGAGCTGTGCAGTCCAAAGCTGTTTCCAGGCTGTCACTGTGAGGTGAAGCCAGAGCGTACAAAGCATCTGCACACCTGTTCTCCAGGTGACGGCTCGTACTCACCAGAATAGCGCTGGAGTTCATGCTGAAGCTGCTGAGCTGGAATGCGTCTCCTCCTGTTCACCTGTGTAAACTCTCTGCTGGCACAGAGCTGCTGGTGTCTCCCTGTCTGAGCACACCTGTTTTATCCTGTCACTCGCTGATGAAAGCTCATTTGCATTGTGCGGGGGAGGTGGCGGAGCCGTGTCAGCGGGATGTCATCATCGCGCGTACACATCAGTCAGCGAGTGTGTACGTGGTTGAAGTTTGTTTTGTGTCGGGGCTAAATTTAGTCTGAACCTGCAGGCTTTCAGTCAGCTTTAAGCTTCATTGTTCCCGAGGGAAACTTTCAAGTTTCAAAGCAAAGAGAGAAAATCAAAGGTGAAAACATAACATGATATTTCAAAAGGTAAAAAGGCTGTAACAGAATTAAACACACATTTAATTATTTCATGTAATTGAGCTCTTTTAGATATGTTATCATATCCTGTAGTTGGCTTTTGACTTCCTGACCTGCTGATCAGTTTGAAGTTATCCTGGATTATTGAGCACTTTCAGACTTCTTCTCTGGTTTTCAGGCTCTTATTTTGTCAAGTCAGCCTTTGGGATGATCAGTCAGAATAAATACTGACATTTATCACGGCTTAAGGGAAACGACATTTGACCTGATGCAGCTACAACTGATACGACCTGCGTTTGGTTTCATGTCCAAACTGAGCGTCAGTGTTCAAATGTCTCGTTATCCAGTCATTTCCCTCGAGGTTCAAAATTCCCAGGCTCGGGACACCGTGACAGGGATTTCCTCGTCTTCTGCTACATCACCAAAGCGCAGCTTTCCTGGAATTTGACCCGGCCTGACACCCACACACCGATAGAAGTCCTGATGCAAGTGTGGGTTGGAACAAGTAGGAACAAGCCTGCTGCCTACTCTCACTACTTTCACAACACCTGAAGCGCTCACCTAATGAAATTCCAAACAGGCAAAGCTATAAATAGAAATCTTGGAGGGCAAGCAGATACAGGCTTTGGAGCCAAGCAGCTTTGGATTCAGGAAATGTGCGTGTTCATGAACAAAGCTGCACACGCTGAGTTTCATCACTATCCCACACACCTTACAGTGAGAGCAACAGTTTTCTGTGAATGAACCTTATAGTGCAGATTAACTTGAATCCCCAGATTAACTGGGATTGTCTTTTTTTTGTTGCCTGTGCCATTTGGTTCTTTAACCGTCAGAATTGTTGTCTGAAGACCAACAAGGAGACCCAATGGATTTACTTTGCCAAGTGGACCATCACGGCCTTGCCGTATTGGTCCATTTGATCGACCTTTGTTGTTATTATTTATTTTATTTTCAGTTGTTACAGACGGGACAGACATGACTGAGGGACAGGAAAGGGAGAAAGAAAGATAAAGGAAAAGAAAAACAGAGCAACATACTAAACACAACACCATCACGTTAATCTAGCTAAGTGTAAACAGCAGTGAATACTAAATACTGAATGTTGTTGTGTAGCAAGCAGGACCGACAGCGCACAATGTGCTTGTGTAGTTTATGTCTATGAACAGTGAACACCCGTGTGCACACCTGTGTGGATCAGCGCGCTTGTATTCAAAAGGTTTCCCCATGTAACGGTCTGCAAGAGGATGTAGAGAGCCATAGCCCCGTCTCCCAGGGCATGAATCAGGCACGGTCCAGGCTCCAGACATCCAGAGGCCCCAGAATACGAGGACACAAGGAGGACCACCAGGGGGGCATCAGTGCCCCCCTCCTGGGAAGAGCTGAGGAGAGCCCCAGACGAGGGGTCACCCAGCAGCCACGGAGCAGAAGCCAGAGGGGGCTGCACTGGTGCGTCTATCGGCTCTGCCGGCAGCCAGCTGTGCCAGAGTGAACCGAGCCGCAGGCCCAGAGGCCCGAGGGCCCCCCACGCTCCGGAAGAGGCCTGACCAAGCAACAGGCACCAGGCCCCGCCAAGTAGTCACTGGGAGTGAGCTGGTACATACCTGAGCGCCCAGCCCCGGACACCAAGAACCACCAACGCACCGACCCCTGAGGGCATCAGTCACCGGCAGGGAGTGTGGTGAGGGGAGACAGGCCGTTGGAGTGCCTGGGAGTTCCCAGAGAGGTGGAGTCTAAGACCCGACCTGACATATAGACACAGACAAACAGGCACACACAGACACAAACATGCATTCCCACCCTCATGCACACATATACAAACACTCAGCACTCACCCAACGTAAGGATGGACATAAATGGACATGTACACACAATCACACTCCCCAAACAAACAAACAAACTCTATACCCTGGGTCCAGGTACCCTCGGCACCTAGACCCAGGAGATGTTACCCTTTCCCCCGGGTGGAGGCAAGCAGACCGCCCCAGGCTCTGCAGCAGCAGGGAGGCCCCGCATCCCAGATCCCAATCGGACGGCCAACACCTCCTCCCAGCCCCCCCGCCCCGATGGCCAGCAGAGAACGGGGGTGTGTGAGGACCCCATACCTCCCTCCTCCCGCTCATGTGTAGTGTTGCTGCGTGTTGTTCTAAAGTGCATTTAAAACACGGGAGGGCATGGTGCTGCTGCCAGAGAGCAGCAGGTGTTAGCACGGCCCCTCCCGAGAACCCTCAATGCCTACAGGTGGGCACCGGCGTCAGAGGTGGGGTTGAATACACAGACCGTCCTCTGGACGCCGTTAACGTGCCCGCCCTCAAGGCCCTATATGTATGTGTTATGAGAGTGTGAGTAATGTGGATGTCTAAGTTGTGGAATAACTGGGATTGTCATAAAAATAATTGCAATGATCCGACTTGTATTTGTAATCAGACCTTTGTGCTCATCCTCCTGTGAGCTCTGAGTGATTGCGGTTTCACGATAGTTTCATATTTGGACATATTTATTGTAAGATGTCATAGCTGTGACCTTTCTTAGCATGAAGCACAGTATTGATGAATTTCATCGCTCGGGTGTCTCCTGAATGTCACCGATTGCTTCATCAGTGCAGACGAGTGGAGGTGAGTGTGCTTTGACTAACATGCACACAGCCTCCAAACAGCCAGTGTGACCTGTGCTTCTGTAGGAAGTCAGTAAAGTTTATTCAAGAACTAAAGTGGCAAAGTGCTTTTGGGTCTGCAGCACAGTCTCCTTTAGTCACCTGGACCGAGCAAGTCCTGATGAGCAGACCTCAGAGACCTCGCAGTCAGGAGTGGATGTAGGACCTCATTAATACTCCCCAAGATCTGTAACAGTGATCGCCAAAATCTGACAGTAACCCTGAACTTTATGGGGAGCCGGTGTAAAGAGGACACAGTCAGGGTCACGTGGGACCTTTAGGAGGACCTGCCGAAGCCTTCTGCAGCCTCACAGCAGCATCCTGGACCATCTGGAAGTGATCCAGGGATGATTTCCTCAGGCAAAGGAAACAACGAATGACCAAATCAAAGCTTGTATGGTTCCAGTTTACATGGAGACGGATAAACACACGTTTGTACAAGACGGCCAAGATGCTTACCAAATCTGAACAACAGTAACAGCCACACTCCTCACAGCACAGCCCCTTCTTTTAGCTTCATTGATTCTCCTGATGCTGAATTAGTCCCTCTGTTTGTACATCAGTCCTTTCTTTGGGTTTCCCCACAGCACACCTGGAATTACTCCAACAGCAACTCTCCCTGACATTTCAGCTCAGTTGTCCTGCACAAACTCATAAACTGAAGTAATTATCTATTGCAGGAGTCAGAATAATTTTCCTCAAGCTGCACTATATTGTAAAGACCCTACAATAACACAGAGAAACCCCAACAATCATATGGGGAGGAAGAAACCGCCGACAGAACCAGGCTCAAAGACGAGAGCCAGAGATCAACAACAGGTACGATTCAATGCAGAGAGGTCTATTAACACATAGTGAGTGAAGAAGAAGCACCCAGTGCATCATGGGAATCCCCGGCAGCCTACACCTATTGCAGCTTAACTAAGGGAGGATCCAGGGTCACCTGGTCCAGCACTAACTATATGCTTTAGCAAAAAGGAAAGTTTGAGCCTGATCTTGAAAGCAGAGATTTGTTTATACACAGGTAACTACCTTTTATTTAACATAAAGAATCTGTAAAGTTGAACCTACAAAAACTGAATTTCAGCTTCTCATATAAAACGAATGTTGTGGATTTGAATTTGCTCTAAGTGCTGGTGTTTTCTGAACACTTCAGGTGTTGAAGAACATGTCGACATGTTGATAATTCCCCTCGTTGGAAGAATAAAATAAAGGAAACATCTTTCTGTGTATTCCCTTCCTTTGTTCCTCAAATGTCGCGCTGCTCTCTGTGTTCGGGAATCCTGGGGAAGACCTCGAATGTCGTATTTGCATAATGAAAGGTAAACAGGTGGGTGGATGGAGGAAGCAGGAGAGGGCTGGACAATGGGAGAGCGGACAAAAGGCGATCCCACATGCAGCATGGAAAGCATATTCCACAGCGCTGTTCTGTGTTGTTGTCCAGATATGAGGCCTGTGTGCAGGCAGGGAATCCCTCCGAACACTCCCACGCACTTGGAAAGTAAACCACAGGACTTTATGACTCCAATAGGAACACGAATGTTGTTGGCTGTTTGTTTCTCAGGATCTTTGACTGCAGGCCATCACCGACACAAGCAGAAGAATGTATAAATATACACCTACAGGAGTGATTCAGTTTAGGGAACGAAAAGTCACCCCAGACCTTCACACTGTGCACAATCTGTTCATCGGCTGCTCTGTGTTCTGCTATTTTCTATATACAGTATATAAACATATATAAACCACATAGCAGTTGTGTTTGTTTTAAGCACCGTGTGCAGTGTTGATGCCGTGGTTTATCAGCTCACAGCTTAAATGAGCACAATGGTTTGTAGCTGAGTACAAAGATAACGTTATGAAAGCACACGTGTGCAATCTGACACCAGCTTGAAGCCGCAGCTTCTGTATTTGGTTTCAGGTGATTTAACACTACAAGCTGCTGAACGAGTTGGCGTGCTGCTCCAGGCGCAATAACATCCTGACATCGGCGAATTGTGATGAGGCGCTGACGAAAGCGGCTCATTTCTTATGATCCAAAGTGATTTTGAAATCGTGAGTGGAGGCAAATCAGATCTACTGCAACCGTGCAACCCGTCTCAGCTCGTTTACAGCGAATGATTCAGCCGCCGCAGTTTCAGTGAAATTGTTTATGTGAGCGGATTCTTTTAAATCAAAGCATCCACATTCGATGAAAGAGTAACACCAAGTCCTTTGGAAGTTGTCCCATTGTGTGCCTTTCTCCTCTTCACATATATTCCTCCCGTTTGTTATTCATTGCTGCTCTCACCGTGCACATTCCCATTCGTGCAGGTGTGGTGACATCAGTAAAGCCACAGCTGTTGTTGCCGTAGGATCTGATATGCTGTCAGTTCCTCCAACTGGCTCACTGACCACACGTCTGTAGCATTTATGGAGCTGTTAATCAACAGTGTACTTCTTCCCTGCATGTGTCACTTTATGGTTCATATCTAAAGAAGAAAAACATGAATAACGAATCTCCCTCGGGCAGCGGCCCTGAAAACAGGAACAACCAGGCTGCCCGCCTGCAGAAGGGATGAGATTGTTCATTTGGGTTGAACGCAGGACTGTATAGGCGTTGGCTGAATAGCAGTGGTGTTCACCTTGGGGTGTCGGTCAGAACACACAGGACGCACAGATAAAGGTTGTACCGTCTTTACTGTGATTCCTCAGCTTAACAGCACAGTACAGCAACACAGTAATGCAACCGCAGGCTTACAGAGTGGTGAGGGGTGTGTGTGGTCTGTGAACAGAACATATACAGAATACTGAATGTAATAAACATCGAAGTCATGAATTATGATGCATTAGCGTTCTTCGAATCTCACCAGAACTACAAATGGGAATTCCTATATGAACATCTACATGCACGAGTTTCATACACTACTCCCAAACCCTTACAGTACATGACATTGATTGCCAATACACCCAACAACAATATATCACAAACACCAAATCGTTTAGCTTACAGCTAGCAGGTATGTAGCATAACAGGAAGCATTAGTAGCATGAACTAGCCACATAGCGAACAGGTCGATACACATTGCACTTCTACATCCACTAAATGTCTAATTGGCATAAAAGACTAAAACTGTCCTTTTCAGGCATGGCTCCACGTCTACTCAGTTCTGGCCGCTAACTTTCTGCTTCTTAATTCAGATCAAACTGAGGTTATTGTACTCGGCCCTGAAAAGCCTAGAAATATGGTATCTATGGTATCAGATTCTTACTCTGGATGGCATTACCTTGGCCTCCAGTAACACTGTGAGGAACCTTGGAGTCATTTTTGACCAGGACATGTCCTTCAATGCACATATTAAACAAATATGTAAGACTGCGTTCTTCCATTTGTGCAACATCTCTAAAGTTAGAAATATCCTGTCTCAGAGTGACGCTGAAAAACTAGTTCATGCATTTATTACTTCCAGGCTGGACGACTGTAATTCATTATTATCAGGATGTCCTAAAAACTCCCTGAAAAGCCTTCAGCTGATCCAAAATGCTGCAGCAAGAGTCCTGACAGGGACTAGAAAGAGAGAGCAGATTTCTCCTGTTTTGGCTTCCTGTTAAATCCAGAATTCAAAATCCTGCTCCTCACATACAAGGTCTTAAATAATCAGGCCCCATCTTATCTTAATGACCTTGTAGTACCATATCACCCTATTAGAGCACTTCGCTCTCGCTCTGCAGGCCTACTTGTTGTTCCTAGAGTATTTAAAAGTAGAATGGGAGGCAGAGCCTTCAGTTTTCAGGCCCCTCTTCTGTGGAACCAGCTTCCAGTTTGGATTCAGGAGACAGACACTATCTCTACTTTCAAGATTAGGCTTCAAACTTTCCTTTTTGCTAAAGCATATAGTTAGGGCTGGACCAGGTGACCCTGAATCCTCCCTTAGTTATGCTGCAATAGACGTAGGCTGCCGGGGACTCCCATGATGCATTGAGTTTTTCCTTTCCAGTCACCTTTCTCACTCACTATGTGTTAACAGACCTCTCTGCATTGAATCATATCTGTTATTAACCTCTGTCTCTCTTCCACAGCATGTCTTTTATCCGGTCTTCCTTCTCTCACTCCAACCGGTCGCAGCAGATGGCCCCGCCCCTCCCTGAGCCTGGTTCTGCTGGAGGTTTCTTCCTGTTAAAAGGGAGTTTTTCCTTCCCACTGTTGCCAAAGTGCTGCTCATAGGGGGTCATATGATTGTTGGGTTTTTCTCTGTATCTATGAAGCGCCTTGAGGCGACTTATGTTGTGATTGAATTGAACATGTGCTCAATAGTGCAACTGTGCTCTCTCGCCACAAGCCCCCCCCCCCCCCCCCCACAGCTGACAGCCTTTCCAACAGAGATGCTTCACAGTAAACTTGCACACGTCTGTGTCAGCGACAGGCAGAAGCACATCACACATGGACATCACTGACCAGAGGTCAGCCATGGAGAAACCCCACAGAGTCTAACGTCAACCCTGTACTCACTCTACAAAACACAGCTTTAACATTCTGCCCGGTGTTTCCTTCAAACCAGAGCCACAGCACTGTCTGCCCAAAGACACCTCTGAAACACAGTCGGGCTGAAAGCTGAAAGGCTGATGTGTATGAGCCAAGTCACTTTCTGCAGTAGATGTCCTGCCTGTGCAGCTCCACGCTGCGACGTGAGGTGCGCGTCATGACTTACAAAAACGAGTGTTTACACTGGAGTTTAGTCAGGAACATTATTCACACCTGCAGGCTTTTGCTCTGTAAATGTAGCTCAGTGAGAGCTCCCAGAGTAAGGTCTGGGTCTTTCTCTGTATGTATTATTGTAGGTCCTGCTGACAATATAAAGCACCTTGAGGCGACTGTTGCTGTGATTTTGTGCTATATAAATAAAACTGAATTGAATAAAGGTAAACTCTGGGTCACATGTTTATCACAGACAGGTGTGTCCACATCAAAGAGCTCCTGGTTGCAGGTTTCTTCAGATCATCAGCCTGAAGGTGCTTCAGGTGTTTGAAATGAGGATGAGTGCGAGTGCAGATCTAACGTCAGGGCCAACAGGGCAGAGAAAATAACAGATTTACCCCTTCTTCACAGGGTAGGTCTTTAGCATCAGTTACCATGGTGATTTACCAGGAAAGACATGAGCCATGTTCACCGTCCTAGAATGACACTGGATGGCCATGAGTGCGTCTGGTGTTTGGGATCAGTGTGGAGAATGACAAGACGTTTTCAGGTTGTAATAACTTTAATTTCCTGCCATGAACTTGATCACAAAAAGCCTTTCACATCACGAGGAGACAGAAAGAGCAGAAGGTTACAGAGACGAAGGATGGCGTCCGTCTTCGCCTTCGCGAAGGGAAACCAAACATAACAAAGAGCGAGAATAAAAACTTGGATCAACTTTTCCCCCACAGTGATAAAAGCGATCAAACCTAACAATGTACAGACAGAGCTATAATACAGAAACACTACAATACTAAAGGCCCCCCCTCCCTCCCCGATATCAGCCCCCCACGTGACTGCTGAAGCCGAGGGCGCACGACCACGACGCACTAATGCCGACTACTGTACACCCGCCCCTCCCCTGGGTCCGGTAACGGTGCTGTGTGAAGCCCCGCCGCGTCTTCAGTTCTTCACCTGTGCGCTGGACATTTAACCGACTCGAGTCCACATTCTGATTTCAGCCTCACATGCTTTTTATTCCTGTACTAGCCAGAAAAGAACTTTAATTTACCCTGTAAAACACCTCAAACACCTGGGCTCTGTGAGGGCGGGGCAATGCTGCCTCATTTCCCACACTTGTTTTATTAACACGTCAGATATCATCAATACCAAGGTCGGTTTGGGCATTTAGGTCAAACATATATTTTATTATCATTATTATTATTGTTAGCATTATTGGCCAACAACGCACACATAAATGCGACAAAGTTCCAAACAGCCAACTTGCTCGTCAGCGATCGCAGTTACACTGCTTAAACAAAAGGGGGCGCTGATATCAGAGGGCAGGCTGGGATGTTCTCTCCTGGCTAATCATCAAGAAGGCTGTGTGTGTGTGTGTGTGTGTGTGTGTGTGTGTGTGTGTGTGTGTGTGTGTGTGTGTGAGAGAGAGACAGAGATATGGACTATTGTTTTTTTAATGAACACTTTTCACAATAAAGGCCTCTGACTGTTCAGTAGAAGAAGACTTTTATTGTGAAACAACAGGAAGTGAGTTATCTGAGTTTACAGTTGTGGGTGTGATTACAGTTTAAATACAGATAAATTAGCCCGGATTCAAACTCACATGAAGCCTGGTCCTTACTCATGTAACTGTACGCAAATACAGTGAAATTACCAGATGTTTACAAGTATTTACTCTGTACTTTACTACGTTTCCTGTGGGAAAAAAGCATATTTACTGTATATATTTACTCTGTAATGACATGAGAAATACTCGGGTAATCACACTGTAAACTCAAAAGAAAACAGGGTAACTGTAATGAAACTGCGCAGTAATAACAGGTGTGCGTATCTTTGTGTATGTGCAGATCTTTGTTTGTGTGTGTGTAGCTGGTGGTGCTAACATCAGCCACCGATGCTGCTGTGTGGATTTTATCATACATTCTCTGAGTGGGAGTGGCGGTGCTGGTGGAGGGTGGAGGATCCCCACCCCCCTGGACGCCAGCGACCGTTTGTTTGTCGGCCATGAAGCAGATGTTGGGCAGATTTACAGTTTTAATGATCCCGAACAGCCGTGCATGCTTCACGTGTCCCTCCGTGCAGCGCCGCAGGAAACCGTGTGAGGAATGTTGTCTGTGACAGAATGAGGCTCGTTTGGGTCGCCCGTCTCAGCGCGTTGACTCAACTTGGTTTTTAGTCTTTTTTCCTTCATTTTTGTTTAGCAGGTTTTTGGTTTTTATAAGAAATCTTAGAAAAATGTGATGCCTTGGAGAGGAGTCTGAACGACCACCACATCTGCAGAAGGAGGTGTGTGTGAGGGGAACACAGAGGTGAAAATGTGACTGGCCAGGTCGGACCAAACACAAGTGCTAAAGCGCAGCGACCTCAGTAAAAATGTGGGAAAAGCTGCGAGGACGATGGTCCAACAACAGAAACAGAACAAGTCTCAGATCAGGACCTGAGTGTTCAGCCATGCTTCGCCTCCTCGTGCATGACGGCGTCACACAGAGGGCTAAACGACGCCACGGCACGAAGGCTCTAATCTAAGAACGTCACTGTAAACACGACTCAAAGACCAGGAACGGGCTCGGCTATAAATATATAGAGACCTCTGACACTTGTGACTTTAATGCATCCAAATTTCACTTGCATTCGATGTTAGCTGCCGATACGAGTGAGCACAAACCAGGCAGTCGAAGACGTTCCCACGAAGCCAGCGTCGGAAATAAAGGTAGTACGTGTAACATCCTGTTTTTCTAAACTGCTTTAAAAATGCTCAAAGTTAACTGGAGCATCACCAGGATGTGAAGAAACTCCACATCCAAAGCCCCAGCGTAGCGTGCGTGCGCATGTATGGAGCGGTGAGCCGCGCTCATTTACAGCGTGAAGACACGTGCTGGTGAAATGCTGCCCCAGGTGGTGAAAGGGGGAATCACAACCAGTGCCGTTAAGTAGGAGGTTTCGTGTTTATTAACCCGCTGCACCTCCAGTATTAAAAAAAGGCTTTATTTACACAGACAGGAAGTGAAGTTGGCAGGCTGCGTTTGGTGCTTCGGGTCACTCGTGTTACAGCTGCGCTCCTCTGGATGACCTCTTTGTTCGAGGCGTGGCTCGTGGGCGGAGCTTTAGCTGCGTTTCCCTGTTTAAGCCTGTTTGAGTAGAAGAAGACTCTCCGAAGCCTGTGACGAAGGCTCCGCGTCGTAGCCTGGCAGCTGCGTGGCGGTGGCTGCCGTTTAAGACAATAAAGTTTTTATTGGTTTATTTATTTTATTAGAAATAAAGTTTGAGGTCATTTGTTTCTTTGCACATTCCTCTGAGGTCAGAGGTCAACCGATTCGAGCCAACTGACACATTTTCACCTCTGTGTGTGCTCCCTGGGATTTTCTGTGTGTGAGGAAAAGTAGGAAGAGGAGGAGGCGCCTGTCTGGAGCTGCTGTGATTGGAGGACAGGCGGTGATGTCGGGCGTTCCTCTCTCTGCCGGCTCCATGGACTCCGCACGGTCTCTTCTCCATCTGCTCTAGGTTGCCTGCAATGAGACGAGACACACCTGGATTATTGGCAGGCAACCGAGCACGCCACAGGAGTTCTTCATATCTGCGGGGTGGAATGCCGCTCTCTCTTCCTGTTTCACGCACGGCCTAAATTTCCCTCAACAAGGAATAAGTCCTGAAATACGGGATGCCTGGCTTTACGTGTCAGGACTGTTTTGGCAGCTTTTGGACAGAAGCTCTGCCGAGTGGTGGGCTGACCTCTGCGCTCTGTCGCTGCATCTTGTGCACGGAGCAGGACGCCGGCTCTTCTTCCCCCGACCCCTCACGCTCCGACTCGCGCTCCCGTTTCCCTGTGATGCCGCCCCGGGGGTGCAGGAGGAGTCCTGAAGGAAAAGGAGGAGAAAGGTCTGAGCCGAAGCTGACGTGAAACACTTCAAATGCTTCCTGCCCGCGGCGTACCTGGGTGCTGAGGCACAGCAAACTCGTGGTAGAGTCGGCTGCTGGTGTTCTGGCTGGTGTCTGGCACTGAGTGGTATCCTGCATCGCACACACACACAAACACACTATAAATACGACATCGTGCCACTAAACTGTGACTCTGACCTCAGTCCACACAGGAAGCTGCGGCGTCATGTACCATGCTGCTGCAGGCGCTGATGCTGCTGTCCAACGCCGCTGGGGCCGGTCTGTTCTTCGCTGTCAAAGTTGAGAAGGATGCTTCCGCTGCCATTTCCTGTTGGAACGGGGCTCCCCGACACTCCGGGCGCTGAAGACCACAGAAGAAGACGTGACTCAACAACAGAGCTGCCAGAGCAGCTGGAAGCTCGGACTGTGTCCAGAGGCCTTACTGTGTGAACTGTTGGTCCCTGGGTGCTGCTCTCCAGGGGAAAAGGCCATCATTCCTCCATTCCCGTTCCCGTGGGTGGACGGCACTGATGCCAGCAGACCTGAAAGACACACACACACTTATTACTCGTAACTTTGACAATTTGAAACTGTAATAAATCTGAACACTGCTGCTACACGTCACAGACATCAAACTACTGCAGGTTATTCCATCACATAAAACCTGTTTGGAGGAGAAAAACACTCCTGCAGAATAAAAACTAGGTTCAGCTTTGAATTCGTTTTTTTCATGTGCATCTCTCTTAAACTCCTGAAGCTACGACGACTCAAACCTCTGGAAAGAATCACATGAGTGTGTGAACTGAAAGTTTGCGCAGCACGAAGACAGAACTTGGCCTCATTAAATATTCTAAAGTTACTGATAGCTTTAGTTCCTGGAGCGACCGGGGCGTGCTGTGCTGTGGTTTAAGGCTAACGTTTCATGTTCTCTGATCTCGTACCCAGTCCTCTGTATCGGCTCAGCTGCTGGTAGATCTGCTTCATCCTCTCGATGTTGAGCCGGCTCGCCTCTGCGTGGTGCACCATGGGCTTCGGGTAATGGACTCCAATGATGCACTTGGCCGCCGCCTGCACAGACTCTGGAGCGTTCCACGGGTCGTAGATGAACTTAGCAGGAAAACCTCGGAGGACAGGTAAGTATCGTCTGGAAGCAGATGGAGACATTAGACATGCTGGCTTCTGTCAGCACGAGGAGGGGTACAAAGTGCATTGGGGTGGTGGTGATGCAGGGAGGTAAAGGGTTAAGAGGAAAAAATGTCATGTCTGAATGTTTCGGAGCTACCGTCTCAGATATGAGCTGAAATGTGTGTTTCCAAACTTTAGCTGCTGCTGTGTGAAGAGCTGGCTGAGGTTTAGGCCTGCAGCCGGAGCACGCTGGTCTGCAGCCCTTCGTGCTTACAAGTTTTAAGGAAGTCAGCTGCTGCAGAACGAAGCTACAAACAAGCACAACACTGCACAGTAAGGCTACAGGACATGAGTCAGAAGCACTGCGGGCAGTAACCGTCACAGGGCGCTCAGAGAGACGTTAATGCTGCCAAACGTGGTGGAAAACCAGGGGCTGTGGTCCCAACAACATTTACTGTGAGCTGGTGTGACGGCAGCCATGCCACGCACACGCAGAGCGACGCTGCGAGAGCCAATCAGACTGCAGCAAGAGGTCAACATCTCACAACGTGCAGAAGATTCCTTGGACTGTCGTGGAAAGAGAGCCACCTACCTACTGCGCTTGGTCCGACCTTACCGAGTCCGAGGAGGGGACACAGGCGGGGCGGAGGAGAGGGGCGAGTGGAACTGTGGGAAGCGGCACAGTGGGGGCAGGCAGCGGTGCGGCCGTGTGGACGCACGCGTGCTCGACGGACGGAGAGCGCCGTGTCGTTAGAGACATCACTGCTGATTGGTGCCGCTAGGAAGAAGTCTACTGCAACACGCCATTAGAAAGCACAAAGTTTTGAGCCCACCCGCCCAACCCCTCCCACCCCACCTGGACCAGAGCCGGCGTACGGTGGAAAAGATCTGCCATCGAGCTTCCTGTCCGTCCATCGCTCAAAGCTCTTCTTCGGTTTCATTCCTCACAGCTGAACAGAAGAGGAAGCTGAAGCTCATCTGAGAGCTCGCCGTTGATGACAGAAGTCCTCCACCGTACCTCCCAGCTCTGGCCCCACCCTCCCCCAACCTTACCCCACCTCCATCCCCTTCAAACAGCAGTGGACTGAGAAAAGAGCTCAAATCTGCCCCCCCTGCCCCTCTGACTGTGGTGGTTGTCTTTTAAGTGGTCAGTGGGCCCAAAGCCTCTGCTGACTGTCCTCTCCCATCGCCACAGCGCCATACTCTGGGCCGGCACACTAGGGAGCCCCCTCATTTCACCAAAAGGGACCACAACCCTTTTGCCAGGAAGATCCGCGACCTGCCGGCAGCACGCGAGCCGATGGAGGGCGGCGGGTGGCGTGGGCAATAAGGGCTTCCTCTTCCTGTCATGTAATCTTTGATGATGTAATCTTCAATCTGCTGTCCACATTTAGTGTCACGGCTTTGGATTTTCACCTCACGCCTACACTGGCAGATATGCAGACATCTTTAAACATAAAGGGTGGGGCTGACTCTCCCTGCTGCATGTGGTTGGATGTTGGATGGATGTGACTGGGTGGATGATGGTCGGGGAAAAGCCTAAGCCTAGCCATGCGAGGGCTGCTTATCCTCTGCAGTCAGATCTGTATCTCTGATCTCGGCCTGTTTTTTACCCTACGTGATGCACATGTGCACTAGTGATCCACGCCATGTGTCTGAGTGAGCCAGCCGCCGCTCCAGCTCCGCCTGAGCCGCAGGGCTGCATTCACAAAAGCAGAGCGCCACTGAACATTTCACAAAGGGCCTGATGAGGGGCTTTGCCCAGCGCCTGGACAGTGGACCGGCTCGCGTGGCACGGCGCAGGTAACGAGTACCGGCGCCAATCGTGCTTCACTGCGATGGCAGAGCTACAGCTGGTCCAACGCCTCTCCTCACTACCCTCCGTGGAATGCTTCATAACGCTCTACCTAACGAATGCAGGCGAGGCGTTTGCATTTCCCTACCAAGCGGTCAGAATCCCTTTTGACGAAATGAGACGCCACCGAGTCATAAACCTGCTCAGAGGGTGCCGCTGGGGCGCGAGTGCCTCAGGGCTGCACAGGTACATGAAACAAACCGCCATCAACAACGTCCATCCACGGCAGCCCCGGCTGGAAGCGCAGGCTGCACCTGGGTGGAGGGGCGAGAGACCGGCCAATCACCTTAAAAGCAATCAGCTACAATCTACGAAGGGGAGAGGGACCGCTGAACTTTCCCCCCAACCCCCAAAAATCACAAACAGAGTGGAAGGAGGGGGGAGAGAGCAGCAGTAATGAACACGCTGCTGCAGGTACACGTCTACTGATGCATACATGTTCAGAGTCACACACACACACACACACAGACACACACACACACACACACACACACACTGTGAGGTCGTTAGCATCCTGGATCCCAGACTAAGTGCTGAGGTGTGAACAGACAGCTACAAACAGCTGATGACACACAGACAAAGACGAGGAGGGAAGGACGCTGGTTTGTTGACTTACCCTAAGATCTGGACGTCCCCTTTATCCCCCCATCTCTCTCTCCCCCTCTGCTGTCTTCAGCTGACCTGTCCCTGAGCTGACTGTGTGTGAGACACTGACGTCATCAGTAACTGGCAGGTTCCATCAGGTGTAACAGGTGTTACTTTTAAAACAGGTAAATCTGTCTGTGCTTCCCCTGTGACTCACTGCTCTCCTCTGATGACCCTCAACGCTCTAATATCTGTGCAGTCCTGAGAGACAGAGGGAGGAAGGGCGCCAACCAGGTGCGGGCTCAGCTGTTGGCACCAAGGGGCGATAGAAGGAAAGGTACCCACCTGATGAAGTCCCCGTTGGGGTCGGTGCGCCGGCCGAAGCCCACGGGGCAGTAGCAGTGGAAGAACTGCTGGAAGAATGAACTGCAGGACAGCCACATCCAGCTGCCCGCATTCACGCTCCAGTCTGCATCCAGCAGCAGCTCCTCAAACACCTGCAGCAGGTAACCACAGCCCATTAAAACAGGAAGTGCAAAAATAAGCCGACACCTGAGTGAGTAACATCACTTTGTTTTAACTCGGTTGTTTTTATTCCTTAAGCATGAACGGAAGTTACTGGCAAACGTGCCAAAATAATAAGGCCGACACGAAGAAGGAAAAACACCTACGACATTAAACCCTGACGCACAAAAATAAAGGCAGTAATGCGGTCAGCTGTTCCCGTCTGATTCATCGGCATGTTTCAGTATCGGCACGTCACCGCACCATGACCGCTTCCCATGTGCTCACCTTCATTCCTTCCTCCCAGCTTATCCACAGGTCTCCTCTGGTGAGGAAGCAGGCCACGGCATGCCGGGCCAAGTGATGAATCCACCCCTCCTGCCTCAGCTGAGTCATGATGGCATCGATCCAGGGAAAGCCCGTCTTCGCCTCAGCCCACTTGGCGAGCGCCTCAGGATTTTTGTCCCAGGGAATGCGGACGCAGATGGGGTTTCCCTCCATCTTGTCGAAGCGTGGGTTGTTGGTGGCGGCGGTGTAGAAGAACTCGCGCCACAGTAGCTGTCCGTAGAGCGAGAGTGGAGGAGAGCTGTTCTTCTTCACCTGCATCAGTAGAAACATCACAAAAGCATCGGGTTAAAAGCGTTCGGGGGGGTTAACTCTTTCAACCTCGGCCATCGGTTTTATAAAAGTGTTTCACTTCAACGACGTTCTGTTGATCACAGCAGTCAGTCACCGTTCGACCGTCTCAGTGGGTTCAGCAGCACCGACCTGAGCCCAGCGGTGATGTCACCGCCCTTTCGGTGGGGCCTTCATGCCAATATTTCATCTCTGATGGTTCAGATCTGACCAATCAGATCACTGCATCTGGCAAGTGCACTCATAGCTCACACCTGCACTGATATGCAATGATCTGGAAATAATAAAATGATATTATTCCTCTTTGGGAATCGCCTTGTTGGGCCAAAAATCCCATTTCATGTCAAACTGCGTTATATTTGGCGTGTCTCATAGATTCACAGATAACGTGTTTGTGTGACAGCCTGCCTTCTTTAGTTTTAGCTTCTGATTCAAATGTGTTTGTAGTGTTAGGTTGTGTCTGCACACAACAGGCACAACCTAACACTACAACACTGGTTCAGAATGATTCAGAGGTCAGAGTTTAACATTACAAAGACCTCTGGACAACTGTTGCTCAAGAGCACTTCAAAGATTACAGGAACGTTTGTGAAGAAATGAGGGGTGGCTCAAGACTTTTGCACAGCATTGTCTCGTCTATGGAGTTCATTCGTACAGAAACAGAGTAGCAGATGGGCTCTGCTTCATACACGTCCATAAATGAGATCATCGCTGCGGTGCAGTCGCACCGATGCTTCGGGGCAGCACAAATATGCAACAGCAACGTGTGGGTCTGACGCAGACCTTGCGGTACAGGTCGGTGAGCTTGAAGTAGAAGAGGCGGCAGGAGAGGCAGCCGAAGCGCAGGTATGGGCTGAGGCCTGTTGGGCTGGCCAGCAGTGAGTTGGCGTTCATCCTCGGACGCTCGAAATTCGCCACCCACGCCTGGAGAGAGAGAGAGGGAGAGAGAAAGGAGGGGAAGTAAGACGGCCACGTTAAAGTATTCACCAAATCACAGGCGGCTGGTTTGGAAAGAAGCAGGGAGTGTTTCACATGTCTGTGAACCTGAACAAAAGACGTTTTCGGACAGACAAGAACATGACAAGAAAAGAAAGCGAACAGTGTTTGTTAGAGCAGGGCGATATGGCCAAAAATATTTATCACGATATATATTTGAAAATTTGCGATAACACGCAAGAGACAAGATACAACTCCACAACTTTACTAGCGCAAAAACCCATCCATTTATTTTCACTTAAACAAGCAGCTGTTTTTTATGTGCATTAAAGCTATATAAAAATTGAACAGTGCAAATGCAAATTCCTTGCTGAAGGTTTAACCAAAAGCCATTTCCAGTAGAAATGGGCTGACATATCCTGAGCATAACCATGTATAATATCCACCAAAGTTAAAAAGAGGTGCTTTGCAATATTAAACTGCAGTGTGCCAAATAAAAACGTCAAATACGTATTTTTTTGGACCATAAACTGCACGGGATTATAAGGCACATTAAGCGAAACAAAGCAGTCAGATAAATCAAACTTTATTAAACTCATTCTTCTTGCTTCCTCCACTTCTGTACCATTGATTCATTAATGTTGAATTCTCTGGCAGCTGCTCTATTCCCATGTTGTTGCAGTATATTAATGGCTAACCTGGTATTGTGGATGGATTATCTCAGTTGTTCTCCTGACTGAAGTTTGGTCTGTTTACAGCATCCTGCCATAGGATTGCATTTGTCTCTAACCATGAGGAACCCTGAAGTTAACTTTTATCGAGTGGAAAAGTGTTAGCGTTCATCCTCCAGCTTCACTGTGTTTGTTGTGCTAACATAGCTGTGTCGTTAGCGATCACGTAGCACATCATTATATACCAGCTAGTCCAACTTCAGTAACCCTACAAACGTCACTGCTGTTTAGTTTCCTGTCTTATTATATGTTGGAAGTGACAGCAGAGCTGTACGTTTGAATTTGTTCAGAAATCTCTCAGTCAGAACATGCTATATCATGTTTAGGTAACTAGCAAAACTAGCGAGCTAACTTCCGCTAACTTCCTGCTAGCTTCTAACTCCGTTAAGTGTAATAAATCCTGTTTTCATGGATGCCTGGATGTTAAACTTAACTGTTACACCTGGTAAAGCAGCAACGCTGATCATTTTATTAAAGATGAAAGAATTTAGACAGTTTTTTAACTCTGATGCCGCAGTGTTCATTTGACTTTAGGACCTGAAGAGACAGAGTTTAGGACCCAGATTACTCCCAGATTTACGAGCACCTTAGTCCGACAAATACGGCAATAACGACGGCCGCTTGCATGTTCCTTTCTCCCTTCTCATTCTCTGTCGCCGCCATGCTTTTTCGGCCATGTGCATATGAAAACAAAGGCCCTGCGCATGTGCATTTTACCCACATTCTATCGCCATATTTCATTTTCTTATCGTTGCCTAACATTGTACCGGTATTACCGTGAACGGTATAATATGGCCCAGCCCTACTAATGTGTTTACTGAAACAGATGAGTGCGCGTTTCTTCTGTTGTGATGCTGAAGATCTTTAATCTTCCCCATCAAAGATAACAGCCAATGAAAATAGGAGCTGCGTCACTGAGAAGTCCTCAGCGCTTCTGCTGAACGTCATCCCCTCAGAGCTTTCTATGACCACAGCCCACCATCAGCTGCAGTACCCACCTTTCTCTCCAGGTGGCGCTCTATCCTGGTAAGAGCCTCGGTCTCTCCTCCTGGCCACACGGCTGACGGCAGCCCCTCCGTGTCAAAGCCTGAAAGAGACGGTTCACCTTCATCATTGTCCTTAGCAGGTCAACCTTCCATAAACACACACAGCCAATCAGAACTCGGCACCCCACCCACCTGTCTCCCATCCCAGACCTGCTGGATTACCTGAACCTGCTTGCTGTGCCTTTAAGTCACACCTGCACAGGTGAAATTTAAACCCAAGGTACTCAGAGACACAAAGAAATAAGCTTCGACTGGTTGTTGGTAATGGTGTTGTGGTTCTTTTTTGTTTCTTTTGTTTTGGTTTGTTTGTTTTTCCATAACTTGTGTATCTGCAAATATACACATTCTGTATTTTTCATATGAAAGAAACTATACTGTGGTGGGGCTTGCTAATTTCTTGTTTTTGATTTATAAGATAAGATAAGATAGAACTTTATTAATCCCTCGGGTGGGTTCCTCTGGGAAATTCGACTTCCAAAAAGCACAGCAACGACCGAAGTTACAGTATGTATGTTTTATGTATGTTTTGTTTTGTTTTGCTTTACTTCATATGTTTCATATGTTGTTTGTTTAATTTAAGACAAAAAAAAAATAAATGAATGAGAGGTAAAACTTGAGGGGGTAGGGACAAATAAGTGAATACTTCAGCCTACTCCTTTTCAAACAAATAATGGAATGATATTTTGTAATGATTGTGAAGCCACATGTTTGAAATGCTTGAAATAAAAATGAACTGAACTGAACTGACTAGTTCAGGAACAAAAGAGCGATGCTCCGTCATTCCACGACCGCGTGGGTAAACGACCCGTCACAACCCTGTGGGTAAATGACCTCGCCATGACCCCGTGGTTAAACGACCCTGTGGGTAAACGACACCGTGGTTAAACGACCCCGTGATTAAACTAACCCGTAACGACCCCATGGGTAAACGACCCCGTCATTTCACTTCTGTAACCTCTTGAGAACGAGCTCAGAGTAAACGTCTGATTGGTTTGAAAATAAAGACTGAAGATGATTTATTTTCATGTTTTATCACCAGAATAAAAAGTTCAATATTTCATTTCTGGACTTTATTGACGTTATTGATCAGATCTGCTCAGATGCGGCCCGTCAGTGAACCTGCTGTAGGATGAAGCAGAAACCGAACCCACCTGCCAAACCCGAGGACGACTCGGACTGAGAGAGCGGCGTGGGCCTGACGCTACGACTCGTGACAGATTCAACTCTGAGTGAGGAGAAGTCATCAACGAGCACCAGAAGTTACTTAATTGGGATCAGATTAGAGTTATATTGGGCAGGTGTGCATCACTCTACACGTGACCTGAGCGGCAGCTGTGAGTGGCAGATGGAGGCGGAGCTTTGTGGAGCAGCAGGTTTCTTTGAATGGGGAGCAGACTGAGGATCAGCACGTTCATTCAGGAGCACAGAGCTCCTTAAATGTCTCAGGGTCAGGTGCTCCACAGCAGGTGCTCCACAGCAGGTGCTTGCATGAATGGACAGAGACAGATGGCTTCACCCGACTCAGAGCTTTAAATTAGAGAGCAGGTGACAGGTTTGGGGTTTAATTATGGGAGGAGTTCTTCTTTCGGCATCAATCAGCTGACTGCAGTTTCTCCTTAAAGCTGAATGAGTCCAGAATCAGATCCACCAGGCTGGAAGCTCTTTTCCTGCGTTTAAAACAGCTCCAGCAGAGGGCGCTGCAACAAGTGTTTCATGTCTGTTTGTGGAGCTGCAGAGGCCTTCGCTCAGGCTCGGTGCCCGGGTCACACACAGGAACAAATAAAATATGACAATGAAGTCGAGGGACTCAGCAGAGAGGACAACTAAGCCAAAGCCCTGTTTGGGGTGGGCTGGTCCCTGTCGTCTGAGAAACAAATCAGTGTTTCAAAGTGAAAAAAGTTTCAGCCAAATATCTTTTATATTATTTCACTCCAGACACTCATCCAAAGCTGATGTGTGTCATCAGCTTTGGATGAACATGCAACACTCAAGAGCTTCAAGCGTCACAGCTTCACTCAGGAGCCACGTTTAAGGTCTCCTGGCCCTTACTTTGATTTTAAAACTCTCTGGGACAAAACCTGCAGGTGTGAAAGCAGCAGCTGACTGACGGACGCTGTGCAGGAACGCCATCAAACTGCACCGAAGCTGTGATGCACACAGCTGCCACAGGGGGCGCTGCAGGCCTGCTCAGCTACACTCAGTGTGAGAGAGTGTGCGTGTGTCTGTGAGAGTGTTTCTGTGTGTGTCTGTGAGAGTGTGTCTCTGTCTGTGAGAGTGTGTCTCTGTCTGTGAGAGTGTGTCTCTGTCTGTGAGAGTGTGTGTGTCTGTGTGTGTGTGTGATTTGATCATTGGTCGATTTTTATGGGCTCAAATTGTAGTCATAAATATTTTGTACTTGTAAATCAGGTTTGTATGCGTAAAAAGAATTTGTGTGTGTGTAAGCAATACGCGTGAAACTCTATTTTTCTTCCTTTCATCTGATTGGTCAATGTCATGTCAATCACAAATTTAACAGTCCAATCAGAGAACAGATGGGTTTGGCTGTTGGAGGGGTTCTTTTTTTGAACTGCAGGTCCTTGAAGGGTGATACAGTTTGAAGCTGGAGGATCTCTGTATAAATATCCGATAGCAGTCAGGTCCCCTTACTTTCCGCAGCTGTTGAAAGGATAAAGTTGTGCTATATCAGTGGTTAGAAACACCATCATTACTTTAGGATTAGTTTAACACAAAGTCAGGGCTGACCCGGGACCATGGCTGTGAGTCACAATGCGCAGCATGAAGGTCCTTTCACATCGGACGTAACATGTGCTGCTAATGCTAACTGCTAACTAAAAGCAAAGGATCCAGAATTTGTTGCGCTGGCTGCTGAGCTCTGTGGGGTTTTACCTGTACTAGATGCACCTGCTCCTTGTCGTTTCTATCTCTGACTTTACGTCCTCTACAAGTGTTTCAGTTTTTTTATCTTCAAATGTTCAATAAAAACATGTATGCTAATTCAAAACAAAGAAAGCTTTGTAACTATCCCCACTAGTGAAGACTGTCATTTCCACAGCACTGCCTGCCCCCCAGAGCTCTGCAGCACTGTTGAAAAGGCTCTGGAGGTCCTTTTATTAAGCACGTAAACCTGTGACACAAAAATCACCAAACTCGGACCGCCACAGACAGAAAAAGCTGGGCTGGCATGTAAAAGGGCATTTACTCCCTTCAAGGACCTGAAGCTCCATAAAGCACCCCTCCAATAGCCAAACCCATCTGTTCTCTGATTGGATTGTTAAATTTGTGATTGACATGACATTGACCAACCGGATGAAAGGAAGAAAAGTAGGGTCAAAATTCATACTTGTAACCTGAAACTTCAGTGCAGAATTTCACACGTATTTTTTGGCCACACACAGATCTTTTTTACGCACACACAAATTCTTTTTACACATATAAATCCTGATTTACAAGTACAAAATATTTATGACCACAATTTGAGCCCATAGATCTTCGCCTGTTTGTTGTTGGATTTTGGTTTTAGGGCGTGGATGAATAAGTACACGGAGATTCTGATTGGTGCTTCAACTACGAGAAACGCTGTCGGCCATCTATGTGGTTGTTTTCTTGTGAGTGTGTTTGATTTCTCACCAAGCTCCTCCAGCGAGGGGACGCCGTACTTGTCCCCGTGGTCCTCAAGGACGGGCGTGACGCAGTGCCCCATCAGTGTGTCCGTCAGCATCTCCACAGGCATCTCCGGAGGATCCAGCCGGCTGATCAGAGTCTGGAAACGCTTGTAAGTGAGCGGAGGCTGCCCGCCGTTCAGCTCGATGATCCTGCGGAGAAGCAAAGAGGAATCTCATGACACATGACCGTGATCATGTGACCTCAGGCTCCATGACGGTTTGAAACAACCCTCCCTGAATGTCCTTACAGCGTCGCTGTGTTCTCAAGGGTCCGCGCTGTCGTTAAATAAAGCTCACTCACTTGTCAAGGTCATACAGGGTGTGCGATATTTTGACGATGACCTCCACGCCCGCCTCCATGGCCAGCTTCTTGATGGCGGCGTCTCTCTCCTTCCCAAAAGGCTCTGAGTCGTATTCAAAGGTCAGCCGGGAGATCTTCCACTCCTGAGAAACAGAGAGAGAGGATTCCCAACAGGCTGCAGGAGCAGCAGAGCAGAGCGCCCTGGTCACATGTCTGCCCTAACCCCGGAGTAGGATTTCCTGCATCTCACCTTAAAGAGCCGTGGGAACACGTTGGCTGGTTGGCCCCTGATGACGAAAAGGCGAGAGTTGAGCTTGCGAAGGCTGGCGTCCAGATCCTCCAAACACTGGAGAAGAAACCTGAGGAGAGACAGGAGGACAGAAACGAGATGCATGACAAAGCGAAAATCATTGACCCTCATCTAGGACGGGAACCCAGGGATTCCCAACACCTGCGCCCCTGCCCCGCTGGGCCGCGAAGCTGGAAATGCCCTCTCAGAGTTATCCACTACAAAAACACTTTAGTAATAATTACAGCTCACAGGAAGATGCTGGATCCTACAGGTGAAACTCGCGCTTTTAAAACCCGACCCAGATAAAAATCATTTCGCTGTAATGAGACAGGCTATGATCCACAAATCCTCTCAGCTGCCCCCTCTAGGGGGCGCCACAGCGAAACCCTGAGAAGTTTCTTGGTTTTTGGAAAAGAAAGCGTGCATTCATGTGTGTAGTGTCTGAAGCTGATGAGCTCTGAGGGCGTGCTGGGGTTCTGATCAGGTGTGACTGCAGGTCCAACAGACCAGACAGAGTCTGATCGTTACAGCTCCGTCCCCCCGTCTGACCCCATCGTTAAACCGCCAAAGCTCTGCCTGCTCCCAATCTGTGTGCGGCGGCACGTGAGCGCCTGCACACACTCAGCCAGGAGGTTTTATAATCACCGTCTGCTCTTTTTATAGCTCGGTTCAGTCTGCAGCCACTCGGGCCTCCGAGCAACATGATGCCTGATTTCAGGAGAATAAACCTGCCCGACGTTGACTTTACAACGAGCGCAGAAACGGCTCGACCAAGGCCGCAAAACCAGCGCAGTCATCAGATTCAGTCAGTCAAACGCAAAAGTCCCCCGGACCTGATGTCCAAGAACGACTGTGAGCGAGCTAAAGACGACGGTGCTCACACAGCACAGCGCTGTGGTTTCTCTGCAGTCGGCGCTCATGTGTGCAGGGACTCAGAGGCTCAGTGCAGCCCTCAGTGTGGCCTCCGTTATTCTGTGCCTGAATCCATGGAAGTGAAACACGTTCTGATCACTGAGGTTTCTGCGTTTTCAGATGGTGAGAATAAAGAGGACAATGACCAAAACAGTGAAGAGGCTACGAGCCCGAGTCCTGACCCTGAGCCACGCGTCTGCAGTCACAAAGACAAATGGCAGAACGGCGCCCCCTGGAGGAGGAACACTGACAGTAAAAGACTGTTCTGAGGAAATCCTCATTTCCATCTGACTGGATGAAAACCAGCCAGACGCTCGGCTCCTTCGTGCCATCAGCTGTTATGTGTGCACACGTGAGCACCCTCATGAGCGTACACGTGCAGAGAGTGAACCTGTATGACCACGTGCACTCAAGCAGGCTGGTATCTTTGATGGGGAAGCTCGCACTGCTGCTCACGTACATGCTGGTGAAAACACAGGGAGGCGCTGTGTGTGTGTCACTGTATGTATGTGTGTGTGTGTGTGTACAGCCATCCTTATATAACTGTTCTGGCCTACATCTGTCAGAGCAGACACACTCAGCTTCGACCGCTCCACAACACAATCCCTTAGCCCAGTAACCTCATTCCTGTCGCACACACACACACACACGCGTGCACACAGAGACACACACACCTGTAATGAGTCACAGGCTGAATCGAGAGCAAATAGAAACACTGTCCTGACTGGATGAATTTGGTGCTTTGACACTTTCACGCAAAACCTTCAGGATAATTATCATGAAATAAATCCAGACGTTGTGTTTTCCCTGATTCCTTCAGCACGAGTCACTCTGCAGGCTCACACTTTAACACTTCAGAAGATCTGATCAGCTGGAGGCCTGAACGGCTCACAAACTGTAGAAACCTCATCAGGTGTTGGAGCTTTGTGCGTAACATCATTGTTGTCCAGGAGGTGTGAGTTTTAGAGCATTTGTTTCTCTGTCAGCAGTAACAGCAACACAGACACTACAGGAAGTCAGGTGACAGAGTGAACTCTGACCTGATCACTCTCATCCTCCATAGTCCGCTCAACGCCACAAACACGTTTAAGAGCACAAAGACCCTCCCACTGTGTTTGGGTGGGCTCATGTGCTGTAGTGCGTTGGCTGTATCTCTCCAGCTCTGGTTGGAGTTCCCAGGCTTGGTTCAGTAAGGATGAATTGTTTCAGAAATCTCTCAGTCAGAACATGCTATATCATGTTTAGGTGGAAGCTAGCGAGCTAACTTCCTGCTAACTTCTAACTCTGTTAAAAGTAATAAATTCTGTTTTCATGGATGTTAAACTTAATTGTTACACCTGGTAAATGGCCTGTATTTGTATAGCGCTTTTACTAGTCCCCCCTAGGGACCCCAAAGCGCTTTACACACCCAGTCACCCTCACATTCACTCTCACATTCACACACTGGTGGAGGCAGCTACGGTTGTAGCCACAGCTGCCCTGGGGCAGACTGACAGAAGCGAGGCTGCCATACAGTTTGTGACGCCACAGTGTTGGTTTGACTTTGGGACCTGAAACAGACGGAGTTTAGGACCCAGATTACTCCGCGAGGCTCCAGACTACGGCAGCTGTAATGCTCCGACAAGCAATCAAGCGGTGCAGCTTCGTAGCTTAGCAACGTCATACTAAAACATTTTTGACAGCTCTGCGTGTCGTGTGCTACAAAATCGGTTCGTGGTCAGTAAGCACAACCAGAATTCACACATAAGGCTCACTGTTGATTTGTGAGAAAATTAAAGGATTTTAAGTGCGCCTTATAGTGTGTAAAGTACGTTCTACAGAAGATATGATATGGATTTTAGGCCATATCGCCCAGCTCTACGAGCACCATCACAGACCTGAAACAGATCAGGACTCATTCTGGAAAGCTTCGCAGCCCATAAGCAGCAAGTCCAGTTTGACAGTATGGCAGCTGTGTTTGACGAGTAGAGCTCGCTGGCTCTTCATCAGGGAGAGGGAGACTCAGGCCTGATGGAGTAGCCGCCAGCCTCGCTCAGAGGGAATGCTCGGCATGCCCGACGCTTACGTAGTTTAACAGACTGTTATTTAGTTTGATGCTCCTTTATCTTTTCCTGCTCCTCCAGCATCGATCAGCTGTGTGTACGATTGAATAAGAGCCACGTGGGAAAGCCTCCCCTCATGTAGGTCACCATCACATAACCGCTCATAAGTTTACCGCACTGGCACACTAACCTACATGTCTGCACAGACTCTCACATTTCCCTGAAAATGGCAAAATATCTGGTCCCACATTAACAGGCCACTGCTCAGCCTCTGCACTCACACGGCGCTGGTGCACGCTGACTGCTCCGCCTCTTCGGTCCTTCGCCAACCAAGCAGAACCAGAACCGAGCGGGAAACTTGAGCACGTTCGAGGACTTTGAAAACAAGTGTCTGAGCCTCTTACTGTGAGGATGATGGTAATGTCAGAAAAATCTCCATGATCATCAGAAAAATAAAAGCCTGTAACAGAAGCGTATCGATAAAAATGAGTCCATATACAAAATGTGACACTTTCTTTACTGTTTATAGATTTAATCTTAGGAAGACCCCCCCCCCCCCCAAAACGTCCACTTACATCCTGGACTTTTAGGGATGGCGTGACTTTTTACACACATTGAGATATAAAGGGAGCTTTAACATGAGCCAGTTGTGACTGATTAATAAATACAAAGAGGACTGTAGTTAAATGAAAGCTGCAGAACGGGTCGTGGATGTGCCGGTGGGTTTCTGGCTGAGCACAGCAGGGGAGGCAAAGCTGAACACAGTCCAGAGAACCAATGCCAACAAATAAAGAGTGAAATGTGGAGCAGAGCAGCAGCAGAGCAGCAGCAGAGCAGAAGTGAGCTGAAGAGGAGGAGAGGAGCCACGGAGGAGCAGTGTGAATGAGACGCTGCAGGCTGGTGAGTGTGAAATCTCTCAGCAGCTCAAGTGCATAATTCAAGCTATGGTGGCTGCTACAGGACAAACATGTTTTAGTCTGACACGTTAAACTTGGCCCTTTAATGACCACCGGCGTGCTTCTGAATCTGGATCCACCCCCAAGTGTTTTTCCCGGCTGTGTGGGCTGGCAGTCTGCTGTTTACCTCAGCTGTCAATGCACGTGAGCAGCGTCCATCTTTCTTTACACAGTCAGAAGCTCACTTCTGACCAATGACAGCGATACTGAGGTGTGCTTTTGAGGACTCGCTGAATCAGTAAGCACTATTGTTAGCCCGCGCTAGCCTCTGTTCGCCCGCGCTAGCCTCTGTTAACCAGCATTAGCCTCTGTTCGCCCGCGCTAGCCTCTGTTAACCAGCATTAGCCTCTGTTCGCCCGCGCTAGCCTCTGTTCGCCCGCCCGCGCTAGCCTCTGTTAACCAGCATTAGCCTCTGTTTGCCCGCGCTTGTCTCTGTTAACCAGCGTTAGCCTCTGTTCGCCCGCGCTAGCCTCTGTTCGCCCGCGCTAGCCTCTGTTCGCCCGCGCTTGCCTCTGTTCGCCCGCGCTTGCCTCTGTTCGCCAGCATTAGCCTCTGTTAGCTGGCTTTAGTGAAACTGTTGGACTCGGACTCTTACTGAATAAACTTTCATAGGATTTGAGAATATAATCAAACTGTTTATTGGGGGAAAGAGTGACTTCTACGATACTACAGCCGAATATTAGCTGTTATAATGTTAAATCGTAACCAGCAGTGGTTGTTCAGCTGGCTCTCTGGAGACGTTTTATCCAGATGTCTGTGCAGGCTCGTCATCCAGGTCATGGGGGTCTAAGGAGCTGCAAGAGAAAGTGACTGGACTTCAAGTTTCTTGAAGACGTTTAATCCAACAATAAAATATATGATCCTTTAGTCTGAAGATGGCACACAAAGCCTACAACCTCTTCTCCATCACCTCTGCTGGATGGTCAACGTTATTAGTGAGAAGGGAGATGTCCTTCAAATATGGTGGGGGAACATGGCGGCTTCCACACACTGCCAAGTATTTTGCCTATATTAAATATACGTTGAATGAATGAGTTTGTTGGGAGAATAATTACACACTAATCTATGTATAATTATGAGCACAGGATCCTTCTTCTCTTAAATATGTGATTGACACATGTTTGTTATAATCTGTGTTTATTGGTGGAAAATATAAAAACCTTTATGATCTGTAAAGAAGTCGTTTGTAAAACTGATTTAAGTGTTTATTCTGTCAAATCTTAGGACGTTTCAGCTTAGTCTGGTTTGTTTAAGTGAAGCTTGCAGCACAGATTAGATCTGGGTTAACAGTAACCTACATCTCAGGCAGCTCTCTGGTTTCAGCGTATGTTATCCAACGTGATCGTCTCTGACCTCTATACGAAGTCCTGCAGCACACAGAGGATGTGGGTCGGGAACACAGAAAGCTTCAGAGGGTTCTGTTCCATCAAGTTTACTTTCAAACATGCTCATTCAGGAGACGGAGCCATTTAATCCCGGTGTGACTCGAGGTTTCAGGTAAAGATAACGAAGCTAATGGGATGATGGGCTGCCATCACAGAGCTGCAGGTGTCACAGCAGCTGAACAGACATCTGCTGGCTCTCATTCATCTTCTCCCAAAGCAGGACATTAAAGCTCAGAGCAGCTCATAATAGAAGGCTTCAGCGACGGCGCACTTCTAAGCCACGGTCTGCAGATTTAGTTTAAGACGCGAAAACAAAACCTCAACAAAATAAGCTTCTCCCTTCAGAGTCCACATCCCCTCAGCTGCAGCACAACCCTGCGAGTCCTTCTGCTTCTCCTCCCCTTACGACTGACTCAGAAAAACCTTAAATGTGTTTGTTGGTCACATGAACAGAAATGGCAGGAAAACGCAGATTTTAGCTGTAACAACACAAACTCACTGCTATTCCCTCTGCTGCCCCACCGGGAATCCTTTGGAAATTCTCCAGGTTTTCATCCCAGGTCCCTGCATCATGTCTCAGATTCAAGGCAGACTTTGATGCCACGCAATCATAAAGTGAATATTCAACACAGGAAAGTACGACAGCTTTAAGAACTGGTGTCTGAAAATAAGAATAAAACCTGTCTCACTGGCATCAAACACACTATCAGGGCAACCGTGGCTCAGGGCGTTGGGAAGCTCAGCTGTAACCGGAAGGTTGCCGGTTCGATCCCCCTGCAACACACTTCACCTACTGGTGTTGGCCAGAGGGGCTGATGGCGCGATATGGCAGCCTCGCTTCTGTCAGTCTGCCCCAGGGCAGCTGTGGCTACAACTGTAGCTGCCTCCACCAGTGTGTGAATGCGAGAGTGAATGAACAGTGGAATTGTAAAGCGCTTTGGGTGCCTTGAAAAGTGCTATATAAATGCAATCCATTACTACAGGGAGTGCTGAACTATTAGGCAAATGAGTATTTTGTCCACATCATCCTCTTCATGCATGTTGTCTTACTCCAAGCTGTATAGGCTCGAAAGCCTACTACCAATTAAGCATATTAGGTGATGTGCATCTCTGTAATGAGAAGGGGTGTGGTCTAATGACATCAACACCCTATATCAGGTGTGCATAATTATTAGGCAACGTCCTTTCCTTTGGCAAAATGGGTCAAAAGAAGGACTTGACAGGCTCAGAAAAGTCAAAAATAGTGAGATATCTTGCAGAGGGATGCAGCAGTCTCAAAATTGCAAAGCTTCTGAAGCGTGATCATCGAACAATCAAGCGTTTCATTCAAAATAGTCAACAGGGTCGCAAGAAGCGTGTGGAAAAACCAAGGTGCAAAATAACTGCCCATGAACTGAGAAAAGTCAAGCGTGCAGCTGCCAAGATGCCACTTGCCACCAGTTTGGCCATATTTCAGAGCTGCAACATCACTGGAGTGCCCAAAAGCACAAGGTGTGCAATACTCAGAGACATGGCCAAGGTAAGAAAGGCTGAAAGACGACCACTGAACAAGACACACAAGCTGAAACGTCAAGACTGGGCCAAGAAATATCTCAAGACTGGTTTTTCTAAGGTTTTATGGACTGATGAAATGAGAGTGAGTCTTGATGGGCCAGATGGATGGGCCCGTGGCTGGATTGGTAAAGGGCAGAGAGCTCCAGTCCGACTCAGACGCCAGCAAGGTGGAGGTGGAGTACTGGTTTGGGCTGGTATCATCAAAGATGAGCTTGTGGGGCCTTTTCGGGTTGAGGATGGAGTCAAGCTCAACTCCCAGTCCTACTGCCAGTTTCTGGAAGACACCTTCTTCAAGCAGTGGTACAGGAAGAAGTCTGCATCCTTCAAGAAAAACATGATTTTCATGCAGGACAATGCTCCATCACACGCGTCCAAGTACTCCACAGCGTGGCTGGCAAGAAAGGGTATAAAAGAAGAAAAACTAATGACATGGCCTCCTTGTTCACCTGATCTGAACCCCATTGAGAACCTGTGGTCCATCATCAAATGTGAGATTTACAAGGAGGGAAAACAGTACACCTCTCTGAACAGTGTCTGGGAGGCTGTGGTTGCTGCTGCACGCAATGTTGATGGTGAACAGATCAAAACACTGACAGAATCCATGGATGGCAGGCTTTTGAGTGTCCTTGCAAAGAAAGGTGGCTATATTGGTCGCTGATTTGTTTTTGTTTTGTTTTTGAATGTCAGAAATGTAGATTTGTGAATGTGGAGATGTTATATTGGTTTCACTGGTAAAAATAAATCATTGAAATGGGTATATATTTGTTTTTTGTTAAGTTGCCTAATAATTATGCACAGTAATAGTCACCTGCACACACAGATATCCCCCTAAAATAGCTAAAACTAAAAACAAACTAAAAACTACTTCCAAAAACATTCAGCTTTGATATTAATGAGTTTTTTGGGTTCATTGAGAACATGGTTGTTGTTCAATAATAACATTATTCCTCAAAAATACAACTTGCCTAATAATTCTGCACTCCCTGTATTAGCAGTTTCTGCGTGGACTCTAAACTCCATCTTTTATTAATATTTATTCATTTTCATTAGTTTGAATGAAAAATGTCCGTCTGGGAATTTCTGGAAAGTTTCTGGAAATCCATGAGAAACAGTCACAGAGCGTCACCCATGTGCACTTCCTGTCTCGATGCCGAAACTGCTGACCAGTTTACACTTTTAGCATTGCAGTCAGCTGGATACGAGCGGGTCACTGCCTTCAGGGTGGATCGTGCTGCGCGGCGACCAAGAATAGCAGTTCAACCCCGCCGGTCTGCACGTGAAGCCGAGCGGCGAGCAGCTTGGTCTGACCACACGCAGCCTGGACAGCGATCCTCTAACCTACTTCTGCTGTAACCTGCTCATCGCGCCGGCTGACCTCCTTTCCTGGGATTATGCAGAAGTGAGCGACTGTGAAAGCAGCTGAGCGGGCGTCTCCGGGTGAAACCCGGCGCAGAGAGACCACCGACCCATGGAAAAAAACGTCTGCCGTTAAATAAAACTCATGTGACTGACATCAGAGAAACGCTGACATCATGCTGCGCCTTAAGGAACTGCAGCTTCGCCCAGCACCGGTCTGCTCATTTCCTCCTGCTGGACTCATAACGACAGGACCACCAGATCGTCATGGAAACATGTCAAGTTTGTCAAACGCACGCGGAACAACGAGCAGCATGATTCCAACACCTCTGCTGTTATCAGGAAGGATAAAGAGGTGATTTCTGTCCTTACTGAAGAAACAGCGAGATGATGCTCCGCAGAGAAGCATGAAGTGCTCCTAAACAACACGCCGCTCTCTCGCCGCGTGTTTCTCAGTAAAGACATGAATGATGGAAAAACAGAAACTATTTAAAAACATCCATTTTAAACTCAGTTTCATCATCAGATCATTTGAAGTCCAGTTAACTTTAATGGTTAAAATCGCGTCCTGATAGGACTCAATAACAGATTAATAACTGATAATCTGATTGTAACTTAAATCCTCTTACCTCCACCTGTTGACCCCGACGTTGGACGAGCCCGCGAACCACGGGTCCAGGAAGTAAACGCACCGCACCGTGGACGCCCCTTGGACCGCCTCCCGCAGAGCTGGGTTGTCGTGGAGACGGAGGCCCTTCCGGAACCAGTGGATGGAATTTAGGGCCATTTTATTCTGAAAGGAAAGAGGAAACAGGAAGAAGCTTCGGTGAGTCTACTGAACCGAGCGGTGGGAGGCGCGTCTCGGCGAGCAGTGGCGTGGGATGGGCCCACAATAGAAGCAGGCTTTTACTTTCTGCTGTGGGTAGAAACAGTCACAACAAGCTCAAAGCACAAGGTTAAAAAAATCTTCAAACCTTTTCCTGTTTCCTCACTTCCTGTCGTACCTCATAATCTGATATTGAGCTCGGTGAGTGCAGCTCACTCATCACAGAGTTCTACAACCAATCAGACTAAAGAGCTGAAGGACGGGCAGCACCGACCCCCTCCATCGCACCTGTCCCACAGGTGCTCGCAGGATCTGTCAGCTGCGAGAGAAACGGTGAGCAGAGTGTTTACCTGCTGAGAACTTAACCCGATTACTGACACTGAAACATCAAAGCAGCAGGTGAGCTTTACCTGCAGCGCGGACAACTTTTACTGCCTTTTGTTTCGTCTGAGCTCGTCTTCAAAGGTGAACTCGCCGTGCTCAACAAAAACTCAGCGCCTCGAAGATTCACGACAGACTCAGAGCGCACACAGAGCTGTGAGACATGGACGCACGGTTAGCGTGTGGTGTTTGTCTCCACACCTGGACGTTTGCTGCACACCTAACACTGCACACCTGTTTATCACACACACGCCATTATTTAGAATGTGATGTAAACAGTGTCATCAGCGTGGAGGAGATATTTCAACCAATCACCAGCTGGAGGCTCGCTTCAGAGGTTGAGTCGTAGTGTGGTGGGCTCATTTTCACTGAGGACACAGTTTTACAAAGATGCGTTTCTTTGTTTTTTAAATATTTTGAGTGTTTTTTTGTTTTTTTTTTTACTGTTCTGCATGAAAAACATACAGACGACACCAAACACCAGAAAACAAGAGCAGCCAATCATCGCTCAGTGAGTCCAGACTGCTTCCACGCAGGCTGATTTGAAATAAACGTACAAAGACAAAACTTATTGAGGTCAGATGACAAGCCAAGCTGTCCCCTCCCCCAGCTTTAAGCAGCATCATCACACTTTCAATATCAAGAATATTAACAATGATGACGACACTCCCAGGGTGCACCTGGGTGAGGGAGTGCCGCTGGGCTGCAGGTCGGAGCTCCTGCTGCTCCTCCTCCAGATGTCCCAAACACACTAGATTATAATCTGAGCCTGGTCTGTAAACTTTCCAGCTGTGCTGCGGGTCTGCACTATGTGCGGCTTCAAGGATCATCTCTGGGGCGAACCTCCTCCTGTGCAACCCGCAGCGCCGCTCCGACTTCTTCCTAACAACAACACAAACTTCCCACTGACCCACTTTCCCCCCGACTCAATCAAACCATCAGCACACCGACCCCCGATCAGCCAGCACAGGAAGCTGCTGGTTCAGAGATCAGCTGTGGGATCAATCCTGGGATCCAGGTTGTGACGACTGCGGTCAAAGCTCCGCTCTTGTGATTAGTCGGCGGATCTCAGACGTTTCTGACCTTCAGGATGTCCAGCGGCTCCAGCCTGAACTTCTCATCCTCACACTCAGCCCACGCGATGAAGATGAAAACATAAACGCTGAAGCTTTCGGCACGCCAACAGGCTGAGATGCGTTCACGGACCCTCCAAATGGAAATTAGGTCACGGAGTTTTTTTGTGAATGGGCTCTCCGCCTCAGCGCAGCTCCGGCTGAATAAAACCGGTGCGAATCCAAACCACATCCACCTGCCCCTCACACACCGGGGAGACCCCCCACACACCTGCCCGGGACGGCACACCCGATACGGCCCCAGAAACGGGGTCACCGGAGCGGAGCTTATGTAACCGGTGGCGCTGTATACGCCGACCTCCGTCTCCCCCCAACCCGCACCCACCCGCTCACCTTGTGCTGGCTCCCCGGAGGTGACATCTATGTGAGGCCCAGGGACGGGAGCATGTCTTCGGGCAGAGCGGGGAGCTGTGCCGGGGTATAAGTGTTTGCGCGCTGGGTCCCTCTGACTGTCTGCACCTCGAGCCGCTGCTGCGCTACTTTGTTTCATAACACTTTGGCTCAGTGCGCATGCTCCGCCCTCTTACCCACAGCTCAGGCTGCGTTCATGGAACGATGGAAAAAAAGTGCACCGAGAAAATAAATGATTAAAGTCATAAAATAAATGAGGGGTGGTCATCAGGAGGAGCTGAAGAGACGCTGCAGAAGCTGCCCAGACTCAAAGACTCCAAGTCAGGAGGGTGGATTTCTACAAAGGAGTGTCTTGTTGTCTTGTGATGGACAGGTGCGAGGTTATCGACGGTTCCAGCCTCGTACAATAACGATGCTGTATTACACACCACATCAGTTAGTTTCACACGAGGCGTTTATGGAGGACACAGCAGCTCGTCCTGAAACCACAGCTGTCATCTCCACATTTCCACTAATACGCCGTCGTCCTATTCTTTCCTACGGCACTGGAATGCAACACAAGCACTGTTGAACGCGCATGCTGACGTGCTGCAAATCCGGGCTTCCTCAGTGGCTGGTTAGCAGTGACGTGCTCCACGCCGAGTCACGTTTATTAGGCGTGGAGATCCGGAAGTCCATTTAAGCTGGGCAGACGCTTGCTGTGTCCCAATTCAGGCTCCTGAATAAAGTGGAGAGTTTCCATCTGAAGTGGGATCCATATCTGTCCAGAATAAAACGAACAGACTAGACCTTAGAGTGGGACAGACATTGGAATTCTGACGAAGCACTCTCAGGGATGTCAGAGTGTGGCATGCAGTAAGACCCACATAGTCAAAGGCTGGCTGTTTTTGTTTTGTTCCTTTCGTGTTTTTTTTTTTTTTGTTTTTTTTTTTTTTGTTTGTTGTTGTTGTTTTTTTTTCATGCTTTTGTTTATCTCTTGCTTTGTTTGCCCCCCTCATTTTGGTTTGGTATTCTCTACTGTTCTGCTGCTATGCTGATGTTTTTTTATGTGATGTAATCTGTCTCCGCAGTGGACTGTAGTGTTCTAAAAGTACAATAAAATATTAATCACAAAAAAAAATGTAATCTACATGATACAGTGCCCGTGCAATAAAATATACACAGGAGAAACATCGCGCCCGCTGAAAGATCGAATTAATGAACACAAAAGTTCGATCAAGAGGAGTGATCGAACCAGCCCTGTTGCAAGACGCTTCAATGATAAACATCCATATTCCCCATTATTTTTTCTAGGCATTGAAGCCATTAAACTAAACCAAAGAGGTGGTCATATTAATTTTATCCAGACAAAAAGAGAAGCATTTTGCATGCTCCACTTTAAGAGTCTGCACCCCAGAGGTATGAATGAGGACTTTTCTATCAATGAGTTTTTGTGAACTGAACCTTTTTTATTTTTTATGTTTTTATTCTAATTTTATCAGTTAAATTGTTCTCACACGGGTAATGTTTATTTAATTAATTGTATTTATTTTTTCAGCCAAAGAAGGAGTAGCATCTACATCTCATCTTAAGTCTACATTTTAGAGACATAAATTAGGACCTTTTAACAAATATGTTCCCATGTGATGATGTCCTCTTGTTTTTAATTCAACTGCTGGCCCAACCTCCTTTTATTATTAAATACTGCCCTTTGTCCCCCCCCCCCCCCCCCCTTTTCTTTTGTACAGTCATAGTATTATTATGTATTTCGCGCATGTGTTTTTTTGAGATAGGTGGGGGTCATGTCTCCTCCCCTTGCCCTCATCATTAATGATCTAGTCCAGTATTTACTATTAACCAATTAACCAATACCTACCTGTTATATGTCAGCTGATCTATCTATGAAGTTTTGATTGGTTAATTTGAATTTTTTTCTGTTTCCTGTAACAGGTGACAGAAGACAAGTCAAGAAAAGGACAAGCCCTCAGGGACCATTTAGGCTTGCAACTTATTGCCTTGTTTGGAAGGTGTGATAGAAAAAGGAACTTCTTTGTCTAATTTTAGGGGTTTAAGATTGACCATTTACTGTAACTGTCTGATGCATATCATGTTCATTTGTGACGCATGAAGGGGCGTAACCCTGATGAATGAAACCATTCTGAATTGAGCTGTTCGGGGAAGATCGATGCTGGTGTTGCAGTATACATCTTCCCACGCGTGTACTCAATAAACCATTGTTTGACTGAACTTTTCCGAACCCGTAACAGCCACAAACTGAAACGCGTTGGTCAATTATTAAAGTTGTTCATCTTCCCTTAAGTGTTGCTGGAGTTCTTGCATTGTGAATTCTTTCATCCTCTCCATGCACCTTGGAAGTAGCTGAAGTTGTGCCAGAAATCGTTGCTGCTAATGCATAAAGCCCCAGATGTGTGCACTGCAGCCTCTATAACCCTCTAATAAACTGTACTTCAGCTGCAGTCTGCTGCCTGTGTGGGCTTGTTTACATACACCTTGTTATGTGACGATGAGCAGGATGACACCTGTGCATTCAGTGCATTGGGCCGGGTCACTGCACAATATAGGCCATAATTATCAGCTCCAGTATTTGGGGCTCTCAGAAGCCTCCTGCAGCCCAGCCACCTGAATATGTGGGGCGAGGCGACCTGTCCATGAAGCCATGATGAATCCTCTGCGACCATGTAAAATGGGCGAAAGCATCTTTAGCAGGGCCCCCTCAGTGAGAGGAGGAGAAAAGCGCTCTCAACACTGTGTCCATTAACGGCTAAAGAGCCCCTCTGAGGAGCCTGGTACTGCCCCCCCCCTGCTGTGAGCTGTGGGGTGGCCATGACAGGCTGACACACAGACAGGAGCTCCATCTGTCCAACATTCGGCCTCCTCTCTGAGGGTTTCCAGCTCTGAGCTCAGAGCTCACTGGTGAATATTAACGCCTCCAGTGACGGGGAAACATTTAAAGTGTGTTTAATCAGTTACAGAAACCTCACACTGACTGCAGACCGTCACGTTGCCTCCTGATTTATGACAAACCAAAGCTGCAGCAGTTTGATTGTTTTTAGAAAGAGGACCGCAGAGAGGGTGGAACAGTAAGCTAAAGGAGCCAAAGGAGAAGATCAGAAGGAAGGATAATAATCACACGCTAATAAGAGCAGGAGGAAGACGAAAGGAGGGAAGAAAACCACACAACAAACCTTCAAAATAAAACAGGAAGTAAACTAATAGACTGTGTAAACATAAATGAATCTTCTGGGTCTGAACAATGAAATTTTTTTTTCTTTTTTTTTTGCCTGTCCCGTTTGGCTCTTTTGCATCAGAATTGTTGTCTAAAGGCAAAGAAAGATGCCCAACGGATTTACTTTACCAAATTGACCATCCCAGCCTTGCCGTAATGGTCCATTTGATTCACCTTTTATTGTTTATTTTATTTTCACTTACTGAATACGGGACAGACTTGACTGGGGGAAAGAAGGGGAGAAAGAAAGAGGGAAAGAGAAACAGCTGAGAAGAGGGACGGGGGAGAAGGGCAAAAGACAAAAACCAACAGAACGGGCAGAGAAAAAAGAAAAAGAAAATGCATCTATCGATCACCTGGATCACCTGCTGAGAAAGAAAAAAGAAAACAAGCAGAAGAGAACAAGAGTAATAGAATAAACAACATCACAATGATATAGGGCTTTGGAGCGTGATGTCACGGGGGTGGGCGTGGAAAGGATTTTGGCCCGATCCGCCATTTTGGGGGTCTAAGTAAGGAGCCAAAGCATAGCCATGGTTCGTACTTGCTGTGTGGTCGGCTGCAATGTTCAATCTTACGACCGGCACGGGAATAAGTTTCGATTGTCTTTTTATGCTTTCCCAACCTGGAAGCAACATGAAGGAGCTCATGTATCGGATATTACCAAACGAAGGCGTCTAGCCTGGATAGCAGCCGTGAGACGAGCTGATATCAAGTTCTGTTACGTCTCCAGATATCAGCTGGTGTGCTCAAGACATTTTCATTCCGGTAAGTTCTAAATATGTTCACATCACACTTTATAGCTGAATAATATCATCGTTGGTGGTCTCGGAAGTTATAGAAATTGCGATCAAACATCAAATGGAGTGACTTTGCAGACATATGTGCTATGTAAAGATTCGCAGGAGGAGACAGGGAGGACACAAATTGGCGTTAATAATTTGCCCGATTATCAATGTGTTAATTTGCATCTACTTTACAATTATGGGCATATAATATGGTAACGATATTTTAGCAGTTTACTGATAAATGTATAACATTAATTATGGTGGGGGGTGGAAAATGGCTATTTCACTCGGTGCACTCCAGCTGACTTACTTTGACGACGTACTCAGAGTTTGGCGGCTTGAAAATAGCCAAATCTTGCACCCAGCCATTTGTAAATTGGATGTGCGCCTCCAGTGACTTGTAATTACGAAACTGGTTCGCTGTGTAAGCGCTTACTCCACAAACAAGATAGGTGAAGATATCGGGGTAGGACAGTGGCGGTAAGTCGTCTGGGTCTTTACTCCACTGCCGTATGTCGTATGGGTCCAGATTTGCGATGCACTCTATTTTTTTTCAAATACCGCTGCTTCGCCTCTGGACGCAATCGGTCTCTATACCGTCCGTTTTCTTTTGAGCTGCTTTTAAACATGTTTCTTGTCGTCGTCGCCGTTCCAACAGTGAGTTTGTTTGGATCGTAGACCCCGAAAATGGCGCCGCGCTCCCACAATGCATTGCGGCGTGACGTCAACTCCAAAGCCCTATATGGGAATATGACCGTAAATACTAAATATTAAACATTATTGTGCAGCACATAAGATCAACAGAACACAGTGTGCTTTGAGGTAGGAGCCAAAAAGGGTGTAGTTTGTGGGTGTGATCACCCGTGTGTACACCTGTGAGCATGGACGCGCTTGTTTTTAAAAGGTTCCTTCATGTAATGATCTGCTAGAGGGCGTGGGGGGGCCACAGCCCCGTCCTCCAGGGCATGAAGCAGGTATGGAGGAGATCAAAACTCCAGACATCCAGAGGCCCCCAGAACACAAGAGACCAAGGAAGACCAACAGAGGGGCAGCCACGCCACTGTCCCAGAAAGAGCTGAGGAGAGTCCCAGATGAGGGCTCACTCAGCAGCCGCGGAGCAGAAGCCAGGGGGAGTTGCGCCCGTGAGCTCCGCCGGCAGCCAGCTGTGCCTGAGTGACCGAGCCCCAGGCCGAGAGGCCGGGAGCACCCCACCTCCGAAGTGGCCCGAACGAGCCCCAGGCTCCAGGCCCCGATAAGCGGCCGCCAAGGAGTGAGCCGGTGTGTACCTGGACGCCCATCCCCGGACACAAAGAACCACCAACGCACCGATGTCTGAGGGAGTCCGCCACTGGTAGGGGAAGTGGTGGTGGGGGGAGATAGGCCTCCAAACCTTGGAGGGCCTGAGATGTCCTCAGAGAGGTGGCGCCTGACACCCAACCTGACATATAGACACAGACATACAGGCACACACAGATACAAACATCCATTCCCACCCTCATGCTCTCATATGCACTTACTCCACACTCAACCAACGTGGAGACAGACATAAAGAGACGCTGTACACATGATCACACTCCCCAAGCGTACTCTACAAACCGGGTCTAGGTGCCCTTGCCCCTGGAGGGGGAACTGCACCCAGACCCAGGTGGTGTTACCCTTTTCCCTGCGGTGGGGGGAGGCAGACCGCCCCGACTCCGCAGCAGCAGGGAGGCCCCACACTCCAGACCGCAGTTGGACGGCCAATTCCTCCTCCTAGTCCTAGCCCCCCTGCTCCAGCAGGCCGCAGAGAATGGGGATGAGAGAAGACTCCAAACCTCCCTCCACCCGCTCATTGTAATGTTGATGCATGTGTGTTCTAAGGTGCATTTAAAACCCAGGAGGGCATGGAGCTACCTGCCAGAGAGCAGCAGGTAAGCGCATAGTCCCTCCTGCTAGCCCTCAATGTCTACGTGTATTTAAAATTGAGAGGTGGGCAACGACGCCAGGGGTGGGGTGTACACCCTGATGGTACTTTGGACTCCGTGTATCGTGCCCACCCCCAAGATCCTATATGTATGTGTAATGAGAGTGTGAGTAATGTGAATGTCTAAGTTGTGGGATAAAATTGAGGCAGAGACAGCCAGAAGGGGACAGAGGGGGGTAGCCTCCTCTGCACCCTGGTGACATACCCCTACTCCAAGGCCCTGCATGTGTGGGTGGTTGTGGTGGAGCGGGAAGAGGGAGGCAGCTGGAGATGGGGTGGGAAGGAAGGGAGGGGCAGGTGACCCCTCCCCCGCTGACCCCAGTAGGCACCCCCATACTCCGCAACCCGGAGTATGGGGGTGCCGAACAATGAAATCTTAAAGCTGCAGGATGCTAATAGCTGTGGTTCCACCTTTATGGCTTCTGCGTCGCTTTCCACTGCTGTTCAGATTTAGATGCTAAAAACTACCTGAAACCCAGTTCAGGAGCTAAAAACGACCCGCACGACCAAGCAGCAGGTATATCGTCACCTTGATGTCCACCTTTGTTGTATCGCACATGCGAGACGTGTTGCTATGACAACAGCCACACACGTTAGGTAGTACCAGATTGTAATGGAAAACCAGTCGATCCAAGCATACAGGAAAAGGAGCAGATCATTGTTGGACTCTTCAGCTAAACCCAAAGACAGGTCAAAAACATGGAAAGAAAAACTTTATACTTCGATAGAATTAAACCATCTCAAAGATTCTGACTCTGGAATTAAATGGTTTTCTCACCGCTATGACGTCCTCACGCCTAACGTGAGAATTCATTTGAGTTGAAAGCCCACTCAGCCAGTGTGATAAGAGAAGACAGCCTTTAGCCTGTATTAGTCCCACAGCTGGAAGTTATAGAAGCTTCCAGGGTTTCTGTTTTCTGCATGTAAAAGATGCATGATGGATCCAACCATGTTTCAACACTTTTCAGCAGTTTCCTTTTATTTCTGGTTGTCGTCTAAACATGCCTGCGATGCAGCTTTTCAGCGGCAACAACAATAACTCTGGACCCAGTCCACTCCTTTTATGCAGGGGAGGCGTGATGAGCTGATTGAGCTCAGGTGTATCAGCTGCAGCCGCCCCACGCCCCGTCACACTGGATGTTTTCTGAGCTCTGTTTAAAAGTGAACCAAAGAGTGCTGGCGATGGAGTCAGTTAGGTCGTCCTGCAGCTGATGGGACATTTTTTGCAGTAGCTTAAAGTTGAAATACTTTAATCTGCATGAATTCAGATGTTATCAATGTTCATCGGGGAAATTTACATTGACTTTATGCATAAATTCAGATGGACTAAAACAGCGTGAGGTGGTGAGGGTCTCTTTGAAGCTGAAGTAGTTTATTGATCACGTGGCTGTGGTTTCCTGATATTACTCACTGCAATTGTTTGGGGGATTAAAGTAATTTTACCAAAGCTTAATATGACCATTTTATGAACCTGCTCCAAATCCAAGCTAAGAATTTCTCAGGTTTCTCTGGCTCTCACTGAAACAAATGACACCCTGGGAGGATAAGCCTGATTATCTTTACTTTACTTAGTTGGGTAATCATAAGATGGTATTTGACTTTTTAGCATGTTTATTAATCAGATCTAGAAAAACAGTCCGAAGGCCTTCTTTGAAAAATGTTTCTGTGCTACAACTGGATACAAATGCAGATGACATCAGGTCAGGCAAAAGGAAATACACAAAGCATGCTGGTTATCCTGGAAACCCCCAGAAAGTCCAAATAAGCTCAAAGGAATCAACCTGAGGCACTGAGAAACAGAAGGGAAACACAGGAGGAGGGAAACAGACAGAGGCAGGAAGTAAACAAACTGAAACGCAGAGGGAAGGTAACTGCCAGAGTAAAACAGGTAATGAAACAAGGAGACAACCTGAAAAATAAAAGAAGCTAAAAACTGTCAGCAAGAGTAAAAGTGTAAAAATTCAAAGCAGAATTTCTCGCAGCAGGTCGGAGCTCCCGTGCATGTCCCACTGATGCTGTGCAGCACCCACTCACACACGCCTCGCCGCCAGCACGGGGACGCCACGTGTCGGGACGACTCAGCGTGATGGGAGATGATGGACGGCTGCACCGAGCACGCTCTGCACCTCGTTCTCTCACGATACACTCACCTTCCATGTGCTCCTTCTGGTCCCCACGCCTACGCTGAACGCCACCTTTCCGTGTTCAGCCTCTGCTTCGCATTGCTTACCTGGGTGGCACACCTGCTGATTCCCAAACACGAATTTAACCTTTTCAGTTTAAAAGGTTTGAACCAGACCTTTTCTTTTGTTAGCTCGTGTGCCTCTGCTGGAGGCTGGAGGTGTGTGTCATTCATTATTTAGTATGTCATCATCATTTCACTTCTTTTCTTCGACTTCTTTTACTCTCCAGAGGTTTAGTCAAAGATCAGGTTTGGGTCCCCACCCAGGACTCTCAAACTCATGTGGATCAGGACTGACGAAGCTGAAATGAATAAAGTTAATTGACGAAGGTGTTTAATATGAATGTATGTGAGTGTTTCTGGAGCTTCAATCTCTTAGTTTCCTTCTCTGGGCACCTTGGATGTAGGTGAAGTTGTGGCAGAAGCCTCGACTGTGTTTCTGCTGTGTGAGGCTGGTTTGTTCTCATCAGGGTGCAGCGTACAAACCGCTAAACACGCTAAGGTCATGTGCTGTGTGTTTGAAAAGCTTTTCCTGTTCACCATTGTCTCCAGCACCTTTCCTGTGCTCCCCACTCAGCGTCACGTCATCGGACCTTTAACGTGTCTCACCTGTTTCTGATCACAGCAGTGAAACATATACCTGTGTTTGTCCTTAGTGTTGCTTCTCGCTTTAGGCGAGGCCCGGATCTTTATTTGAACTTGGTTTAATTTACACCTTTAGCTCAAAATGAAACTATTAAAGGTGGGAGAGCCAGAATCAGCTCCGAGACAGTTCACAGTCCTACACTTCACGTGCACATGAAGAGTACTTCCTGCTGTGCTCCGAGTGATGCTCGTGGTTTCAGCAGCAGCCTCGTTCTCCTCCTGAGCTTCTGTTGAACTCTGAGTCCGGGTGAGGATAAACTCGGACTTCAGGTCTGTGAATCGGGTCCATGGTGGACTGAACCGACAGAATCTCCTGCACCAGCATCCTGAAACGCCACAGATTTCACAGCTTTAATGATGTGTTTTCCTGATTGATCAGATTGAATTTTCTGTTTAATACTCTTTTTCTCTCTTGTTTTAGATCTTAGATCTTTGTGTCAAAGGAAAGACGGCCTGGATACCTCGATAATGTTCAAAAACATCTCAGCTGTTTCCAGCCAAAACCACCAAAACCCGCGAGACGATGACCTGGTCAGAAACTCTTTGAGCTGCTCGCTCTGAGCTTCAGTAATTTCAATGATCGGAGAAAACAAGCTGTTGCAGGACGTCCCTCCAACATTCAGAGCATCATCTTTAAAGAATAAAGCCGTCGTTCCATTTAAACCAGGGAAGCAAATATGAAGTTGTTAGCTATTTAAAAGCTAGCAGACAGCTAGCAGTTACAGCTGGCTGTGTCAGTGAAAGAGGCCACGCCCCTAATAATACAAACTGGTGAGTTATAGAAACGCCCCCTCCCCCACAGGTGTTATTGAGGAGGAGGACCTCAGAGGAGCTACAGACATGGCTACGTTCACACTGCAGGCGAAAGCGCATCAAATCCGATTTTTTTGACCCTATGCGACCCATATCTGATCATGGTGTGACAAATCCGATATTTCCAAATCCGACCTGGGTCACTTTCGTATGTGGTCCTGAATCTGATACATATCTGATGTTTTAGAGAGCGACTGCTGTTTGATGGTCACGTCGTATTAAATCCGTCTTTTACGTCACTGACACAAGACAGACGCCAATTATCAGCGCCGGAGAAGACATCGAACGCTTCCTGTCCATCCAGTGAAACTGCTGGGAAGACAACGTTGGAGAAACGTGAACATTTTCTTTGTTCTGTATAATCTGCAGATTCTGACATAAATCTGCAGCTATCCTTTGAAGCACCGCTCCTCTAAAACAGCAATAAGGATCATTATTAGGTTATCTACATTATTATGTAAATAAAAAAATAACTTAAAGCAAAAATTGGGAAACATGAGGTCCGAAGTCTTTATATTAAGGCCATCAGTCAAACAATACTGTTGCTCTGGGTCTAAACAGAGCGCATTGTGTGTGACGTCTGCTTTTGCGCATGCGGCCGCTTTGAGCGTTCACACTAGAGCGCGTTTGCTGTCGCATTTTATTTGTAGTGTGAACGAGCAGACAAAAAAATCTGATTTGATCAAAGAATCTGAATTGAGCATCAAGACCTGCAGAGTGAACGTAGCCTGACTCTTTAGGTTGATTCCAGCTTCAGCAGGTGCTAACATAAGCTAATTTCCTTCTTGCATGTTACATTTTATTGAATAAAACTGCACATAACACAAAACTGAGATGTGGGATTCTACTGGATTGGTCCAGGTTTAACTCTAAATTCCTAAAAATGAATTCTCTGAGCTCTGCCTCTGATGTTCTCTTCCTACCTCGTGGCTTCTCCAACGTTCTTGTTGTCTTTGACTGAAGTCTCCATCCATGTAATGAAGCCGTGGGCTTTGCTGAACTTGTCGATGGTGTCTGCAGAGACAGCCCTGTGAGCGAGGTCGCACTGCAAACAGACCGAAGCAGAAAGACTGAGTTTATAGTCAGGTGACTCACTGCATGTTAGCAGCCTGTGCTCATTAGCCTGAACCTCAAAGCTTCCTGGTGGATCCTTCATTAGCTGGATGCACTCAATCACCTTGTTAGCAACTAGGATGCAGGGGATGGAGTCTCCGTTGGGCAGCATGGCCTTATTGTCCAGGTCCTCTTTCCAGTGGCGACAGCTGGAGAAACTGGAGGAACTGGTGACATCAAACATCACCACACAGCCCAGCGCCCCTTTATAGTAGATCCTGGTCATGGATATGAAACGCTCTTGGCCTGAAGAGACAAGGCAAAGGTCAGTGTGTCACCAATGCATCCATCCATCCATGACCCAGTCAATAATGCAGAGGCGTTAGATATTTTGAATTTAATTTTTATTTTATTTTGAACTATTTTTAATTGCTTTCAGTTTTCTTCCTGTCTGAAAATGTTCAGTTTAGTTTTTTTGTTTCATTATTTGTTTGAGTGTATTGTTGTTAAACAGATTGAAGATGTTCAGTTCAAACACAGCCCTTTATGTCAGGTAGACAAAGCAGTTTCTAAACAGGTGCACCAAAGCCTCCAGAAGCTTGTAGAGCACACTGACTCAAACTTCAAACGTTTGCTGTTGTTCTACCTGCACACCGTGTCATGTCTGCTGGTTTTAATCTTTTTCTCAAGTCGAGTTTTTGTTTTACGTCATTTAACCAGTCTTAGCATCAGCTGACCCACTGAGCTTAAAAAAGCTGAAGCCAAACTTTCTTTGTACCTGCGATGTCCCAGAGTTGCAGTCGGACTTTCTCTTTATCCGACCAGTGCAGCAGCTTAACGGAGAAATCCACTGCAGAAGGAAACAGTCTGTTTTAGAGACGCAGCAAGAGAGAAATGAAACGCCACTGAAGGCACATCTACACAGGAAAATATGAAAATAAACTCAAAGTTTCACTTTGCTTCTTCTGAAGTGAAACCTCTGTGAAATTAGTCATTAAGCGCAAAGAAGTGAGAGCTGGTTTCGTCCAGCTGAACCTGCACTCATTCTCAGTTGCTTCCAGGTATGTATAAACATTGAAATTAACAACGTGTCTCATCCTGTAATTATTCATTCAGTATTTTGTACACCTGGGGTCTGAATCAAGTGACTAATCCCCAGTTTCTAATCGTGCAAACAGATTGAAGGCTGTGAAATAATCAGTGATCTCCTCTTCATTTGATTCAACTCGTGCAGAGAGACTGTGAACCTCATTATTTCCTGGAGCTTTGGTTTAAAAGGAGGAGCGCTCCTGATGTGATGGGTTCAAATGTAGCTGTAGAGACCGGCGGACTGAAGTCGCCAGTCAAAGCAAACCAAAGGACAAAGTCTGAAAATCAACTCCAGCTATTTGTGTAAGAAACAAAGTTTTAGATCATAAAGTTAAAAACAGCCGAGGTCCTGAGATGAAAAATACATTTTGACCTGACGGTGGTGCTAGAGGACAAGTTACAGAGCTCCTTCAACAAAGAGAGAGCAGATTTCTCCTGTTTTGGCTTCCTGTTAAATCCAGAATTCAAAATCCTGCTCCTCACATACAAGGTCTTAAATAATCAGGCCCCATCTTATCTTAATGACCTTGTAGTACCATATCACCCTATTAGAGCACTTCGCTCTCGCTCTGCAGGCCTACTTGTTGTTCCTAGAGTATTTAAAAGTAGAATGGGAGGCAGAGCCTTCAGTTTTCAGGCCCCTCTTCTGTGGAACCAGCTTCCAGTTTGGGAGACATATATAAGTTGAAATGAATTAAATTAAAAACCCACTTTGTGTGTGTATAATAAATATAAGGTCCCTTGAGGAACGGTTTAAAGGGAACTCCCACAGTAAGCAAATTTCCTTGAATAACACGACTTCTCTGAAAAATTTCTAATTCAGGAAGAGGTGAAGGGAACGAGACAATCGTGGTGGGACAGATAAACGTTAAGATCTTTTAAGTCATGATCTGGTGTAACATGAGCCCAAAGCAGGAGCTGTGCGACAGTCTGATGGTTTTTGTTTTCTCAGTCAGGACCAAAGTGGTGGATCCACTTTTATATTCCATCTGTCTTCAGATTTTACATGAACATCAGTCTGCTCCTCTACGATATAAAAACCAGTTTCAGGTTAGTGCCTGCTATTTCTAACATGACTTCTGAAGTTTTCTGATGACCATGCAAAGTCTCAGGGCACCCAAACACACCACGCAGACCCTGCCAATGTTTCAAAGACTCAAAAGAGTAAAGCAGCCCTACCTCCCACCGTCATCTTGTAGGTCTTGTTGAACTGTCCGCTGACGTAGCGATGAACAAAGGAAGACTTGCCGACGTTTCCATCACCGACAATGAGAATTTTCAGAAGGTGCTCCGTCATCGCTGTCCTCCGTCACGCAACAGCAGGTGACAGACCTCAGCACGGAGAGCTCAAAGTTCACACCTCTGCTCAGGAAACACCGTTTATGAGCCAGACACACATTTTACTCACCTCTAACTAAACAACACCACACATACATGTTCTGTGTCTTTAAATTACACCACATTCAAATCTGCCCAGCCTCAAACCCAGAGAGGGGCCAGGCTTACACCTCGAAGCTAACTGTCCAACACTCTGCTGTTTCCTGACAGGAAGTTGCTGCAGGCCATAAATATGAATCAGACACATAAACCACGCCTTTGTGGACGGCGGGCTGTTAGTGACTTCTGTTGGTTTCTGTTGGTTTCATGGCAGTCTGTGATTACCTGCGGCCAGGTAATCACAGCTGTGTTAAGAGTGGGTCTCCTAATCGGAAGGTTGGTGGTTCAATCCCCGGCTGCTCCAGTCTGCATGCCAAATATCCCTGAGCAGGATACCAACCCAAGCTGCTCTCTGATGCGTCTCAGAGCCAAACCACCAACCTTCCGATTAGACCCCGGTTCCTACAACATGTGTCAAGAAGTATTGATCAATGGTTTGATAATAAATCAAATCCGTTTGATAGATTCCTGTTTTTGATTAGATTAGTGCTGGAGTGCCTCAGGGTTCTGTGCTGGGACCAGTACTGATTGCTGTTCTTGTGACACAGCATTTTTATCCATCATTGTCTTTTTTAAACAGTAAGAATACTTGAGCCTGTTTGCTTTTTAAATCTGTAACTAATTTTACTTCAGGAAAAGTTGTGATTAGTTTGGGGGGCTAAACAAAGATGATTTGTTTTTTCAATCACATTAACTTTTGTTTATGTCTAAGTTGTAAGAAATGAATGGGTTTATATTTTAGCACGACGCCAGTGTCCGGCAGCCTCGCCTCTGTCAGTGCTCCCCAGGGCAGCTGTGGCTACAAGGTAGCTGCCATCACCAGTGTGTGAATGTGTGTGTGAATGGGTGGATGACTGGATATGTAAAGCGCTTTGGGGTCCATAGGGACTACGTAAAGCGATATACAAATACAGACCATTTACCATTTACTTCATATTATTAGAAAACACTGCATTTTCTTCCATATTCAAACTGAATGCACTCGGTTACGTTTTTCCTCTGTTGTTGATGCTGTCCCAGCTTTACACAGGACACATAGAGCAACAGTAGACGTAGAACCTGCCCATCGTCTCATCAGCATGTTTCATGCTTCAGCCTGTTTTCAGCAGAAAGTCAAACCTCTCTCATTGGCTGCTTTCTTTTTCACAGGATCCAGCATCGGTGAGGATCTAGCTGACCTGCTGGCAGGAACAATGAAACATTACTGCCAAGGAAAACTACACAGGCTGCGGCATTTCAAAATACAGATGTACTAAAGAGCAGAGCATTGACTGAGAAATGTTACTAACATCAGAGGAATCAGGCTGTGCATCGTAACCAAAGCTGCAGAGTAAACGTGAACCATCAGGACACTTTCATGGAGGCTTCACTGTCCCCACCATCATCTTGGTGATGCAGGGAGAGTTTATCTGCTTTTACTTTGTGGTTCTTCCTTCTCCACCCTCGTCCTGCTGCATCTCCTCTTCATCTTCATCTTCCTGTCTCTGGGCCTTGTGGAGTCGAGTTTGACAGTTATTGGTGGGTGCAGTCGCCATGAAGCAGACTCATCTCTGTGACTCCGTCAGTGTGTTTCCAGCCTTTGTCTTTATCCCAGCAGCAGAAGCAACACAGGGACTTTTTAAGGTTTTGTGTTTAAAACGCTCAGATTGTCTGTGGTGTGGGAGGGTTTCTGTGTTTTTAGCTACAGATGTTTTCATCTGTAACGGATGCTGTATGTGACCTGTTCAGGGTTAGGGTTTGTAGAGTTTCAGGTGTAATTCTTTGAAGGCTCTGATCCTCCCAGCAGGTGTTTGGCTGAATGATGTTTCAGGTGTTCAAACCAGCAGCTCCCACAAAACAGCCGAGCTGCGGATCGACACGGAGGAATCCACGGTGGATCCTGAACGTGACGGATACAAACGGACTGGTCCTTGATTTAGTAATGGAGGCAGGTGAGTGTGGTGACATGCAGGTAAACAGAGGGATGGCGCTCCCCAAAATGGAGTAGAATAGAATAGAATATCTCTTTATTGTCATTGGACACGTACAACAAAATGATGGGTGCTCCACGGCAACTGTGCAGGAATTAAATATAAATAATGAGACGGCAGAATAAAGGACAGACAGGAGAAATACATCTAAAACAACAGAAAGGCACTCGTGGGAGAACAAAGTGAAGGAGGTGTACAAAGGTCTGAGTCTGTGTGTGAGTGACCTGACTGACCTGAGGGCAGCGGGTCAGACAGGTGGTGGACAGGGTGCCTGGCTTACCTGAGACAGGAGGATCTGGCAATGGCCTCTAGGGGTGTCAGAGGGCAGCCGGTGATGTTTTGGCGGGTCAGTGACCCTCTGTGCAGGCTTCCTGTTGCCAGTATTAGCCTCTGAGTACCAAACACCAGGCAGGAGGAGAGCACGCTCAGTTTGTGTTGTTGTGTGAAAGCAGTGCTACACACAGAAACTTAACACAACATGTACCAGGTGTGCTCACACGATCTGCTCACACCATCAGCTGGGATCCAGCAGGTTTCCATCCATGTGACAAACTCTGATTTCTGAAGTAAGCCAACACCAGCTGATTAACTGTGTGTTCTTGACTCTGCAGGAGATCTCTGAGTCCTCACAGTAGAACGACTCTCCACTAGGGATGGGTACCGGTGTCCGGTGCCATGATGGCACCTGTTCTGACATAAACGGTAGTAACCAGACTGAAAAGCAGCGCACATTTCGGTGCTTTTTTTCCCTGAGATGTCACACACTTTGGATCCTAGCCAATCATTTTACGTTTCCCAGGATAGTAGGCGGGCCCAGGTACGTCCGTTCTTTTAGAGCAGAGCTACAGATTAAAAACGCCCAAGGCGAAGCGGTCAAAGTCCTGCTGTACTTCACAGCAAAATATGCAAACTCAGCAGCAACAAGAGCTTTAAGCTGATACTGTGATACTGTCAAAGGAGGTAACACCTCAAATCTAATGAAACACCTGGCGACGCATAGCGTTTTGATAAAAGCCGAGAAATGCGCCGTATTTGATAGCTTGCTGCGAGACCTCACACCGAGCGCATCTACTGCGGGTGTGGTGCCTGTTATCGGACCCGGAGTTAGCAACATCCCCCAAAAACCCGAAGAGGAGAGTCCTGGCCCCTAGCCCTGCCAGTGTAGCAGAAATGATGAGGATGATGATGCAGCAGCCGTCCTTCTCTGCGTGAGTAGCTTCATGTTGTTCGTGTGTAATTTACGTTGAGTAGGCTAACCACGTTATTACATTAATGCATGTAAGGTGAACTAGCAAACATCATCATAGCTACATGCGGCTGTCTTCTTGTTTGATGGCAGATACTCCCTTCACCCTGGCCAAAAAGGCTAAAATGACCAAAGAAAAAGTGGGAAACAACAAACACACAGACACACACACACACACAGACACACAAACACACAGACACACACACACACACACACACAGACAGACAAACACACAGACACACACACACACACAGACACACAAACACACAGACACACACAGACACACAAACACACACAGACACACACACACACACACACAGACAAACACACACACACACACACAGACACACACACAGACAGACATACAGACACACAAACACACACACACAGACACACAGACAGACAGACACACACACAGACACACACACACACACACAGACACACACACACAGACAGACACACACACACAGACAGACACACACAGACAGACACACACACACACACACACACACACAGAGACAGACACACACACACACACACACACACACACACACACACATCAAAGGCTCTGATAACTCTGCGTTCGACTGTCACACTGTGACTGCAGCAGCTGTGCTTATGTTGCACATGTTGGGACCAGAAAAATCACGGTGTGTTCAAGGGGCATTGGAAATAACGCTATAAGGCGAAAAAGGAACAGTAACCATGTCTATAAGGGTTACATATAGATGCACAAACAGGCGATTTTCAGATATTTTGGTTTCCAAGGTTACAAAGCTCACACCTACACGTCTGATTTACAGGTACAAAGTATTCCTGAGAAGGTCTCCACCCTGGAGCTGTGGTCGTCACGACAACTTTACATTTGAATGTAAGCGCTGTTGGTGACACACTGAGCTTCACCCAGCAGGTGAGTTCACCTGTTTATCCAGTCTAAAGCTTTCTGTCTGCTGCTGATAGAGCTGCGACACCGTCCGGCAGACGTGTCACGGTTCCACTTTCCTGAGATTCAAAACCAAAATCAGCAAACTGAGACTAAAATCAGGGAATAATCAGAGTCATGAAATATTCATGAAAGAGAGAAAATAATGATGAGCAGTGAAATTAGACGAGGAAAGCGGATCTTAGCCACGAGCTGAAGGAAGCTAAAAGTCACAAAATCGTTGTTTGATAGTTACAGGCAGCCCGGCAGCGAGCTCCCACGTTTCTTATCTCAGTGAAACGGAGTCACTGTAAACGGGTGCTTCTTTTTCTTCTACCAGGACCTCTGACAGAACGGAGACCTTCAGGCTATCCTCCTGACAGCATCACCTCCAACCACCACGACGCTTCTGCTGAGCTTTAACGTCACTCCCATCATCTGCTGGAGGTAAAGGTGCCATCCAGGGAGAACTTCCTGTCCTAAACCCTTAACCGACCAATCAGCACGCGTTAGTATGATGGCATGGTTTCTGGCACGTGACCCACGCTGGGTTCTCTGAGCCACTGAACAAATCGTGACCAAACTTCCTGTCAGGATTCAAAGTAAAAGTTGTGTCTTCATCATAAAATGAAAACAAACAGTCTTCTTCTCTGCAGATTCCCCATCGAACCTCAGAATGCAGAGCGTCGGGCTTCAGCGCCGCCTCCTCGTCTCTGTCTGCCTCTTCCTCCGCCTTCTGACCTCAGCTGAGTCGCAGCAGGTGGAGCAGCTAGTGGAGGAGGTGCAGAATGTCCCAGTGGAGGTCATCACTGAGAGCTCCCCCTGCAGCGCCACCTGTGGGCTGGGCCTCCGGACTCAGACTCTGTGCCTCCTAAATGACAGCAGGGCAGCGATGGAGGAGAAGCTGCCGAGCGGCGGTGAAGCAGAGGTACAGACGCAACACTGCTGAACACAGGAAGAGGAGGACGTGGTGACCATCTGTGTTTGACCTGCAGGTGACGGAGAAGTGCCGCGTCCGGGCGGTGCAGTGCATGGACACGTGGCAGTGCGGACTCCAAACCATGACAGTCACATCCGGACAGAGGGTGGAGGTTGACTGTGTGGGAGACGTGATGGAGGCCACGGGGAGGTTCTCCTGGAGGTGAGGAAGAGGTCTCAGTTTTAAACCAACCTTTGGGACGGCTGGACCAGACGGGACGTTTGGACAATGAGACGACAGGACTAACCTGCCCGAAGGCGGGCCCTCATCGTGTCCTTCAGTTTTAGATTCCATGTTTATTTTATTCTGATCTTCAGTCGGACTCTGTCGGCTTCTTTTACGGCTCAGGGTGTCGTGGCGTTACGCCCGAGGGATCATCAGCACTGACGACGCTCTGCTCGCCCGCTGGGACGCTCCCGAGCTGGACCGAGTGGTTCTGGACCCCGTCAGAGAGGAGGATGCAGGTGAGCGCACCTCTGCACGTGCTCAGTCAGACCCACATTGTAGAAGTGACGTGATTCTGCTGGGATACACCGTCTTTATTTGTGGGTCACTAACCTGTAAAAGCTCTTCTTCTGTGGTGACGCTGACACGAAAGGAAAATATTTGTGAGAGTGAAACTCGAATCAGACTGACTCCTCCCATCGTCCTCAGGGACGTACCGCTGTGACGTGCAGGACGCCGCCTACCGCAGGGTCAAACGGGCTTACTGGGGCATCCGGGTTCTGCCCGTCGGCGTCCTCAGCCTGGACTACGACAGCTCGCTGGCCCTTTGGGATGAAGGCGAGAAGAACCAGACCGAAGAGGAGGAGGAGCAGAGGAAGATCTTTCCCTTTGCTCTCCTTGCGGTACGTTTGGTTTGGAACACGTTCATTTAATGCTTCTTTGTATTCAAAGTTTGGCTGCTGCTTTGGTCACAGATGGGCGTCAGCGTAGCGGTCGCTGGCGTCTTCGCTGCTCTGCTGAGAGGCTACGAGGCGATGAAGAGGATAAGGAGGAGGAGAAGAGGGATTTAAAGGTGTCTGGTTCCTTCTGAATCTGCCAACCTGCTTCAAATAATTGAAAATCGTTTTTCAGGAGTTTGTTATTAAAATGAATGACAAATAAAACCCAAACCTGCAGATACACGTCACCAACAGGTTTCAGTTTGGTACGCGCTTCATTCTGCCGGGTGCAGTGCGGCTGTGTTCCTGTAGATGGCAGTGTGGGCTCAGCCCTGATGAAGCTCTGCAGCTCATAAATCAGCTGCTGCATACAAAGCTTTTTATCCACATTTTAAAATATTCTTTAAGAGTTGTGAAAAAACTAGTGTTCCTTTTTTCCAGCATTCCAGGTCACAGCTGGAACATCTGTGCGCTGAGGTGCATCCATGTGTGTTACAGGTGTGTTTGAGTCTCAGGCTGCAGGGCAGCTCCAGCCAGGCAGGGAAAGCATTAAAGACTGCCCTCCGTAATAACCAGCATGGTGTTGTTGGCAGTGCTTTGGTGCTTCCGTGGAAAGGCGTCTCCTCAGCAGTGATTCTGCTTCACAATAAGAAGCTTGTTTTAGCACAGGTCAGGTGAACGAGGCCACGATGCTGTCGAGCTGAGTGAGCGAGCGGGCAAAACAAACAAAGTGATGATGATGAGCTCGCTGTAACGGATTCATGTCCTGGTGGAAGCAGCCCTGCGACGAAGCACGGAGGGGGGTCAGGTAGGCCTACGTCAGGACCATTTACTGTCCTCAGCAGGGAAACAGTCAAATGTAATGCACATGTGGTTCATGACTAATGCACCCATCTTATTGTTGTGACTCAGACGTTACATGGTCTTCACTGCACCCTCTAACTGGTCAGACTGGTAGTTGGTGTAAAAATGCAATGAAACTGGTTTTAAACGATGCCCCAGTAATAACTCGTCTTCCCAGGATCGCTGTCCCGTTTTTTAAAATGATAAGCCACCCTGGGGTTTGTGATGAGGACCCAGAGCAGTAACATCTCTCTCTCTGCGGGGCTCTCATTTATGAAATGGAGCGTCTCACTCTGAAAAATGTCGTCTGTAGCAACGTCCAATCAGTGTTTGAGCATGAAAACCCAGCCAACGGCGCTCTGATCAACACATCTCCAATCAAAACAAACTGATCGCACCTTTTGATTCCCCTCTATAGCGTTTCCAGCCATAGACCAAAAACATGACCACCAATGAGCAACATGTTGACTTAAAGGGGAGGAGCTAAAACAGCTTGTTTCAAGCAGAGGTGAAGTGAGGGGCTCGTACCTGCAGCCGAGCGGCTGATTTACCAAAGAAGAATAAAAAGAATGAAAAATATGAAAAGGTTACAAAGGAAGGAAAGCACAGCTGCTGCAGAGAAATCAGACATGTGAGAAGAAAAGTCGCTGCACATCAGATTATTCTTCCACGTTACTAAAAGTGAGACTGAAACCTGGGAAGAAGCCAGCCAGAGGTAACGGACTGATCAATATCAGCCCTCTGTCATTAAGACAGGACAATCTGATGGATTACAATCATTATTTCATTAAATGAATCATCAAGAGACACCTTTAGTGTTCATTCTCTCAGCTGCAGCCTCAGTGCTGTTGAACAGTTTGAGAGGAAATAAAGTAAAATCAAATAACATTGGGTTGTAGTGTTTTAGGGTTGTATCGAAATACTTAAGGAACAATAATCCTGTTGTAAAATTTAAATATATATAAACAATATATTTAAAAAATGAAACAACAAAGCTGACTGACTACCATACAAAGACAGTAAGCAGCACTGGCAAACTGCCGGCCCTCTGCAGATCTTTACTCACATAACCTGCTGTTAGATGTTAGCTTTGCTGCATTGCATGCAGATGCATCCCTGTAAGGAGTAAAGCACCGTCGCAGTGCAGAAGTCCCAGGATGAACATCTCACTCTTCATCACTAAGTGAAGAAAATGAAACCCGAGGTTTCTCCTCAGCACTGCTTGTTTTTGTCTACTTATGACATTTTACTTGGTGGTTGTTTGCTGCTTCTGCTAACTGTACAATAAATCGCTCCTTGGGGATAACAAAGACGTCCTCGAGCCCCTCTGAAAGCACACACCCGCTAATCAATCCGCTGGTAGCAGGGGTCAAATGAGAGTCGACAATCTTTTCAAGTATAAATCAATGAGTCAATTCATCAATGTTTGAATAAAATCTCTAAATAATTCATTAAATCTGAGAAAGTTATAAAACATAAACATTGCACAAGGTCACCTGGTTCTGCTGTGTACTCTGAGGTTTAATGTTTGAAATATTTAAAGTGTGGATTAATGTTTCCTCTTCTGTAGGGAACAACGTGCCTCATGTTCCACTGATTATCTGTAGACGTGTAGTATTCAGTTATTGATTAGCACACATGCAGGTCAGGGGTCAGCTGTGGGGCCGTTTATGACCGCCTCTCTCGAGGACACTCATTTCTGCCCCAACTCTTGCTCCATACATTATCTCTGACTGCCCCCGAAGTCATTCTGTCCTCTCTGTCAGAGGCAGCCGTCAACATAAAGAGCTCTGCTCATGCGGGATTTGCAGACGGGTTTGGGTCTCCTCAGCGTCACCGCCGATCCGGGTTCGCTGATGGTTTGCTGACTGGGCGACGTTAGATGGATGAGCTGTTGGGTCTGTTCAGCCACTGCAGACCCGGCAGCTACACTGTCTGTGGATTAAGGAGTCCGCCGTGACCCTGCAGCTGTAAACTGCTGAGCTGGGAGCACCGCCTCCTCTGTGCTGTCTGTACCACGATAAACCTCTGTGAATCCTAAAGTCCCCTGACGGCGAGTCATCGCAGTGAGGAACCATCCTCTGCTGTCCCAGGGGATGATGGACGGGAAGCGTTTCCACCACTTCAGAGCGGTCTGATGGACGGATCGTGAGCCTCTGCAGACACTTCTCCTCGAAAACCAATTAAAGCTAAATGTAAGCAGCCCTCTGTCACACTATAATCTGAAGATTAGAGCAGGAAAGGCGACTGATGGGGCGATCTCCAAACACAGCATGAACGTGTTACTCTGCAATTTAATCCTGAGTGAAGGCGTAATTACAGCTGTCAGCAGCCATTCTGTGTCAACCACTGTTTAATGGCCTGAGATGACTCTGAAGAAGCTCAGCAGCACACGCTGGCTTTAACGAACTTTGTAGAAATCCTGAAACCTTCTGCTGAAGTCCCACACAGCCCAGTCTGAGCTCTGCAGGCAGTGACGCTGACGTTGGACTATGCCAGCTAATCAGAAATCAGCAGTGTTGGCCAAGTTACTTTGAACAAGTAATTAATTATAGATACTAGTTACTTCTTCAAAAAAGTAACTGAGTTAGTAACTGAGTTACAATATTCTAAAAGTAATTAATTACTTGAAAAGTAACTATTGCGTTACTTTAAAAAACATTTTAACCCTCTGGGGTCCAGGGTGTAATCGGCCATTTTTAACTACTTCTGATGTTTCCTCCACATTTCACCTTTAAAAACGATTTACTTTGTCTTGTTTGGTCTCATCAGCACAACCTCACGTGTCTGAATCTGCAGTCATGCTTTCATTTTGACTACTGTAGTAACACAACTGATCTCTGATGAATTAACCATTTCAAACTGTTTACACAACAATCAGCTGTTCTTCAATAAGATGCCACAAATTATTTGTGCCACTCCAAATATTTCTGTCCACTATAAAGGAAACATCACAGCCTGATACCTGCAGGTCTGACAGCAGCAGGTGTGTCACTCCTGTTTCTACCTGGAGACAGCAGTCGCCTCATTGTTCTGACACACAACACAACACTATCCACAACACTACACACTAACTACACAACACATTAACTACACACTCCAAACACGCTGAACGTCACAAATCTCTCACATCTCAAAACTCCACAGCTCCTGAAACTTCCACTGTTTTAGGAGCTGTGTTGTTGTTTTTGCTCATAAGCAGAGAGCGTCGCTGCTGTCCTTAGACAGACGTGACGAAACTATTGAGGAAGAACACGCGTATATCTTGTTTATCATCACTCTGGTTTTACTGGCCTATCAGTTTATAAACTGGTATATGTCACCTTGTTGCTTTGTCTGTAAGTGGTCATGTGATTGACCACGACTACTTTACTCTTCCTCAGTCAAACAGCAGCACTCGTGCGATTGTTTTGCCTGCTGAGCTCCAGCTGTTGTGCCAGACAGAGATCGTGATCACCGTCGGCGGGAGCACAGCTGCTTAAAGCTGTAGCGCCCAGATTACTTACAGCTACTTCCTGCAGCTGATATAAGCTGCTGTAAACTGAACACAGCTTCAACGTCTGATTGTTGAAAAATAGTAACGGACCTTGTTAGTAACGGTAACGGCGTTGTAACGACAGAAATAGTAATAAGTTAGATTACTCGTTACTGAAAAAAGTAAGGCTGTTAGTAACGCCGTTATTCCCATCACTGGAAATCAGGCCATTTATCCAGTCTCCATATAGCCACGCCCACATGTCTTCATAAAAGTAGGCGTGTTTACTTGGAGGAGAAAGGAGCGATGCTGTTGAGGACCTCTGTGTCCTCCTCGTCGTACACCTCGGGACGGACGGCGGTCAGGAACAGGAACATGGAGCAGGAGGAGCTCAGACGGACTCTCTGCAGCTCAGTCCAAGAACAAAGAGTTTCCATGTTCATGTTTGCTGGTATGAGTCTGTTCATGGAGTGCGGTTGCAAAGCCACGTGCAGGCTGAAGGAGTGGAAATAGCGCCCCCTATGTGACATTTACCAGCAGACTGTGGGCTGGCAGGGGCAGGCTGTTCATGTTTTACCTCCGTTCTCCTGCGCAGGGTTCTCCACAGACCAAGCTGTCTCACGCTGAGCTCAGATCAGGGTCTGGAGGAGTTCTGAGTTGGTCTTAAAATGAACCTGAAATCTTGGTAAATAACCATCCCAAGAACCAGACGTTTTCTCTGTGTCAGATTAATCTGAAGCATGTATCGATCACATCACGATCAGGAGTCTTTCTCTGAACAGATCCGTCCTGTTTCCTCTCATATTTCTGTCAAGTTGCTTCTTTCAGCTCTCAGTGACAGACTGGAGACGCAAAGTCGCTGCAGAGGGACACATCAAAGCAGCCCGAGGCTCAGACGGCAGCTCATCACATGGCAGACTTCAAACACCAGAGCGAGGGAGGACCCTGATGAAGAGGACACGTTCTTCATCATTTCTCACTCCTCGAGTCTCTCCCAGCTCACTCACAGCAGATAGAAATCAGCAGCCCAGAGCTCAGAGTCGAGCCACACAGGTCCAAGAGCACCGCACAGAGGAAACACGGACACACAGATATGTTCGATTTTTGTTTTTGTGGAACATTTTTAAGATGGAATTTTATTTGCATAATCACAACAACATTGACCTCAAGGCACTTTTATATTATTGTGTGGTAAAGATGCAACAATAATACAGAGAAAACAGAGACAAACCCAACAATCATATGACCCCCTATGAGCAGCACTTTGGCGACAGTGGGAAGGAAAAACTCCCTTTTAACAGGAAGAAACCTCCAGCAGAACCAGGCTCAGGGAGGGGCGGGGCCATCTGCTGTGATTGGTTGGGGTGAGAGAAGGGAGACAGGATAAAGACATGCTGTGGAAGAGAGACAGAGGTTAATAACAGATATGATTCAGTGCAGAGAGGTCTGTTAACACACAGGAAGTGAGGAAGAAACACCCAGTGCATCATGGGAATCCCCGGCAGCCTACGTCTATTGCAGCATAACTAAGGGAGGATTCAGGGTCACCTGGTCCAGCCCTAACTATATGCTTTAGCAAAAAGGAAAGTTTGAAGCCTAATCTTGAAAGTAGAGATAGTGTCTGTCTCCCGAATCCAAACTGGAAGCTGGTTCCACAGAAGAGGGGCCTGAAAACTGAAGGCTCTGCCTCCCATTCTACTTTTAAATACTCTAGGAACAACAAGTAGGCCTGCAGAGCGAGAGCGAAGTGCTCTAATAGGGTGATATGGTACTACAAGGTCATTAAGATAAGATGGGGCCTGATTATTTAAGACCTTGTATGTGAGGAGCAGGATTTTGAATTCTGGATTTAACAGGAAGCCAAAACAGGAGAAATCTGCTCTCTCTTTCTAGTCCCTGTCAGGACTCTTGCTGCAGCATTTTGGATTAGCTGAAGGCTTTTCCAAAAAAAAATAAATGTTGGAGTCTGGTGCCTCCATACTTCTTTTAGCTACAGTCTGTGGTTCCACCTCTGGTATTTGTCACGGTTGATGATGGCCGACCGTGGGGATGTGAGGAAGGAGGACCCAGGCGCGGAGCTCTGAATGCAAGCAATGCGTTTATTTACAGTGAATGGAAAATAACAATAAATCCTCAGTGCGTTCCCGACTCCTGTGACATGTCCTCTTCCCGGTGTTAGTGTTCTTTGTCCCCGCTCCTCAGTGTCTGAGCACCTCATGCTCGCTGCCCTCGCGTCTCCACACTTCTCCCGGGGAAATAACAAAGAGGCAGCCGTCAGACTCACCACAACGCAGCAGACTAAACTTACTAACTGGCCAAGAGACTAACGTGAAGCCACGCAGTGATCCAGCATCGGAGAGAGCTCCACCACAGTCTTAAGTAGCTCCTCTGAGGAGGCTTGATCAGCTGTGTGATGGTCTTCAGGTGTGGCCAACCACATGGCAGGGCCACACCCACCAGGTCTGAAGGTGCCTGTAAACAGGTGCTCCCAGATACACCTGCATCCACACACACATACCTGCAAGCAGGGAGAACGAGGGACAGCAACACCAAAAACATATATAATATAAAACAAGTCCATAACTGCTCAGGGACCCTGGGTCGCTCAGATCCAGGTCCCTGACTGTATTAGCACTGAAGAAGAAAAAGAAGCATAAAAAAGAAGCACAAGAACAGAGAAATCCAAAAGCACAGCATGCAGATCGTGAATGTTTGCGTCTCCTCTCCATCCGTTCCTTTCTCCCGAGGAACAGACAGATGTACAGATGTGGTTGAAATGACACGTTTTAGGTTTTGTGGGTGTTCTTGGGCCATCGTCTCATCCCAGACTCTGAAAGTGATGAGTTAATAAACACTGCAATGGCAGCTGGCTGTGTGATTTGATTTTCTCTACACCTGCACAGGAGACAGAGCAGAGGCAAAAACGGGTCGTGAAGTCGACCAATCACAGAGCAGATCTGAGAGGCCTTTGTTCGAAGAAACAATGGCGACATTTTGAAGTGCAGGGATACAGAAACCACTCGAGCTCAGCGCCCTCGGAGGACATGTTTAACATTCAAACGCCGCAGAGTTCGAGGCCCTTCAGTGAGATCGTGATTATTAAATACCCGACACTCAGCTCGAGCGTCCCTGGAAGCCTGAAGCTCTGAGAGGCACACGGCCGCTCCGTCCATTACGCAGCAAATACTCGCTTTATTCCTGGTTTTACTGATTACACTACACATGCTGGTGTCCGGACCGTCTGTAAGCAGGATTCCTCTCTAGCCTTGCCCGTGGTCTGGTTCTTCAGGTGATCCAGTCTTCCAGCTCCTCACAGCTTTCTGACATAAAACTCTGAAAAGACTCTGGAGGGTTATTTTCATGTCAACAAATCCAAATGTAAACACATCCATCAGCTGTCTTCTGAAGATATTTGGTTAATTTGTGTATTGTTAGGACGAGCAGTCGACTGTCGGGGAAACTTGTCATGTAAAGTTTGTTTAGCTAATCTGTGCAGGTGAATTTGTCCTGACTAAAGGCATCAGGAGAAAAGCACCGGGCTGCTCAGTCACTACTGTCACGAGTGTTATACTGTCAGAGCAGCAGGCTGGACTTCAGGTGCAGAGTCCAGCCTGTGTTCTGTCTCCTGTCACATCTGTAAGGACAGTAACACACTTCAGTAAGTCCTCATTAATCATTATAACGGATTAAAACAAAGCCCAACATTTGTGTACTGAAACGAGCTAAATGTTAACTCAAGCTGCCAACATAAGTTAACATTTATGTTTCATTTTTCCAGAAGAAGAGCTTCAGAGTGTGAGCACAGAGAAGGACCAGCTTTATTTCAGATTTGAGATAAACTTTCAGTTTGTGGTGGTTCTGTTGTCTTTGTGATTACAGGAGCTGCCCTCAGATTCAGACCTCAGCACCACCCAGTGACAGCAGACAGATCATCCAACATGTTCACATGTTAACTGCAACATGAACTGATGCAAACAGTACAAAGGTTAAAGTGCCACACGTGCTGCAGTGAAAGCTGCAGCTGTTTTATTGATAAAGTTAAAGACAAAAAAACAAAAGGATGAATCACTCCTGTAACTGTGTCCCTGTATATCAGCATTAACAGGACCTCAGCTTGGTGTTTCACAAAGCTGCTGATCTCAGACCTGCACAGCTTCCGTTTTAAACACTTCATGTACTCAGCTGCATGAAGAGCACGTTTGAGTTTCTCTGACACAATTAAATAAAACCTGATGAAGGTCAAAGGTCGTCACTTGTATGTTGAACTACAAACAGTTTTTTGCAGATAGTGTTTTTTACCATAAAGTGATGCAGAGTTATTCATACCAGAGTAACCAGAGAGGATCACATATTTTTAAATATATAACTTTGTACAGGACTGAATATAATATCTTTATGTAAAAGTCCAGAGCCTCTGGGGAGTATCCGAGTATTTATAACATTACTCAAACCAAAGGTCTCCATCACAGTGTTGATGAAATGCTGGGTTTATCCATCTCCTGGGGCGGGCCTATGGAGGAGTGCTGAAGATTTCCCTGTGAGGGAGCTGCTGGTGAAGATGATGAGTCCTGCTTGATCAATGCCATGAGCTTCAGTCTTCCTGGTGTTTCTTAAATGATGCCTCTCTCAGTGGGTCAACAGAACATCTGGCACAGGACAGCTGTGATGGAAGAAAGGCAAGAAGTTTCTCCAAACCTCTGGACCCAGAAACCCAGCTTGGTGCTGATGGTCTCCCTCACTAGTTTCTCTCCAGGGTGAATGTAGCTGTTGATGATGTGGACTCTATTATTAATGAAAAGAACAAACTACACTTGTATGAAACCTGCTGCTGTTGTTTTTAGTCCCCTGGCTGTAGAGTGCCAGTCTTCTGTTAAATCTCAAAGGACAGCATTATTCTGATGTTAACAGTAACTCTGGGCCTCTGTGGAGTGAGCAGCTGAGCTCATCTCTGTCTACCAACGGGTAACAAAAACTGAGGAGTGCTGAATCATTCACAAATATTAGAGTAGCAGCAACAGCAACACAGTGCGTATGCCAAGAGCTAATCTAGCAAACGAATTACCCACAGAGTGACTTTAGAGGAGCGATGAGCAAACACATGCTAACTGCTTTCTCCTCTTCCTCACGGCCTCTCTTCCTGTCCACCTGAGTTATTCGTCCAGTGTCTTTGAACAGGTGCGACAGGAGCGAGGCTACATGCTCTTTGAACAACAGTGTTTCTGGGTGTGAGCTCAGAATGAGACGTGAGTCCTGACGTGTGCTGAGATGGTTTCACGCTTACAGCTGTGTGTGAATAAAATGGGAAATCAGTAATAGACACAAACGTGTGAAATAAAAAATGTGTAAACACTGATCAGCTCAGAGTCCAGCGCTCACAGAGACGGGAGGGAGGAGGGGGGAGGCGAGTCCTCACCTCTGATTTCAGTCAGTCACTTGATTTCTATGGACCAAACGCTGAGAGCACAGAGCTGCTGTCAGCAGACGAAACAGGAACGACCGTCTGAAACCATCAGCCATGATAAATAACAAGAAAATGAATCAATTACAGGAAGGAAGTAGCTCCATCCTCTCACTGCTTATTAGCTCGCAGCGCCGCTCTGCACGCCAGCATGTCAGCAACTGCACACTGATGTTTCGTGTGTGTGTGTGTGTGTGAGTGTGTGTGAGTGTGTGTGTGTGTGTGAGTGTGTGTGTGAGTGTGTGTGTGAGTGTGTGAGTGTGTATGTCCTTTCACGGGGAACAAAGCAGACCTGCTGTGTTTACTGTGACGAGCAGAGGAAATGAATGCTGGACACATCAGGCTGATAAAGGCAGACACAGTCTGATCTCTGATTCTCCGTGAACACACGGCTCTGTCTCCTCAGAGTCTGTTGCTCCTGTTGGCAGCTGAAATCTGGCCTGTGAAGCATCATCACAGACAATCAGGGAGTGGGGAGCGCAGCCTCTTTAATCTGCTGTGGGGTAAAGCCACACAGCCAAGCAGCCCTTTTATTTTGAGTCATGAATGTTAAGCAGACAACATAAATGGAGCCAAAAAAAAGCAGAAAACTTGAAGTGAAAGGCGGTTAGAGGTTTGTCATCCTGCCTGCAGTGATACCTGTGATTTCAGCTTGTTCTCATTTCCATCCAGTTGATGCTGTTTGTGTCAAAGCTGTTGGCTTTAAATCTCCAAACAGAAGGTCACCTCGTGTTAACAGCTTTATCTTCTCAGCGTGTGAGCTAAACAATGTGATTAAATAAACTCTTATGTAATAACCTTGAACACAACTCAGAAACGAGCAGAGAATAACAGAGCAGAGCCACCAGGTAACTTTACACTACAAAGAACTTCAGATATATGCAAAAATTTCACCTGCAGAAGCTCAAAGGCTGAGACCAATGACTGTAACTGTATGGTGACCAATAAGAGGGCCAGGAGAGGGGCGAAGGGTTTCCCTTTGCCAGCAACAGAGGAGGCAGAGACCCATCCACACAAGACCAGAAGCAGAGATGGCCCCTCTCTGGGCTCGGTCTCTGGCTCTGGGTGCTGGGGCAGTGCAAGACTCTCAGCCTCATGCTCAGGGTCTCAGGCTTGGACTGTGCCTCCTGCAAGGGCTCAAGATCCAGTTCAGCCTGCAGGCCAACGTCATCTTTTGCCTCAGGAAATGGAACATCAAGGTGAAAAGCTCAGGACTGTGTGTCCTCTCAGGGTAATCAGGTGAAGGGGAACAGCTGGGGACGAGACACAGGTGGACAGAAGCAAAACTAGAAGCAAGACACAGAAGACAACTACCAAATTACTGACACATCATGGTAGAAACACGCACACATACATGACACACGTATTTGCAGAGTGGTTACATCCAGAATAAACTTTGAACTGGGTGAGTCACATGACCGGTGATGAAGAGTAACAGATAACTGAAAGTCTTCACGTGTCCTCAAACGTTTCTCAGAGTTCGACGTATTGAGCGCGTTAGAAGAAGTCTCATGTTTTCATCGCAGACGTTGACGCTCCGAGCAGCCAACCGCTCGTGTTGGCATGAACATCGGTTGCTAAGGTTACCAAGCACTCAGCAATTAGCAAGGTCTCAGCCGTTTCTGTGACAACCGCTTCCAGCATGCATCCATCCACCAGAGCCGACTGAGACTAAACAAAGAGTTCACCTCAGCACGGAGCTGGGAGCGTCCCGGAGTTCACAGAGCTCTTTGTGCCATTATGACATAAGTCACGTGGAACCATCAGAAAGTCCGTCCGACTTAAAGCACTCACTGTTCCCAGATCTTCATCTTCCTCTCCTAGCTTTGGCCTCATGGCTCCAGAGAGCCGACATCACATCCAGAGTGAAGCTCAGGAATATTCTGTGTCCTTACTCGCGAAAAGTCACTGCGTGTTTGTCTCTGCATGCTCAGCAGGCGAATATGAGATCAGAGAAACACAACAGCTTAGCATAGGCACACAGTGTGCCTATGCTAAGCTGTCCTCACGTTTAAATCCAACGTTCAGCACAAAGTGAACTCGACTAAGGTTTCTACACTCATGGATTAAACACTGATACGGGGATGCAACATGACAGACACTGGGAAGTGAACGAGGAAGAGGAGGCAAAACACGCAACCAAAGCAGGTCAGACTGGCCTTCATCCCCACACTCATCATCACTTCCCTGTACGAAAAAGACCTGCTGCACTGATAACAGTGCACACACACACACACACACGCACGCACGCACACACAGATTTCAGGATCGTGGTTAAAACGGTGTCTTCGATATTTTAGCTTTTTATGGCGCTCAGATCATATGACCGCGTCCGTGTGGCGTTATTGAAGCTGCAGTTCTGTGATTATGAGGTAGCGTGCAGCGCTGCAGCAGGTTCAGGCGGCTCTAAATGGACCGCGACACGCCTCGGCATCCCGCCTCGGCGCTGCATCCTCGGGCGCTGAGTGAGACACTGAGCTGGACTCTTTACAACCTCATCAAACCCCAATCAGGCCTCTGATGATCGATCTGCAGTCGTCTCCATTTAATCCAACACACACACACACACGCACACACACACGCACACGCACACACACACACACACACACACACACGCACGCACACGCACACACGCACGCACACGCACACACACACGCACACAGCAGTAGTTCAGCCCACAAAAAGCCTCTTTACGGATTTCATGTGCTTCTGTCCATGACAGTACACCATGCTCTCCTTCACTCACAGCCTGATCTCCTCTGTCAAAGGAGGGAATGACGCACTCACAAAGCAAAACTGGAGTGTGGCCTGTTTCCTCACTGCTTCCACACTAAAGCCTTTCTGTTCCCTCTCAGCTGGACGAGGTGGCGCCTGAGGGAGGAGCTCGGGGTCGATGACGGCCATCTGTCCTTAAAGCTTCACAGCCTAGTTCACGTTGGCTTCTTGTCTCCGATTCTTACATGAACCATGGAGTTTACGTTACACCCAACTAAAGGTGGACAGAAAAGACAAAGATGCAAACGAACAAAGATTAAAGCCACGCACAGAGCAGGTGTGAGGAGGCGCGACATCACCGATCTGCCCTCATAAAAACATGCATCTCTAACACCTGATGATTAGGTCAGCAAACATCGACACTACATTGATTACGGGCTCGCGCACACCGCGCACCCATGCCCAGTATCCTGCTAGCCAATGTTCAATCCATCGAGAACAAGCTTGATGACCTCAGAGCCAGAATCAAGTTCCAGAGAGACATTCGGGACTGCAACCTCCTCTGCTTCACCGAGACTTGGCTGAACCCAGCGATACCAGACCACGCCGTGCAGCCGACGGGGTTCTTTTCGGTTTACCGCATGGACAGGACAATGGAGTCGGGGAAGAAAAGAGGTGGTGGAGTGTGTTTGATGGTGAACAACAGATGGTGCGACAGCACAAACATCTCCCCACTCACACGCTCTTGCTCGCCCAATCTGGAGCTTTTGATCGTTAAGTGTCGCCCTTTCTATCTCCCTCGGGAATTCACTGCGGTCATTGCCTGCACTGTTTACATTCCGCCTCACGCGGACTCGGACACTGCCTTATGTGAGCTACATGAGGCTCTCACACATCAACAAACACTTCACCGAGATGCCGCACTCATTGTTATGGGAGATTTTAACAGAGTGAATCTCAAACGGACATTTCACAACCTTCACCAGCACATCAACTGCCTCACCCGGGGCACGAGGACATTAGACCACTGCTACACCCCGTTCAAGAACTGTTACAAGGCTCAGCCCCTGCCGGCATTTGGAAAATCGGACCATTCCGCCATCTTCCTCATGCCTGCTTACAAACAAAGGCTAAAGCAGCAACCACCAATCAGGAGGGAGGTCGCTCGCTGGACGGACCAATCGGTGGCCGCGCTGCAGGACGCACTGGATGACGCAGACTGGGACATGTTTCGGCGCAGCTCTGATGACATCAACATGTTTACGGAAGCGGTTGTGGGATTTATCGGGAAACTAGCGGACGACACAGCAGAAAGAACTATCATCCGAACGTTTCCCAACCAGAAGCCGTGGGTGGATAAAAACATCCGCGACGCTCTGAGATCACGCACCGCTGCCTACAATGAAGGGCTCGTCTCCGGTAATATGGACCTATATAAGGCTGCGTCCTACAACGTGCGCAGCGCTGTCAGAAAGGCAAAGCGGAGCTACGGGGAAAAACTAGAGTCACAGCTACGACAGTGCGACTCTAGGAGCCTGTGGAAAGGACTGCGGACTATAACGGACTATAAACAACCAGCTTCTTCAATGATGAATGCCGATGCTTCACTGGCTGATGAGCTGAACACGTTTTATGCTTGCTTCGACGCCGCAGCAATTAAAACAACAAATGGCTGCGCGCGCTCGGAGTGCACCAGTGAAGAAAATGCATTCGTCATCACAGAGCATGCCGTGAGGAACACCTTCAGGAGGGTGAACACCAGGAAGGCAGCAGGACCAGATGCAATCCCTGGCCGGGTCCTTAGAGCCTGCGCTGACCAGCTAGCGCCGGTGTTCACGGAGATCTTCTGTCACAGTCTGGCGAGGGCAGACTGTATGAATTGAAAAAGGACCCAAAACGCAGACGCCAAGGAACAGGGAACAGAACTTGAAATGTTAACAAAAGGCGAGCCGTTTAATAAGGCTAGTAGAAGAGGTACAAACAAAGGGCAAGGCAAACTGAAGCAAAATTAACACAAACCTAAACTGGGGAATCTAAACAAGCAATAAGAAAAACCTAGGCAAGAAACTTGGAAGCATGGCATGGGAAACATGGCGTGGACAACAGACGACCTGACAATCACACACTGAAAACAGAGGACTTAAATACACAGGAGGTGATTAGGGGAAGTGGAGACACATGAGGAAACAGCTGGCACACATGAACATAATGACGTCACAGTGGGAGAGTAAAACTGAACATGATGAACACAGAACACCAGACCTCTTCACAATAAAACAGGAAACATAATGAGACATAGACATGACAACCCGAACTTGACAACGTAAGACACAGACATGAAACGCATGAAGAGCAGGGGAGATTTAACATGGTTGGAAACACGAGGGGAAAATAATAACTAGAAACACTTAGGCATAATAATACAAACTTGATAACATAAGACACGCAGCATGAAACACGAAGGGTGAGGGGAAGCTTAAATACAGGGGAAGAAAACACAAGGAGTCTAATAACCAAATGAACTTAGATAACCTAATGAACAAAATAAACTCAAACTTAAAACGCTGGGTCAAAAGACCCAGGACCATGACATCTTCAACCTCTCCCTGGCCCAAGCTGTGGTTCCCACGTGCTTCAAACGGTCCATTATTGTCCCTGTTCCAAAGAAACAACAGCCCGCTTGCCACAATGACTACCGTCCAGTAGCACTGACTTCAATTGTGATGAAGTGTTTTGAAAGACTGATGAGAGATCACATCACTTCTTCACTTCCTCCCACCATCGACTCACTTCAGTTTGCTTACCGGACTAATCGTTCCGCAGACGATGCCATATCTCACCTGCTCCACACATCCCTGAGTCACCTGGACACTGGCAGAGGGAATTATGTTAGGATGCTGTTCGTGGACTACAGTTCAGCATTCAACACAATAATTCCCTCTAAGCTTTTCACCAAGTTGACGGATCTAGGACTCAGCTCATCACTGTGTCAGTGGATCCTCAACTTCCTCACAGACAGACCCCAATCAGTGAGGGTGGGAAACAAGTCTCCCCCTCCATCTCACTCAGCACTGGAGTGCCTCAGGGCTGTGTTTTAAGCCCCCTGCTGTACTCACTGTACACTTATGACTGTGTAGCCACATCCGACACCACCTCCATTGTCAAGTTTGCTGACGACACTGCTGTTGTGGGCCTGATCTCAGACAACATCGAGACGGCCTACCTGGAGGAGATTAGGAACCTGGAGACCTGGTGCCAGGAGAATAACCTCCTCCTAAACGTCAGCAAGACTAAGGAGCTGATCGTGGACTTCACTACAAAGCAGGCGAGGAATTACAAACCCCTCATCATCAGTGGCACGCCAGTGGAGAGAGTGGACAGTTTCCGATACCTGGGTGTCCACATCACTCAGGACCTGTCATGGTCCTGTCACATCAACACCCTGGTTAAGAAAGCCCGTCAGCGTCTCTTCTTCCTCAGAAGACTTAGAGACTTCCATCTGCCACTGAAGGTGCTCAAGAACTTCTACTCCTGCACCATCGTCCTGACGTCAAACATCTGCACCTGGTTTGGGAACAGCACCAAGCAGGATAGACGAGATCTGCAAAGGGTGGTGCACTCGGCAGAATGCATCATTCAATCAGAGCTCCCTGACCTGCTGTCCATCTACACCAAGCGGTGCAAGTCCAAAGCTAGGAAGATTATGATGGACCTCTCCCATCCCAACAATGGACTCTTCTCACTGTTGAGGTCTGGGAAGCGCTTCCGCTCCCTTAAGGCCAAAACAGAGAGAATGAGGAGGAGCTTCTTCCCCCAGGCTATTCGGGCCCTGAACCAGGTGTAGGACTGGACTCTCCCAAACACGTCACTATAAGACTGGACTCTCACACACGTCACCACACGCACCACCACACATTTCCTATAATCCTATAATTCCTATAATTTATAATCCTTATCTTTATAATCTCTTCTGCTATTTAATATATAAATATTTATATATTTGCACATTCTTTACTGTAAATTCCTAAGTTAATTTGTAAATTCTGTAGTAACCTGTAAATTGTAAATATTGTAAAACTTTTCTTCTGTCATTAATGGTCGGGCATTGTACAGCTACAAGCATTTCACCTCCATGTCATACTGTGTATGGTTGTGTGTGTGTGTGTGACAAATAAATTTTGAATTTGATTATAGTTTTCAAACTCGACTGAAATAAAGAGCAGCCTGTAAGTCGCTCTGACAGTAAACGTTCAGCAGTGTTTAAGGAGCTTCCAGTAAAATATCTGATCTTTGTGTTTTAGCGGCACTAATAAACACAAAACAGAGACAACACAGCACATTTCCAGGGGTTAGGGTTAATTTGTAAGGTTAGGGAAGACAAAACTAAAGACCTGAACTGGGAAAGCTAAATGACAAACCTGAGATGAAACAAAAAGGGAAGAGAGGCAGAGAGACGAGCAGGACACCGAGGAACACAGACTGACGCGGAGTTACGCAGACGAACCAGCAACAGGCAGGAGAACACACAGGGCTTAAATACACACACCAGTAATCAGGGGATGAGAGACAGGAGGGCAACACAGCTGGGAGGAATCTGGGCTGACGGGACAGGGGAAACGTAAACTGATCACACTCACATACGACACGGACCTTCACAATAAAACAGGAAACTCAGACACATGGAACCAGACAAGACATTGAACTAAACAGACAGATTCACAAACAGATGGGGAGACACCAAAGACAGACAGATACAGACGCAGACTCAGAGGCAGATCGAAAATAACACAGAACTTAAACAATCATCTAGAAAATGATAACAAACTAAAAGCGCTGGGTCACCGACCCAGGACCATGACTACAACTACCAAAACACTTCATTCAGGTCTCAAATAAACTCATTCTTCCAGAACACTAGCAAAGGTTGACAGCCGACAAACACACTTTGTCACCCACCAAACAATGACCTAAAAAACACTAACAACATGTAGCATTACAGTGTTTTCTTGTGTAAAACAAGGACACATCTCTGTTTATAATTTCAATATATGTTACTGGAATGAATCAGACATCATGCAGAATTTGTTAATATTTGTTTATGTATTTTTATTTTTTTGCACTAAGTAATCCCAAAATACAAGTATTTATATACACACCATCCACTGATACACATACAATAGTAATGCTAATCTACTCGGTCTTCTCTATTTGGCCACAGGTTCTCATCCACATCACATCTTATGTCATCTAGGGCAACACACCTAGGAAAGAATCTTCTGGCTGCCAGAATTGAAGGAGTTGAAAAATTGAAGGAGTAACACCTGTGCAGATGTTCATCCACAATGAGAATCAGCTGTGGCTGGTTAAACTGCATTTTTAGATTTAAAATATGTTTCAATAAAATATTGCTGTTGCATTTTGCTGTCTTTTCAAGTTTTGCATTGTGTTATTGTTTTGGCCATAAGTTTAACAGTTTTGAAAACAGTATGTAAGCACATGCAAAATGTCCTGTACGTACAAAGATTTTTGGCAGTTGTTGTGTCTGAGTGAGAAGATGATTCATGAAATTTGACAGATGTAGTCATTGAATGCATTTTGTGCCAAAACAATGATAACTGGTCCTCAGTTTAGCCCACATAGACTTCTGTTGTGCTCACTGTGTGAGGAGTTTTGCAAACGTGACCTAAGTATTGAGAAATGTGTCCTAGCATCTGTAAAAAACTGTAATGACCTCATCCTACCATATCAGCACACCCCACCTCAAGGACATGTCCTGGTCAAACATGACTCCATGAGGCCGAGGTTATGCCATCCAGAGGAAGAATCTGCTTAGATTAAGATTTTCAGGGCGAGTATAAGCTCAGTTTTCAAGTACAAAAGGAAATCAGAGGGTTATGTTTTTATTTTATTATTATTAATATTATTTTGGCTTCTTTGGTGATGTAATCATAACTAATAACTTTATCACTTATTGTCAGGAGTGTGGGCACGCATCAGGCGATCAAGTGCTTTCCTGCCTTCATTTTTACATCTACAATTCAAATCCAGCAGCTGAACTTGAAACTTTCCCAAAGCCACGGCGCCCGTGTGCTGAGCGCGCCTGCTGTGGACTAATATAGATCGCAGGAAGCGACTGTTTTAACAGGAAGGTTTGAAGTGGACACTTTAAATGTTGAAACTGCTGAGAGCGAGGGAAAGGCCTCGCAGTGAGCGGCAGAGGGACCTTGAGTTGAGATGGTTTTGCCAGCTGCTGTTTCTGAGGGTCAAATACGAGCTCGAAGATCAGACTCATCTTCCTGCTTTCAAAGCTGCTTTTATCGTCTTTATTTACCCTCAAATCTCAGCTTTGACCTGCAACAAAAACGTCACCTGGTTGGCAGACATCATCGTGTGTTAGTGACGAGCCACTGTGGATGTGTGTGGCTGCGCAGGTCAGGCCTGTGAGCAGCAGTACCAGGACCCATTCATCAAACAGTCCCAACGCAGGGCAGGTGAGAGATGGGAAAGGTCGAGATGGGCAGCAAAGCACGCAGAGGCATAAATGTTCCTTTTCCCTCAGCCTTTGGGGTGGCTGTAGCTCAGGTGGTAGAGCGGGTCATCTACTGATAGGAAGGTTGGTGGTTGGTGCATACCTTGGGCAAGATACTAACCCCAAATTGCTCTCCGATGCATCCATCGGTGTGTGTGTGAATGTGACTTAGAAAGCAAAAATGTGCTTGTGCGAATGGTTGAATGTACAAGTTGTGCACAGCGCTTTGAGTGCTCAGAAAGAGTAGAAATGCGCTAAGAACCAGTCCATTTACCACTTTACTGGTCACTGAAGGATGAGTGCCTGTGGTGCTGTAAAGCCACAGATGGTGCCAACATCAGCTCCAACCGCTGCAGTTCCTCTGACATCCAGCAGAGGCAGCAGTGAGTCCCATAGACTCCCATGTTAAAACTTTCCAGCTGAAATAAACATGTTTACAGGCTGGTAGACAAACTGTTTGGTCTCTGCGGATCACTTCCCCTTCCTGACACCTGTACAGGGGAGGATGTTGTATAGCTCGCCTGTTTGAACTGGATTCAGGCTTAAAGTTTGCATCGTTGGGGGCGTGGCCTTTTGGCTCTATGGCCTCTGGTGTCCTGCTTTTGGGTCTCCTTACCTTTGACATTTGTTACACACAAGCCTTCAGTTTCATTTTATTTAGTTAAATAGTCCTGAGGTCGAGTTTAGCGGAATAACATTCTCCGCACACGGCTCTCAGCCTCTACGAGGAAAATATGGAAACTCAGGTTAAAGTAGTTATATCTGACACTGCCACTGTATTAATACAGTTTGCTTTGGTTTAATTTATTTATTGTTAACTTTTGTATCACATATTCTTCAGATACCATATGATGTTCATTAATGGCGCCTCTCTCTATAAAATTTATTCCATCATCCTGACCAGAAACATAAAAAACACAAACAGGAAGAAGTTTAGTATTTAGTTTTGAAGCAAGTTTTTCTTTTATATAGATGAGGTCGGTGCTTCTTTTCAGTACAGGAAGTCGTGCTGACAACTGTATAAAGGCTGGAATAAGAAATCACTCTCACACAGCTGCCGGCTGACGGGTCTGACAAACAGTCTGCTTCTAAAGTCGTCCAGATTAAGCCAGCGTGACGTCTGCAGAGGTCAGAGGAAGTTCGAGGAAGTGTGACGTCGGTCTGTGCCATGACCCCCAAATTAGCCGAGAGGACGCGTCCACTTCATCAAACGTGAAGGACGCTCATCAAATCGTCCGTCTCTGGACATTAATTAAAGGCAATGATTGGATGTTGACTTTGCTTTGTCTGCTAATGAAAGGAGTCATGTTTGGTAATCACAGCGACATCTTTAAATAATTGGACGTTTCTGCAGTTATTCCTTTGATCGTTGTGTCGTTCTCATTAATCATCTTCACCTGCTATTTTGTGCCAATATTTAAAGTGTTTTGATTGGCCAATAAAAGCATTGTACACTGATTTTCAGCGTCTGGCCAGATGTTGACAGTGGCTGAGACAGTTGGGGAAGGTCAGTTTATCAGTGACATCACTTAACCCGACAGCCTTGGGACGAATTTCAGCGACGGACCGAGCGAGCCAACGTTAGCAGTTCCACAGGAGGTGTTTGAAAATCTAGAACACAGGAAGTGAAATATTACCACGGAGTAAATCGGTTTGGCTGAGATCAAAGTTATTAGATTAAATAAAACTTTATTAATCCATCGGGTGGTTTTCACACAGCTGAATAAACGTCAAACAGAAAACTGATTAAACAGACGTGTGAGACGGTCGAGAGTTTACGCCAGTGTCCTGTTATATTTTAGATAGCAAGGAGCAGACGGCGAGTTTATTAAACTCCACCCACACAGCGGTGACGCTAATCTGGAGGCTAGACCGTCCAAATTCACAGCCTCGCACTTCCGGCCTTCTCGGTCTACGTGGGCCGGGTCCGAAGGATGCGGCCTACGTTTTGGGACACAGCTAAGGACAGGATCACGGGAACAGGTAAGGGGGCGGGCATAACTTAATAGTCATACACAGAGGACGAGACAGACTCACACAGGAAACAGGAAATGACACATAAACAGGGAAATACGGATGATGGGATTAACTTAAACCTTAAACTGAGACATACTAACAGTAAACACTAAAACGTAATATTTCTCCAATATATGTGTGAATGTGTGTGTGAATGGGTGGATGACTGGATATGTAAAGCGCTTTGGGGTCCTTAGGGACTAGTAAAGCGCTATATAAATACAGGCCATTTACCATTTACCATATGTGTGTGTGTGGTCCAGTATCCTCCCTCCAGCAGATCAATAGATCACTTCCTGCTGTTTGTTTGTATAAGTCACACGACCACTCCTGCTGTGAATCACTGAGTGTGGGACTGATGAAGCTTTCCTCTCCTCTGCACGCTCCCTCGCTGCGTCTCCACCTCGAATATCGAGCCATTTAATTAGCCCCTCCCCCTCCTTGCAGGCCTGCTCGATCAATAGCTGTGATTACCAAACTGCAGCCGCGCATCACAGAAATCAGAGCAGCAGTCGTGCTGGTGTGTCCGGAGGTGACATTTAGATTTATGTCCGCCAAAGCAGCAATAAATCACGAGTCCCAGCACGACGTGTGCGCTCACAGGATAATTAACAATATTTAATGAAGAGTATGAACGAGTGGGCTCGTGTGAGCTGGGAGAACGAACGCTCTGTGTGTTTACAGCTTCCTGTTTAGTCGCGTGTCTGTGGATCAAGCATCGAATTTCCCAGAGGAACCCACCCGAGGGATTAATAAAGTTCTATCTAATCTAATCTAATCAGTCTGCTGCACCATGGTGACGTCTCACAAACCTGGATCAGGAGCATCACTTATCATTTCATCTACACTGAAAACCATTACAGACCCCACCTGGTTCAGGTCACACTAACAAATTCATTAAGGAGAGTTTCAAATTGAAAACGTGACAGACAGAGGGGGAATCAGTCAAAGAAGGATTGTTATAAATTATGCACAGCTACTCCAAGAATGAAGAGACAGAGCTGCAGACGAGCCGATGTTAGTAAATCTGCTCGTAGCAGCACTTTGTTTCAGGTGGGCCTGAAAGAACAGGAGGTTTGAGTCTGTGGTGAACAGCGATGAAGGTGAAAGCGATTCTTCAGTGAGAGTCAGAATCAGCAGCTCTCAGCACGAGCGTTTATCTTTGCTGCTGAACGTTTTCACAGAAAAGCTCGTGAAGCTCGTTCCTGCTGGAGCGAAGCTCACTGTGCAGTCAGTCGTCAGCAGGTCTGGGGTCTGCAATGGAGCCACCGATGGCCAGTGGCGGTGTTATCTCCAGGGACTGCAGGGTGTGATGGTGCAGAGCTCTGCTTCGATTTCAGATGTGGTGGCCGGCTGAACACGGTTTAACACAGGTGGAATTTCACACCAGCAGCCTTCCTTGCATCATCCCACAGACACCTGAAACAGCGCCGAGGGTGAGAGTCAGAAAAACGAGGAAGCTCTCGCGCTGAGAGCTGCTTTCTCTGTTCTTTGAACGCACCGCGTCCCCACTGAGCAGTAAACATCCGACATTTTAACAGCGCAGGAGTCAAACTGTGAGCTACGCTCAGGATCTCACTCAAGCTCATCATTTACCGTCATCAAAGAAGAAAAATGTTTTTCTCATCATCCGTATAAAATCACTCAAACCTCCTCACACGTGTGCTGCACCCAGCCCGGCGATAATGTTCATATCACACAACATCTATTTTTCACCATATCAGTCACCACTCCTGTCAAGCTCAAAGCTCTTTACTCCTAAATGACATGTGACCAGTTTCAAAACTTAAAACTAATTTCTAGAATCTAACTCTACGATCTTCTGAGGAAAAATATAGTTTTACACTCGATTATTAGCCTGATAAAGGAAGACGAGTCACTGGGTTGGGCAGGTCACAGCTCCTGAGTAAAAGCCTCTCAGAGCAGTGCTGCAGGGACACAGCGTTGTCCGGTTCGCTCTTGGAGTTTCTTCCTCCTGTGCAGGGGTTTGTTTCTCTAACTGCCGAGCTCCTTTTCCAGTGTTTCTTTCTCCCCAAGCACGACGTTTGTGGGTGCGATTCCTTAAAGAAAGTGCTCGGTGGCTTTCTTGGTTTCTCCTGAGGGGGAAACACTGCAGCTGCTGCCTGAGCTCTGGTTTTCCTCCAGCACTCATCTCTTCTGGCTTGATTGCACGTTAAAACGTGGATCCACCGACACATCAAGCAGGTGTTTAACTTTCTGCATACACTCCGACAAGGCGTGGCAGCCATCTTTATGTGCTTTCTGCTTTATCCTCAGAATCTGTGCTCTGAAGAGATGCATCACTGCCTTCAGGTGGGACACGCTGATGTTATCGGAGATGAATCCATGAATTCCAGTATTCCAGGCCAATTCAGTGCCTCATCAATGACTCCCTGACATGGATGTCAAGCCACCTGGAAGCCAAGTGCCTGTTCTTCTCTCTGCACTGAGTACCTGCCCCGCTGACTCTGGATATCTCAACCTTTCTTCCTGTTTCCCTTCATTATCTTTGGCATTTTTCATAGATTCAACTAAAGACATGAACACATGTGTTTGTGTCTACAGAGGTTTGAGGTTCCAGCCATTAAACACCTGTGATGAGCCTGAAGACAAACCTTTACATTTTAAACATCATTATTATTATTTATGTCACAACAAATCACAAAAACAGTCGTGTGAAGGTGTTTAGTATTGTCAGGTAAAGAACCTAAAATAATATAGAGAAAGCCCAACAATCGTATGATCCCTATGAGCAAGCACTTTGGCGACAGTGGGGAGGAAAAACAGGAAGAAACCTCCAGCAGAACCAGGCTCAGGGAGGGGCGGGGCCATCTGAGAGAGCAGCTGGGGATGAGAGAAGAAGAAAGGACGAAGCGTCTCTCTGTTGTCTCTCCTCGAGCTACAAGCAGCACATCACACAGACAACAGCTGTGTTTACGCACAAGCTCCGAAACAACCGTGAACATCTTCACATCCCCTCTATGAACCATCGATAAGGGCTCTGCATGTCAGCTGTGACTGTGCAAGAGCAAAGTGTGTGTGTGTGTGTGTGTGTGTGTGTGTGTGTGTGTGTGTGTGTGTGTGTGTGCAGCCTAAGGAGGGGGAGCGAGATATGCAAACAGACAAAGTGAGCAGCTGTCCTCAGTGTTTGTCCTACTTTGAGATAAATTAAAAGGAAACACGATCGAAGGCTGATGCTGGAATTGAGACTGCACTTGGCACACACACACACACACACACACACACACACACACACACACACACACACACACACACACACACACACACACACACAGACTGGATGACCTTTCCTTAAAGACCTACTCAGTAATTGGAAACAGTCACAGGAGGGAGTCTGTGTGTGCGTTTGTGTGTGTGTGTATAAGCATGTGTTTTAACACGTGTGTGTGTGTTTGTGTGTGTTGCCTGCAGTCAGACTGCATTTTAAGTAAATTTAATTTGAGGTCTGACATTTATTTATTGGAGGCACTGGTGAGAGCTGTCCGCTTAAAAACACACACACACACACACACACACACACACACACACACACACACACACACACACACACACACACACACACACACACACACACACAGGTAACCAGTTCCTCCACTGACCTTTCGGGCCACCCAGGACACATATTTTGGCTTCTTCCTAAAATAACTGGAGTTTTTGCCACAAGCATCATGTGCAGAACATAGACTGTAAATAAAGATGGACAGCTTCCAGGGCACTTATCAAATCGAATCACTTCTTTTGTCACGTGACATTACTGGTACACTGGTACAGCACATGTGAGTGAAATTCTTGTGTGCGAGCTTCACAAGCAGCAGTGGTGTGCGAAGTACAAGAAACATAAGAAACGAAGTGAAATATAAGAAATAAAGAAATATGAGAAAATAAAGTATCATAAGAAAATATCAGAATGTATTTATATATATACACACACACACATACATATATACATATACAGTGAGGCAAAAAAGTATTTAGTCAGCCACCGATTGTGCAAGTTCCCCCACTTAAAATGATGACAGAGGTCAGTAATTTGCACCAGAGGTACACTTCAACTGTGAGAGACAGAATGTGAAAAAAAAATCCATGAATCCACATGGTAGGATTTGTAAAGAATTTATTCGTAAATCAGGGTGGAAAATAAGTATTTGGTCAATAACAAAAATACAACTCAATACTTTGTAACATAACCTTTGTTGGCAATAACAGAGGTCAAACGTTTACTATAGGTCTTTACCAGGTTTGCACACACAGTAGCTGGTATTTTGGCCCATTCCTCCATGCAGATCTTCTCGAGAGCAGTGATGTTTTGGGGCTGTCGCCGAGCAACACGGACTTTCAACTCCCGCCACAGATTTTCTATGGGGTTGAGGTCTGGAGACTGGCTAGGCCACTCCAGGACTTTCAAATGCTTCTTACGGAGCCACTCCTTTGTTGCCCGGGCGGTGTGTTTTGGATCATTGTCATGTTGGAAGACCCAGCCTCGTTTCATCTTCAAAGTTCTCACTGATGGAAGGAGGTTTTGGCTCAAAATCTCACGATACATGGCCCCATTCATTCTGTCCTTAACACGGATCAGTCGTCCTGTCCCCTTGGCAGAAAAACAGCCCCATAGCATGATGTTTCCACCCCCATGCTTCACAGTAGGTATGGTGTTCTTGGGATGCAACTCAGTATTCTTCTTCCTCCAAACACGACGAGTTGAGTTTATACCAAAAAGTTCTACTTTGGTTTCATCTGACCACATGACATTCTCCCAATCCTCTGCTGTATCATCCATGTGCTCTCTGGCAAACTTCAGACGGGCCTGGACATGCACTGGCTTCAGCAGTGGAACACGTCTGGCACTGCGGGATTTGATTCCCTGCCGTTGTAGTGTGTTACTGATGGTGACCTTTGTTACTTTGGTCCCAGCTCTCTGCAGGTCATTCACCAGGTCCCCCCGTGTGGTTCTGGGATCTTTGCTCACCGTTCTCATGATCATTTTGACCCCACGGGATGAGATCTTGCGTGGAGCCCCAGATTGAGGGAGATTATCAGTGGTCTTGTATGTCTTCCATTTTCTGATGATTGCTCCCACAGTTGATTTTTTCACACCAAGCTGCTTGCCTATTGTAGATCCACTCTTCCCAGTCTGGTGCAGGTCTACAATACTTTTCCTGGTGTCCTTCGAAAGCTCTTTGGTCTTGGCCATGGCGGAGTTTGGAGTCTGACTGTTTGAGGCTGTGGACAGGTGTCTTTTATACAGATGATGAGTTCAAACAGGTGCCATTCATACAGGTAACGAGTGGGGGACAGAAAAGCGTCTTACAGAAGACGTTACAGGTCTGTGAGAGCCAGAGATTTTCCATGTTTGAGGTGACCAAATACTTATTTTCCACCCTGATTTACGAATAAATTCTTTACAAATCCTACCATGTGGATTCATGGATTTCTTTTTCACATTCTGTCTCTCACAGTTGAAGTGTACCTCTGGTGCAAATTACTGACCTCTGTCATCATTTTAAGTGGGGGAACTTGCACAATCGGTGGCTGACTAAATACTTTTTTGCCCCACTGTATATATGTATATATGTATGCACGGTGCAGCACGGTGGCATGGTGGTTAGCACTGTTGCCGCACAGCAAGAAGGTCCTGAGTTCAATTCCAACATCAGGCCGGGGTCTTTCTGTGTGGAGTTTGCATGTTCTCCCCGTGTTTGCGTGGGTTCTCTCCGGGTACTCCGGCTTCCTCCCACTGTCCAAAGACATGCAGCTTGTGGGGATAGGTTAATTGGATAACCCAAATTGTCACTAGGTGTGAATGTGCAAATGAATGTGAGTGCGAATGGTTGTTTGTCCCTGTGTGTTAGCCTTGTGACAGACTGGCGACCTGTCCAGGGTGTACCCCGCCTCTCGCCCCATGACAGCTGGGATAGGCTCCAGCACCCCCGTGACCCTGAAAAGGATAAGCGGAAGTGGATGGATGGATGGATGAAGTATATATATATATATATATATATATATATATATATATAATTTATATTTACAAATATAGACATATACACGCCTGCGAGTCATCCACTTTCCCCACTGACTCAGCTATTAAAGACACAATAAAGACACAGTGGGTCACTGCAAGAGAGGCGTCTTGTACCCTCAGCAGAAAAACAGTCCACAGTAGGGCTGGGTATCGTCACTGATTTCTAGAATCGATTCGTTTCCGATTCACAAGGTCTTGAATCGATTCAATTCGATTTGAATCTGGGAAATTTTGACAGTCAGCAATATTATAATTCAGATCAGTACATTTACATATTTTTGTATCTATAAAAAGGAAGCTGACACTTTCCAGACTTTATCAAAGGTGTGAGCATCACAGCGAGGCCTTTGTGTCAAAGTAGCTGAAGATAAAACACAGAAAAACATGAAGGTGATTTTCCTGGCCTGGATTTTATAAAAATATTCTGCAGTACATCAAAAATGAAAGAAAATCATTAATGAACACATGAACATCACCTCTGAAGTTACAGCGGTTTTATTAGAGACACGGCTGAGCGTTTTGCATAATTTCCAAAAGTTTACATTTGTTCAGAAACCTGTTGAACGGAAGAAATGAGGCTTTCTGTTTGGAAGTAAGTAAAAGGAAAAAAAACAGCGGCTGACAGCCTGTAAACAACAGTAGACTTGTGCGTAACAAGCAAGCGAATAATGCAGAAAACAGATTTTTAGACGGGAAACTGTTCTTGAAGTACAGAGAGAGAGAGGGAGCTGTGCATGAAGTGTGGTGGAAGCAAAACAGCAAAATTCAGAGTGAAATCATGACGATGTTTATGTGAAGCGTAGTTTGGATCTTCTTTTGCTGCTGGTTCGGTCAATATTGTTTGGAGAGAAATTAAACCTGCAGCTTCAGAATTGGCGCAAAAAGGGCGTAAACACAAAGCTCGACCCGCCGAAACATCAGAATCAGCGAGCTGTCGGCTTTCAGCCCCGACCGTGTCCGTGCAGTCGGATGAGAAAGGCGCTTTGTGTTTACGTCTTTGGGCAGGACCCGTGTTCCTGCTCTTATTTACTGTCTTAGCTGTTTGGTGGTTGTTGAAATTTTGTGAGGTTTAACCTGAGATTCTGGCGTTTCAGGCAAAATAAATTAATATTAAAAAATCGATTCAGGATTTTAATGAATCGATATCACGTTATCCAAGCCAGAATCAATTTTAATCGATAAATCGATTATAAAAACCCACCCCTAGTCCACAGCATAATGTTTCCACCTCCGTGCCTGACTGTGGGAATGCTGCCGTTTGGGTCATACTCAGGAGAAATGATCCCAAAGAGCTCGGTTTTGGTCTCAGACCACAGCTCTCCTGAATCGATTAGATGTTGACTGCCAACTTCAGACAGGCCTGCACATGTACCTGCATGAAGATTTCAGTTCATTACAGAGTAGTCCGTTACCAAAGGCGTTCCTGGAGACTGTGGTCCCAGCTGCTTTCAGTTTTGGGCTAATCCACCACTTTTTTAATGATCATCCTCACCCCATGAGGCCAGATTCGGTTGGAGCTCCAGATCGAGAGCTAAATATTTCTTCCACTTCCAAATATTAATTCACCTTCACACCAAACTGCTTGCTGATGGTCTTACAGCCCATTCAGCATGGTGCAGGTCTCCAGTCCTGTCCATGATGTCCTTTGACAGCTCTGTGGTCTCGACCACGGTGGTGGAGAGGCTGGAATGGATTTTATAGACAGGCGTGCTTTATGCACACACGACGGGATCATGATCTTTAATCTTCAACTGAAATACTGACTGTAATCTGCATACAACCAGTGGGATCAAACAATCATTTCACTCAATAACAAATGACAAATCAATTAAGAACTTTGATGTTTTCTGCTTTCCTGTGGATTTTCTGCCTCTGCATTACAATGAGGCGACCATAAAAACAGAGACTGTTCTTATCTTTGTGAGTAAACTTACAAATTCAGCAGAGGATAATTATTTCCCTCGCTGGACTCGTTCAATCTTTGCTGAAAAGCCTTATAAAATGTTTTTGTCTGAGGGCTGCAGCGTTCCAGAGAGCTGCTCTGCAGGCCTCCTGGGAGATCTTTGATTACCTAAACAAGCAGTAGGAAAAGCACTGAGCCAATTAAAACGAAAGTAACCTCTGAGGGGCGAAAACCGCTCTCTGAGCACCTTTCAGACTCATTTAGGACACACACACACACACTCGTTTTCTTGTCTTAGTGAGGACATCTCATTGACATAATGCATTCCCCAGCCGCTTACCCTAACCATCAAAAATGAACGCCTAACTGTAACCCTGACACTAGAACCACACTTTGAGCCTCAAAAAGGCTTCAGACTTGTGAGGACCGTGAGTGTGTCCTCACAAGTGACTGTTCTCACAAGTATAGTAGAATGCAGCTTTCGGTCCTCACAAAGATAGCTAGACAGGAACACACACACACACACACACACACACACACACACACACACACACACACACACACACACACACACACACACACACACACCACTCTCTGGAGAGCCTTGCATACACTTCAGTGTGAATACGCCCAACAAGCTGTCAGAGCGGTACGCTCTTGTTGTAACAGGCTGTGCAGAAATACACCAGAGAAGCTAAACGTGTCCACCAGCACTCTGAGCCTTGGCCATGGCACCATCATGGAGTTAGTGATGAGTCATCTTGGCTCAACATCTGGACCTCTGGTAAGGCAGAATGAGCGTGCAAAGGACAGAAGAAAAGCCACAGCAGGAAGTGACCAAACGAGCAAGCGTCTGTTAGCCTCTGACAACACGATCTGTCATTTGGTTAGGTTGCTATGGAAACACTTCTCCACTTCCACCATGTCTGACTGAGGATGGGAGGTTGTGGGTGTTGCAATAATCACACTATTGACATTCAAATTCACACTTTAATGGCTGCCTTCCACCAAAGTGGTTGACACTCTCCCCTAAAACATGGCAGCGACCGCTTTCCTCTCGTTCGCCTGTGCAAGCCTTCTTACAAGAGACAGTCTCACGATACAAGCACCAGTAAACCTGTGCAGACGGATGTTATGACTGTTGTTTTCCAGGTTTTAGTCCTTTCATTCTTTCAGTTGCCACATCAGAGTCTTTATTTGTGCATTGTTTGGATAGTTGCATGTTTTGCGTTAGATGCCAAGAGGGAAATGCCACACACGATGTCGGGTCAGCTCTGTCTTGCTACCTGCAGTATCTGTCCAATCTTGGACTTTAACATCTCTGCATCTGTTAGAGGACTGTCCCGCTGTGGTGCCCTGCTGGGATCCACAGGCTGTAGGATTTTCATGTACGTATGTTGTTGTACTTGTATTTCATTGTGAAGACAGTGAACCTCTACCTGATGGAGGTGAAGCTGTTGTGTTCTTCTGGTCCAACTTAAAAAGCAGTTTTCAGTTTGGGCATGAGAGCAAAAGGCTGAACCACCCCACACTCATTACAGACTTTTTGTCCAATCTGTAATCAGTCTTCAGTCCAGTCTTCATTGTTCACCTTTCATGAGACGTGCTTGTATTTCCATCAGCAGTCATTCTCTGCAACCAATGTTAGTCTGATAATCAAATTCACACTTTAATGGCCGCCTTCAACCAAACCCGCTGACACTGCAATATTTGCAACTCTTCTGTTTTAAGTGGTTCATTTCCAAATAAAGGGCAGCACGGTGGCACGGTGGTTAGCACTGTTGCCGCACAGCAAGAAGGTCCTGAGTTCAATTCCTCCATCAGGCCGGGGTCTTTCTGTGTGGAGTTTGCATGTTCTCCCCGTGTTTGTGTGGGTTCCCTCCGGGTACTCCGGCTTCCTCCCACCGTCCAAAGACATGCAACTTGTGGGGATAGGTTAATTGAATAATCCAAATTGTCACTAGGTGTGAATGAAAGTGAGTGCGAATGGTTGTCTGTCCCTGTCTGTTGGCTCTGCGACAGACTGGCGACCTGTCCAGGGTGTACCCCGCCTCTCGCTCTATGACCGCTGGGATAGGCTCCAGCGCCCCCCGCGACCCTGAAAAGGATAAGTGGAAGCAAATGGATGGATGGATTTCCAAATAAAATGAAAACTCGACTAGAAAGAGTCTTAAATATGATTTAATAAACCAAAGTCAGTATGGATTCAGAGACTTAATCTTCTTTGGCAAAACTTGAAACAATGGAACCAACAACAAATGCACTGGACATAAATCAATCTGCAGTCTGAATATTGATTGATTTTAAGAAAGTATTTGATACAGTTAATCTCTCAATACTATTAAATAAACTGCAGTTTTCTGGGACAAGGGGAGTGGCACTGAGCTGGATCAGAAGTTATTTATCTAGAAGACAACAGAATTTCCTCCTGGTAGCCAGTTGAATGCGATCCGCTTCTTCAGCGAATCCTTTGCAGCCAGCAGCGGGGAGTTGGCGAGGTCACACCAGCAACTGTCGGAGGAAGACGTGACTGAAGAGGAATCTGCCGTCATCCACAATATGAGGTTAGTCATTAATATACTGCGGCATGGGCTGTAGCTACATCATAAGGGTTTAAGAGCTGAGCTTTAAAATGAATGTAAACAACACAACAGCCTTAATAAATGCAGAGTAGTTTGGAGTCATCCAGGGTTCATACATCAGCACTTAAAGATTGGCTATCCCACCTGCTGTCAATGTTTTGATGCAGTACAGTTGTTATTATTATCACGTGTCACATCCTGTTTATGACATTTACAATAAATAACATTCATATAAGAAATAAAAGTGTCTTGTGTAAACTGTATGTGGTGTTAAACAGGCCTATACTACTGCACTTTAATGTCGGTCATTAGGATGGTACTTCAAGAGCCATTTATTTTATGAGGTGTTGTTGCTGTGAAAAGTTTGAGAACCAGTGTCCGAGAGGACAATATTATTCTTCCTGTCCACATGTGCTCAAAATAAACGATCATTCAACCAGTCCCTGCACACCTGGAGGAGCACTCTGCAGCTCTTCAACAAGCTTATCAACACCAAGTTAAACACATTAATTTAGAGTCTACTGCTGAAGCCACACAGTTTGAACGCATATAACCGAGTGGTTTCTGTGGGGCAGAGCAACAGCAGCTTTTGAGGTTGTTTGCTGGTTTACAGGCCGAATCCTCTAAAGTCTAAAGTGCACGCTGCACGTGATAGGAAGCTGTGAATGCACACAGCTGCCAGTTTGTGGCACCGTGCTCATTGAATTTTCGCGGTGTGTATGAGGGTGTAAATCCATTTTAATTAAAGTTTACCAGGTATACTCAGGACCCAGGGATTGGAGAGCTCAGAGGGCTTGAGGTTATTTGACAGATAGAAAGAAGATGAGAGAAAGGATGATGAGTTTATAAAAGCCTCAGGGAGAAGGAGGAGGAAGAAAAGGAGGTCAAAGATATCATCTGCAAACTGAAACGTCTCTTGTGTTGTTTGGAGCTTTGATGTGTTCATTGTAATGATTCCATTCACCTGATGTTGGGGATGATAAACACGCTCAAACACCACCTCTTTCACGGTGTTGGATTTTTGGTTTTTGAAGCTTCCTGTTGATAGTTTAATTTCTTTGCTCTTGTTTTCTGTCTCGCCTTTGTTCAGTCAGGTTATTAATCACGTCCGTCCAAGTTTATACGCTAAATATGCATCAACCTTCAAGACTGAAAAATTAAGCTGGAGCTTGTGAGATTATTCTGTTATCATATGTTATCTTATATCTGTAGTTAAAGTAGTTGAATTATGTTACCTGCTGTAGGCCATATAATTTCCTTTAGTTTAGATGGTGTGCTGTGTATGTAGTTTAGTTCTCATTATACTTTTGGGTTAAAAGAACATATTCATTTTGTAGTTCATTAGATAAATGTGCATCACTCTGTATCCTTGATCTGCTGTGAATGTCTCACACTGTGTTCTTGACATGTTTTACTGCTGAATCATGAAAAGAAAGGTTGTATGCAGGAGACTTGGTGTCTAGGACAGGAGAGACAGACCACATTCCAGACCCCCACCTTTACAGAGAGCAGAAAGACAGGGAGCCGAGGTCATAACTTGGGCGCCGTAACAGAGAAAGAATGTGAATGTTTAGGCTTTTACGACTAGGTGGGGGCCAATAGAGGCTATAAGAAGCTGAGTAACCCTTCACCATTTTGAGACATGCTGTGACCCTCTGCAAGCATCTCTCCCGTCCGGACGTTCTAATGCTCTTAAGTGTTGAATTGTATGGAAATAAATGATTGTTGATTGAGCATTTATACACCGAGTACTGTCCTTCCTTCAGCCCAAAGATTAAAAGAATTGGGAGATTTCAACAAGCTCCAAAAGTTGCAGTTCTTCTAGCTTCCAGCAGAAGCAGCAGTGAGTCAGTCACATCGACTCCCATTTTAAATGTTTACATTACACAGACTGTTTGGGCTCTGTGGATCATGATAAAACATCAAGCAGGTTTTCCTGTTTTGGCTTTTTGAAGCAGATAACCTTAAAATATTCTGCAGTAGAAGAAAAACTGAAGAAAACCACGACTCAACATGTGAACATGACCCGATGCTGCTGAAGGGAAGCAGCGTCACAGAGGTTTGATTACAGACACGGCTGAGCAATCGTTTGTAAAAGTTTACATTTGTTCAGTCTGAACAGCAGAACCGAGGCTTTGCTGTCAGAGGTCATTTAAAAACAAAAAAGTGCTGAATATAAAACTGCACACAGCGCTACATAATACACACTAAGAGAGAGAAAGCTGTGCAGGAAGTGTGACGCTATCATGGTGGAAGCAAAACAGCCAAAGTCAGAGGGAATCACTGACGATGTTTATCAAACATGCAGCCTAGTTCGGACCTTCTTTTGCTGCTGATTCAGTCAGTTAGGGTTATTTAACGGCGTGTCTGTGGGCGTGGCGTGAACGATCCACGCTCTGTGTTTACGTCTTTGTGGAATCTGTTTACCTGCTCTTTGCTCATTTGCTGTTTTAGCTGTTTGCTGGTTGTTGAAATGGTTTTGTGAGCCTTAACTTGAGATTTGGACAATTCTGGCAAAACATTTATATTTTAAATGTTTAAATATAAAACACATTTATATTTAAAGACTGATTTCAGGATTTAATTAATCAGAATATTCTAGTTAAAACTGATTTTTTAAGCCCACCTACCCAGGTGGCCGTAGCTGTCTGCTTCACCTGAGCTGACGTCTGGGCCTTTCTTTACTTGAACAAATGAACAACAAATATATAGTCGTTATAGAAAGGGTATGAAAAATTTCACAGCTTGCAGTATCTTTTACAAGTCATGTATACAAATACAAGGACGTAAACAAAAAAAGTATACTTTAGGAGAAAACAAACAGAGAAATGAGCGACTAAAAAAGAAAGAGGTGCTCGAATGAACAACAAGTGAAACTGCACGCTCGACACAGCTCTTGTGTTTTACATGCTGTGGAGTCATTGCTGTTCTTTAGATTCTCTAGATAACTGAAAAACAAGGCTTTAAAGGCAAATATGTTTGGACGCTGCTCAGAAAATTTAGTACAATGAATGTGAAATTTGGCAGAAATAATCAGAAGATTGATAATATATCTTTTTCCTGGAATTATTTTGTCGGTATGTGAGAGGCCAAAGAGAATATGTTGAAACTTCAGGTTACACGAGGGATCAATTTTGGTGTTTATAAAATTATTTAGATCAATCCAGAGTACACGTGTATGCGTGCATTCCCATAATACCTGACATACTGTTTCCTCTGCAAACCGTACAAAGAGTATCAATATTTTTCTTACATTTAACCAGATCTGTCTTTACCAGACAACCTCTCTGGATCAACTTAAGAGTAACGTCTCTGACCTTTGTAGTGATGATAAATTTCCTTGATAGAATCCAAGTGTTTTTCAGTCTATGTCATTGTAAATATTGTCCCAGTAAAATACAGCTGCAGGTCTGGAAACAACATCTCTTTGAATGATTTGTCTAATACATTGATTTGTGGCTTTATCACTCAATAAAGGACAGATGTTACCGATGTACATGCTAGCAGGAGTTAGTTAATACAGTTTCTGCCTTTAGGAGCAGAAACCAACAACCTTCCCACCTCACCCGGTATCGCATCAAAAACGACAGCATGTTCTCTTGGAGCGACAGGAAAATCATAAACAGACAAAAAGTCCTTATAAGAAAATAATTGACCATTAGCGTTCAGTAACTGACTCACAACTAAAATATTTCTATCAACCATCTCTGAATATATAATGATTTGTTCTTAAATGTCATATCCTGATTGTTCCAAATGAGATATTTATGGGAGAAAAGTTGTGAGAGCGTATGATTAACCAAGATGAGCAGAGCTGACTGTGAGAGTTTAAATTAGAGATATTGTAATTGCATCGTAGCAGAAAGTGCATTCACTCCTCCAAGTGAGTTAAAGATGTGTTTGGTAATAAAATTCCAAATTGAACTGGGATTTTTAAAAAGTTTGATCCATTTGATTTTAAAAGACGCATTTAGGGAAGTGAAATCTAAATAATTTAGGCACCAGAACACAAACTGTTTATCATTACATTTTTTTTCTCTTTTCCAAATGAAGTTTAATAATATTTTATCAGTTTTTCTGCATAATTCTCTGGAAACATGAAGCGCCACAGCTGCATAAGTAAGTCTGGAGAGGCTTCAGCTTTGGCTGCCAAGGATCTCCCAGTGATGGGAGATTAAATCTTTGTTGTATTGCAGTTATGAGAGGGTCGAAATTTTCAGATAATCTGTGTTTTTGAATGATAATACCAAGATATTTAACCTTATCTTTAACAGGAGCACCTGATATAATAGGATCTGTGCAGAATGTGACAGGGAGACGTTCACATTTTGGAATGTTGAGCTTAAGAGAAGCTACTGAGGAATTATTGACGACTTTGAGAGCTTCATCAACTTGATATTTATCCTTTAAACAAAGTGTTGTGTCATCTCTCAGCTGAGTAATAGATAATGCTCTGCCAGCAACAGAGACCCAGTACACTGCTGTTTTTAACATGAATAGAGAGTAACTGCATAGGAAGAAGGAAAAGATCTGCAGCAATCGGGCAACCTCAACGGATCCCACGGTTGATATCAGATCTTTTCCTTGTACCATACGAGAGTTTGAGCTGTTTGCATCTGCTTACAAAGTTTGAATGGATTTTTTAAACATATTTCCAAAACCAAAAATATCAAGTGCTCTGAACATGGAGTCGAAACTTTATAAAAATCCAAAAAAAACTATATCTGTGGTCCATGACAGGTCCTGCGTGATGTGAACTCCGAGGTATTTGAAGCTGTCCACTCTCTCCACTGGGCACTCGTTGATGACGGGGGTCTGGTAGTTCCTCTCCTGCTTAGTGCTGAAGTCCACTATCAGCTCCTTTGTCTTACTGACGTTTAGAAGGAGGTTGTTCCTCTGGCACCAGTTCTCCAGATTCCTAATCTCCTTCAGGTAGGCCGTCTCGTTGTTATCAGAGATCAGGCCCACCACGACGGTGTCGTCAGCAAACTTGATGATGGTGGTGGAGCTGGTAGTGGCCACACAGTCATATGTGTACAAAGAGTACAGCAGGGGGCTCAGAACACACCCCTGGGGGGCTCCAGTGCTGAGAGTGGTGGAGGCTGAGACATGTCCGCCCATCCTTACTGCCTGTGGTCTGCCAGTTAGGAAGTTGGAGATCCACAGACACATAGATGAGCTGAGTCCCAGATGCTCCAGCTTGGTGGTGAGTGTGGAGGGAATTATGGTGTTAAATGCAGAGCTGTAGTCTATGAAGAGCATTTTAACATAATTCCCCCTTCTAGTGTCCAAGTGAGTGAGTGATGTGTGGAGGAGATGAGAGATGGCATCGTCTGTGGAACGATTTGGAGGGTAAGCGAACTGTAGTGGGTCCAGTGTGTCTGGTAGTGAAGAAATGATGAAGTCTCTGACCAGGCGTTCAAAGCACTTCATCACTACTGAGGTGAGGGCTACAGGGCGATAGTCATTGAGAGAAGCAGGGTGGGGCTTCTTCGGGACAGGAACAATGATGGACTCTTTGAAGCATGTGGGGATCACCGACTGAGATAAAGAGATGTTGAATATCTCAGTGAACACAGGAGCTAGCTGTACTGGTATTGTCTCTTAGTCCTCGAGCATTAAAAGAAATAAAGGATAAAGATGAAATTTTGAAAAGTAAATTAACTTTTTACCCTGAGAAGAGTGTGTAAGCTTCAGAGAGAGCAGAACTACTCTGTCTAACAAAGTGCTTCACAAAACGTTTTAGCAGCAACAGCATACCATAAATCTTTAGAACAATAAGGAAAAGAGACCTTGAGGCACATCTGCAAACAGGACTGAAAGGGAATCAGTGGATTTCTGTTCATGAAAGCACGGGCTCTGCTTTCAATTTCCCCTCCTTACGTGCTTTCTCCACCTGTGGCCATAGCTCTCGGTCCTCGGGGACAGATCCCCTTTGAAATGGAGCTTTCTTGTCTTCAGGTAGTCAGATCGCTTCGCCGCCTTCCAGATGATGTCTCGAAAGTGTCTCATGGTAAATTGGAAGATTATGGCGTGGTACAGCGGCGCAGAAGAGGACTCACGTCGTTGACTGATCCTGTGGACTGAATCAAGCACCTCCGGGAACTTTTCACGGTGGTCAGGATCCATGTTTTGGCAGATTTCAATAACCTTACTGCGTACGTTCTCTCCTTCTTCTTCAGGTAGCCCGTGAAGTCGCAGGTTCCATCTTGGTTTATACCGAGACACTTTGTTTTGCAGTGTTTGAATTTTCTCTTCTGCTTTATCCACCCTTCAGTACGAGACACTTTTCCTTTTAGCTCCCTGAGATAAAGTTAGTAGTAACCTTCAGGTCGCTAATACTCTTCTCGATGTTAGCTCCTTGCTCTTTGATAGCCATCTTGAGCGTCTTAATAATGCTTTCTGCCGTGTCACTTCACTTACCAGAAGGTTTTGACGGGGAGGAAGTAGGAGTGATAAGAGCTCTCTTATTTGAGCCCAGGTTTTTTGCCGTCACATGCAGCTATAAGTGTGCACCTTAGAGTTCGCTTTGTTGCTTTTAAAGGAGTTTTAAGACAGAGCGAGTTCTGTAGCAGACCGTTCACAGCGCCGCCATCTTGGCCCCCTGCGATGTCTGGCCTTGCAGCCTTTTGGAGCACGCTTAATGACATCATGTAACCTGCTGTGAGGTCACTGCACTAACAGAGCGCCCAAAAAGGCTGCCCATGGTTATTTGTTACTGAGCACTAATCAGCAGGTATCTGAGTCTTTGTGATGCTCCCATAAAGTCTGTAACAATTAAGCTAGCAAGCATTAGCTGATAACTTAGCACTAAACCCTCTTGTCCAAATATGGTCACTTCCTGACAGAAACAAAAAATAGAACAGCTACGGTGCCAATGATGGGCGTGTCCATTACACTGACTCCTGCTTGTCTTCGTTCTGTCTTTGAACGTCCTTAAATCTAAGAGCAGAGGCTTCCCCAGGCGCTCCTCTGTTTATAACCAGAGTTTAGCATCTGATCAACAGTTGAGCTTTGCTATCGTCACACAGGATGTGATCTCAGTCTCAGGAAGTCAGCTCTGTTTGTCTGGATGTTTCACTTTCAGTGAGTGGGTTTCATCCGGCTTCCTCAGTCTCAGCTGACTGCAGGCTTCCCCAACAGGACATTTGCACGTCGACTGAAACTAGCAGCGCTGACTAACAATGGGCCGTGAGGCCAGCTTCATGATGGTGAATATACAAACCATTGATTAATGTGTGAACTTAGTCAGTTTACAACTGATGAAGAGGAGGAGCTGTGATTGTTGATGCACATAAATAAGCTACAGGCATGAAGGTTTCTCAGTGTGACAGGTGGGAGAACGAAATGCCACCAATGTCTCTGCTGATACGAGATCTTTGAAATGTCTCCGTAAACATACAGACGTGACTCGAGTTTAATAACAGAGGCTGAACAGAGTTAAAGAGCAGGAAAGACTTTTATGAAAAGGTATAAGATTGAGGCAGAGGCTGTGTGCAGGCGGTCTGCTGTGTGGAGCACGCATGCAGAACACTTTAAAGCTGCTCCTCTGCGTCCTGATTGGCCTTTGTCCTGCCGCGGGACGTGTGAGAGCTAATCTGTGGCCTCCAGGAGGGCTTAGACGCAGCACGAGTCCACAGAGGAGATGAAACACGCCGCTGATTGCTCACACACACACACACACACACACACACTAATCAGTCATACCAAAGAGTGCATGTGGACGCTTGTGCACTCACATTGAGGTAATCGCAGCGGACGCTCCAGGAAATGGATGAGCAGGAAATACTGCAACCAAACAGAGAGGAACCATGAGGTCAGCTGACCGTCAGGAAAAGGAAGAAAACTTTTGCAGCAAAAGTGAAGTTCAGAGAAAGAAGATTAGAGTTTAGAGACCGTTTCCAGCCATCGGGTTATCAGAATAGTATTTAGATCTAAGTTTTAATATGTGAAAGAACCAAAAACAAGACAGAAGGTAGCATCAGAAACTCCACTTAAAAACAGGGATTTCAAAGAAAGACTGAGAGGAAGTGACCCAAGAACCTTAATGAGGACGGTTTGAGCTGCAGAATGCTGTGATGAAGAGCAACCTGACCCTCAGCTGTGACCGTCGGCTGTGGGGTCTGAAGGTGAGCTTCATCTAAAAACTGCACCTTAAAACTCAGATGCATCCGACCGTCCAACAGCTGCTCAAAGAGCTCTCCATGAAAACAGATTTCTGAGATTACTGAGAAACTTCTTCAGTTCTAAAAGCAATTGGTGGAGGTGGAGATTGAAGTCATATTGGGAGCGTCCCCCAAGAGGGTTGTGGACCAAGTGGCTGTTTGCTGTCGCCAGGTCTGAGCTCTGCACAGCTACATTGTTGAGTTTGTGTTGAACCAGTTTGTGTCTGAGTGTGTTGCTGGGTCTGAAGTACACTGGGATGTCGTGCTTGGAGAAGACCGACTGTCTCTGATAGAGTCCAGGCTCCTGAGACTACAATGACCTGGACGACTGAGAACCTTCACAGAGACGGAGGAAACCTCTTATGGATGACAGGGACGTGCTAACTGCTGCTCTTTGGGTCTGAACTCATGAAAGCATCTTCCTGCGGTGATGTTGACATCGATCAGGTCCAGGTGTGCTGGTCCAGGTCGATCGGAGGTCACGTGCTGTCGTTTCATAATGACTCGCATCCCATTAGGAGGAATTACCGGGTCTGCAGCATCACTGTTACTCTGTGTGTGCCGTCGTTGTAAAACAAGATAAAATCTACAAGAAGATTAACTTCATTTAGAGGAAACTCCGCCTGATGGCTGCAGGAAGAAAGGAGCTCCCATGGCGTCCAAGTTATTTCTGTTCTCCGAGACATCAACAGCAGCACAAACAGGCTGTTTGATACGATCTTTAGTTATTCATTTAACCCTGATTTAATCAGGAAAACAGGTCTGCTGAGGCGTACCATGTCCTGGCTGAGGTACACACAGGACACACAACACAAAGGTCAGTGTCCTTGTGAGATATCAAAGCTTCTAAAACTCTGAGTCAGAGTAAGTCTGAACAGTGGCAGCAACATGTGCAGCCAGCATGTCACCTCAGGTCCAGGTGTCCTTCATGGCCCAGAGAGAATACCTGGACCTCTGATTATCCTTTTTAGGAAGTCAGTCTGTGAAGTCTGCACGTTATGATGAGTAGGGTTATTTCAAAGGCAGTCCCAGTTTTGCCCCACCGCATTTCTCAGAACTGTTCATTTACCTACATGTACAGAATAAACACTTCCTGTGTTTCTTCTCACTTCCTTTCCCTAAATATGGCTGATTCTGCTCATTGGATCACAGCTGCTTTGCATGATTCTTCTTCTCTCTGGACTTCAGTGACAACCAGCTGAAACAAGCTGTTTTAGCTCCGCCCACTATAAGTCGTCCTTCTTTGATTGGAGTATAAAAGCAGAGAGAAAGTGAGTGTTCAGAGCAGCTTGAGCTTTGATCTCTGTAGCTCACTACAACAGAAGCATGTTTAATATGAGTGCCCACCACAGGAACCGCAGACATGTGACAGGAAGTCACAAGCAGAACTTTTCCACGTCTCTCGCTTTGTGTTGTTTTTGTTTCGTTGTGCCAGAATAAAAAAGCCATTAGTGAGCCTGGAGATGTGGGACCTGACTCACCTGAGGGCAGCGGGCAAACAGGTGGTGGGTCGGGTACGCTGCGACGGCCCGGGGGGGGATCATGGTGTTGAACGCTGAGCTGCATCCTCACGCAGCTCTGTGAACATGTGAGCATGTGCAGCTGCAAGGCAAACACGACCGACAGGTGCTCCCAGCAGAAACCCACCGTATTATTCTGCTTTGATAATCTCCATCCCATGGTGTGTGTGTGAGTGTGTGAGTGTGTGTGTGTGTGTGTGTGTGTGTGAGTGTGTGTGTGTGAGTGTGTGTGTGTGTGAGTGTGTGAGTGTGTGTGTGTGTGTGTGTGTGAGTGTGTGTGTGTGAGTGTGTGTGTGTGTGTGTGAGTGTGTGTGTGTGAGTGTGTGTGTGTGTGTGAGTGTGTGAGTGTGTGTGTGTGTGAGTGTGTGTGAGTGTGTGTGTGTGTGAGTGTGTGAGTGTGTGTGTGTGAGTGTGTGTGGATAATAGCAAACACTGAAATGCATTTTTTGCACGCAGCAGTGAATTTTGTTCTCTCAAATTTAGCTTTTCTTCGCTCAAAATAAATTTCTCCTCAAAAAGCAACACTTGCACCTACACATTTTTTTTTTACGTGCGCTCAGAATAGTGGCACAAAAATAACGCCATACCATAATGGACCCTCCCTGCACCGGGTGCAGCACTTCTGGCATGTGCTGAAATGCTGTAAACAGGACTCTGTGTCCTGTCTGTTCAGGACTGTGAGTGTTTTCATCAGGTTTGGACCTGAGAGTGTGAGCAGCTCCCTCACAGGTTGCTGCAGAGTGTTGTCAGGCTGGCACTCTGCAGAGATAGGACTTCCCTTTGACGGACAGCTGGAAATGTCTCATCACTGAAGCCACTCGAGCTCTTTGCTTTGTGAAGTGTTTGCTTAAAATCCTCCAGCGAGACCCTCAAATGGATTCAAGCCTCCGGCAAATAACCTCAGCTAGCCTCTCGAGATACACAGACATCCAGGAAAATACGAATTCAGCGGAACATGTTTGAGAGGAAGGAACTTTAACCCAAAGCTCAGTGTTTCACCGTCCAGAACAAACCTGCTCTTAAACAGATTTATTCCTCCGGTGGAGGAAGGCAGTGATGAATGATGCTGCGTGAGTGGAGTATTGAATCAGAAGACTTTATTTTATCAGTGCGATGGAGGCTTCCTTACAGCCACCTTCGTTTTATAACAGCGCTCAGTGAAACTAAATGAGAGCGTCTCACAAAGAAAGATGACGCACATCATCCATCATCTCGCTGTAAGGACATGTTGACCTGAAACACTAACAGATTTCACACAGACACCGTCGTCCACGTACAGGAGCTCTCCGAGTCGGCGAGCTGCTGCTGTACTCCTTCATTAGCTAATGTCAGCTGACTGCTGACAGAACCTAATACACAAGCTTCATGGCAAGAGTTTGGTCTCTGAATATGACACAAGGCAACATTTAAAAACCTCTATTTTATGTACTATCATATAAAACACTGTAACAGTTAAATGAAATAATAATAAACCCCCTATGAACAAGCACTTTGGCGACAGTGGGAAGGAAAAACTCCATTTTAACAGGAAGAAACCTCTGGCAGAACCAGGCTCAGGGAGGGGCGGGGCCATCTGCTGTGATTGGTTAGGATGAGAGAAGGAAGACAGGATAAAGACCTGCTGTGGAAGAGAGACAGAGGTTAATAACAGATATGATTCAATGCAGAGAGGTCTATTCCCCGGCAGCCTACGTCTATTGCAGCATAACTAAGGGAGGATTCAGGGTCACCTGGTCCAGCCCTAACTATATGCTTTAGCAAAAAGGAAAGAGATCATTACTCTAGTCCAATCACCTTCCTGCCTGCCTTCTTTATTAAATGCGTGCTCCTCCACGCCTCAGACACGTCTGGATTTACTTGGATTGACTGTTTGCCAAACTCAAATGGGACTCATGGAGCAGTGGGCCAGCAGCTGACCTCGAAGCCTCCATCTTCTACTTTCTGAAAGAGTTAAATCACAGAGGTTAAAGCCACTTTTTCATTGTCAGCCATCAGACGGGCACTCTGCTGCCAGCTTTAATCTCTTTCTTCATTTCATTCTTCACAGTATCTGCCTCCTCCTCATTAATCAGCCGATGTTTCACCCACAGTAATGAAGCTTCTCTTTACTCACACACTTTCTGCCTTTTCCTAATACACAGGTTCCACTGTAAAAATAGTTTTACACACTACATGACAGTTCACGTTACACATTTCATACATTCCTTTATAATCTACAGTAATGTTTGGAAGTGCTGCAGGAGCACGGCTTAGGTTTGTAAAGCTGCATCTGAACAACGGAGGAACCCAAACACCTCACACGAGCTGCCGCTCGGCGGACCGTGGACTCCTCTGTACCACTGTGTGCTGGAGTCAGTGTGAGGCCGTCTGTCCCACAGCCTGGACCAAACTCGCTCATCAGCAGGACAACGATCCAAGCGCAGCAGCAAATCTCCAACTGAACGGCTGCGACGGTCCGAAGTGCAGAGCTCAGAGAGCTGTGCATGAACGAATGCTGCAGACCTCAATGAGCTGAAACAGGAGTGCAGCAGAGTTTCTCCACAGATCTGTCAGAGCATGTTTAAAACATGTGATTCCTCCTTAAACCCAGGCTGATTTGACTGAGGAGCGCTGTTTCAGCACTGCAGTCTGCAGTCAAACATGTGCAGACATTAAGATCTCATTATGCTCCACGATCATGTGTGCTGACACCGAAGCCAACGTCGACGTCTTGCCGTGCTCTCAGTCATCGCTGTGAATAACGAAGGTTCATCTTTATCCTCACAGACGATTTCTGCATCTCTCTAAATGTTAGAAATCTGAAATCTCACTAACTCGACTGCCTGTCTTTCACAAACTACAGCCCTACCTTTTCCTGTTAGTGAGACATAAAGCATGACCTTTTCTACAAACCTGTCAGGAGGTAAATGCCCGTCTATCCGAGGCACAACAGATGAAGAAACAGCAGCTCGCCGCTCGCTCGCCATGTCAGGTGTGCTGGACACTGATGGCATTGAATTCTGTGTTTAATGAAAATCCAGAAATATGTTTTATATCTGAGGACTGACCTGGATCCTCTCTTTTATTTAACTTTAATGTGTTTACTGTTATTTTCTATGGCAGTATTGCAGCTCCTCCAGCCAACGGCCGCAGCAGGCTAAACACGAGGACACAGATGACGCGCCACAATAAAGACATGAGATGCACTTCTGTAGTATTTGCTCCTTTAATTCCACGTTGTACTGTCCACTATACAAAATCAGTACATGGATGAAACGTGATGCAAATGCACAGACTGCACAAACAAACATGAATGCAACACACAAACATTACACTAACATCTGGTTAGTGCACTAATCTAAACTCGAGTTGCAGACAAAAAGTGCATCAAAATGACTCAAGCTGCGCTCAACAGAAGGTTTCCCCTCATGCTCATCCTACCTTTCTGCTCATCAACATCAGGTGCGGTGAACAGGTGAGTGCATCCACATTTATCACCTATCACACCCATGAGTCACGCCCCACACCCGCGCACCGTGTGTGCATTTAAATCAACCCTCTTAATCCAAAAAGGAACAACTCCTTTGGCTCCTACAGGCAGGATAAACGTCACCTAAACGCAGCTTCAAACCGAGCGACTAATGTGAGTTCACCCGCCTCTGAAAATAGTCCCTTTTGAAGAGGAAAACAGGCCGATGGCTCGGTACGGTGACGTAAAGAGAAGCGGACCTTGGAATTATTTATAGCCTCATCGTCTGATGCGACTTCATTTAAACGTCGCTAAAGACCTGCAGCAGATCCTCTGAATCCTCCTCCACCCGGGTCCCTCTCCTCCACCCTGTACCTGCACACCTCTGTTTACCTTTGCTCTCTCTAATCCTTCGTTGTGCTCCCGTCCTACACGTATCCTCCTTCACTCGCTCTCTGTCATAACTCATCTTCCCACTCACATGAACCCCGTATCCTTCATTCTTTTCTATTCGCGCTCCACAGCGAGCATGTACGCCACGACTGAAGGGCTTCAGGTTGTTATAAAAGCACCTGAGCGCTGACCCACGAGTGTTTCACAAAGACAATGGATGTGTGTGTGTGTGTGTGTGTGGCTATGAAGGCGCTACAAGAGCAAACAGTAAACATACAAACAGAAACTGTAGAGTCAGTCACATGATAGCAATGTGTGAGAAATCATCGATTGTGAAACATGCCGAGGGAAAAGTAAAAACTAAATTCAAAGATTTAAAATCCCACACCGGAGACAACATTTAAAGGAGAAAATGAACCATTTCAATAAAGTTTGACTTTGATGGCGGCAACATGTGTGTAAAAGTTGGGACGGGTTGACAAAACGCTGAAAACTGAGAAGAGAAACAGCTGGAGGAAGATTTATCAGGTGACCTGTCAGCGCTGGGTCACATGATCAGGCAGAGCTTCACCAACCTGCAGAAACTGAATCCTCACTGTGAACATGGCGTCATCTACACACCGTGACATCATCAGCGCAGGGACGAGGACGATAACCTTCCAACGCCGCTCTGTGAGTAATTAGTGCACGGGCTCAGGAACGCTTCCAGAAGCTGCGAGCGGCTGGGCGTGACGTCCACAGGCTCCATCACATGGAGGAGAAGCCACGCGTGACCACGATGGAGAAACAGCCCCCGTCTCTTCTGGACCAAAGCTCCTTTAAGACTGATCTGAGGTCAGACCCATCCAAACATGGACGCCGCGTCCATTAGCTTAGGACAGCAACCAGGATCAAACCTGCTAGCTAATGCTAGCCTGTCATTCTCACACCTGTTTGTCAAACGCTACCTACGTATAAAGGTTTAGGTACTGAAAAGTACCTGATGAGATTTAGGTTTAAGTATGGCTCACCCTAAAAGCCACGAGCTGGGAGCAAGCGGTGGTGTCAGTGAGATATCCACGAATCAAACGGCAGCTTTAAGTGGTTATGGGAACGGGCGTGGCTCTGCTTGCAGTGATAGTGAGATGATGGGACACAGGAGGTTTCAGAGTGCCACCATGTCTGGAAACGCTGTGGATCGATGTTGTTTTATTGCAGCATCTTCTAAGTCCGAGTCCTGCTCCAACGCTAACCCTCAGCGGGAGCGTGAGGTCTGCTGCTCCGCTACCTCACACCTTGATCCTGAACTCTGTCACGCATTTTAAACATTGCCCGGTGTGTTTGCCCAGATGTTGAGGGCATTGCATGCTAAACCTCTGGGTGACTAGTCAACTACTTGCTAAATGCAAGAAAATCACTACTGAGGTTTGCTAGGTTCAGTGAGGCTAGTGTCCCACTTTTACTCCAGTGTGACCGAACCATCACTGAGCAGATGTGCTCTGCCAGCTGTTGGCTCAAAGGTGGTGTGTGACGAATAAATCAGTTTGAGTTTGAGATGTCGGCTTTCTGTTACGCTAAAATAAATTTGCGTCTTAGGAATCTCACGGCACCTGGAGCCGCTTTATGGCACCCCCCATTTTGATTTGGGGCATGAAGCAGGCAGCACCTTTCTTTGAGCACGCTCCTAACACCAGCTGGAGCTATCATTTGGAAACAGGTGCCATCAAGGACAGGACGTCAGCAACCAATCAGCGCACATCAGCACAATGATGCTGGTTTATGGTCAAAATCAGCCTCACTGAGAGAAAAGCTGAAGGACAGGAGAGCGCTTTTATCCCTGTTTCAGTCAGCTGGATTTGTGGAAACCCGGCTAAACCTCGTACATCCTGGTTTTCTCGTAACTCCTCTCTCCATTGTCTGATGAGCTCTGTGTTTGGTCGCACCAGACGACCCGGAGCTCCGCCTCGGCCACCTCGCAGATCCTCCACGTCGGCGTTTGGCTTCATCGCGTCTGCGACCGTCAACATCAGCGCAGGAAAAGATAAAGTTATCTCAAACGAGATCCTGACACAATCGCAGCCAAAAGCACTTTGCTGCTAAATGTCAGCGTCTCCTTCTAAAATGAGCAAGCGGCGAGAGCTTAAAAAAGAAACCTAAGACTGCAGCGAGGCGCAGACGTGTTGATCTGCTGCTTTGCGAGATAACGATGGCTGAAAAGTGCCCGTTGGAGTCAGAGTGCTGTGTTTGTGATGCTCTGCTCGTGTTTTCCGGCATTCGCCGTCTGAGTGTGGCAGCGGCCTCAAAGAGCCAATTAGAGCCATTACCAGGACGCATCCAGCTTCAGCTCTCAGGCCAAACCTACTCAGAGGAACAAATTAAACACACATTCAGCCTAATGACTCCACCGGCTCCGAGGTTTTAGAGCTGAGGCTTTAACCAGCGCATGACAGGAAGTCTCTCTTTTCTCTCTGGGGCACAAAGTGCACACACTGAGAGCTTCCTGATTTATCGCATTTACCAGTCTGTTACAGCAGGACATCAGCGTGACATCACAAAGGCGATCATGTTTCAGTTGCTCTTTTGTCTTTTACTTTGTATTTACAGAATTTCCTCAGCGATTAATAAAGTCTTCAGATTCAGTGTGTGGCATCTCACCAAGTGTCACCAAGATGTCAGTCAAGCTTCTCTCACCTCTGAAACTGAAAACAGTGGAAATAAAAAACAACATCTGATTGGCCCACAAGGGTGCGTTTGCTACATCTGAGGGTTACCTGTGTTACGGGTGTCTCAGGTGGTAATAAATGTAGCTACAAAATGAAACAAAAGTCTACAAAGGAAACAATGACATGCAGTCTGTGATAATCTGTTTTAATATGCCAATAATCTGTAATAAAATGAATAGTCCATCAGACCTCTGGAAACAGAACAGACTGCAGTTTACCTGCAGAATGTCACAGCCGGGCCGTGATGGTTCGGAGACAGGCTGCGTCCCACCGGCTAGCCTGAGCCCGGTGTGTTTGCCCAGATGTTGAGGGCATTGCATGCTAAACCTCTGGGTGACTAGTCAACTACTTGCTAAATGCAAGAAAATCACTACTGAGGTTTGCTAGGTGCAGCGAGGCTAGTGTCCCACTTTTACTCCAGTGTGACCGAACCATCACTGAGCAGATGTGCTCTGCCAGCTGTTGGCTCAAAGGTGGTGTGTGACGAATAAATCAGTTTACATGTGGAAGAGATTCAAGGACATGGCTGAGTCAGAAATGTTTTCAGCACAGTCACAGTTGGAAAAAGAAAATCTGCTGTGGATGCTTTCAGACTGCACACAGACAGGAAGCCTGTGACAGCCAGCGGTGTTCTGACCAACATTACTATTGTATACCATTATATATATATAATATATACCATTTCGAACACGATCAAATGTATGAGGTGTGGAGATATCAATGTGACCGATGGGTGGAGAAGGTCACACCCTCCTCCGTCACACGGATGCAAATCCCAGCTTTAAACAGTGAGACATGAAAAAACAGAGCTGCTCAGGTCAGTGTGGTCGGCACAGATTTGCAGAGGATGTAGTGACGCTCAAGCCAGCATATCCGTCTCTTCCTGTCATTACTCGTGAAAAACTCGTGAATAGAGACGCCCGCTGCTGCTCCAGCCCGATAAAGGAGTTTGACAGCTTATCAAACAAAACCCCAAAGATGAGACTGAAGGCAACAAAGACGCCTCCTCCACGGAGCTGGAGAGAGATTGCTGCTCATGAAGCGGCAGCAGTGTGTAAGCAGGCGCTCCTGCTGTGTGACAGCTTTGTTTTCGCAGCGCTGAACGGCTGCATTCATCAGCCTGTAAAGTCGCACATGTTGGCCAGAGCAGCAGATTTTTAGCCGTTTATGCATGTTGGTGCTATTGCGCTTATATGCAGGTACCACGAAGTAGCCATGAGCAGCGATGGAGGTCCTGGCTTTGGACGTTGACAGTGCTGGAATTATCTTTATGGTGACTGCAGGAGCTTCAGGTTACCCGTCCTGTTTCCTCTTATGTCTCTGTGTTAGCTCTTCTTTTAGTACTAACCTCTTGTTTTACTTTGGCAGGTTTTGCTCACCTGCGCAAGTGTGAGGTTCTTTCATGGTTTGGTTTTTCCGGCCCAGTTCTGCGTGTGCTTTCTCAACTTTATTGTCAGGCAAAGAAATAAAGACAGCTTTTGTCTCCTAATCCTGCATTTGGATCCACATCCTGCCAGCAGCACAGACTAAGGCTGCGACCCCACAGAATGTTTTTCATGGTTGTTTTCATCACCTGTTAATAAAGAAAAAAACACATTGGCCTGAGAGGTCTGAGAGCAAAGCTTGGTGAAAGGTGAAAGGTAAAAATAAAAAGGACACTAATAAAATAACCATCGACTGCTGCAAGGCTGTCGACCTCTTCAGGAGGTGATCAGTCATCTCTTTGCTATATTTGAAACTGTAGTTAGGATCTTTCTGTCTCTGTACTTTCAAACCTTCTACTCTGTCTAACAGGGATGCATGCATATATAAACCTGCATGTACGAACCTACATGTACAAACCTGCATATACGAACCTGCATGTACAAACCTGCATGTACAGACCTGCATGTACAAACCTGCATGTACAAACCTGCATGTACAGACCTGCATGTACAAACCTGCATGTACAAACCTGCATGTACAAACCTGCATGTACAGACCTGCATGTACAAACCTGCATGTACAGACCTGCATGTACAAACCTGCATGTACAAACCTGCATGTACAGACCTGCATGTACAAACCTGCATATACGAACCTGCATGTACAAACCTGCATATACAGACCTGCATGTACAAACCTGCATGTACAAACCTGCATGTACAAACCTGCATGTACAGACCTGCATATACGAACCTGCATGTACAAACCTGCTACTCTGTCTAACAGGGATGCATACATATACAAACCTGTATATACAAACCTGCATGTATAAACCTGCATGTACAAACCTGCATGTACAAACCTGCATATACGAACCTGCATGTACAAACCTGCATATACGAACCTGCATGTACAAACCTGCATGTACAAACCTGCATATACGAACCTGCATGTACAAACCTGCATGTACAGACCTGCATGTACAAACCTGCATGTACAAACCTGCATGTACAAACCTGCATGTACAAACCTGCATGTACAGACCTGCATGTACAAACCTGCATGTACAAACCTGCATGTACAAACCTGCATATACGAACCTGCATGTACAAACCTGCATATACGAACCTGCATGTACAAACCTGCATGTACAAACCTGCATATACGAACCTGCATGTACAAACCTGCATATACGAACCTGCATGTACAAACCTGCTACTCTGTCTAACAGGGATGCATACATATACAAACCTGTATATACAAACCTGCATGTACAAACCTGCATGTACAAACCTGCATGTACAAACCTGCATGTACAAATCTGCTACTCTGTCTAACAGGGATGCATGCATATATAAACCTGCATGTACAAACCTGCATGTACAGACCTGCATGTACAAACCTGCATGCACAAACCTGCATGTACAGACCTGCATATACGAACCTGCATATACAAACCTGCATGTACAAACCTGCATATACAAACCTGCATGCACAAACTTGCATGTACAAACTTGCATGTACAAACCTGCTACTCTGTCTAACAGGCATGCATACATATACAAACCTGCATATACAAACCTGCATGTACAGACCTGCATGTACAAACCTGCATGCACAAACCTGCATGTACAGACCTGCATATACGAACCTGCATATACAAACCTGCATGTACAAACCTGCATATACAAACCTGCATGCACAAACCTGCATGCACAAACTTGCATGTACAAACCTGCTACTCTCTCTACCATGGATGCATGCATATACAAACCTGCATATACAAACCTGCATGCACAAACCTGCATGCACAAACTTGCATGTACAAACCTGCTACTCTCTCTACCATGGATGCATGCATATACAAACCTGCATATACAAACCTGCATGTACAAACCTGCATATACAAACCTGCATACACAAACCTGCATGTACAAATCTGCCTATACACTGTGTAGATATACAAAGGTTATTGCATTAGAAAGCAGGTTGATGCAGATGTGCCTGATTTGCAGAGCAGCACAGAGAGAGAAACCTGCTGAAAGTGACAAAAACCTGAGACACACACAGGCAACATGTGTGTGTGTGTGTGTGTGTGTGTGTGTGTGTGTGTGTGTGTGTGTGTGTGTGTGGGTTAACCTTTGTTTTAAGAATGCAGTGCTGTTAAATTATTTACACACATGACTTTCCCATTGACCCGTCTGTTTGTGTGTTATTTAAAGACAAAAAAATGTTGCTGAACATTTCTGTCCTCGAGTGCCTTCCTCTCGGCCACGTTTGGCTCTTCATCCTCTTTCTCAGCACTTTTGTCTCCCATCCAGCCTTATCTCTTTCCTTCTTCATCGTCCTCTCATGTGTCGTCACTTTCAGAGCCACAAACACTGAGGGAAGACAGATCACCTGTTTGGTGTGTTTGTGAGGAAGAGGTGCTGGCAGATTGAATTTAACTAAGGAGGGTATGCTGTGTGACAAATGACACTTGTTAGAGTCCAGAAAGCAAACAGAAGAGATTAAGATGTAGCGACAGAAAGACGGAGCGGCAGGAACACAGCCTGGTGACAGAGCGGGATAATACGGCCCAGCTGAACTCCGTCAGGAATCACTCTCATCAGCATCTCTCACACAGCGTGACACCAGAACGCTTCAGGCTGCAAATCAGGATCACTGTAATCAGCATGGATGTGCGCAGCCACACAACACAACACATAATGCAGGAATGAATACAAACAGTGGCAGCAGCTGACATATACACACTTCCTGCAACTTCTCACCCTCACGTACCTCTGACCAAACCATCCACCATTACTATGAGCGCTCGTTATTAGATAGAAGACAGAATAATCCTTTAATTGTCCCACAAGGCAAGGCAAGGCAAGGCAAGTTTATTTGTATAGCACAATTCAACAACAAGGTGATTCAAAGTGCTTTACAGAGACATTAGAAACAAAAACAAATAAAAAGCATGATTTAAAATTGATTAAAACAAGCAAACAAACTAACTAACTAACAACAAACAAAACAGTATATATAATCAAAACAGATAAAATCAGAACAATAGATAAAATCAGTAGTTAAATGTAAGTTTTGAAATTTAAGCTTAAAGTGTGGATTTGGTGCTTTATTCAAATGCAGCTGAGAACAGGTGAGTCTTCAACCTGGATTTAAATAAACTGAGTGTTTCAGCTGATCTGAGGCTTTCTGGGAGTTTGTTCCAGATATAAGGAGCATAAAAGCTGAATGCAGCTTCTCCGTGTCTGGTTCTGACTCTGGGAACTGATAAAAGACCGGATCCAGATGACCTGAGGGATCTGGATGGTTCATACTGGGTCAGGAGGTCACTGATGTATTTTGGTCCTAAACCATTCAGAGCTTTATAGGCCAGCATCAGAACTTTAAAGTCTATCCTCTGACGGACAGGCAGCCAGTGTAAAGACCTCAGAGCTGGACTGATGTGGTCCACTTTTTTGGTCTTAGTGAGGACTCGAGCAGCAGAGTTCTGAATGAGCTGTAGTTGTCTGACTGATTTTTTAGGTAGACCTGTAAAGATGCTGTTACAGTAATCAAGCCTACTAAAGATGAATGCATGGACTAGTTTTTCCAGGTCCTGTTGAGACATCAGATCTTTTATCCTTGAAATATTCTTGAGGTGATAGTAAGCTGATTTTGTTATTTTCTTAATGTGTTTTTCTAAGTTTAGGTCTGCATCCATCACTACACCCAAATTTCTCGCCTGGTTGGTGGTTTTTAGATGTATAGATTGAAGTTCTCTGGTGACCTGTAATCGTTTTTCTTTGGCGCCAAAGACTATTACCTCAGTTTTGTTTTTGTTTAGCTGGAGAAAATTGTGGCACAACCAGTCATTAATTTCCTCAATGCATTTACCAAGAGCCTGTACAGGGCCTCGGTCTCCTGGTGACATTGTGATATATAATTGTGTGTCATCTGCATAGCTGTGATAGTTTATTTTGTTGTTGTTTATAATCTGTGCCAGTGGGAGCATGTAGATGTTAAACAGAAGGGGTCCCAAGATGGAACCTTGGGGAACTCCACATGTGATACTTGTCTGCTCAGATGTGAAGTTACCTATTGATACAAAGTATTTCCTGTTTTCTACGTATGTTTTGAACCAGTTTAGTACAGTTCCTGAAAGACCTGTCCAGTTCTCCAGTCGTTTGAGTAATATGTTGTGGTCAACTGTATCGAATGCTGCACTGAGATCCAGTAAAACTAAGACTGACATTTTTCCACTGTCTGTGTTCAGACATATGTCATTAAACACTTTTGTCAGAGCGGTTTCAGTGCTGTGGTTCTGTCTAAAACCTGACTGGAAGGCATCGTAGCAGTTATTCTGTTTTAAGAAGTAACTGAGCTGTTGAGAAACTGCTTTTTCAATGATCTTACTTAAAAATGGGAGATTTGAGATCGGCCTGTAGTTGTTCATTTGTGTCTTGTCAAGATTGTCCTTTTTCAGTATAGGTTTTATTACAGCAGTTTTTAGTGACTCTGGAAACACACCTGATAATAAAGAAAGGGGAAATTTGGGTGTAACAGCAGCCTGAAAGACACATATACAAGCAAACAGTACACAATGGTAAATGGCCTGTATTTGTATAGCGCTTTTCTAGTCCCTAAGGACCCCAAAGCGCTTTACACAACCAGTCATCCACCCATTCACACACTGGTGATGGCAGCTACATTGTAGCCACAGCCACCTGGGGCGCACTGACAGAGGCGAGGCTGCCGGACACTGGCGCCACCGGGCCCTCTGACCACCACCAGTAGGCAACGGGTGAAGTGTCTTGCCCAAGGACGCAACGACCGACACTGTCCGAGCCGGGGCTCGAACCGGCAACCTTCCAATTACAAGACAAACTCCCAACTCTTGAGCCACGATCTCCCCACAAGACACAGAACAGAAACATACACAATTTTTACATATTTACGATAGAAGTGGAGAAGTTGAAGAACTGGGGGAACCTATGACAGACGGAAGGAGCGTGTTTGGTCCTGCTCCTGAAATACATATTCTCCAATTAAATACAGATAAGAGGCAAACCCTGGTTATAGTGTGAATCGGTTGATAAAATAGTGCCAAGTTACAGCGCTGATGACGAGTAAATACGATTGAATAATAGCTGCAGGGAAACCTGCCAGTCTTTGTTGGGACACAGCCGAGGAGGTTCTGCTGGCGACTGTGTGACCCGTAACCAACTTGTTTCTGAAAACTCGTCTGCGTCTCGAACTTCCTCCCAACATCATCATCGTACTGTTTGTTCGCTCTCTTTACATTTAAAGGTGGTGCCTGTTCTGGTGCACGGTGGATCCACACAGAGCAGTTAATGGGCTTCTACCTGCACCTCTCTGCAGCGTTCCCCTGTCGGCATTAATGATCAACACGTGACATCGTCCCCACTTCTACCAACAGCAAGGCCATTTTCTATCGAGTGAGCAGCTTTTTCATTGCAGGTGACATTTCACAGAGCTCGGGTCCTTTTAGTTTATAGGTTAGGAATATGAAGCATGGAGCCTGAAGCTCTTTAAGTGATCAGCAGGACTGGTTGAAATGCTTTATAAATACCATCCCATAATAATAACGTTTTCATCACCACAGAAGAGACAGAGATCTTTTTAATATGCTGCAGCAGTTTTATTTATGCAGCACCGATTCAACAATCAGACAATCTCAGACACAAAATAGTGATTTTGCACCTACAAAGACCTCTGAGCTGTATCTGTGTGCAGCGAGGCTTAAAGATCACAGGAAGCTGGACACAAGAAGACGTGTGAAGCCTAAAAACTGTCCGCAGCAGAGCAACAGTATGTGACAGTCACATCCTGAGGAAAGAGGATCAAACCCAGCAGAGACCTGGTCCAGGACCTTCTGATCCTCTACTGTTCACTGAAGCTTCAACAGAAATGGACTCAGTGGAAGGAAGATATTCTTGAGGTACAAACCGTTTTAATAGTGACTGAAAAAAGAATAGAAAGGTGATTTTTTTTCCCAACACTTCCAGCACAGCCTGTGTCTGAACAGACCAATAAAACATGAAACAGGTCATTCAGCCGAGGCTGCATGCAGCTCTTATTTATTTCCTGCCCTGAGGCACAGATTGGAAAAGAGAGTGATGAGGAAAGGGGCTGTTCTCGACATGATGAATAAAAAGACGCTGGGTGTGAGGAGCAAGGAGGACAAATGAGACGGTAAGTTATTTTGTTTGGCCGCTCCGACTCACCTTCATCTGTGAGTGAAACAGGAGGGTTGGAGGTAAATGAGAGGGGGGGCGGCAGCAGCACTAATGGCTTTGAACCGAGGCTTTCGAGGCGACTCTGTGGGCGAAGTAGCTGCTGCCCGCATCAGTGCCGCTGTGTGGAGGAAGCTTTGAAATGTGGTCAGCAGCAGATTTCAGCACTTAGACGGGGTATAAAAGGTTATACAATAACCATGTAAAGTTATTTATTTCATATTCTGTATAGTTTTTCATATTTATATCCTGTTCATAGCCTGTACATAGCTTGTACTCACTACAGCCTGTACATACTTATAGTTATAGAATATTCACAACATACTTCATACCGTGTACATTATAACATACCATAATAGACCCATTTCTGTAATATATTTACATATCTATATTATTGCTAATATATATTGTAATATATCTATATCACTAAAGCACTTCTGGATGGATGCAAACTGCATTTCGTTGCCCTGTACCTGTGCATGTGCAATGACAATAAAGTTGAATTCTATTCTATTCAATGAAGCAAAAACATCTGAGGCGCTCTCTACTACCCCCGGGAGCATCTCTAAGAAAGAGTTTAAACCTGCCGGCGTCCTCACTGTGACACGCTGAAACCAGAGTGGTCCACGGGTTAACCAATCAGGATCAGGAGCAGCGACGTACAGGTTGTTCAGTACTCGTGGTAAACTGTTCTCGTGTTCTCTCCAAACGCGTGCTGCATGTCGCAGATTAGATCCTTCTTTTCATTACGTGCTTGTGAGAGTCTGAATGCACGTTCGTGCCTGCTGTGAGGACTGACGTGCTGGCGTGAAAAACCTTCACAAGTGTTTAAAAGCAAAGCCTGTATGAAGAATTTACCTCTGCTCAATTATTTACCTCTGAAATGCTCGAAAAGATTCAAATAATCCCAAAGACGCTGAGGAAGCAGCAGGAAGAAGTCAACAAGTCAGCAAATGTGCCTCTTTTAAAAATCACAGTCTCAGCAGAGCTCGCCGATTTTACCCCGGACTCCAAATGCTAAGAGCTCAGAGACGCTTTAACATCTGAACTTAAGAAAAGACTATTGACAGCCCCTCTGTAGAGAATCCAAATGATGTGGCATCAGGCTCAGGGTCAGGGTCAAGGTCGGGGTCAAAAAGCCACACTGGAGCTTCCATAAATGAGACACCCCCAAGCTGCTCACAGTGGCAGTGGTGCTTTATGTAACCGTCAGAGGAGAGCTGAGGAGTCTCTGCTCGTCTGCTTCAGAGCTCAAAATCCCTCCCACGCCTCTCTGGGATGTTTCCCGTCCCAGAGACTGAGCACAGGACGTTCACTTGCTTCCCCCTGGGTCCTCTCGATCGCTGCTGATGGTCGTTTTCTGTGTTCAGGTAGCAGCGTTTCTCTCTCCTCGTGCTCTGGCCTCCGTTGCTCTTGTTGCAGTCAGAGTTCAAACCATGTTCGTGTCGTCCTTGCGGTCGGATCTTTTCTCTTTCATCAGAGGCTCGAAGCTTTAGTGCTTCAGCGCTTGATATTTGGGGGGTCCAGACGTGGTTACCGTAGCAACACCAACCTCAGCACTGAGCTGATTGGCAGTTAGCGTCGGCCAAGCTCGCGACCTGTTGCTAACTTTGTTCACACAGAGCAGGACGATGGATGAAGGTATGAGACAGGTGCAGTGGGAGGGGTCTGACGGTCTGCTCATAAAACCACCAGTCTAACCTGAGGACCCCTTCCCGTCCCCACAGTGCAGTACCTTCGTCCTGTGAACATCATCCAGGAAACACTGAAGCTCCACAGAGAGTGAAGCCAGATCACATTTAGAGCCCGAGTTGGTGTACTATACAACTATTTGTCTGTGAGCAGCTCTGAGCATCAGTCTGATGGGATATATCGCAGTTTGATGTCTGAGACGTAGAGAAATGACAGAAACTCTGGTTCTGGATGTTTCTGCCTCCTGTGCTGATGAAGCAATGAGAAATTTACTTGAAACTAGAAATTTCTACCCACCCTGTTCTGTGAGAGCCTGTGAAAACATTCACACTGTGAGGGTAAAACTCTGCATGGCTTCATGAAGTCATTATAAATAAAAAACAGAATGAAACATGAGCTAATTGTGCAGAGATGGAGGTTTCTCTCTTAGCTCGACCAGCAGCATCAGTTCCTCGCTCTGCTGCCAGGACTGATAAACATCATTTACTGAGAGTCTGACGATGAAACCGGTTAGACTCAGAGACGAGGGGAAGCCACCCCCTCCTCTGATGATGAGGAGGAGGTTTTGCATGAATGATGGTGTGGAAGGTTGTGAGTCTAAAGAACACACAGATTATCAGATCACAGCGAAACCGACAGAACTGACAATGAGACAAAAATATTCATGAAAATCACAAAAATTCCATCTTGTGTGCAAAGAGCCATGAAAGTCGCGGCGAGTCAGCGCTAATGTTGATGTTTATGACATGCCGTCATATCGTCGCTGAGCTCAGTGACACTAATTCATGAAGAAATGTATAATTTCATTTTTGTCACATTTGGATGCCAAGTATGAAAAATGGAAGAAAGACTGTTAAAGATGGAAATGAGAGCATGAGGGAACAATAAGTTCAGTCAGCAAGTTTAACCCAACTTTAACCAATCACACGCTGACCAACAGGAAACTGCTCAGGGAAGTAGGAAGTCATCAGGCTGAAGTGAGCTGACTGAGGTCACGTTAAACAAGTTCAGACATCAAGAAAGTTCTTTGTAGAGGCAGCGTCCGTGACTGCAGTCGCCTCTGATCGTGGGACTCAGATCAGACCCAGGTCCCTGACATCCTCATCACATGTGAAGAAGTTCTGCATTCACACTGAGCACAGACCTGCTGCAGTCTTCTTCATTGTGCACTTAGTGGACATCAGGATCTGCTGCAGGTCATGAAGGGGAAGGTGGAGCGTGAGGGCGAAAGGTGGTGTAGCATCAGCAGTAAACCAGACAGCTTTGTGAGCTGGAAGGTGAAGCTGTCGATTTAGCGGTCGATCAGTCGCCGTTCTTACCCTCTCACGAGCTGGATGAGCTTGCTCTGCAGGACGTCTGGGCTTCCGAGGGATTTTCAGCAAATCAAACCTTTCCTACCAGCCGAGCAGCCAGGATGGTCTTTCTCTCTGATTCTTTCCACATGCTGGTGATTGTTTCACTGCCTGGTCACAAACAGGAGGAACAACGCTTCACTCGCTAGAATCACTTATCAAAAGACAGGTGTGTAAAAATGCTCTTTGGCAGGTTTTAGAGCTTACACAGTTTTGCATGGGCTTGTTTTTGAATGGATCCATTAATCAGAGGACTGACAGGGATTTCAGTGCTGCCACAGCTGTGCTGAGAGTCTAAAGAAACGCTCTACACATCAACGTTTCTCTGGATCAATCAGAGCTGTGATCACTGTGCACGGCCTGATGCCACTTATGCTTTTCAGCCTACAGAAGTACAAGCGCACATACGTGTCGTATTTGTCCTACATACACGACCACAGGTGTAAAACAGTGGATTTCCTCACAACTGGCATGTTTGTAATTAAACATAATTAAACTTAACTTTAACCCCTTTCCATTAACGTGTGCTGTAATCTCTGACTGTGGTCTGAGAGACGTTCACTGCTGCGTCACACTGACAGTTTAATGTCCCTGGTTACGAATAGAAATTATACCGTTTTATACATAAGACCGTAAACCAGTGACTGACCTATAAACCCATCAGGAAGCTGTTCAGCTGAGCAGAATTCTCCATTTCTCATAGAAATCTGTGCAATCAGACATCAGAGGAGTCGCCCCCTGCTGGACGTTAGGGAAAATGCAGGTTTAAGCAGCAGAGTCACTTCGTCCATTTATATTTTGTGTGTGTACAACAGTCCCACACGGGATCAATGACTCACTTTGGTAGTATTTTACAGGTTCTTGGTTAAGTTTGGATAGTTACGTTTAGTCTGAGGTTGGTCTTAAACTTCATGGTTCACTGGGTCACATGTGGCACCCGTGCACGGGACAAAACAGATGACCAAATGAAGTCTTAAAGCCATGCATGCACATGCACATGATTTGACGGCGTCTCTCAAACGGATTGTCAGTATTTGATGCTCCTCTCTTTAATCTGACCTTTTGTGCTTTTACCTCAAAGCTTCTGCACAAACAGAAGCTTTATTGTAAGATCAGAATCAGAATCAGAATCAGAAAGGGTTTTATTGCCAAATGTTGAGCGGGTTTACAACATTAGGAAATTGCTGCGGTGCTTCAGTGCAAACATACTGTTATAAATACTGTTATAAATTAAGCTTAAATAGACATGAAAATAAAAATGAGAATAAGAATTAAAAGTGCTAAGTAGATAGATATATACATGATATATACATGAGTGCAGGTGGTGATCAGTGCCAAACATGGAATGATGCAGTGAACACAGCGTAGGGTCATGTGTTAGTGGTGGGAACAGTCATATGGTTATTGTTCATGAGTCCAACAGCAGAGGGGAAGAAACTGTTCTTATGGCGAGAGGTTCTGGTGCGAATGGACCGGAGCCTCCTGCCTGAGGGGAGCAGGTCAAACAGACTGTGTCCAGGGTGAGAAGGGTCAGCTGAGATCCGAGCTGCACGCCCCAGCTGCACGCCCCAGCTAAACCACAGCCTCCCGTTAGCTAGCCTGGATAAAAGCATCATCCATATGAACATCCATGTTTTATCTGTGTGGCAGCTAAGTCACATTTCTAATAAGAGAGAACACTAACATCTCTAATTATTTCCTGTGAGACTTGTTTTCTGTCAGCTGTCCAGAGATAAACTTTAAGGAAGCTTGAGACGCTGGTAATGTTTGTTAAAGAGCTTCAGCACGAATAACTGTTCTTATGAATCATGGCTGGAGACTCCTCCTCAACATCTAATGTGAGCTCCTGGATCTGCTGATAAACATCACACCACATCCTCTTGATGACGGTCTTGTTGTGTGAGTGATTTTATCATGGTTTATGCAGTGTAGCTGTTCCTGTCCATCCATCCATCCATCCATATCATCCCTCCCTCCCTCCATCCATCCATCCATCCATCCATCCATCCCTCCCTCCATCCATATCATTCCTCCATCCATCCATCCATCCATCCATATCATCCCTCCCTCCCTCCATCCATCCATCCATCCATCCATCCATCCATCCATCCATCCCTCCCTCCATCCATATCATTCCTCCCTCCATCCATCCATCCATCCATATCATTCCTCCATCCATCCATCCATCCATCCATCCATCCATCCATCCATCCATATCATTCCTCCATCCATCCATCCATCCATCCATCCATATCATCCCTCCCTCCCTCCCTCCCTCCCTCCATCCATATCATTCCTCCCTCCATCCATCCATCCATCCATCCATCCATCCATCCATATCATTCCTCCCTCCATCCATCCATCCATCCATCCATCTCATTCCTCCATCCATCCATATCATTCCTCCATCCATCCATCCATCCATATCATCCCTCCCTCCCTCCCTCCATCCATCCATATCATTCCTCCATCCATCCATCCATCCATCCATCCATATCATCCCTCCCTCCCTCCCTCCCTCCCTCCCTCCCTCCATCCATCCATATCATTCCTCCATCCATCCATCCATCCATATCATTCCTCCATCCATCCATCCATCCATCCATCCATCCATCCATATCATTCCTCCCTCCCTCCCTCCCTCCATCCATCCATATCATTCCTCCATCCATCCATCCATCCATCCATCCATATCATTCCTCCATCCATCCATCCATCCATCCATCCCTCCATCCATCCATCCATCCATATCATTCCTCCCTCCCTCCATCCATCCATCCATCCATATCATTCCTCCACCCATCCATCCATCCATCCATCCATCCATCCATCCATATCATCCCTCCCTCCCTCCCTCCATCCATCCATATCATTCATCCATCCATCCATCCATCCATATCATTCCTCCATCCATCCATCCATCCATATCATCCCTCCCTCCCTCCCTCCCTCCCTCCATCCATCCATATCATTCATCCATCCATCCATCCATCCATCCATCCATATCATCCCTCCCTCCCTCCCTCCCTCCCTCCATCCATCCACATCATTCATCCATCCATCCATCCATCCATCCATCCATATCATTCCTCCCTCCATCCATCCCTCCCTCCCTCCATATCATCCCTCCATCCATCCATATCATCCCTCCCTCCATCCATCCATCCATCCATCCATCCATCCATCCATCCGATCTTTGATCTCATGAAGTACAAAAAACAGCCCTTTTGTTGGTCTTCATTTGCAGTAATGGTCTCATATCTCCTCTGAAGTCAGCCTGACTTTGATGTATTAAACTGGGACGACAGCTCATGTTTCCAGACTCCCCAAAGACGATGTGTCAAACTGACAACCGAGGAAACTGTAACTTTTATCTCATCAGCTGGAGAAACTTTGAGCAGCTCAACATGAATCAGTAGATATGAGAGTGGTCTGATGAAAAATCGTGTTCAGGTCAATGACTGAAAAGGAAACATTTGTCTTGAGGAACATGAACGAATGGAATAAATTTCACTGCAGTAGGTTTTATTTCAGGGTACATCTCAGGTAAGTTAAAGCAGATAACGTGTTTCAGTTGTGTGTCCTGACGTGCAGCTCCAGTGAGTAGAAACACTGCAGACAGTTACACTCAGAGATGAGACACCAAGCAATGATTTTTTAATAAGCGAATGTAGAGCACAAAATTGAGCCAGTAAAACATTTTCATCCAATAAGCTGAATTTTTAAGGAGTGGCTGATGCTTCAAGGCTCCTCAGAGTTTTAGAGGTAGAAACATGATGACCGCAGAAGGAATTTCTTCTACACGTTTAGTTTATCTAATCAGAAATTTGAATTCTGTTCACTGTGAATTTGCGTGCTCCTTCTTTATTGACATTTTAACTGCTGTCTATAAACAAGAAGAGACCAGAAACTGGAACGATGAAGTGGATCGATGCGAGTGCTGTGAAATGCAGAGAGGGCTTGCGGAGGAGGAAATGCCACCAAGCTTTCAGAACTCTCTGCAGTCAATAGTTTTTAAAATGCAGCTGCTCATTAACGTGACTTTTATTTATTTTATTGCTTATTATTAATTGAGCTACTATTCCATTCAAAAAGCTTTCTGGATGAACTGCAGTCTGTCCAGTTTGTTGAACTCGGAGAGCGTATCTTGAGAAATAGCTTCATATTTGGAGTTTAGCCTCAACATCTGTGCAGTAAATGGCCTGCATTTGTATAGCGCTTTTCTAGTCCATAGGGCCCCAAAGCGCTTTACACTACATTCAGTCATTCACCCATTCACACACACATCCACACACAGGTGATGGCAGCTACATTGTAGCCACAGCTGCCCTGGGGCGCACTGACAGAGGCGAGGCTGCCGGACACTGGCATGCAGCCAGGATGCAGCCTGGGATCGAACCACCGACCTTCTGATTAGTGGCTGACCTGCTCTGCCACCTGAGCTACAGCCACCCCAGTACCTGTTCTGCTCCATCTGTACTCCCTCAGAGATCAATTAATTTTATCTGGTCTTTTTCAATACGATCTTTTCTTTGTGGAGTGGGCTCAGAGAGGCATATGCACTGAAATAATTAGGACGTTAATACTGGAGGACACTGAAGGGTCGGTTGTACTGAGGGAAGAAGCCAGACAGCTGGAAGGAGACATCTGGAGAGCCATGAGAAGTTTCCACAGTGTCACCATCTCTGACTGGAGTTTTCAGGGTTAACTGCACAATAATTATCCATCATTAGTCGACATGGCCACCACAGAAGATGACTCCTTGGCAGTGTTCAGCCTCCAGCGGTGCAGCATCAGTAAAGGAGGTAAATGGCTAGAATAATTATTTCTACCTGCTCTTTTTAGTTTCATGGATCACACGTCAAGGAACTCTTCTGTCTTTCAGCTTTTAAACATGGAGAACAATGTAGAACAGGAAGTTGTTTAACTTAACCGAACAGTTTGGGTCCTTGAACATTTCACTGTGATGCTGTGGATGTCCACAAACATCAGTGTGCATATTCTCAATGCCAGCCAGCTCTTCTTGGTTCCTGTCCTGTTGGTTTATTCATCCCGGCTCTCCTCACCTCCCTCCTCGTTTCCCTCCGTCCTCTCGGCAGGTTTGGCAGTAATGAAGAGGACGCTGTGGGCCCTGCTGATGCATTTCCTTCCCTGGTTTGGGATTTAATAACAAGGGCTTTACAAACAGGCTGGAGTCAGTGGGGCAGCCAATGTTTTTATAATGAGCGAGCAGAAGAAGAGAAAAACGTGACATCCTATTATATCTGGACAGAAAGAGACAGAGAGAAAGAGAGAGAAGCGACGATGAATGAGACATGAGGAGAAGCAAGAAATAATGAGAGATGTAAAAGCGAGCCGAGGAAAGGACAAAATGCTCAAATTAATTCTGACATGTTAGTTTAATTAGTTACATTGGCGGGAGGGAAGTAAATCTACAGTGACTCCATCTCAGGTTTCTAAATAAGCAGCCTATGGATTCTTTATTAGAGGAAATTTCCACCACAAAGAGATTGTCTTTCAGGGCTTTATTTTCACACATGCGAGCAGCCATCAATAAAATGCCTCTCCCTCCACAGCTGCCACTGTTGGCGCTGTGAAAAAACACACGTCTTATCATGTTTTCTGTGGCTGTGTTGTTGAGACACACTCAGTCAGACTGTTTCACTGTGGGTGGTTACAGAAGTAGGTCAGGTTAAGAAAGGTTACATTTAATCCTCACAGATTTTCCATTAAAGGGATTTATTACTGCGTTTTCCTGCTAACACATTTCAGAGGGCCTGTGTACCTGGCGTCTAAATCTTTCCAATTTAGTGTTAGTTTAGTGTGAGCTACCTGTCTCAGTATTTCCATTCATCACTATATCAAGGCCCCGACACCACAGCATGGAACGGAACTCCTCAAAGTATTTGATGCTATGGGACTGGGATAAGCAAAAGAAAATGAATCCATGGATGGATGGATGTGTAACCCGTTCATGTGTTACGCCTGTTGTTCTTGCGTTGTGTTCTGGCGTGAAAGTAAGAGGCAGGAGACAGTACTGGGTCTTTGGCTCTTTACTGCACATCTGCAACACAGAAATATGTGTCTGATCTGTGTGTGTCACGCGACTGCCAGTACACCTCTCCTCCGGCCATGCTGAAAGCAGCTGTGCCTGCAGCTTCATTAACACTACAATAATATAATGAATCAAATACAACAAATTAACTTAAGCTCTCAAAAACAAAAAGCACAAAATAAATAATATGTCACTGAAAAATCAAAAACAACTTATAAGAACAATAAACAAAATAATTCAAAAACAAATAAACAGTCAGATAAATACAATTCAATCACCAGGACCCGATATTCTAGTGCTTATAGTTCAAACATTATACTTCAGTACAATTATATTAATAACCGCCATCTAACAGGCAATACAACACTGTACTTATAAAAAAAATGAATGAAAGACTGCATCTCCATGTAACACCCGTCCCACGTTCTATTGAGAGGGGCCCTGGCTTCCTGTTGTTACTTTCCTATTGATACTCCCTTTTTAATGCTTATGGTATAATATATGCAATAAAACTACGCTATATGGAAATAAATCACACACAAGCAGGTTAATTATAAAGTTAACTCCACTTTAGTGAATGCTTAATTAACAACACAAAAGAAAATAAGTAAAATCAATAAAGTTTGTTAAACAATGGTAAGGTGTCTACCTCAACAGAAACAAAATAATCAAATAATATTGTGGGCCCACACGCACTCTCACCAACACACACACACCTCAAGTGCTACAGTCTTTCTGCTAGCAAACCCCTCGTTGCAGGCCTGAGTCGTGGCTCGGGTGCGTTGGGACCTAAAACAATATGGTCGCTTCACTTGTTGCCAAGCAGTAAAAATAAAAAGCACGTGCAAACAACAGTACTCACACCTCCAGGCAGTTCACGGGGATAGCGGGGAAACTGGGTCACGGCTACCAGCAGGCCGCGGCAGCAGCACTCACAGTCGTCCTTTCCACGTGCTCCCACGTGAACACATAACTTCAGCACACCAGCAGACGGGACCTCTCTGACACGCCAGCAAGACGTCCGTCTCCTCCTACTGAATCACACAACCCCGCTAAATGCCAGTTCACATGTGATAACATTCAATCTTAGCATTAGCTTAATAAATAAAAACAGAGCAGAACAAGAGTGTCTCTACCCGATCCGTACCGGAAACCTGATCCGTACCCCGCATGCGTGAAAGGTTTCTACTTCCGGTCGTAGCGTTTTACGATAGTTATGGGTCAGAGTATCTGTTAAGATGTTAAGAATAACAAGTATCTCTTAAAATGTTTGCAATAATGAAACATTTCAATATAATGTAGACAAAAACGAAAAATAAAAAGATAGTGACAGATCAGGACTCTCGATCCTTACTGCGCATGTGCAAAGTCTGACCGTACAAATCGGGTCTACCCGATCCGTACCGCGCATGTGCAATGTTTTCTTCTTCTTCTGTTCGTTTAATGGCAGTGTACTCCCCAGTGTACGAGGATACCGCCACCTGCTGACCGAGCGAATAAACCCTATTATAAACTGAATTATCGTCATTACAAACGTGTGTTAAATCTGATTTAGTGATAGTCGAGTGTGTTTATGCTTGTCTGTGAGGAGAGGATTGTTGGAATAGTGATGATGATGTGCGCTATCACTGTCAATTGTCAGTAAACACTTCATCTGGCTGATGAATCTACACGTGAGATATTACAAAGTCTGTATTATTAACTCTGTAATTAGGCGCCATTCTTCTTATTTTACGGCGCTGTTGTTCAGTCGGGGGACGCTCTCTGTTGAGGAGAAAAGCATGAATTTCTTTGTATACGGATTATCCATTGTTTAAATGTCCCGGGCAGTCGAAAAGGAGGCAGGGCTGTTGAGAAATGCTAGGAGCTAACTGGGCGCTAACCGTATCATTCAAATATATTGAATGTCGCAATGTTGGCAAAGAGAGGAAGTGACGTAAGATTTGTGCATGCGGGGTACCGATCGGGTTTCCGGTACGGATCGGGTAGTGACAAAGGTCGTGTCCAAATTCATGGGCTGCATCTTCCCTAGGACCCGGCCTTCGCGGTCTACGTGGGCCGGGTCCTCAGAAGGTCGGGTAGGCCAGAAGTAAACCGCCGTGAAATTGGACGGTCTAGCCTTCAGATTAGCGTCGCCGCTGTCTCGGTGGAGTTTAATAAACTCGGCCGTCTGCTCCTTGCTATCTAAAATATAACAGGACACTGGTGTAAATTCTCGACTGTCTCATACTTATGTTTAATCAGGTTTCTGTTTGACGTTTAGTCAGCTGTGTAAAAACCAAGGAGGAACCAACCCGGGGGATTAATAAAGTTTTATTTTATAATCTAATCTAATAACTTTAATCTCAGCCAAACCGATTTACTCACGAACAAACAAAACACTGAAAAAAGCCCAACAATAACATCTGTAGGTTGTCTAAGTGAATTATATATTACGTTTAACCCGAGTAGCGAAAGTCCGCGATGATCTGAAAATGATGTGCCGGGAGTTGTGCCGTTCTCGGCCGCATCAGTAACCCTCGAGCTCCCGGCTAGCTATCGAGCTGGTGGGTAGCAGACGTCTCCGAAAACGTCGAAGCACTTTTGCAAATATGCGATATCTTGATAAACCAAGCAGATATTTGAAGTTTACACAACTACTTTCTCGCCTGAAAATATGTTCAAAGTTTATTTTGTGACCCAGAAACATTAGTAAGAGTAATTTTAAAACTCAGTAGCGGCCGCCATTGCTGGAAACTGGAGTTTGGCTGGGCCGCGCTATGAATTCTGGGATATGGTGGGCCACGAAGGACACACCCGACCCATCCTTCAAATTCGGGGAAATGAAGGACGCATTTGTCGGCCGCATTTGAAGGAGTCGACGAATTGGGACAGCCTTCGGTGCGTTGCTGTGACGTAATCGGTCTACAAATGCGGCCTCAGGAGGATGCAGCCCATGAATTTGGACACGACCAAAGAGTTTAGCGAATATGCTAGGCTACGATAGCGGCTATGTTAGCAGTTGTGCTAGTGGCTAATCGCGGTTAGCAGTTAGCCCGTTTTACACAATAACATTGGGTTCAAGTGTCAGACAAAATTCACATTTACCTCACAGTAGGGTACAACAGTTCTCGACTCCAGTTAACTATCCGTCAACCCGAAAATACGTCGGTCGCCCTTCTATGAACTCTGCGTTCACTCGACACTGTTCAGCTCTCGTCTCTCTCGCTTCCTGCAGAGTGCACACGGCTCCCCACTTACTCCCACCCCTCTACCTGAGACTACTTCAGGGTTCACTGGAGCTGTAGTACATATCAATACCATATCAAAAATAATGACATAAACCTCAAAATACAAATAAAAAGGTTGTACATTTAACTGACACACATCACATACTTTGCAGGCATTTGTATACATTAAACATTTGCAATTAACTATCAATATTAATGAACAAATTTAAATAATGAGCTACTTATATAGCCAGGGCTACATACAAAACATGAGAACATCTCCATACCTGCAACACAGAAATATGTGTCTGATCTGTGTGTGTCACGCGACTGCCAGTACACCTCTCCTGAGGAAGGAAAAAGAGTGCATGCTGTTAAAAAAAGACTGCCGCGAGTACGCTCACAAGCCTCTAGCGATCAGGCTAACTTGCCATGCTAGCATTTCAGCTGCGTTCTCGGCTAAAACTCATTATAAGCGTATATTAGTGAACTCCGCCCTCCACAAAACGTATCCCGAATGAGTCTCTTAATAACAAACAAAAACGCGGCGGTTCGGCTGTATTCACATTGCAGCTTGGGATTGGAACAAACTTTAATTAGCTGATAGCAACGTGGCAGTGACTTACCTCCGGCCATGCTGAAAGGAGCTGTGACCGCCACACATGCACGCGCCTACGTCACCACGCAGCGCACACACACACACGAACGGAGACAGACTCAGATCACACAGGTAGGAGATTGAGATGCAAAAATGACATATTTAATCCAAAACAAATGTGTTTTGGGTGAAATTCACAAGTATTTAACACATATGTTACAGATGGATGGATGGATGGATGCATGGATGATGGATGGATGGACGGATACATGGATGGATGCATGGATGGATGGATGGATACATGGATGCATGGATGATGGATGGATGGATGGATGGATGGACGGATACATGGATGGATACATGGATGGATGGATGCATGGATGGATGGATGGATGGATGGACGGATACATGGATGGATACATGGATGGATGGATGCATGGATGGATGGATGGATGGATGGACAGATACATGGATGGATGCATGGATGGATGGATGGATACATGGATGCATGCATGGATGGATGGATGGATGGATGGATGGACGGATACATGGATGGATGCATGGATGGATGGATACATGGATGGATGCATGGATGGATGGATGGATACATGGATGATGGATGGATGGACGGATACATGGATGGATGCATGGATGGATGGATGGATACATGGATGGATGGATGCATGGATGGATGGATGGATGGACGGATACATGGATGGATGCATGGATGGATGGATACATGGATGGATGCATGGATGGATGGATGGATACATGGATGCATGGATGGATGGATGGATGGATGTGTTCTGGGGGCCTCTGGATGTCTGGAGTTTTGATCTCCTCCATACCTGCTTCATGCCCTGGTGGACGGGGTTGTGGCCCCCCCACACCCTCTAGCAGATCGTTACATGGAGAAACCTTTGGAATGCAAGCATGCTGATCCACACAGGTATGCACACAGGTGTACACACGGGTATTCACAGACGCGGACTACAGCTTTCTTGGCTGCTGCCTCAAAGCACATTGTGCGCTGTCTATCTTGCGTGCTGCACAATATCGTTTAATATTTAGTATCTACTGATATCTACTGCTAGCTAGTTTATTGTGATGGTGCCGTTTTTTTTATTATGTTGCTCTTTGTTGTTTGCTTTCTCTTCTGTATTTTTTTCTCCATATAGGTGATCCAGGTGTTTTGTTTGTTTTTCTTTCTTTCTTCCCCCCCCTTCTCACCGTCTCTTCTCCCCTTTGGTTTTCTTTCGCTCCCTCTCTTTCTTTCATTCTTTCTCCCTGTCCTATCCCCCTGTCATGTCTGTCCCGTTTGTAGCAACTGAAAATAAAATAAATTCATAATTATAATAAAGGTCAATCAAATGGACCAATATGGCAAGGCCATGATGATCCACTTGGTAAAATAAATCCGCTTGGCATCTTTCTTGGCCTTAAGACAACAATTCTGATGGCTAAAGATCCAAACGGGACAAAAAAAAAAAGAAAAAAAAAAGATTAGGCTTCAAACTTTCCTTTTTGCTAAAGCATATAGTTAGGGCTGGACCAGGTGACCCTAAATCCTCCCTTAGTTATGCTGCAATAGATGTAGGCTACCGGGATTTCCCATGATGCATTGGGTGTTTCTTCTTCACTCACTATGTGTTAACAGACCTCTCTGCATTGAATCATATCTGTTATTAACCTCTGTCTCTCTTCCACAGCATGTCTTTATCCTGTCTCCCTTCTCTCACCCCAACCAATCACAGCAGATGGCCCCGCCCCTCCCTGAGCCTGGTTCTGAGCCTGTTAAAAAGGAGTTTTTCCTTCCCACTGTCACCAAAGTGCTTGTTCATAGGGGGTCATATGATTGTTGGGTTTTTCTCTGTATCTATGAAGCGCCTTGACGCGAATGTTATTGTGATTTGGCGCTATATAAATAAAATTGAATTGAATTGAATTGAATTGAAACATCCATAAGAGTCAGAGAGCAAATGTTGGGATGACTTGTGCGATGGCAGAGATTAATCTTAGTGAGTCTGTGCCCTGAAGCTGCTGCTCGGAAACATAAAACACATCAGCGCTCACTTTCTCAATGACAACGACGCCAAACACACTCAGACAAAAGTCTGCCAACAGGCCAGCGTTCAAGCGCTAATGGAGCTCTTTGTTCTGAAATTGAAAAGTAAAAAAGAGAACGCTAAATCAACAAAGGTTTAAATATCCAGTCCAGTGTTGGCTCTTTTCCTCTGAGATAAACACCCATGATTACAGCTGATCTGTAATATATGAACAAAAATCATGCCAAGAAGAGAAAAACTGTTTTAGACCCTCACACAGCGATGGGAGCATTTTTAAACCATGCTCACATGTGACACATTTTACTGCCTCAGCCACTCGCGCTGACGGCTGTTCTGCACTCAGTCACAAACAGAGACAGCACGGAAGCAGCCGCGATACTCAAAACCTCCTTTAAAGTGGCGTCCTGTGGTTTTAAAGCTTCACAAGTGACGCAGAAACATTTGGCAAATCTCGACCCTGAAGCAGCACATCTGCAGAAAACACACTCAGGTCACCTGACGGGGGCGCTCAGCTGGATCCAGATGACTAAACAGGCGTTCATCATGAACATATTAAGTTAGTGCATTCACTGCAGTGTTGTCCTTGTTATTGTGGTCGTGCAGTGAGGCGCAGTGTTTCTCATGACCAGCAGGAGGCGACGCTGCAGGATGAAGCAGGTTTGGGGAAGTCAGTGAGACAGGTGTGTCAGTCCCAGCTCATCCTTTATTCACATGCAGAGGTGGTGTTGTGGAGACGCAGCCAAAGCCAAACCTCCATCTGCTCCTGAAGGCAAAGCTCCTGATGGACGTCCTGACTGACGTGGTCACGTCTGCCGCCCGGTGTCAGGTCGATGGCGGTGCTACATGACTTCGGCATTGGTAACAGATGGATAACTGATTTCAGCTCGCCAATCATTTTAGAGCATGTTTTGCTTGAAGCGGTTTCTGTTCAGCAGGCTCGTGTATCACAGAGGACACGGTTTGATTTCCCAGCAGTTAAACATCACGACTGTGCAGAGGCACGTGCGTTAAAGACAAATAGCCTTCGGCCTGTCATCGTTCACTCGTGGGAGCATTTAAAGGCTCGCACACACAGCTGCATTCATTTTGCAGAGGCATTAAATCCATTACTGAGAGAAATCACACTTACACAGGCTGTGCAGCCACATTTTAATATTTAATAATAATGGAAATTCAAAGCACACGGCCTCTCGGGCTGCTGTGACACGTTCAGCATGTAGTAGGAAAGAGTTCAGGATCACAATGAGGATGAGAATGCTGCAAACACTGCTTGTCACGAGCCACTTGGAGAAGGTCAGAGATGTTTCCTCAGCTGCTGTTTGAGGGGATTCACAGGAACGCTGCGGACCGTCTGCACAGACAGCACATTCAGTTAAACCATTAACGGGCTGTATTAGCGAAGCGACGGATAAAGTTTTACCTGAAGAAAAAAGCTCACCTTTGACCTTAAGATGCAGATGGACTGCTGAGTCTTGTCCTGTGGAGGTGGCTCTTCTGTGTTGTGCCATGCGCTTGTGAAGTGGCTGTTTGGTCTCTCCAATGTAGAGGTCTGGGCATTCCTCGCTGCACTGTACAGCATACACCACATTGTTAAGTTTGTGTTTAGGAGTTTTGTCTTTGGGATGAACCAGTTTCTGTCTGAGCGTGTTGCTGGGTCTGAAATACACTGGGATGTCATGCTTGGAGAAAACTCTCCTGAGTTTCTCTGATACACCGGCTACATAGGGGATGACAATGTTGTTGCGTCTGTCCTTCTTATCCTCCCTCGCTGGTGTCTGGTCTTCTTTTCTGTGCCTCTTTGCTGACTTTAAGAACGCCCATTTAGGATAACACATGTTTTGAGTGCTTCCTTTACATGTGTGTGTTCCTTCTTTTTCCCTTCAGGCTTAGAGGGAACATGTTCTGCCCGGTGGTGTAGGGTCCTGATTACTCCAAGTTTGTGTTCCAGAGGGTGATGGGAGTCAAAGAGGAGGTACTGGTCTGTGTGTGTGGGCTTCCGGTAAACTTCGATGTTGAGGTTGCCGTTCTCTTCAATGTGCACGGCGCAGTCCAGGAAAGGCAAACAGTCGTCCTTTGTGTCTTCCCTGGTGAACTTGATGTTTTTATCCACAGCGTTAATGTGCGCAGTGAAGGATTCCACTTCTTGTGTCTTGATTTTGACCCAGGTGTCGTCTACATATCCAGTGGCTGGGTACTCTTCCTTTGAAAGAGCCAAGAGCCTTCCTTTCCACTTCCTCCATGTAAAGGTTGGCTACAATAAGTGACACGGGGGAGCCCATGGCACAGCCATGTTTTTGTCTGTAAAAGCCTTCGTTGTATTTGAAGTATGTAGTGGTGAGGCAGAGGTCTAACAGTGTGCAGATCTGATCGGGTGTGAAGTTGGTCCTGTCCTCCAAGGAGCTGTCTTCTTGTAGTTGTTTTCTGACAGTCTCCACGGCCTCCGTGGTGGGTATGCAAGTGAAGAGAGAGACTACATCAAACGACACCATGGTTTCATCTGGATCCAGGGTAAGTTTCTGGACCTTGTCGGTGAAGTCGGTGGAGTTCTTGATGTGGTGTGGGGTGTTCCCCACGAGAGGAGCAAGGATGGTAGCAAGGTGTTTCGAGATGTAAGTGGCTGAGTTTATGCTTCTAACAATGGGTCTGAGTGGGATCTCCTGGGTAAAGGCGGTGATATGTAGGGCGGTCAATGATTTTAGATGCTGTCCTCTGTCAGTGTTCCCTCACTCACTGTGTTTCTCGGCTATCCCTGTTTTGCTGCAGTCAGTCATTAATGATGGAGTTTAGTGAAACCTAGCATGCCTCCACATGTCTGCATCTCCAGCAGACTGTATTTTACTCGAGTCTTTTCAAACAGTTGTGTTCTTTATCCTCAGGATGCTCATCTGTGGATGCTGCTTCTGTTGGACTCCTTCATTCAAGCATGCTGCACACTGTCGACCATAATATCCTATTAGAGCGATTAGAACATGCTGTAGGTATTACAGGTACTGCGCTGCAGTGGTTTGTATCATATCTATCTAATAGACTCCAGTTTGTGCATGTAAATGGAGAGTCCTCTTCACACACTGAGGTTAATTATGGAGTTCCACAGGGTTCAGTGCTAGGACCAATTCTGTTTACATTATACATGCTTCCCTTAGGCAGCATCATTAGAAGACATAGCAGACATTTACACTGCTATGCAGATGACACCCAGCTCTATCTGTTCTATACTCTGGGGCTGGAAACGCCAAACCATGCATATTTCTAAAGTCTCCATTATTAGGGGCGTGGCCTCTTTGACTGTGAACTCAGAGGTCAGCTGAGCAAGATGCTGATTTCTTTCCTGGACTTCTATCAAGTCAGACCTCAGAGAAGTCGCCCCCTGCTGGACATTAGAAAGCAGTCAGGTCTGAGTTGTTTCACGACTGGGAGTTACATTTTTCTTTATAATAAGTTAATAATAAAGAAATAAACTCGATGTTCCTGCTTTTGTGACTCTCTTCTTGTCCTTTAAGACTCCTGTGACTCTCGATGAGAGCCGCAGCTGCTTCCATCGAGTTATTTTGAGGTGATTCCCCGTCCTGCAGCTGCGCTCCAACACTTGCTGGTCAGGGTGAATTCACTGGTATAACACCAGGTATCAGGTTTCATTCATCAGGTAAGAGCTGCTATGTAAGGAGACAGCAGGAGCTGTGTGTGTGTGTGTGTGTGTGTGTGTGTGAGGTAAATGTCACTGGTGTTGTGTGCTTACCTGTCAGTAAAAAGCGAAGAGGATTTTTTGAAAAGGCCATCTTTTAAAGGTCAGAGGTACAGTCACAACTTCAGCACCTCGACACACAAACTGAGATCAGTGAACACAACGCTGGGATTTATCCCAGAGTGGACACGCCGCACTGTACCGATAGTCATCCATACAACAGTCCATTGTTACTGTTACTGAAGGAAAATTAAACTTACTTTAACATCTCTTACAGACATAAAGGCAAAATTCACTGTGTTGTGTTTGTGCTGCACAGTTTTCCAGGTTGGTTGTACTGTTGTACCAGATATGACTGCAATGACAATAAAGACGTATCTAATATTAACTTCAAATTGAAAAACAGGTGGACGAAAAGTGGATAACAGAAGAAATCCTGCTCGGTCTGTGAGGGCTTCAAAGATGGACCCTCTGTCATAGTCTGGTTGGGCACCTGCAGGTCTCAGACAGCGGCTCCTCCTCCTTTAGGCGGAGTCCGGTTGCCCCTCCCTGGCTGACCACCTGTGAGCAATCGTGCCAGCGGTATATCAGACCTGCGCTCTCAACCATTCATCGCCTGAGTATCTGCTATCCCCATGTTAGTTCAGTGGAGCATCATAAACCTTGTCCTGACGCCGTGTGATGACTCACCTGTTTTTTCTTGTCCTCAGAGATAGCACCCGGAGTGGAGATCTCGTTCCCCTCGCTCCCGTCCTCCTGGACCTGGGCCGCCTGCTGCTTACACAACGTGGCCTGCCGGCCCACCGCTCACCTGCCTGCCTCCCCACGCCTCGACCGCTTCCGGGCTTTCCGCTCCACCTGTCCCCTCCATCTGAAACCAAGTAAGGCAATTCAATTCAACTGTGGAGGATTGTTGGTTGTCTGCTGGATCCCTCTGATCGTGATCTCCTCTTATTCCAGTGCCCCCGGTCCCTACCTAGTCCTGTTTCTACCTCCCCGCTGCCCCCGCTGTTCAGCCGTCTCCTAGAGGTGTCTAGGTCGCCCTCATTATTCACCTACGAATCCTACGCGCCACTAGTGTGGTGGCGTCGCTTTGTTTTTTACCTTTGTTTACCTGTGGGCGGAAATAAATCATTTGTTCTCTGTCACCTCGCTTCCGGGTTGGTTTCTGCACCTGTGTCCATCCCTGTTCCCTCGTGCCGCTGGGCCGTGACACCCTCTGCTGAAGTGTACAGTAGATGACCACACAGCAACAACACAGAAACCCAACATAGAAGCAGACAGAGTGAAGAATCATCTTTTCCCTCAATTATTCCACTTTTTCACCTTAAATTAACGATAATGTGAAAAAAGCTGCACTTATCCTTTTAAATGTGCATAACTGTGTCATGAACCGAAGTTCAGCGCACAAGCTGGACCCAGAAGCAGAGCCAACACACACATGAGTATGAGAAAACAAACTTTATTTTACCGGAAGGTGTCCCGGGAAGGTAGAAAGAAAACACGCGTGAAACTAGAGAAACCAAGGGACCGAAAACGGGACTGTGGGAGGCTGCAACAGAAAAAGGAAAAGGATTATTGGGGCGCGGGGAAATAGCAGCATACGTGGGGGAAGAGTATGAGTCTTACGGTGACAGCGGGGCCGTGGGAGCCGGAGGGAGGGGTGAGGGTCCGCGGGGGAGCTCCAGGAAAGTCGAGGTGGCGAGTACTGAAGGCGATCCAAATTCCAGACGGGCAGGTGAACAGGCAGGTGGCTCAAAAAAACACGCCGAGTTGTTATCTGAGTGCACAGGACAGAATTAGCGCAAGTTCAGACAGATGAGTTTTCACAATCGCTTTCCCGCAGGTGTACGTTACCGCTGTGAGACGACTACGGACTGGCGTGGAGCAGCAGGCTGGGCTGGATCAAATAGTCCGCCTGATGATCGCCTGGGATGGGGTGCAGGTGTGGAGTTAACAGCCACGCCTGTGGGCGTGGGCATCCCATCAGCTCCTCGGACGCCGGGACCATGACAAACTGAATTCCTCCTTATCTGAATAAGCCTGCTCCACGTCAGCGCAGGTCTCTCCCTGGGAATGTTTGGAGGATTATACTCCATGACCATGCTCCATATTTATATGCACTGTTTACAGGTTGTTGTAGTTTAACACTAGCATCCCCAGGCTTCTACCTTTCTACCTATAAAACCCGGAGAGCAGTCAAATGGTGGAAGTGGAAGCTAAATTGGCTAGTCATTCATCTGTATATTAGGCTGTTAAGTAGGAATTCTGGAGGGAGGGGAGTGGGGGTGGGGGAGTGGAGTGTTTCAGTTTGCCATCTTGGGGAGAAATCAACACACATGGGTGTATGTCCTTTGTTGCTGACATTTATTGATAAAAACAGTACAAAAAACCAACCATTTGACCACCAGTGGTCACATGACGCTGGTTATCAGCTCACTCACATGTGGATGCTGCCAGCGTCTGACCAGTTACAAGCACGGATCGTGTACTCACAGCGGAGTGGCTCTGCTCTGTCACTGATGTGATCAGCTTTTATTCTGAAGCTGCTCTCAGGGTCAGCTGTACCTGCAGGTAGATCTGACTTCAGTCAGTCGAGCTGATTTTCTCGCCTCTTTGAAACCAGAAACAGGAAAATCAAACCAGCAGACCGTCAGCAGGTTCCAGTTTCTGCTCTTTACACATGAATATCCAAACCATCACCAAGGAAACACAGAGGAAAAGGACAAAACAGAAACACAATAGAATAAAACCATCTTGGATTTATTTATCTGATAATTAACATCGTCGTGAGCGTGCGCCCGTCTATCAGCCTGATAACGACGTCCATAAAGTCGACGCAGCTCGGAGTCACGCTGCAGAGCGCTGAAACTACAAACTGAAGCTGGTGTGTGAGTCTGAGTAATCAGTCTGACATCATTGCTCTAGTCCAATCACCTTCCTGCTCGCCTTCTTTTGAGCCAATCAGCCTCCACTCTGTGTGATTTAGAGTGTTGCTCTCCCTCCTTCTCCTATCTCCACCTCCATGGTCAAAGCTCCATCCAAGCCTCGGGCTTCATCTTCACCACCCTCGCCATCATCATAAAAGCAATAACAGTCATTTAAAAAAATATTTAAAAACCTTTGAAAAAATGATCTTGTGAACTTGGACAACTGAATAAAATAGAAATCCATCTGTTTGTTCGGTGAAGCCTTTATCACAGCCTGTCGTGGTGAGACGTGGAGCTCGCAGCCGTCGCAGTGCGGCGTGTCAGTGCATTTCACTGTGTTTGTGTGCTGAAGGCTTCATGATCAGCCGCACTGATTTAGTTATTCATATTTAACACAGACTCTATCGTGAATGATTCAGAGCTCGCTCTCCCTGATCAGCAGAGATATCGAACACAGTTTATTAGAAAACAAGCTCCGCCCACAAATGCTCAGAGCCACGGGCGACCGTGGCTCAGGGGATTGGGATGCTCATCTGTAACCGGAAGGTTACCGGTTCGATCCCCCAGCTCTCTCTGTCCTGGTCGTTGTGTCCTTGGGTAAGACACTTCACCTACCGCCTACTGGTGTTGGCCAGACGGGCCGATGGCGCGATATGGCAGCCTCGCTTCTGTCAGTCGGCCCCGGGGCAGCTGTGGCTACACCCGTAGCTGCCTCCACCAGTGTGTGAATCAATAGTGGAATTGTAAAGCGCTTTGGGTGCCTTGAAAAGCGCTATATAAATCCAATCCATCATTATTATCTCCGTGCATGTGGATCCATATCTGCAGGAAATCTGCTGATTTCAGCAGAGAGGAAGTCAGAGTAGGATAAAGTGATTTTTCATGTTTATTATGTGAAACATGGAGCTGCACAGGATCTGAACCATGACCTGCAGTTTAACAGTTCATTGATTCACTGATGTGCAAAACTCTTCGATGCTGCAGCACCAGAGGCCGTCGCAGGGGGCTGGTGCCACCCCTGCCCCCCTCCTGGACACACTCGAGTTAACACATGGCCAGAGGAGACACTGACACTCAGACCACGGAAGGAACCAAGGAGGGAAATGAAAAAGGACGCTGTTTTTCACTCTTCTTCCTCTCCCTCGGCTCGTCGGGCCGTCACAGAGCTGCTGTCACGTTTTTGTCTTACTCTGAATGCAAGATCGCAAACTCCGTGTCACTTCCTCTGATCTTCCCTTTCCCATCAAGTTTTATGTCTTTACTGGATCCATCTTCATCCTTTCAGCAGCTTTTTTCTTCCACTCCAGCGCTGAAAAAAAGCTCAAATTCTTCTTTGTCACAAACACTCATTTATTCCCCTCTGAGTCCAGAAAACAAACATCAAAGTAAAAACAATCTGTGGCTTTTCTTATGTCACTTCCTGTTTGTATGCTTACAGCAGCGTGCGTGCTCAGATCACCGAGGAACCCGGGGAGCCTGTCAGACAGACAAAGAGAAGTCAGAGGAAATCAGAGGAACAGGTCTGATGGAGAGATGGATCCACATCATGCTCGGTGTGTGGGAGGAGGTCAGGAGGAGGTCCAGCAGTCTGCAGCCATCTGTGAGGACGCTACAGGTCAGTCACTGCTGTTGGAGAGCTTTGATCAACTGATGAGTCCGATCCACCGTGCAGCAACATCTGGAAACATCAGCTTCATGTTTCAGCATGACAATGATCCAAACACAGTGAAGGCACAGCTGGATAGAAACACACGGGGGAACAGAGCCAGACCTCAGCATGACTGAAGCAGCGTGGGATCATCCTGACAGGGAAACATCCAGAAGAGCTTTGAATGTCCTTCAAGGAGCCTCAGCAGGCTGTTAGTGAAGGCGAGTGCACAGCAGTCAGACTATAATGAAGAGATATTTTTGTTTCCAGGTGAAAACTACTGACTGAGACGTCAGTCACACGTGAAGCTCCTGCTGGGCTTTAACGCCACTGCTGATGCCTGCTGGAGGTACAGATTAGAAACTGGAGCCGTCGACGGAGGGCGTCCTGTCCCAAACGCTTAACAGACCAATCAGCACGTGTTAGCAGGACGCCAGTGATTTATGGGTGTGGTGTCAGCAGTGATGTGGGCCTTGTATCAGACCGTTGGGGTGAAGAAAGTGCTGAGCCAGAGTCAAAGTTTCTGTTTTCCTGTCCAGCCACAGTCAACGGACACCAGAACGAGGGGCCGCTAACGAGGATTGGGCATGTGGAAGTTTGTGAGACACGCCGACCCCGGGCGGACGCCCACAACCCACCGAAGACAGTGTAGTCTACATCTGCTGTGGCCAACAGCTCAGGATCCTCCAGGAGGAACGAGCTGTGGAGCAGGACAGCGACCAGCTTAGCCTCCTGCTGCCGTGAAACGAAGAAAGTGGAAGATGAACGAAACGAGGCAGAATATTTGGCCTTCAGAGAGAAAAGCTGAAACTTCCGTTTGGTTTTAAGGCCAGTCCTGCAGCATCTCATCCAGGCGTGGCCCTCACATACAGACTGAGCTTATTGCTGTCAGTGTTCATGCTCCGACTGAGAAAGCCATGAAAGCAAAGCTGATATGTGAGATGTTCGCACCATTTAATCTGTTGGTGACTCATGAAGATCATCGTGGCTGAAATCATGTTTGTGCTGCAGCAGAGATTTTATGGCTTCCCATCAACATTTTCATGCTCGGTACACAGACCGACGATCATCACTGGAATAATTGCAACAACACAAACAGACATTATTACTGAGCTTCAGAACCTTCATGTGACTCACTAACACAAACATGTTTCTGCCCGCGAGGCCTCTGATTAGTTTCTGTCTGTGATTATTAGCCTCCTCCTGCACAGCTGTTTAACTCATTAGCTCATTAGTGTGTAAACACATACACGCACACGCGCACGCACACACAGTTGGTTTTTGTTGCTATGTACACAGCTGTCCCGTCCTGTCATTTGTTCCTGTCGGCTGCTCGGCGGCGCTGAAGCTCTAGAACTTACTGATAGAAAAAACATCACATGAAAAATCTTTATTTAAACTCTGAAACAAATGATGACGATGACCATAATCGCCACCATCCTGACCCCACAGAGGAGAAAGAGCTTCAGCATCGAGGACCTGTGACATCTCAGCGAGCACACACCTGCGACAGGTGAGACACTCTGATGTCACAAAGCAAAAATGTGGAGGAGACCCAGAAGGTTTGAAAGAAACTAACAGATCAGGAGGGTGAAAGTAAAACTCTGTGATGCCTGGTGATACAACGAGGCTGAGTGTAACCCTCCAAACATTCCCAGGGAGGACTTCCTGTGACCTTAATACGCAGCCAAGCACAGGTGTGGGTCACACAGGTACGACAGCGCCTCTCTCTCTCACCTCTCTCAGGGCTGCTTGTAGTGTGATTTTCTGTCCCGATGCTCCCACAGTGATGATCTTCCTCCGACGAGCCTCGCATCGCTCAGTTTGTCATAGAATAGAAAGTCTAGATTTGAAATCCTCTCTCAGCTGATGTATTCGCAGTTTGGAAAAGCGCTGCTCTGCACAGAATATTTCTCACAGGTTGGACAGGAGCTGATCGGTTTACTCAGGAAGGCCTGCACCATGAAGCAGGACTTCCTCTCATCCACGCAACCGTAGGTTTCCACAGGTATGGAGCCACTGCCTACTGACCAATCAGATCTCTGGAAAATAATGGTGTCACCATTCCTGAAGATCCCTCGGAGCTGCGAGTGCCACAGCAGGAGGCCCAGAGGTTTTCAGAGTGTTTGATGATGTTTAATGCAGACACATAATTCTACACCAGTCTTATGGATCAATAAACATGAATATGATGAATGATGATCCTCTAAATTTGTGACACGCCATTTCCTCTCCAGATTACGAGTCATCTGCTTTAGGCTACGTGTTTGAGAATTATACCACGGAGTCAGGTACTTCTGATTAGAGACCTTAGTTTTCACAGGAGCTACAGTATCCAGAGTCGTACGTAGTGAGGAGGAGAAATTATTAACAAGATGATCGACCTCTGTTGGAGCAGCGTTCAGATAGCTGCTCTGCTCTGTGTTGGTACAGGGCATTGAAGATGATAACAGTGGGTGGATTATATTCTTAAACTTAGTTACAGCGCTTTCAGAAAGACATCTACTGTGATGAAGTCTACTCTGTAATCAATTATTGTAAATGTTATCAGGAAATGATCAGACAGGAGAGGGTTTTCAGGAAACACTGTTAAATGTTCAGTTTCTATGCCATATGTTAACACAAGATGTAGAGTGTGATTAAAGTGGTGAAGCCAGTTGAGAATCACACCTGCAGTCAGTAAACATCAAACTTCAGTTTGACTTTGATATCAGAGCAGCTGCCAACGCTTTGTGAATACAGCCTAACAATCAGTGTGTTTTTATCTCTGTGCTGTTTGACCAACATGTATTACTGCAGGCAGTGGCTGAGAGCTCACGTGTATGAAAGCACAGCGGTCATGTTAAGCACATTATGATGAGTAAACACTCAGTGAAGGCTAAAAACAGCTGATGGAGAGTTTCAGGGTTTCTTTCTTATCATAAAATGTTCATGCTAAAAATTGTTTTTCATGTTTTTCAGGAGTGATTAAAGGAGACACAGCACAGTGAAACCTCAGCATGTGGAGTCCACAGCTCCAGATAAACATTTCCACAGAGATGAATAAATCACCGCTTAATATTCACAGACATTAAAAAGAACCAGATGCTCCTGCTGACTCCAAACAGGAGTCGCTATCATGGTCTGGCCTGCAGGACGGTGACGCTCCCTCTTCATCTCACTGGCCAAATATGGATCCAAGTACGGTGCAGCTAAACTAACTGCTGGGCTTGGACTGCACTGCATTTACACTGTGTTAGGCCTTCAGACGCTCAGCATGCATGATCAGGAAGGCCTGTACAGACAGCTGCATGCACACGAAGCATCGACGCTGTGACAGTGCACAGAAACAAAGTCGAAAAATCTACAGGGTGGATCATCATTATTAATTAGTTCAACATTATCCGTCCAGAGTCCACAGGTGTGCATTAGGAGGCCGTTCTGACTCAGTGCTGGGGTGAAAAAGTCCCACTGAGCGCGCTCACAGATTACTTGGTACTCTTACGTTTGTTCTAGCCGATGCTGTGAAAAGAACACGAGAGAAGAAAAGAAATGCCAAAGCAGATCAGGATGTGTGGCTAGCAGAGGAAACCCCATGAGCAGGGGGGCGAGGGGAACGCAATCTTCTGTGAAGCCTGTGCCTCGCTGCAGTGGCAGCTCTGTGTAAGTCACTGTCACTGCTTGTAACTCATATCAGAGCAGGCTCATCTGACCCCCCCACCGCCTCACATTCAAATCACTGTCCGTCTTAAACAAAGCTGCTGCACGGCAACGCCTCCTGACAATCACCGTTACAGCGTGAGGTCAGCACGCCATGGTGTTACCGTCAGAGTTTTCACTGCAAGTGTCTGCAAACAGGAAGTCTGCACGAGGAAAAAAAGTTTCTGTATCCACAGACACCTTACTTTGGTGTAACGGAGGAAAAAAGTCCACATGTGTGACTTTAATGGCACCACCTTCGACTACCCTTTGGCTTCTTCTAGGTACACTTGCACACCATTTTTGACTGGGCTGGTAGGTCGTTCCATCCTGGAGAGATAACCACAGACCTTCTGTGGATGTAGGCTTCCTCACATCCTTCTGTCTCTTCATGTAACCCCAGACACACTTGTTGAGACCAGGGCTCTGTGGGGGCCGTACCATCACTTCCTCTTCACGATGAAGATAGTTTTTAATGACTTTGCCTGAGTGCTCGTTGGGCTCGTTGTCCTGCTGCAGAATACATTTGGGGCCCATAAGCAATAATTTATATTTCTGAAAGCTTTCTTTGTTTGCAGCACTTTTCCCTGTATGTCCAAAACAAACTTCTAAAGTCAAACAGCAAAGACATTATTTAAAGTCAGCTCATCTCTCCTTCAAGGTGGTCTCCTGCTGCAGCTCTGGAGCTCTCCCAGCACTGCTGCTGTTCAGTGTGTGAGTGCGGGATAGATCCAGGAAGTCCAGGGACTGATCTCACGCAGTCGCTGAAACACTCCTGGCGTATGAAACCTCACATTCAGAGTTTTGTGAAGTTTAAATCTAACTTTGTGGACTTATTCATATTAGAGTCTGAGCTTTACTCTAATCTACGCCCCTCAGCGTGCCCTTATATCTTGTGGAGCCTTTGTCTCTGTGTTCTTGCTATGTGCTGTTTTATTTTGTAGTACCTCGCTTTTACTTTGACTTCCTGTGTGTCATTATTAGCTTCTCAGCTGCGGCGTCTCCGCTCTGTGTATATACAGATATACAGACTCTCTGATAACGACTTTGAGCTCCGTAACAAACAACAAGGATTTGTTAGCCTGTCGTGTTGCTGATCAGGACAGGCTGTGATGTCACAGGTTTGTCCTCAGGTGAGTGTTCTTCAGGTTATTTCAACGCCGCTGACTGGCAGCGTTAGCCATCTTTCCCCACACACTCCAAATAACTTCCTGAAGTGTAAGCGAGTTTTTTAAATGATCACAGTGACGGTACCAAAGATTGTAAATGTGTGTTTGAAGGGTGGCCTGATCAAAGAAGCCCCACGGAGACATCGAGTGCTGCAGACGCTATAAAATACACACCAGTCAAACGAAAGGTTCCCGCAGATCAAAGGAGGATCTGATCGGAGCTTTCTTTGTTTGGACATAAACAGAACGAACTCGTTTGTTTTCTCAGTCAAACACTTGCATGTTTTCTCTGATCGTTTTTAATCTGTGTGTTTAAACTCAGCGTCAGTGTGATCATTCTGCAGCTCGACTGGTGACCTGCAGGAGATCAGCGAGCGACGTGCTGATACGCCCGAGGTCGCTTTCATATTAAACACAGAGTACGACTCATGTATTTACATTTAGTTTGGATGGGAGTTTCTTTTCTGTGACCTACAGAAGTCCTAAAAACCACAAAATGAGTCTGAGAAGAGCTCCTCTCCTCGCGCCCGATCACGTGATGCAACCACAGATCAGCTTGAAGTCCTGAACAAGCACTTTGTCCTTTACCAAGTCTGCTTTCATGTAAAGACGGACGTCGCTGAAGGCGTGAAGTAGTGATGTGTGATACCACTGACTTCCTTTCCCATCCAATTCCAAGTAAAATTCAGGGTGATATCGATGATACTGATCCGATGCTCTGTACAAAAACGTACTGTGTTCAAATTATAGCTTCATAATGATTACAGGACATCAGGCAACTTGTTCTTATTCTTTAATTATGAAGAATTATCACATAGAAATAAAAAACCTGAAGTTGTGTGTTAATTGATGCTGTCTGCACACGTATATCTTTTCATTTGACATGAATATACTTGCCTGGACAATTCAACATTAACACTTTCCCTCATTCACAGTAGTGCTGTGCCACACTGCAAAGGCAATCAGGCAGCTAACTGGGGAAAGGGTGGTGTGCTGTGACTCATGAGGTGAAATCTCTGAACACATTTTAATCACCACTATGTCACTGTGATTGTTGCTTTCCACAATAATTAACACAACAAAACACACCTTTCAGCTCGTCATGTGTTTTGAAACGGGGTTTTGGTATGTTTTGGATACTTCCTAAAACAATATATGAAAGTGGCCACTTTCATGAGTGAATCATATCAGCCTTCTAAGTTCACGATATGAAGTAGGCCACATCTTTTATAAGTTTTTTCTATTTCTTTTCCATATGGGTATTGGACTTGAATGATAAAAGCAAAGTATTGATCCGATACCAATACTAGTGTTGGTATCCTTACTATCGACATTTGGATCGATCCGCATGAAGCCTGCCGTCCAGGTGAGAGTGGGCCTGCTGCTCACCTGGTCTCTGAGGACTTCATGCTGTCAGTTCAGGTCTTATTGATGAAAGCCTCATTTTGAAGCCAATACAGAGCCGATACTTTTAACCTTTTAAAGGCAGATGATGCGGGGGAGAGCAGGGGTCACGACTTATGTGATGAATCATCATCTGTAAATTATTAACACATTTCAATGACCCTGTGATTTACATCAGCGGTCCCCAACCCCCGGGCCTCGGACCGGTACCGGGCCGTGAGTCGTTGAGGCTCAGGTGTGAAATGTCTGGTTTTCAGGGTTTTTATCGGTTTTCAGTGTTATTTTGTTATCGTTTTTATCGATAACTCGGGTTTCCTTGGTCTTTTCACGTGTGTTATGAATAAATCTTCTTTTTTTCGGTACCGGTACTAGTTTTATTTTGTTGTATTTATCCGCGACACCTTAAAGGCCGATCTGTGAAAATATTGCCGGGCACAAACCGGTCCGTGGTGCAAAATAGGTTGGGGACCGCTGTGTTAGACAATAAAGCACACCTTTCATCTTTTATTTTGAAATGTGCCTGTCAAAGGCTCAGCTTCTGTAGTTTCAATGTGCTTCAGGCTATAAATCAAAACACTTCATATGTATATAACACAGTTCGGTGGGGGGCAGAAACAAAATATCGATGCTCCTCTTTGGCAGTTACCAAAAGGCTTTGGGGGCTTTACTGCGGCCCTCTGGACGGGAGTGCAGCTGACACTGAATCATAACATAATCCAGGACAATAGAGTCAGTCTGCACTGCAGAGACGGTGTTTTCCTGTAAGCTAAACCCGACACATCCTCAGGGAGGACGTGACGCTCACTCCAAGGCCTTTACTCCGAGACAATTCCAGAATAAAAGCTGGAAATGAGCTCACTAAATCAGCGTTAAATGTGTACCAGCTGACACTGGCGGCACGAACCAGACCGGCTCCACCTGATGAAATAAGAAGTCCGGGGAGGCTGAGCTCGCGGGAGCTTTGAAGAGCGTGTTCAGGATAATGAGAACAGGCGTTATTTACCTGCTGGGAGTTTCTGCACTGAGAGTCCATCCAAATGTCAAACAGTCTATTATCTGCAGCTCATCACACCTCCTCCTCCTCCTCACAGCTCCTTTCGCACCTCCTTTTCTTCTTCTTTCTCCCGACCCTGTGCAGCAGAAGCTTGTCAGCGTCCCACCCACACGCAGCCTTCCAGAAACCATAACGTAACGATGGGGCAGATATCGATTTGTTGTGTCTGTTTTTATGGATTTTTATTGCAGATTTGAAATGCTCCAAAGTGCCATCCACATAATGGTGCACTTTACCTGCAGTGAGATAATTAGAACAAGATGTCCTTTAAAACCATTCTGACATCATTCTGCTTTCCAGAGGAGCCATATCCCCGCCGCAGCATTTAGCCACCCACACGGGCGTGCAGCTCCTCCGCTGTCCCTGCCATAGGTAACAGGATTATTGAGCACATGCACACCTGTCCTGATTGTGAGCATGACACGTTTTTTGTCCTGTGAACCACATTCAGAGTCAGAAACAGGTCTGAGGGATGCATGTGGATGAGTTTCGGTCCTCAGGTCATCAAGCTGCTTACGTCCACCAGGTGGACAACCGTTATTGGGGGATGTGGTCCAGATTTAGAGCGATGGCAGAAAGACTCGATAACCCAGAGAAGAGCAGAAGCCTCGCAGCTACGAAACTTCAGAACAGAGCGAGATTAGCCTTCCACGCTGACACTCACCTGTGTGTGTTCAGCCTTCAGAAAACTGCCTGAAGGGAATCGCTGCTGCCTCACACAGTCCACAGCCAATCAGAGTGCTGGATCACAGGGCTCGCCTGAATGTTGGGGTTGAGTCCTTCCTCTACTATATAAAGCACCTGAGGTGGGTATTGATGTGATTTGGGCCATTATAAATAAAATGGAAAGAAATCAAATGGAATAGACTCGTCTTTGTTGTTCTGACATTCTGTGAGCGTGAGTAAAAGGTTTGATTGTTGTTATCCTGCCGGCCGGCTTGCATTTCAGCCTGTCACCCTGCTATGAAGCTTCAGCAGAAACAGACCTGGCCCGTCACTGAAGAGAAGCTAAATGGATTATAAACTAATATCCAGTCAGAGACAGAACGTGGGACAGATGACGGACAGCCAAACAAATGAATCTCCTTGTTTTATCTCCTGCACCCTCATTACTGTCTGGGTTTCTATCCAGCAGCACACTGACCTGTCGCTGCCCTGAGTCTTTGTAGTGCCTAATGATGGCGTTACACGCCGTTACAGCAGGTGATTAAAAACGTCATCCATTAAAAACTGAGCAGAAGACAAGGATGAAATTACAGGAGAGAAAGTGATGAAACAAAGACTCCAGAGCCTGCCTGAGGTCCACTTCACTCTCAGCACAGCAGCATGTTCAGTCATTAACGCTCACAGTCAGAGAGCAGTCCTTTTAACGTCACAGCTTTGGGGAAATTAAAGAGAAAAATACATTTCATGTTGTTTCAAAGCTCATCCATCCTCCCACAGCTCGTACTTATTATTCTGTCTTCAGGAGCTTGAACACGATGATAGAAAAGAAGCATGAAAGCTCTGATTGCACAGTAAGCATTAGCAACAGGAGCAGGTTTTCCCTGTGATCCTGGGAGCTGTGGTGTCCCTGGTTGGGTCTCTTAATCAGCCCCACAGGAGGGGGCAGACAGAGGGCCAATCAGGACAACTTTCGGCTACTTCTGAAACCAGTCTAAACATAATTATCACTAAGTAATTGCTGCTACTTCCAACCTATTTTGCGCATTTCACTAAACCCTTCCGGTGGTTTAAGACCAAACAGTGTTTTCTCACCCTCAGTCGTCTTTTGCTGGTTGTTCAGGTCGTCTGGCTGGATCCCAAGGTCGTGGACCAGAAATGTTCACCGGCCTGGACCCGAATTTCACGTCCCAGGTCTTTCACCTCTACCTGGAGAGGGCTGTCGACAGACTTCAATGCTGGCTTCCCACGACGTCAGGATACAGCAGTCAGACCTTGGATTGGAGTCACAGAGACGTGTCTGTTGTTTCCATCGCTGAGCTCGAAGGACCAATTTAAATGACAGGGGATTTCTGTTTTTACTTCCGGCGCCCCCCGTGTGCGGCAGCCTGTTACAGCAGCTCTGCTCATTCTGAGTTTCTTTCTTTCTTATCTTTTTTCTCGTAATTTTTTTATAACTAACGTATTAGTAATTAGACTCTGCAACCATGTTCTACCGTTTTGTGCTAGTCGTTTTTCTCAGTTTATTTCTACTTTTTTCACCCGTGTCTGGGGACCCAGAGCAGAGATCCTTTGTTTACAGTAAGGATCAGCTGTTAGCGCTGAGTCCTGCAGCGGTACTGCCGGCGGACAGACCCGATATTCCCAGCGAGCTGAGGAGGAAAAGACGGGGGTGTCGTGCTGGGAAGGAGCGCCGTCGCCCGAGAAGGAGACGTTATCGACCATCTCTTCCTTCTGTAATTATTGGAAACGTAAGATCTTTGCCCAATAAGATGGATGAGCTCATGTCGCTAACCTGGTCACAGAGGGAGTACCGGCAATGTAGCATCATGATGCTAACGGAGTCGTGGCTAACATCGCTAACTCCGGACACAAGCGTGACACTACCGGGATTCCAGCTGCTGCGAGCGGACAGGACCAGAGACAGCGGTAAGAGGAAAGGAGGGGGACTGGCAGTTTTTGTGAACGACAGATGGTGTAACCCTGGGCACATCACTGTAAAAGAGCAACTCTGCAGCAGAGACATTGAGCTGTTAGCCGTTAGCATGCGTCCGTACTACCTGCCCCGGGAGTTCTCGCATGTTATCGCGATAACAGCGTATGTCCCCCCCTCGGCCAACGCGGATGCAGCCTGTGACTCTCTCCACTCAGTGGTCAGCAGACTGCAAACACAATCACCGAGAGCCCTTCTCATAATATCAGGGGACTTCAATCATGCCTCTTTGGACTCCACACTGCCCACCTTCACCCAGTATGTGACCTGCCCAACCAGAGTCAATAAAACACTGGACTTACTGTATGCCAATGCAGAAGAGGCTTACAGTTCATCACCTCTCCCTCCCCTGGGCAGATCTGATCACAACCTGGTGCACCTTGTCCCTGTGTATGAGCCCTTAGTGCGCAGGGAGCCACCAGCCACCCGCACAGTGCAGAGATGGTCAGAGGAGAGCGAGGAGGCTCTTAAGGATTGTTTTGAGTCGACTGTGTGGGAGGTGATTTGTGACGACCACGGTGAGGACATCGACAGCCTTACTACATGCATTACTGACTATATAAACTTCTGTGTGGATAACACTGTACCTACCAGGACTGTACGGTGTTTCTCCAACAACAAACCTTGGATTACCCCAGAAATTAAAACCGTCCTCAAGCAGAAGAGGAGGGCCTTCAAATCCAGAGACAAAGAGGAGTTGAAAAGGGTGCAGAGAGAGCTGAGGGGACTGATAAGGAATGGGAAGGACAGCTACAGGCAGAAGATGGAGAACCAGCTTCAGCAAAACAACGTTGGTGAAGTCTGGAGAGGCCTCAGAACCATCTCGGGCCACAAACAGCAGAACTCTCTGCCTGGGAGGGATGTGAGATGGGCAAATGAACTGAATCATTTCTTCAACAGATTTGACTCAGCCATGAGGCAGTCTGCAACATCGGCTGCAGACTCACCCACCCCCACTGCTGCTGTTCCACCTCAGACACTTCACACCTCCTCTATTCACCCTGCTCACTCCCCCCCACCCCCAACAACAGCATCCAATACACACTCAACACAAGGCTCCAGCCTGTCTCTCTCAACCACCCAGGTTAGGAGGGAACTGAGGAGGATTAATGGCAAGAAGGCAGCGGGTCCAGATGGCATCAGCTCGAGGGTCGTCAGGTCCTGCGCGGACCAACTGTGTGGGGTGATGGAGCACCTCTTCAACCTGAGCCTGAGGTTGGGAAGAGTCCCACAGCTCTGGAAAACCTCCTGTGTTGTACCAGTGCCAAAGACTTCAAGCCCCAAGGACCTCAACAGCTACAGGCCGGTGGCTCTGACATCCCACCTGATGAAGACCCTGGAGCGGTTGGTCCTGGCTCAGCTTCGGCGCCTAATAAGCTCATCACTGGACCCACTTCAGTTTGCCTACCAGCCCGGCATTGGAGCGGATGATGCCGTCATTCACCTCCTACATCGTTCCCTCGCTCACCTGGAGACCGCTGGAAGCACTGTGAGAATCATGTTCTTTGATTTCTCCAGTGCCTTCAACACCATTCTTCCCTCGGTTCTAAAGGACAAGCTGGTGAACTCTGGAGTGGACCATCACCTCACTACCTGGATCCTGGACTACCTCACCGACCGACCACAGTATGTGAGGACTCAGGGCTGTGTGTCGGACAGGGTCGTCTGCAGTACGGGGGCCCCACAGGGAACGGTTCTGGCTCCGTTCCTCTTCACCATCTACACTGCAGACTTCTCCCACAATTCCACCCAGTGCTTCCTGCAGAAGTTCTCTGATGACTCTGCAATAGTCGGCCTCATCACTGATGGGGACGACAAGGAGTACAGAGGTCTGACCCAAGACTTTGTGGACTGGTGCCAGCTGAACTACCTCCAGATCAACGCCAGTAAAACCAAGGAACTGGTGGTAGACTTCCACAGGCACAAGCATTCTCCACTGCAACCACTGAACATCCAAGGTATGGACATTGAGGCTGTGGACAGCTACAGGTACCTTGGTGTTCATCTGAACAATAGACTGGACTGGACTCATAACTCAGACGCCCTCTACAGGAAAGGGCAGAGCAGGCTGTACCTGCTGCGGAGACTCAGGTCGTTTGGAGTGGAGGGCCCACTCCTGAAGACCTTCTATGACTCTGTTGTGGCTTCTGCTATCTTTTATGGTGTGGTCTGCTGGGGCGGCAGCATCTCTGCTGGGGACAGGAAGAGACTGAACAGGGTGATCCGAAGGGCCAGCTCTGTTCTAGGATGCCCTCTGGACCCAGTGGAGGTGGTGAGTGACAGGAGAATGGCGGCTAAGCTGTCATCCCTGATGGACAACGTCTCCCACCCCATGCAGCAGACTGTGACAGCACTGAGCAGCTCCTTCAGTGGGAGACTGCGGCACCCACGGTGTGGGATGGAGAGATTTCGCAGGTCTTTCCTCCCCACTGCTGTCAGACTCCATAATAAAGACTTTAACTGAACAAGCACACACATCCACACATATGCAATAATACTAAGTGCAATAATCCTTTCTGTCATCGTTGTATTTTTACTCAGTTGTATATAGTATTTGTATTTGTATTCTATTTTTATCTTATTGTATATTTATTTTATTTTATTCTACTGTGTATATAGTATTTTATTTTATTCTATTCTGTACAGTTGTGTACTGTATTTATTCTTATTGTATTCTAATTTTTGCCTCATAACTTTTGCACTGTCCACTTCCTGCTGTGACAAAACAAATTTCCCACGTGTGGGACTAATAAAGGTTATCTTATCTTATCTTATCTTATCTTATCTTATCTTATCTTATCACCCCGTAGTTCTTCAGCTAAGACACCTGAGTTAGAAAATTGTCATTGTCCTGTCACAACCACACCTCCCTGATTGGTTTACATACTCAGGTCTTTAGTGGGATCCTGGAAGAGCTTCTCCTGGGAAACTTTTTTTGGGTCACGCCTGGAGGAGGGACTTATTTATTTATTTATTTAGGACAGTGCATGTTAATGAACATAAATGTAAAAAAAAATTACATGAATGTAAACATGCCAGATTATAGCCAAAGGCTAATTTCCATCTGTTGTCCTTAAACATTAAAAAATAGACATAATAATTCATAAAAATTCATCATTCATTCATAATAAAAACTCCATCACCAAACTTACACATACACACCATTCTGTTCCCAAATAAAACATTAAAACTATACAACTCATACATGATCACACACTTGATTTGTCCATAACCAGTTTTTAACCTTTGCCTTAAACAAACTGAGTGTAGAGCATTCTCTAATGGGTTGAGGAAGACTGTTCCACAGATGGCCACCCTGGACAGAGAGGACGTTCTGCCCAAATGCTGTCCGTCTGTGGGGTATAAACAAGTCTCCTCGGATTGAAGCTCGAGTGGTCCTGTCTGAGCTTTCTTTATGCCTAATGAACTGCTTTAGTGGTGGTGGAGCAAGGGAGTGTAAGACTTTATATATTAAACACACTCTTTTAAGTTTCACTAAGTTATTGAAGTTCAGTAATTTATGTTTTTTTAACACATGACAGTGGTGGGAGGTCGGTTTTTTGTCAAGTAGTTTTAAACTTCTTTTATAAATGTTTTCAATAGTTTTAAGTGTTGTTGGACAAGCAAGTGACCAGGACGTCAAACAATAGTCCATATGAGAGATGATCATTGAGTAAAAATAAGTTTTTGCAACATTCATATTTAAATTATTACGTATATGATTAAAATTTCGATTATTAAATTTAAGTACCTGGGACACTTTATTTATGTGACTCTTGAAGGATAATGTTGGGTCTAGAATGACCCCAAGATATTTAAATTCTGGAGCTAATTCAAGCTCTACTCCATCCAGGAATACGTTTGACTGCTTCAAGTTTCAGGGGCGTTTTGAAAAATACATGCAGACAGTTTTTGAGGTGTTCAACATTAGGCATGAGTCCTCCAGCCAGCTCTGCATTAATGCTAAAGCAGCTGTAAGATCTTTTGCCACCTGCTGGACACTATTTGCTTGCGTATATATAACTGCATCATCCGCATACATTTGAGCAAATATATTTGGACAGACTTCAGGTAAGTTATTGATAAAAAGAGAGAACAATAAGGGCCCAAGAACAGATCCTTGAGGAACCCCTGTATCACAGTCTAAATATGGAGATTTAACTCCATCCAACACCACACACTGTTTCCTGTGTGAGAGATATGAGGCAAACCCCTGAAGAGCCTGACTGGAGATATTAAACTGAGTCAATCTGGACAACAATATCTGATGGTTTACAGCAGGGTTGTCAAACTCAAATACACAGTGGGCCAAAATTCAAATCTGGAACAAAGTCGCGGGCTAACATTAATATTTATTTTTAAAAAAATCTTCCTCCAGATATGAGAATGAATCTTTTCTTATGGACTTGAACACGTTTTGCTGAAAAACTGAATATGGAACAAGCAAAGCTTAATACTAAACAATATATATATTAGCTGTATAATACCAGTAGGCCAGCTCTAATAGTCATTTGGTATGGCTTCGCGGGCCAAATGTAATTAGGCTGCGGGCCAAATTTGGCCCGCGGGCCAGAGTTTGACACCTATGGTTTACAGAGTCGAAAGCCTTCTTCAGACTGAACCTGATCTGAACCACAGAGGTGTTTTATGGTTGGACTCCGACGTAGATCAGGGTCATCCAGAACACACACACTGTTCCAGCCTCACAAGTGCACTCGATACCACAGCACCACACGCCAATGAGTGACTTTGATCACGAATCGTGCCATCTGTAGCCTTACCTCCTGTACAGCTGGCTGTAAGGAGATCAGTCTCTGTTTCTGAGCAGAGCTCCTGCTCCTCCACAGGAGGCGATCAGGATCCTTCCTTTGGAGGATTGTTAACCGTGCCCAACCATGGGAGGAGACCCTACTTGTGGCCTGGGAGTGGCTCAGGACACCCCAGGAAAAACTGGAACACTACGCCACCACGACTGACTGCAGACCTGTGAAAGAGGATGGATGGACCTGTGAGTACACCCTCGAGACAATGCTGACATTAAACAAGAGCTCTGATCATAAAGGTCTCTCCAGCACTCTCATTAAAGGTCCCAGCAGCTTTTCTTCACTTTCCACAAAGAAGAGAAATGTTAGTGTTGGAAAGATGGCGTAAAAAGTCTTCATCGACAAGTTCAACCTGAAGGTGAGTCTTCATCTGATGACAGTAAGAAATGTGGATTCTCTGGAGTAATGTGAGTCCTGATAAGTCTGATCATGTGATATGAGTCTGTGAAAGTCAGTCAGCCAGCTCACCTGTGTGGATGCAGGCTGTTTAACACCACTGCAAAACCACTACAAAAACATTCATCTTGCAGAATATGCCTGTGTAATTATCAACAGATCACTTCCTGCCTACACTTAACCAGAAACACACCAAACAAACACGTGTGACCATCTGAGACGTTACCGAGTTTAGAAACACCAAAAACCCACAGTGAACCTTCCCCTGCCCCCAAAACAGATCGCACATTATTTTATATGCATGAGAGATGGTGCAGAACCTGAGCTGAGTGACTCACACTGACACAATGATCCTGTGGTACTTAAGCTTTAAAGTTCAGCATTTTAATAATGTATTAAAATGTAACAAGGACAGGCTGAAAGCCCAAAGTTGGATAGAAGCTCCAATTAAGGTGTAATTAGCATTAACGCAGTGCAACAGGAATACGAGAGATAAAATGAGGCGGGAAGGCAGCAGTGACGTTAATGCAGCCTGAGAGCGGGAGGGCAGGGACACATGAAGCTGTCTGCTGCCGGCACAGCTTCACATTCAAGGCTTTTGGCACCACAAACGATGTTATCCATCCACAGGAAACAGAAAAGCCTGTGCAGTCCCTTAACTCTGCTGAGGGCTCAACAACAGCCGTCCCTTTATGGGACATTTAGCCCAATGAGAAAAAATGACAATAATCAGTTCTGTGTGTAGTTGTACTCGGCCAGTACAGCTGTGCTGCGGGGCAAGCCGTGCACTAAGTGTGCACGTGGCCAACAACACGAGGCCATTCACTCACTGGTTTACTGCGTTAGCTGGGACACATACTTCTGCATAGCTGCACAGTGGGCTCACACGTTATTATTGCAATGAATTTTCAGAGATGCAGAGATCACAGCCTCTTACAAGGATTTAATCTACCCTGAGCGGCCACACCTATCTTACCTGACCAGAGGGCGGGGCTTTGGGGGTTCCTTTGAACACGTTTACGTTTCTTATTGTGTGGTTTCTTTTTCTGCTGTTCACATTACCAACCTGCACTGCCTCATCAGCACGTATATGTAAACTACACACGCGTCCTCCTTCCTCCTCTTACAAGATAAAAGCAAACCTGCCATCTACCCGAGGTTTCAGCTCTGGTTAGAAGATGAATCCAATTTATTTATGAAGATCAACGTCCTGTTAAGTGACACACTTCCTGTCCTGTTTGCTGGTTATTATTTTCGCCTGAAGATACATTTCATGCGACCCAGTTCTTACTGAACTCCATCAGTAAGACAAACTGACATCATCGTGTGACGAAAGCTCGACTGTGGGTAAATCTCTGAACAGATTTCTGGTATTGTGTCAGATTGAATAAAAGGTTTGTCAAACAGACACCCACTCGCGTGACATGATTGACAGCAGGAGGTTAAAGCAGACGGCACGCCGTCTCAGAGAGACAAACTTCACAAACACAAAGAGGAGCTCAGCGTGAGGGGCTCCAGCTGGCCCAGCTTTACGTGACCTGTGCGGATACAACTGCACACCGGGCGTCTGGTCGGGACTTTAAAAAAAAAAGAAGAACTGTTAGTAATAAAAACAGAAACAAGAAAAGGCATTTGTTTAAAGTCCTGTGTGTCTGAATGTGGCTGAAAGTGAAGAAAGTGTCCTCCTCGACAAACCTGAAGCATCGCCTCAGGCAACACCTGAAGACTCCTGCACTGCATCTGCAGAGACAGAAGGCTGGGTTTAAATTTCTCCATCCATCGCCTTCTTCAGAAGAGTGATCACCAATGAAAAGGACCACATCTGGCCCCTCCGCTGTGTGCTGTGACCCAGGAAGCCTTTGGCATCAAGTGTGTGTCGCACTCAGCTTCTCACATGTGGAAGCTTGATCGGGAACCCTTGGTGCCACTTTCTGTAAGAGGACGCTGTGAGCGCGTGTTTCCAAATCATCTGAAACTGGGGGAAGGTCACTTTTCCATCCTGTAGCTGGCAGACGCGAGCCACCTGATTGGTGTGTCCCTACTGCAATCCAACAGACTGAAACAAACATCTGACCACAGCTTAGAGGTGAATGCTGGAAGAACTCCATCCAGTCTTCCTTTCAGCTTCAGCGTGGTTGCTGAATGCCAAACGTCTGTCCGCTGTAGTAACGTCACACAGTCAGTGTCCATGTTGCCGCCACCATCACAGGCTGGTTTCCTGACAGGACACAGGTGTGAGGCGGACAGCGTTCCTCCCGTCACACTCTCTCAGTGATGCTGGCCCGCGAGCCGCTGACCGCAGTTAGAATCGGACTAATAGTCCCAGAAAAAGCACGCGTGACTGAACCTAATGACCTTAATGACAGTTGTGCTGTGTCCAGGCCTCCTGTAAGCTGTGACCGTGTGACACCAACCAGCTGTGTAATATCTGCTGTGCACACACCCCAGCGCTGACCTGTGAGTAACAGTTCCAACCCGCGGTGCCCGAATCCACCCGAAGAAGGTTCACGCACATCGGCGCACAATATTTACACAATATTATTTCCACACTCTCAGATTTAATGTTTGCTTCTTTTTAAGGTCTCTTTTCTCTGCCTTTACTTTAGGTAAGGTAAGGTAAGGTAACTTTATTTATACCTAAAGGCAAGGTAAATTTGCTTTACAGAAAAATGACAGCATTTGACATCCCTTTAAAAACACACATACCTAGTAAATATATAAAACTCACTGTGACACATACTTTAATATTTCGAATCAAAAACAGTTCTTATTTAATTCAGTGACAGCAACGGGGACAAAGCTATTTTTATAACGCTTTGTCCTGCATCTTGGAAATAGAAACCTCCGTCCTGAGGGAAGAAGCTGAAATTCACCCCTTAGAGGATGGGAACCATTTTTAAGGATTGATAAAGCCATCCTCTGTACCTGCTCAGAGTACAGGGAGGCTAAACAAGACTGTGGCTCACCTATCAGACGACTGGACCATCTCACTATCTGATTTAGAGAGTTTTTCTCTGTGACAGAGGTCTGACCAAACCATGCCACCAAACAAAAGGATAAAACAGACTCAATAAAAGAACGATAAAACAAAGTTAAAATTTTTTGGTCAATGTGGAAATGAACAAGTTTCCTAAGGCAATAAAGGTGCTGGTGACCCTTTTTACAAACTGATTTGCAATTTTGATCAAAGTTCAGTTTTTCATTGATTATGGTCCCAAGATATTTATATGATTGTACTTGCTCTATTTTCTGACCTTTAATTAAAGTGACTCCGTGCCCATTTTGTTGTTTCCTAAAATCAACAACCATGTCTTTTGTTTTAGATATGTTCAGCTGGAGATAAGACTCCTCACACCACTGAACAAAGTCATCAATGACTGGACCGTGGTTAATTTCACCCTCTTTCAGTAAGCTGACAATAACAGAGTCATCTGCATATTTAATAATGACCCTGTTTTCATGTCTGCCCTGACACATGTTTGTATAGAGAGTGAATAATAAGGGCGATAGGACGCAGCCTTGAGGAGAACCTGTGGAGGAGAACACTGGGTCAGACAGAACCCCATTTATTCTCACTCTTTGTGACCTGTCAGTTAGAAAATCTAAAATCCAGCCCACCAGGTTTTTCCTGATTTCAAACTGTTCTAAAAGTCTTTTAATTAAAATATGGGGCTGTGTTGTATTAAAAGCCGAAGAAAAATCAATGAAAAGAAGTCTTGCAAAAGTCCCTTTACTCTCTACATGTTTAAGAATTAGATTTAGTAAAGTCAAAAGTGCGTCCTCCACTCCTCTGTTGGGCCTGTATGCAAACTGCATTGGATCCAGCTGACCTTCAGTCTCTTTCATAATCACATTTCTGATGATTTTTTCAAAGACTTTCATGACAACTGAAGTGAGGGCATTTGTATTATTCCTTGGTGTATGACACAGTTTGACCCTGATTTTACTGCTTTAATTTAATCTGATGAGCAGATTTTGTTTTAATTTTATTTTAATTATTATTGTTTTTTAATGTAACGTTTTTTTGTTTCGTTTTTGCTTTACTTCTTTCTCCCAAAACAAGACAAGCTCACAGATTTTTTATTTATCCCCAGTGTCTTGTCTTACAGCAGCTAACGTTTAAAGCTTAGTAACACAGCGTCAGAGGTTTCAGATCAACAGATCGTCTGCGTGATGACGCTCGGATTGTTTCTGTTTCCCTGCATCAGTTTAATCTTTTATTCTGAAGAGTACTTCCTCCCTTTGTGCTGTTCCTGCCCTGATTATCGTCTTGACTGAGTTCACCTGTGCCTCGCCATCCCTCCCTCTGATGTTTTCAGTCTTCATCAGCTTGTTTTATTCCCTATTTTGTCCTGCTTATGTTTCTCGAGTTTTTTTTAATCCATAATAAAAATTATATCCATTTCTTAAATTGATGCACCTGTTTTATTTTTTAAGATTTCAGATGTTTCCTGTGACATCGCTGCACAGTTCTTTGTGTTTACGTTGGTGATGAATGTGCCCTTTCTCCTCAGTGTGACACTTTCTCATTAAAGGGATTTTTAAAGCATCGGGAACGATCGGATGTGATGTCTGATAAAAGCTCGCCTGCTGTTCCCACGACTTCATGTCTGCTTCGTCAGATTTAAAGTTATTATTTTCACCATCTGCCTGCCACTTCCACTTTGATGCGAGTGACTGAGTCAACCTGAAGAAGCTCAGTGTGACGACTTTTCTCCGTGACATGAATCAGAAACACTGATGTTTTCTCCTTTGATTTCCTCCACAGTGGCTCCCAAACGCACAGATCAGCGCAGCGCCAAGAAAGACTCCACTTCATTTTCTCGTCATCGCCCTGAAGCAGCACGAGAGGAGAGGCGGGGCTAAAGGGATCAAACTGTTTGAAAAGCACACACCTTTTGAAGGACGCTTCTCATCTCTCATCAGAAAGCAGGTGGAGAAGGTGGAGGTGAAGTGCGGCAGCTGAAACAGTAATCAGTACTGACAGATGGCTGAAAAAAGCACTCGCTACATCTAAAAACATCCACCCTTCCATTAGCTGCACCCTGTCATCCTTCAGGGTCAGTCGTCAGGCTCAGGTACACCTACAGGTGTCCCTCACTCAACGCTGCCTCACAAAATCACCTCAGCCATCAATCAAAGACAGATCAAATCCTTTTATCTGCCCGTTGTGTGCAGCAGCATCAAGTCGAAGCAACAACAAAGCAAAAGCTTCTAATGCTTAAAAAACATCTGGTGAAACATCTGCCAGATAATGAGCTGAGCAAAGACGAGGTCATCCCTGAAATCCTTCAGTAGAGTGAGACCGTCACACCGATCAGATCACGTGGACAGGTAAAGATGACCAGGACAGACTGATCTCAGATCAGTTTATCACGTGGACAGGTAAAGATGGCCGGGACAGACTGATCTGAGATCAGTTTATCACGTGGACAGGTAAAGATGACCAGGACAGACTGATCTGAGATCAGTTTATCACGTGGACAGGTAAAGATGACCAGGACAGACTGATCTCAGATCAGTTTATCACGTGGACGGGTAAAGATGGCCGGGACAGACTGATCTGAGATCAGTTTATCACGTGGACAGGTAAAGATGACCGAGATAGACTGATCTCAGATCAATTTATCACGTGGACAGGTAAAGATGGCCGGGACAGACTGATCTGAGATCAGTTTATCACGTGGACAGGTAAAGATGACCAGGACAGACTGATCTCAGATCAGTTTATCACGTGGACGGGTAAAGATGGCCGGGACAGACTGATCTGAGATCAGTTTATCACGTGGACAGGTAAAGATGACCGAGATAGACTGATCTCAGATCAGTTTATTTATTTATTATTAGTTTCACTTCATCTGACTCGTGCTTGCCTTTTTGTAAAACATTCATTTGGTGTTTCTGTCACAGTTGGAGGCGTTTTACTTTGGAACGACGTACGTCTGATGTTAGTGGCTTTAAGGTGAAGATGGAGAATTTCAGCTGTCTCTGCCTCCGTAAACACAGCTGCACACCATCGTCCATGAAAGGATGGCACTTCTCATGTTGAGGTCACCAGACGTGTGAGGTCACAGCGGCCCCGTGGATTCCTGTGTAACGCTTATTCGTTTCTCATTTCATCTTCCTGTCCTTCCTGTTTATCTGTCGTCTGTTTGCCGTTTTCGGATGAACGGATGAAACTGCTCTGACTGTGACACTGGCTTGATTTCTTCAAAGCAGCGCGAGCTGTCCAGCGTTTGACCTCCTGTGTTTACTTTCTGCCCAGTTTGACCCATTTAGCAGACGTCAGCCTGTTTAAGGCTCTGATATCTATTCTGTGTGACTTACAGCAGTTATGACATGGTCTGATTTTCTCAGCCAATAAAGGAATATTTCATATATCAGTCGACTCTTCATTCTATCAGACACAGTTATCACAGCTCGTACATTTGCTTTTACACATGTATGTAAGCATTGAGCCAAATTTAGTGATGCCAACATATTAAACAAACAATATTTGTCTCTTATAACACATCTATATATACACTGTCAAAGATGCTTGTCTGTGAGTGAAGATTTAAGGTGACAGGAAATATAAATAACTGCGACTTGAATCTTTGCTGAAACTCAGTGTTTGGCACAGAGTTCAAACTCACTGCTGTAATAACTAATCATGATACATATAATAAATATAATATTGGCCATATTATATTTACATCACCACAGTGAGATGACTTTAGTCTCATGAACAACATCAGCTAATTCTTATTTACTAGCTAATCTTAAATGACTGTTCAGCAGAGACATGAAGCCCAACAATCATGTTTCACAGTCCCGTGGTCTCAGCCTCAGATACTCAACTGATCACACAGAGCTCGTGTAGAAACAAACAAACAAACAAACAAAACATTTGTCTCCTTCATCTCTGTCAAACAAAGCTGTATGAAACGTTTCCAGCTGTTAGTATCATGTTTGCTAGGCAACCTGGGCAGCGCAACAGCGGCTAGACCGTCCCATTTCACAAGCCTCGCACTTCCGGCCTTAGCGGTCTTTGAGTACGTGGCCCGTGTGGACCGTTAAGACTTCGTACTTTAAGGCTGCAGACCCTGAATTGGGAAACAGCCAGAGGGAACATGGAGCCCACAGGAAGACACAGAGACAGACGCCTAATGACTAAAAGCTGAAACATCAGCACAAAACCATAAAGACAACCAAGAACAACGCTGGCTCACAGACCCAGGACCATGACACAGGCGGTAAAAGACGACGCCACACCAAGTGACGGCCTGTGGCAGTAGTTTGTTGTTTTAATAGTATTTGATGTCATTTGTGAGCATATTTGTCACTTACTACTTCATTTTATTTGGGTGGTGTCCTTTTGAACCGATTTTGTTTAATTATTCAGTTTCTGAGCTGCTTTCATTGTGTTTTTAGTTCTGTAATCAGGCATTTCAGAAGCTTTGGGATAAATAAAGAAGACCTTGAATTATGTCACAGAGCGAATGCTAACTCGAATATCAGAATGCAGCATCTGAACTTTTAAACGTCTTCCTTCCCCCTCCCCAACCGGTCGCAGCAGATGGCCCCGCCCCTCCCTGAGCCTGGTTCTGCCGGAGGTTTCTTCCTGTTAAAAGGGAGTTTTTCATTCCCACTGTCACCAAAGTGGTCATAGGGGGTCATATGATTGCTGGGTCTATCTTACAAAATAAAGTGCCTTGACGTGCCTGATGTTGTGATTTGGCACTGTATAAATAAAGTTGAATAGAAAATAAAAAGAGCGTTGTACACCGTGGATGCTTGGGCCGTCTCCGGACACTGTTCACCTCAGACATTTTGTGAATGTTGTAAACAACTTTGGCATCGTAATGAAACACAATGAAGGAAAGATGAACAAAATGAACTTCATGTTCTTCACTAAGACCCGAAACAGCGGCCGAGATCAGAAACCAATCAGGAAAGCGTTTACTGAAATCACGTGAGCAGGAGGCTCAGAGACCAGTCAGACCTCTTTTACATCAGAAGAGTCGCCCCCTGCTGGACAGTAGAGAGCAGCAGGTGTAAGACGCTTAAGCTCCGCCTTTACTTGCCACACCCGAATGCTACGTCCATCCTTTATATACAGACTGATGCCATCCACGCTCCACCTAGCTGAGGCGGATGCCGCAGGTCTCTGAGATGGGACTGTTAACTCTTCCTGAATTACAGAAAAGGACACCATGGATGTATCACCGACAGCCAGCATCTGACAAAACATTAGGTCACTCTCTGAGGTGACAACATGTAGCCAAAGTCGAGATCAGAGATGATGTATGAGGGAGAGATAAACGCTGCAAGCACAGCACCTTTCAGAGACAATTACGTGAGCAGGACTCCCCACCTTTCATACATCGGCTCTCTATTTACCTCCCACAGGAACAACCTCCTCACAGGTAATAGTTCCAAACTGTGGAATAAATTCTCCTGAGCCACAGACGCAGCGACGTGTTGAGTTTTGTGAAATGAGATTGTTTCAGTCCTGGTATAAAGCTTGTTTTTATGTGGGGCCCGGGTGTGAAGTACAGACTTCAGCCTGACCTCCTGCTCCTCTTCCTCTGAGAAACTAAACGATCGTGTTCAACATCAGCACGTTCACTGTCACGAAACAGTCTGAAAGCAAGACTCACAAACCTTCTGTTTCACTCCAGCCTGCAGGTAGAAATGAAAAAGGAAATTTCACCTCTCAGTCTGAGACAATGCTGCAGGTCTGAGCTCCAGACTCTCGTTGAGCCGCATCCATCCATAACTTCGTGTGGGACAGCCTTGTACCCTCACCTCCATTATTTTAACACTCTAAGGTCGGGGTGGGCAAGTCCAGGGTTCAAGGGCCGGTGTCCTGCAGGGTGTAGCTGTCAGCACGCTACATCAAGAACCAAACCTCATCACTCGGAGGGTGGAGGGGGTGGATGTGGGACATCACATGTGATTTTTCACATGAGTAATAAGAGACACGTCTCTGCTGAGGTCATATATCAAACTTTCCACATCAACTAAAACTTTGCTTTCCTGGTTGCCATGGTGACACCTTCCTGTTTGCACTGCACTTCTGACACGAGATGTGTTTCTCACTGAAATTACAAATGTGTGCGTGTGTGCGTGTGCGTGTGTGTGTAACTGTTGCTGTGTGAACGTGAAACAAAAGGCTGATGTGCAGAGAGACCAGCTGCACACGAGACAGTGAATCACACAGCAGTCGACCTGGACTCACACACGCACACACACACGTACACAGACACACACATACACACACGCGCGCACACACGCGCACACACACGCACACACACACGTACACAGACACACACATACACACGCGCGCACACGCGCGCACACACACGCACACACAGCTTCCACCTTCATAATTAAATCTGTAGATCTGCTGTCTGTCATCCTCAGGATGTCAGACAGTCTGAGGCCGCCAGTGTCGCTGACTTATGCACACGCCGTACTTTGACTCTGGCGCCCTGCTGAACGCCGTGTCGCTGGATAAGATGCCAGCAGAGTGACATGTCTGTAACAGAGTCGTGATTTAAAGAAAGCGTCAGCCACAACTGTGTGTGGAGACCCAGGACACGGAGACCCCGGTGGGACAGACGTGCGCTGCCTCAAGCTCAGATTCACGTCAGGTTAGATCTGACAGCTGATCAAAAACAGGCAAACGTGAACGCTTCTGGCCTCACACGGGTCTGAATGTGAACGCAGCGAGGCTGAGAGAGGACCGGTGTTCAGCTCTTTGTTTTCAGCCTTGAAGAATCTGGAAATCTGTGAATGTGCTGAAACTTGAAGTGGATCGTTAATAAAAAGGATTGTTTGTTCTACCGCCTCTGAAAGAGAACACTTCATCTCAGCACACCGCCATCATTATTCTCCAGGTGTGACATAACCCACTCGGGCTTCCTGAGGTAAGCTCGCCTTCACGGTCACTCACAGCTCACGACTTCTTCAGCTAACAGCCAATCGAGCAGCACCGGTGGTTGGTTATCCCCGCCCCCCTCATGCTGTTTCTGTAACCAGCCCGAAACAGCCGTGGCCTCTCCTTTGACATTTCGCTCAGAGCGCCGCTGCTCTGCAGAAACAATTAAATCGATCGTGACCAGGTCTGCTGCTTTGTATTGATCACGGGAGCACTTTGCAGGTTTTCCTGCCGCCTTAGAAATGTCACTGAAAGCCAGTGCGGTGCTGTTATAATCGTCTGTCACAGAGGCATCCAAGCTGTCACGAGGGGCGGGGGGATGACCCAAACGGTCACACGGCGACCCACAAACTGACAAAGAAACCGGCGGAGGAGGACAGTTAGGGCGGGACGCATGAACCTAAAGACAGGAACTGAAAACTTGGACGACACAGTGAAAAGCAGGACATGCATGAAGCTCAAACACGTAGACGAGACAGAGGATGAGGAGGAACATTTGAAAGGTTCGTGGCCTCCAACCAGCCACACTCACATGACTGGTTTCTACCTGTGGGCAGGTACATGGCGGTGAATTGTTCCTGGTCTGATATTAGACTGTTGCAAAGATGTAAAATGTCCTCTGACGTCTGTCTCGTCGAAAGAAGCAGAAGAAAATCCAAACGGCACTATTTCATTAAAACGATGCTTCGTGTTCCTCCTCCTCGCGTGAAACAGAATTTAAGGAATGCGCTGCTCGGATTTCTCCCCGATCAGGAAACCCTTCTGCCTTCAGTGCAACGTTCAGCAGGATGGCAGCTTATCGGGATCAGAGGGGGCTGGAGCCTTAGCCAGCTACCTACTCTGTGAGAGGCGTGGTCCACCTGGACAGGTCACCAATCAGCTACAACCACTCACACCTGAGGATCATTTATATTCAGCAGTTAAGCTAACCCCACCCGCTGCATGTGTTTGGACTGCTGCAGGAAGCCTGAGAGAATCCACGCAGACATGCAAACTCCACACAGAAGGGCCCCGGATTCAAACCTTGGACCTTCTTTCTGTGATGCAACAGTGCAAACCACTGCGCTGCTCCATGCTAATGATGCAAACATTGATATCTGACATGTTTCTGATGTCACATTCCTCGCCTGCTGCCAGCTCCTCTCTGACTCTAACAGGACCTCATTCATTCACACCCAGGAAACACTGTACTGAGATCAGCTGATGAGCAGGCAGTTTCTCTACAGGACAAGGACCTTTGCTATTATCTCCTTTAGCAGAGGAGACACCGGAGCATCCTTCAAGACTGTGGACCTCCTGTCCCATAAGTCAAAGGGATGTGATGCTCACGAAAGCAAACCACCCACATGGCTGACAGAGGCTCACTTTTTGGAGCTGTTCATAATAACACACACACAATATAAAATGTATACTTAATAAAACTCAACAGCACTCTGCTGATATTTAACCTGAAGTCCAGCGTGTTTGAGTGCACAGGCCTCCATCACGGAGGAAACACTGAAACTGTACTGATGCTGTTCAGCAAACCACCGACAGGACGATTCTTCAACAACCTGGACAGGTGAAGGACTCCAGAGACATCCACGAACATTTATCAAATCTAAATGAGAGCAGAAAAGCCCAGGCAGCAGCAGCAGCAGCCACTGAGAGCATGGACACAAGGGGAATAAAGGTTTCAACTCTGCAGCTACACCCACAGATGCAGACATCATTGAGTTTCCTACAAATCACAGTATAAACTGTTAAAACATAAACACACAGCCAACATTAACTACCTCACAGATAAGCACCACCTGGACTTTCATCACGGTGACCGTTCCACGCCACATTCCTCTTTCAGTATGAGCGTTGACAGTCTTACTGGATTCATAACTTAGAGGCCACTGAGTATACTAGCTTAGGCTGGTTGGTTCTGAACTAAAGCAGCCTCGGTGTGTTGAAGGCTGCGTTCTCCCTGCTCGATGGCCGGGTGCTGAAACATGCTGGAGATGGACTGGTTCTTATTTAGGAACAACAAGTAGGCCTGCAGAGCGAGAGCGAAGTGCTCTAATAGGGTGATATGGTACTACAAGGTCATTAAGATAAGATGGGGCCTGATTATTTAAGACCTTGTGTGTGAGGAGCAGGATTTTGAATTCTGGATTTAACAGGAAGCCAAAACAGGAGAAATCTGCTCTCTCCTTCTAGTCCCTGTCAGGACTCTTGCTGCACTTTGAATCACCTTGTTGTTGAATTGTGCTATACAAATAAACTTGCCTTGCCTTGCAGCATTTTGGATTAACTGAAGGCTTTTCAGTGAGTTTTTAGGACTTCCTGATTATAATGAAATAATAAAGAAGTTCATGAAGTCATTACTAGTTAACGTTAAAGGGATGGTTGGCTCAACAGAGCTCTGACTGTTTGTCAGCCTGGCTACAGAGCTGAAGAGAAACCTGGGGTTGTTCTTCTTTTCTTCAATCAGTGATGAATAGTAAGATGTTCTGGCTTTGCGGAGGGCTTTCTTATAAAGCAACAAACTATTTCTCCAGGCTAAATGATGATCCTCTAAATTTGTGACACGCCATTCATTCAAAGTGAGAATGAAGAGGGTGTTCACGGTCGGCACTGAGAGATCGACCTTTCCTCAAAACAGAACGATGATACAGCTGATCCAGCGAAGTTTGCCACCAAAGCTGAGCACTGAACACGGGGAGGCTTCAAGTCAAGATCACATGATCACACGTTGTGGCCTTTCGGCGTCCTAATAAGAACCAAGCACCGAGTAGAAGGAAAAAAATATTGTTCGTTTGGAGAATAAAATCCTCAGCAGAAGCTCTCAGTGACTGACCCGGTCACGTGACTGCCAGTGACACGAGAGGGGGGGGGCTGAAGCGAGAGAGAGAGAGAGAGTGATAGAGGGGGAGGAGAGATCGAGCGAGAGAGAGAGAGAGAGAGAGGGGGTCCGGAGTGCAGGCGTCTCCCTCAGAGAAGAGACCGGAGCGCGGAGCCGCTGAGCGCGCACACGGAGGCACGCTGCTGATCGCTGATCACTGATACTGACTGATCGATCAGTCCATCTGAAGCTCGTGCGCGAGGAGGCGCGTTCAGGTGGGCACATTTTTTTTCACTTTTCACGTTTTCATACTTTCTGCTGTCGCGTGAGCTCGGTGTTTCCCTCTGCGCGCGCCGCTGTGAGATTAGATCAAAGTTAGAAACAGGCTGACCTCACTGCTCATCGGTTATCTCTGTCTCTCGTGCAGGCTCCGTGATGCGCCGCTCGTGCAGTAAATGAGCCGAAGGAGAAGTCAGCTGATCTGAGGAGGAGACTTTGATTTGACAGCTGAGCGCGCGGACAGGTGTGTGCTCCTCTGAGGTGCGAGCGAGCAGGTAGAGCTGCACCTGCTCCACCCCTGTGGAGCTGCTCCGCCCTCCACGCATCACGGTGTCTCGCGTTCTCTTGAAACATGGAGAACGTGTCGGTCCCGGGCGCGCCGCCTCCGCTCTGTAACGACTCTGTGCTGCCGTACTCGCCCACGGGAAACCGCTCTGACCTGAACTGCACCCCTCCCTTCTTCGCTGACCTTTATGTCATCCTGCCCGTCATCTACTCCGTGATCTGTGCTGTGGGGCTGACGGGAAACACCGCCGTCATCTACATGATCCTCAAAGCCCCCAAAATGAAAACGGTCACCAACATGTTCATCCTGAACTTGGCCATCGCGGACGACCTGTTCACTCTGGTGCTGCCCATTAGCATCGCCGAACATCTGCTCAACTACTGGCCCTTCGGGGAGGTCCTCTGTAAGGTGATCCTGAGCATCGACCACTACAACATCTTCTCCAGCATCTACTTCCTGACCGTGATGAGCATCGACCGCTACCTGGTCGTCCTGTCGACCGTGAGATCCAAGCGCATGCCTTACCGCACCTACCGAGCGGCCAAGATCATCTCGCTGTGCGTGTGGATCCTCGTCATCCTCATCGTCATGCCCTTCACGGTGTTTGCCGGCGTCTACGTGGACCCGGCTGATGGCAGGAAAACCTGCGTGCTCAGCTTCCCGAGCCCCGAGCCCCTGTGGTTCAAAACCAGCCGCATCTACACGCTCATCCTCGGCTTCGCCATCCCCGTCTCCACCTTCTGCATCCTATACACCATGATGCTGTACAGGCTGAGGAACATGCGGCTCAACAGCAATGCCAAGGCACTGGACAAGGCCAAGAAGAGGGTCACCGTCATGGTCTTTGTCGTCCTGGCCGTGTGCCTGTTCTGCTGGACGCCGTTCCACCTCAGCACCATCATAGCGCTGACCACGGACCTGAGGACCACGCCCCTGGTCATCATGATCTCCTACTTCATCACCAGCCTGAGCTACGCCAACTCTTGCCTCAACCCGTTCCTCTACGCCTTCCTGGACGACAACTTCAGGAAGGCCTTCAAGACGATGCTGGAGTGCAGCTCGGCCTGAGCACCTGCAGCGCAGAGCAGGACCACCTGTGTGGCGTTGTTTTTGTGCCACTATTCTGAGCGCACGTAAAAAACTTTTGCAGGTGCAAGTGTTGCATTTTGAGGAAAATTTATTTTGAGCAAGAAAAGCAAAATTTGAGTGAACAAAATTCATTGCTGCGTGCAAAAACTGTATTTCAGTGTTTGCTATTATCCACACACACACACACACACACACACACACACACACACACACACACACACACACACACACACACACACACACAACAGCAGCCCCTCTCGCTCAGTTTTTGCACTTGTACTCGCTCGCAATGTGTTGCTCGCGCTCTCAACGTTTCATAGTTGTGGATGATTACTATACCTTTCTAATGTGACCTTGTTGTCCCTGGCTCTCTCTCTCTCCCTCCCGCTCTGTTCCTGTGCTGCTGAGTGTAACTACAGCCCCTCCCCCCTCTGCCCAGCGTAAAGCACAAGGCTCGTGTGTGGAGTGAAGCGGGAAAAAAGTGAGAGAGAAAAAAAACCCCACGGCTCGCGATAAGGAGCCGGCTCGCGTCGTTCACTTCAAAGACCCGGCTCTAAGAGCCATTTCGTTCGCGACCGACACATCACTACAAACGAGGCAGGGGCGGAGTTTGAAATATTACTCTTTCTGGGTCACAAAATAAACTTTGAAGATATTTTCATGCGAGGATGTTGCTGTGTAAACTTCAAATATCTGCTCGATTCATCAAGACATCACATATTTGCCACTCTGTGTTCCTCCGCCACTGCCTCATTTGAGTTTTAGACGAAATGCATTCTGGGATATTGCATTTCGTCATTTCGAGCTGATTGGAGACCAGAACAGCCAATCAGATATTTTTGCATCCAAGTCTGTGATTGGCTGGTTTTGTGGCACAAATATAACAGTGTAGAGAAAGAGCTGCTCGCGCACGGGCAGAAATGTTGAGAGCGCGAGCGACACAATGCGAGCGAGTACAAGTGCAAAAACTGAGCAAGGGGCTGCTGTTGTGTGTGTGTGTGTGTGTGTGTGTGTGTGTGTGTGTGTGAGTGTGTGTGGATAATAGCAAACACTGAAATACATTTTTTTGCACGCAGCAATGAATTTTGGTCACTCAAATTCAGCTTTTCTTCGCTCACAATAAATTTCTCCTCAAAATGCAACACTTGCACCTGCACATTTTTTTTTACGTGCGCTCAGAATAGTGGCACAAAAATAACGCCATACACCTGGGGGCGGACCTCCGTGGTGGCAGTGTGCTCTGGTAGTGTCATCATGGGAACAATAAACCGCATGCTGAAAACTAATCTGTTTCCATGTAAACCCTAAATGAGCTCTGAGACTGAAGCTTTCTTTGACTTTTCACAGATTCTCTCTGGTCTGTGATGGATCAACAGAGGGGCGGGGTTCGATTTAAGCCCTCCCTTCTGAATCATCACTGATTGTTTAATGTAAATATGTAATCATATGTAGTGGACGATCACCCCACGCCCTGTTGTGGATGTGCTAAACTCCTGAGTGTGGAATTATTTGTTTGGATGTTGTTGTCATGGTTTGTGTGATTTTCTCACTCACAGCGAGTCTGTGGCTAACAGGATTAGCTCTGCAGCGTGGCTCACACCTTCCTGTGGAACCCACTCAGTTCTTACTGTGGACACTTCCACACCTCCACGGCTGAGACCATGCAAATTAAAAACACACAAAGAGTTTTATTAAACAATGAGCCAGCAAAACACGCGTAGTTTCCCCGGCACTGTTTCAGCCGCGTCCAGGACGAAGCTCTCCGAGGGAGCAGCTGCTCCCATTATTACTGACACCAGCTGTGGGAGTGAGCTTCAAATACACCTGGATTTTTTTAAATATAGAAAGAAATCAGGCAGGTAACACACACACAGAGGGTGGGGACGGGGGGCTTCTCTGGGTGGAGGTTGAACAAACTGTGCTCGTCTTCAGAAAAACATCTGACGTTTTTATGAAGGTGTAAAAAATCCAATTAGGAGGCAGCGAGCTGTGACCTCTGAGCACCGTGACCCTTCAGGGGCGTGGCTCGGCCCTCTGGGAGCACCAAACATCAATACACAGGCTATCAGTCAAATCCTGAGGAGGCGGGCTGTGACGTGTCCCCGTGTTACTCTAACCCTAAGCTGGTGTTGAAATGAGGTTTTCTGGTCACATGACCGACTGCAGGAGCGCTGCTACATCTGCTCTGATCTGTGAGTCTATGCTGCCCCCTGCTGACCGCAGGGCAGCAGCACAGCACCTTGTAACAGGTATATATGCGCACACACACAGGTACCTGCAGCTCATACAGGCTGCAAGCAGCAGATTGAGCAGCAGATGAAGGTCTGCAGAGAGACGGATCAGCAGCTCATTCAAATCTGGTGGCAGCTACAAACTCATTATTATAAATACATTTTTAAATGATGCTTGGAGCAGAGTTTCCTCTGTCGCTACTTTCTGCATATTTGATGTTATTTTAGGAGCAACATTCATCTTTAATGTAACGTTTAGTCTCGTGTCTTTGGAGATAAGTTGTGGGGTAACTCGTGAATACTCCAGAACTTCCACTGTGTGACTTCCTGCTCCCCGGAGGGAAACAGACGCTTGTGAAAAATCCAAAGCTGGAACTCGTCCGACCCCTTCTATCAAAACCACGCTGAAAAATGTGACCCTGTTGGAGTTTATGTGGTTGTTTTGCAGCTTGACAGCGCCCCCTATGGAACAGGAAGCACACGCAGCGGGAGCTCTGGAGTACATAAGATGTTCTCTGTGTAAATTTTGGGGGCAGTAAGCAGAACGCACTGGGCACATTTATTCACTCCACAGTTCAGAGTGTGGGGATGCTGGCGTGATTCCCTGGGTTTGGGACTTTTCTGTCATGTAACCTGTTTTTGTTCTATCACAGTGTGGCAGTAAAGTACTCGGTACAATGTGTCAACGCAGCGGTGTATCGTCACTTTCTTTAACTTCCTGCTTTATCAGATAAATGATGAGATCTTCATCTGCACGGTTCTGACAACAATATGCTGTAATAACCCGTCTCACTGTACAGATGAATGTAAAGTCATAACTATGTAAAATCTAATGTTCTCTCACACAGAAATCATCATTTCTCATGCAGCCTGTAAAAAACATGAACTCACATTTTATTTTGAAAATCGCTTTTCATGTATTTTTGATATGTTAGACTGAGCTGCTCGATGAATCCAATAAATGTGCAGATCATGAATCGTGAGAGGAACCTTGACTTCACACTTCACACATTCATCAAACATGAACTCGTCACAAAAAGACAATCCATCTGTTCATGATCTGCTTCATGCCACAGTCCAGACATGTTTGTTGACTGATGAGACTGAACTGGCTGCAGGTTCCAGTGTGAATGTGAATGGCTGTTTCTCTCTGTGTCGATGACCTGTACAGGTGTACCCTGTAACAGCTGAGACAGGCTAAACCACCGAAGTAGCCCTGAACTGGATGAATGATCTTTCTGAGTTAACTTCAATAATTACTTCCTCCAAACTATCAACGTGTCTTTTAGACCCCATTCGTACAAAACTGCTCAAAGAAGTCCTGCCATTAATTAATTCTTCGATCTTAAATATGATCAGCCTATCTCTAATAATCAGCTATGTACCACAGGCCTTCAAGCTGGCTGTAGTTACACCTTTACTCAAAAAGCATCTCTAGACCCAGCAGTCTTAGCTAATTATAGGCCAATCTCCAACCTTCCTTTCATATCAAACATCCTTGAAAGAGTAGTTGTCAAACAGCTAACAGATCATCTGCAGAGGTTTATTTGAAGAGTTTCAGTCAGGTTTCAGAGCTCAGCACAGCACAGAAACAGCTTTAGTGAAGGTTACAAATGATCTTCTTATGGCCTCTGACAGTGGACTCATCTCTGTGCTTGTCCTGCTAGACCTCAGTGCAGCGTTCGATACTGTGACCATAATATCCTATTAGAGCGATTAGAACATGCTGTAGGTATTACAGGTACTGTGCTGCAGTGGTTTGTATCATATCTATCTAATAGACTCCAGTTTGTGCATGTAAATGGAGAGTCCTCTTCACACACTGAGGTTAATTATGGAGTTCCACAGGGTTCAGTGCTAGGACCAATTCTGTTTACATTATACATGCTTCCCTTAGGCAGCATCATTAGAAGACATAGCATACATTTACACTGCTATGCAGATGACACCCAGCTCTATCTGTCCATGAAGCCAGATAACACACACCAATGAGTTAAACTGCAGGAATGTCTTAAAGACATAAAGACCTGGATGGCCGCTAACTTTCTGCTTCTTAATTCAGATCAAACTGAGGTTATTGTACTCGACCCTGAAAATCTTAGAAATATGGTATCTAACCAGATTCTTACTCTGGATGGCATTACCTTGGCCTCCAGTAACACTGTGAGGAACCTTGGAGTCATTTTTGACCAGGACATGTCCTTCAACGCACATATTAAACAAATATGTAAGACTGCGTTCTTCCATTTGTGCAACATCTCTAAAGTTAGAAATATCCTGTCTCAGAGTGACGCTGAAAAACTAGTTCATGCATTTATTACTTCCAGGCTGGACGACTGTAATTCATTATTATCAGGATGTCCTAAAAACTCCCTGAAAAGCCTTCAGTTAATCCAAAATGCTGCAGCAAGAGTCCTGACAGGGACTAGAAAGAGAGAGCAGATTTCTCCTGTTTTGGCTTCCCTTCATTGGCTTCCTGTTAAATCCAGAATTCAAAATCCTGCTCCTCACATACAAGGTCTTAAATAATCAGGCCCCATCTTATCTTAATGACCTCGTAGCACCATATCACCACAGTAATAATGCTCCTGTGTTTCCAGAGTCCACTGAGTTTTAGTGAGAAGGCAACAACAGTCACTTTAGTTTAAAAGTAAAGTTCATTTTCTAAAGACAGGAGACTGAAAGCTTCGACATCGATACACGTGACTCTGATCATTGTTTTCAAGATGTCTCATCTGTTCTGCAAACCTTTGGTTTATTAAATCTGAACGTTTTCATACAGTAACATATTTGTACTCATCATATTGGTGATTTATTTCAGGTGTGTGAATATGATAACTGGAGAACGAGGCGAGGTCGTTTCAGACTGATACCATAGGTGTGTGTACTGGGAGGCTGAGCAGAAACATTCGTATTCTTTGAAAAATGGTTCATCGAATCACTTTTAGCTCATTTTCTGACACACTGAATCTCAGAGAATGTTTGAACAAGAATATCGCTGAAATAGAGCAGACGCCCTCTTTACTATCAAAGATAAAAACCTTAAATTCTGACTGGTCTTTGTACCATCCAAAAGGATCTGTAGTTTGGGACAGATACATCAAAAAATATACAAGTACTGGCAAATATGAGAAAAGTGTCAGTTTAATGAAACACTTTTATTGCAAAAGATAATTATAGTTGTACAAAGTTGAATTTTACAACACCAAATGTTTTAAGATAAAATTCTGAGTCACAAAAATGAAGAAAATTGTATTATTCAGCTACTGTGTGCAATAAGTCAGTCACATGATCAGCTCTGTTAGCACATGTAGGCTACTCATGTTGGTATAATAGCATTCGCTAACTTTTCGGCTAATCCCAACTGGATTACGCAGACAGTTGATTGGTCAGCTAACCAACATGGTTAATGTTCGATCTGTCAAAGTCCAACACTGTCCCTGCTGTGTTTCAGTTTTCCTCAGGTGGACAGACCAAGCTGACCAATCAGCAGGCAGCACTGCTTTGTGCAGTATCCAGTGGGCGTTAACCGCCAGCTACTTCAGAGCGAAGCCTTTTCCCAAACAGTTTACACTACAACTGGGGACTGTATGCATCGTCTACATGACACCTTTATGATATAACAATGGGATAAATCACACCTCAGTACTGCATGAAGACTTGAATCTGTGATCTTTGCACTCAGGTCTGTGCAACGAATAAAGAAATGCAGTGACGGTACAGTCTCAGCACTTTGTTGGCTCTGCCCGTCGCCTCTGTTGGGTAAACAGAGCTGTTTCCACCTGAAACACTGTGAGTGTGTGTGTGTGTGTGTGTGTGTGTGTGTGTGTGTGTGTGTGTGAGAGAGGGGAAAGCACCAGCGTGGTCAGGATTACAGTATGTGATAAAATATTTCTGTCACTAGGTGGCAGCATCACCCTGCGTGTGTGTGAAAATGTGAATTTTCTGCATGTTTTTAATAAAATTATATTTCATGGGTGTCGTGTAACTTACAGAAATGAGTCGAATACATTGTGTTTGTGTGTTTTGGTTAAAGCAGCTGCTTCAGTGGGTCAAAGGTCGTCCAGGCTCACCCTGTAAAGCACACGCAGGAACCCACCTGTAGGTGGCAGTGTAAGGCCACAGTTCATCTGTCATGTACGCTCCACCATAAGTTCACACACCTCCATCTCAGCAATGAAACCCTGGTTAGAGTTCAGGCCTGAGACACAGCACCACCCTCAGAGGTCAGACGAAGGGTGGCTGTGAGAGTCTCACTGAAAATCCACCCACATCAAATCTGACTTTTACACAGAAGCCTGTTTCCAGGCAACACCAAGTATGTGTTTAATAATGCAGCCATCCAACCGTCCTTATTGATCATCCGACCAAACACCGGATCATGTCCGACTGAACACGTTCCTAAAAAGACGAGGGAGCCGTCACATATCACCAGTGGTTCTGTGATGATTGACTGGGTTAATCAATGCCTTTCTTCCTCCAGTGTGTATTACATCACAGGGGCAGAAGATCTTAATGTTGCCTCAGATTCGCTTAAATAGCCAAAGATCCTGGTTGGATCCCAGAGGAGACGCTGGTGGCTCGAGACTGAGCCGGGAACAGTAAATACGAAGCTGTGGCGTCCCCTGTGACAAAGATGGCAGCACACAGGCACTTCTATCGCTGCCTGGACTGTCGTTACATAAATCATAAAGACAGAAAATCAGTTGTGTTCTCTTTGTTTTACTGGTACATCGCATCGTCTTCTACACATTGAGCTCATATTCTTCTTAAAATTGTGGCATTCTCAGTTTAAACATCTGGATTCTAACTCCTCTGCAGAAGCCCTGGCCCTCTGTGCGCCCCCAGTGCTTCTTCACAGGCTATTTGGCATTTCCTGCTGCAACAGCTGAGTTGCTCCTGGGAGACACGACATGAAGGGTCCGCTGGTAATTCAACCACAGTCCTCCTCATCCTGCTCCACTACCCAGCAGGAAGCTAGGGCACTGAGAGGCAGGAGGAAGCAGCATGCCCTGACCCCTGCTGCTTCCAGCCTCCAGGACCTGCCCCACCTGATCTCACCTTTGGTTTTTGAGATGAGTTAAACCGTGACCAATAAGGCAGTGAGCATCGTAGCTTACAGCGGACAAGGCATCCAATGTGCAACGTCGGCCCCGTGAGCAGCACGCTGGATTCTCTCTGCAGAGAGACTCACTCGCCGGGCATCAGCCACAGAGAGGTGCCGTTGGGTAACAAGCCCAGAAAGATCACGGCCAGCTTAGAGTGTGAACCCGCACGACCACGGCCAGTAGGCCAGAAGGGAACCGGTCACAGTCACTGTGGAGGAACTGACAGGGCAGCCACACAGGTAAGGGGACTAATGCTGTCACCCAAACTCAACCACACACAAAGTCTCAACGCAAGAGTCTGTTAATACCTGACTGTAGCTTCATCACATGTTCCCTGACCCACACAGGCGGCGTTTGACTGTTTAGCCTCATCGCTTGACTGATCCTACTGGCACCAGCAGCTAAGCTAGGCCCACGGCGATGGGAACACAGGAGCAGGGTCATCTTCGGCTCCTCGCCCTGAAGTCTCCGCCTCCTCCTGCTGTGTCTGCACCTTGGTCCGGCACCTTCATGACAGTGATGTCACAGGTGTCACATGACACCCAGGACCTCAAATAGACCCAGAGATCCTTTTAAACTCAGAGACGAGACCAGAGAACAATGCATCAGACAGAAAGAGCAACAACAAGGGTCAACAGCCAGAGTTTTAGGGTCCAACAGCCCATTTTTAGCTTGTGTAATATCCTGAGTTATTCGTAATTAGAGCCATCTTCTTATATTTTGTAACTGGCTGTTGTTACAGTCTTGCAGCATCTGTGGCTCCATAATTTCCTCAGGGATGAATAAATATTGTGATTGAATCTTCACTTTCATCAACACTGATTGCACTCCACAGACTGCACAATGCTGAAAACGGTCTCAAACACGACAAATTATCTCCAAATATCCACTCTAGAGTCTAACTCTGAACTCCAATCAGCTTTTCTCACACTGAAAACTCAGTTTCAGCTCTGAACGCGTGCACCCTGAGCTAATAAGCAGAAAGACATCAGAGATTCACCATGGCAACAGCCTCCAATTCAGTCCAATGAAAGCGGACCGTGAAGGAGAAAAGAGGGTTTTTATTTATCGTCGTCCACTCAGGCATCGTTTAATGGACTTCTGCTTCACAGAGACCCAGCTGGAGTCCAGCAGATGTTACACACTGACCGACCCGACGGTTTACTGTCAGACTCAGACTGTTAATGATGTGTTTGAACACCTGAACATATTCAAACACATTCAGACTGTCTGCAAGAGCAAACAGCACCTTTAGACCATGGCTGGTCTCAGTGGCTCTGTGGTAAAGTGGTTAACACAGTCTCTGGCTTGAGCTCCAGAGCAGCCACGTCAGGATAAATCAGCGGTGGCGCCCCCTGGATTCTTAAAGCCCCGTCAGACTCATTTTCACTCAGGTATTCCCATCACTTCAAGCATGTGTTTGGTTTAAACAGGGATTCCTGCAGAGAACTTTTTTATGTCAGCGTAATAAAGTCAGAGTTTTAATGAGGATGTGATCACAGCAGGATCGGACATGTGGCTGCCCTTCGGCCCCACAGAACCAGAGTCTGACCCTCGCTGCCTTTAGTCCACGTGGCCTTGCTCCCTGCGGTGTCTCAGCACAGCTCGGCCCAGCATCAGCAGGAAAAACACGGTCGTCATGGCAGCATACGATCCCAGCACGGTCTGCACGGCGGCTGGAAAGTCGGGATGCGACAGAAGCGACTGGCTGCCAAAGTGGGGGTACACGAGGAGGTGGATCTCTGCCGCCCGGCGACCGTGCAGCCAGCAGTAATACACACCTGCAAGTGTAAAGACACCTCAATCAAACTGAGCAGCACAGAGGTCGGACCTCATCATCGTCACCGCTGAACTGAAATATGATTCAGAGCGTCTAAATAACAAATCTGATGCGGGCCAAACACCGACTTCAGATGGAGCATCAGGTAAGAGCCTCTGCGTGCCCTTCCTCACCTATGACCCCCTACTGTGGGCAGTGACCACCCTGTGATTGCGTGACCCCACACTTCCTGCACCCTCCTGGTTGAGGCACTTCCTGTACAGGGAGGAGACCCCAGATATGCACAGATTTGGTGGCAGGTCTGGGATCCCCAATTTCTCCAGGGTTAGCTTCACAGCTTCACCTGCTGCCACCATAAAGTTCGGAAAAGGGTGGAGAAGACCCCGAGTGTAAAGAGTTATCTCAGAGTCAGCAGCCAAATATATTCACAAAGAGACATCTCGAGTAAAGGTCACCTGATGTGAGCTTCATGACTGGACAATGAGATGAGACCACCTGATGGGGGCGCTGTTCATACCTGAGTCCTGCGTTTGAGCCGGCTGGAACAGCAGGTGGTGCCCGGTGTCTATGAGCAGTCTGAGGTCTGCGCCTGAAGAGTGTTCAGACCTGTAGATGGGTTCGTTCCCTCGGTCCCAGGCGACCGCCATGTCAGGGCGCGCCCCGGGACAGCCCAGGGTGAGGACCTGCCCGTCGGGATGGGTCAGGTAGTACAGAGGTAGCCCGGTTGGCAATGAGGCAGAACTGTGACACAGAAAAACCCAGAGGTGAAACATCTGGATTCAACAGCAAAGAGCACCGCAGGAAATCTTCAGGACACAATCTCAGAGATGATTCACGGAGACATTCGGACACTGTGGTTCCAAGCAGGGCGACCACGCGTCCATGTGTCAGAGACGACAGGTGAGAGCGCACGAGGGTCACCACAAACAAAACTTTACTGGCACAAAACGCAAAAAGGAAAAAAACTACACGGGAACAAAGAGAAGACCAAAAACAAAGACTACATCTACACAGGGGGCTGACTCCAAGCCAGGACATGACAGGAAGTGACACGTACAGAAGAATAGCATGACCGACAGGAAACAGGTGAGAGTGAAGAGACTGTGTCATGAAGAACAAGTTTAGCATGAATAACTAAATAACATGTCAGACAGACGTCCACACACGGACGCGTCTCTGAGTTTTAGCTTCAATAACAAGAAAATAAAACCATGACTCTGGTTTGAAAGGAGCCCCCGTGAGGTCCAGCAGCAGACGGGTTCACCATCACAGTGGTCACAAGCCACTGGGAATCTAAAGGCCTTCTTATTAATTCGATCTTCAGAGAGGAGGATTATGTAAATGTTTCTATACTGACTGCTGACAATCAGACTGGATTGAGACAGGTTGTGCATCATCTTCAGTATCTCTCTGCAGGACCAGTGAGTGATTTTATTAAAGCCTTCGCCTCGACTGACCCGAGCCACTGTGAGAGGGGACTGAATCTGCACAGATGCTCTGTCGTGTCAGGGAGTGAAAGAGTTAGTGTAAAAAGAGAAGCAACTATTAGTGTAATGGGTCAGTGCAATATCAGGAAGGTCAGGGCATGTGCAACACTGGGGTTTGTGCAACAAAACTGATGTGTTTCTGTTACTGATCTCTATACTGTCCTCTGTGTCCACTCGTCATTGTTCTAGTATAATGTGATCACTGTTTTTGTCCTTGTCACATGACCTGTAAATAGTGTCTCTGTATGTTTTTGCTAACGTGTGTGTGTAACACCAGCCTGCCAGAGGGTCTGCAGAGGCTGTAATCTGGCATATTTACATTTGTTAAAGTATTCAATAATATGTAGAGCTCCTCTTTCTAAATAAAAACAATTATAATAACTAAAAGTTCATTACTGAAATACACTTTGACCCCTGAAGATCGGGGGACGTCCAAACCGAGAGACATCAAGCTTCTGATTTGACCTCTGACTTCCTGAGTAACAGGAAGTCTGTAATTGAGCACAGTGACCGGCTTGGTGCTGGACGGGTGTCACGCACACGCTCACCTGGACCCAAAAAGAGACATCAGACCGAGCAGCTTGGAGGGCGGGGCCTGGGACGGACACGTCATACGACAGCTTCTGACCTCCAGCTTTGCTGCGACTCTGCTTTGCTTTAAACCGAAGGCTCTCGGCACCGCCCCCGAGCCGCAAGAAACGACCGTCTGATTGGCCCGCCTGTAGCGCACGTTCAGGAAGCGGGAGCGTATGTAGCAGAGCCCGGCTCGGACCTGCTCGCCCGGCACGCCGCAGCGGTCGCACACAGACCACGGCTGGAAGCTGGTGAAGAGGCGGTACAGAGCGCTGAGGTCGGCGCTCTGGTCCCGTTTCCCGTCGCTAGCCTCTGAAGCGAGTCTGCAAACATCAGCTGATCGTTATTTCTTAAATATCGATTGATTATTAAGCTTAAACAAGCAGGTTCGTGGTTGTCATGAATTCAGTATGTGCTCAGCGCACCTGTTGGTGAAGCTGAGCGTGGGAGCCTCCTGGATGTCCAGGTCGTAACCATAGAAGAAGTCTTTGTGGGCGGAGCCACAGATATAGATGCCTGCATCATCGGGCCCAGCTCTGAAGATCAGCAGGCTGAAGAGTCGGATGGAGAAGCGACTCCGCAGGTCTCCGCTGTGAGGAACCTGGCTGGGATCGAGCAGGTGGTTGCCATGGTGATCAGTCAGCGCTTTGGTGTCCTCTGATCGTTCCAGATGTTTCCGGAAAAACCAGACAACCGACTGGACCTGAAACCGATATTTGAACCTTTTTCAGTCTGCACAGTTGGAAGAGGTTCTTAAATAGACGGAGGGGCTCCAGCTAGAGCCGCTACTCCTCCACAGCGAGCGCAGCACCTCCTGGCGAGGTGTGTCGGACGCCACGGTCATCCTCGGATGGCCACCGGCGAGGGGGTCCTGATACAGTTAAAACCATGAAGTCGTAAATGAAATCTAGACGTTTGATTTGACTTTGTGCAGATGGAAAACCAACAGGAATAAAATAAAGAGGAAATGTTTTTCAGGTTGGTGACATTCGTTGTCGCAGTTTGCCTCACGAGGCTTCGATGTTTAAGGCATCGAACGTCTCAGAGTCAAAAACTTGTGTTTTCACTATAAAACCGAAAGCTCACCTCCAGCATACGCCCTCCATACAATCATATCAACAGACTAAAACTAAACTCTGCAAACTGAAACAGATTCAACACAAAATATGAACCAACACTAACTGGATATTATAAAAACAACAGTTTCTCTGCGCAGATACCTGACACCCCAGGTGTGCAGTAGAAAACAGATGGTTAGTTACTCGCGTACTCTACCTGCTCTGGTTTGCAGAGGCAGGGCAGCTCCACGGTGACTCCTGACAGGTAGGCAGCGTTGGTGAAGGTCAGGAAGGCGGGACACGCCGTTCTCGCAAAAACGTCCTGTTTGTCTTCAGGGGCCTCGTAGCTCCACGCCTTTGGAGTCAGGAAGAGGAGGAAGAGCGGGGACAAGGATGGCAAAGGCATCTCTGAGGAGGAAACAGTTTTTTTTAAACAGTCTGAAGAATGTTTACTTTCAAAGACAAACCGATGAGCTGAACTGTCCATTCCAATGACCTGCAGGAGTCTAAATATGACTGTGGGATCTTTGGGATCTCTGCTTACAGGAAAGACAAACCTGGAGTCAACAGTAATGCACATTTACTCGCTCATAATGAAACAAACTCACATATTTTCATAAGGTGGGAGATTCTCGAGCAGCGAGCACGACTGAACCTCAGCGTGTGGCCCCAGGTGTGAACAGGTGAGAGTAATGCAGCAGTGATGAGGCTCAGCAAACGTGTTTCTGAGGAAGGTGAGAACGAGTGCGCCTGCATGCGTGGCGGCTGAAAGCGCTGAGCAGCTCTATGAATAGGGATGGGTATCGAAACCCGGTTCTTGTTGAGAACCGGTTCCCACTGTTTCAGTTCCTTGGAATAGTTTGCCATTTTTGCAAATGATTCCCTTATCGATTCCAGTCGCCACGAATGACGTCACCACGTTGCGGAGCGTCATTTACCTGGCAGGAAACACGGCGCCTACGCACCACAAACGCTCAAAAGTTTGGTTACACTTTACAAGAACGGATGACGACAGGGCAACTTGCAATACTTGCAAAGTAGAGATTTCATTTAAGGGAGGAAACACTACGAATATGCAAAAGCATTTGCTCACAAAACAGACGATGACCTTAAATGAATGTCGTGTTTTTAATTCGCTCCAGGTAAATAATCAACTAACAGTGCATATTATGTTAGCGCGATCTGCCTTATTACAAACCTGCCATTACTGTGCATTTAGTGACCATGATGAGAGACAGAGTCTGGCTCAGATGCTGGCAGTTCTCGCTGCAGTCTGCCGGTAGCGTCTCCTTTCAGGCCGGGATAGATGAACGTCACCGAGCAGAGACTCAGTTTGTGGTCAAAGGCTTGCACCCATTTGCCACAGCAGATGATTTTCAGTAAGTGAATGTGTTTAATTGTAGGCAGGGACATTACTGGATATTCTTGTGTAATTGCTGCAGAATAATTTATGTTAAACTTTGTTATTGCTACAGAAGAATATTTATTTTATTATTTTACATTTACAATGTTTTTTTCCCGGGGACCCTGTGACACCCCATTGAAGAGCCGTAGGCTGGATCTCTTAAGATCTCACTGTTGGGTTTGTAAGGCCATGTTACTCCTAAATTTCTATCTTGTTCAAAGAGAAGATATAAAACAAAGTTCTAAGCTAGTCGACCTTAGTGTCCTCCGTTTTTAAAAAGAATCGATAAAGAATCGAATCGTTAAACAGAATCGAAAATGGAATCGGAATCGTGAAAATCTTATCAGTACCCATCCCTAGACATGAACGCGTTTCATTTATTCAGAGGCTGCTCGAGTGTTTGCTGATGTTAAAACGTGTCACTCTGCCACTCTGCTTCCATTAGCGTTTGACATTTATTTTATTTGCTGCTTCATTCTGTTCCCTGAAAAGACAAACGTGTTAAAAAAAAACATTTCCCTCACTTAATGCTGTCAGCGGGAAACAGGACGTTTTACTCCAGGAAGGTCTCCCATTCAAACCAGCTCTTATCCTCTGACCAGTTCATCCATCCTGTGTCAGGGTCGTGGAGGGACTGGAACATAGCCCTGCTACACCTGGACAGGTGGCCAACCCGACACATGGTTAACACAGAGAGACAGATGACCATCCACGTTCACATTTGGAATCACCAGCTTACCTAACCGCACTAACTGCGTGTTTGGACTGTGGGAGGAAGTCAGAGATACTGGAGAGAGCCCCAGGGAGAACATGCCAACTCTACTCAGTTGAACCCTGGACCTTCTTGTGACAGCCCCAACCACTACATCACCTGCTGCCACCTGCTTATGGCGATACCACTACGGCTCTCATCTGAGCTTTAGTTTTATTTATTGGTACCAAATGGCAACAGCAGTCACTTCAAGGCACTTCAATCAATCACATGACCAACGATGACTTTCACTGAGAACATGGAGGGAGGACAGCCACAAGTCTGAGTCTAACAAACATGTGCGTCTGTGTTTGTGGCTCATGCACCCACAAACACAGACGCATGAAGAAGTAGTGCCATGTAGTGCATGAAATAAACTGCAGAGTGGTGCCAGTGTTGCTCGTTAATACAGCGTCCACATCAGCACAGCGACGTCCTGAGCTCTCATCTGTGGAGATCACTGAGTGAACCAGGACTGGCCCTTCAACGTTCTGGTTCAAACTACTTCCTGTTTCCTCTTTAGCAGGGCTGTAAACGCTCACCTGCACAGTCACCTGCTTATCTGTCCTCATTACGGCTGCAGAAACGTGCACACACACTAACGAGGACTACAAAGATGCATTTAATGCTATGCAGCAGGTCTCGCCGGTCTCTGTTATAAGAACTCCAAATGTCATTTCTGCTTTGTGCTGAAAATAATTCCTCGTGTTCAGAGAAAGACGAGGACGAGTGGGCTGAAGCAGACGTTTAATGGACCTTCAGAGCGAGCCAGGGCTTGTAATGGTTGAGAGACAAACACTGAAGGACCTGAGCTGCAGAATCAATGCTATTAGTTAGTCAATAACCGGGGAGCGGGGTCCGATACCTGAAGCTGCACCGATGTGCTGTTTGTCTTTAGTTTGTCACATTAAAGATGCATAGGATGTAATCACAGTGTCACTGCTCTGATGCAGAGGAAAGCAATGAGATGAAGAGTGATGGGAGTAACAATATTACACAATAAACTTTCTTTGACTGATGAAGGGCGTAGAAACATCACTGCCTTCCCCATGATCACATGGTAAAACCTGAAGCGTGCTGGCGCCTGCAGCTAACCTCGGCAGTGTGGAGGCTCTCTCGCTGCACCACCTGAGCCTCCAAATAGAAAGTGGACCAACTGCAGTCCTGCAGAGCGGCTCAAAGATGACCAGAGCGTTTCATAAAAGCAGACATGCTTTAATATCTGAAACCCACAGGACGGCACCCACACATCGCACTGAGCTCAGCTGCTCCCCTCAACGGTTTCAGCTGCTGTTTTCTCTACGATGGGCCCCGGCGGCCTTTTAGAATCAGAGTCAGCCACTCTGACTCCACTTTAAAAAATAAACCTTCTTTTATTTTAGAAATAGGCAGTACATACAAAGAAAAATAAACCAAAAGTGATGCCATGTGCACATGTTACACATGATATAACAGCAGGGGTTCATCAGAGCGACAGCCTCGGGGAACAAACTGTGCCGGCTCGTTTCAGTAAACAGCGCTCTGCAGCAAAGTCTCCCTTCATGCATGTGATTTCTCTATTGTGCTGAAATCAGCAGCCTCACCTGCAGCGAATCCTGTAGCAGCAGCTGACGATTCATTCATCTCACTGAGAAAACCTGATCCTCCTGCAACATAAACTACCTGCTGTTGATCCTGTTCTTCCTCCATCCATGCTTCCATTTCCCCCGGACTGCTGTCTCCTCAGACCTGAGTCCAGCTCGCTCGTCTTTTACTGAACCCACAGAGACGTCACTCCTCCCTGACTGGATCTGAGTCCATGTCCACACTAACATGTTTTCATTTGCAAACTTCCGTCCACACTGAGACGGCGTTTTTGGAACACAGAGCTTTTTAAAAGGCTCTCCAAAGCAGATACATTTGAAAACGCCGTTTTGGCGTGTGGACCGTGAAAGCTGAGGCAATTTTAAGTGCTACGATGGTCTGTCTCTCTTCCATTGTTTAATGCCTTTTTCTCACTGTGTCAAGGCTTCATCATTCACTGCTGCAGAACAGCGGTTTGTTAATCCATGTTGTGTTCCCTGAAAAAGCCTCTTTGAATAATCTGAAATGCACATCATTTTCAGTTTTGGGAAACCTTTTTTTAACGTCTGGCCGTTCACCACTTACCTTTGTACTATTTCAGCTGTTCACTGGACTTGAGCGACGTGAACTGCAATGAATAACTGGAAAAACTGGGGGTGACCAGTAGTGTAGACAAATACACACACGTACAGTCCCGCCCTCATGCATACATATACAAATACAAAGCACTCCTTAGAGTGCTCAGAGCTGTTTGCAACCTCAGAGGGGCAATCGGCCCCAGACCCAGGTCCAGGGGGGTCCTGGGCCCAGAGGTGAGGCTGAATCAACAGACCGTCCTCTGGCACATCCACCAAAACACAACCCTGGCGACACACCACCCGTGACCCAAGCCCCCCATGCCCAGCCAGAACCCCAGCCTGGAGCCAAAGCACCCTCAGAACGGGAGGATTGCCTTCCTTACTGTGTTGGTGGAATATTACTTTCTCCTACTCCCTTGACAAGTGCACACTACAACTATAACCCAGTGATCCATGCCACTTTGCGAATTTGGAAACAAATAATTAAGCACTTTAATCTGAAACCACTATCAGTGTGCATCCCTGTTACATCTACCTCCTGTCCTTCCATCATGTGCAGACGGAGCTTTCAACGTGTGGCATGAACTTGGTATTCGTAAATTAAAAGACTTGTATTCAAACGATACCTTCATGTCATTTCAACAATTGAAAGATAGATTTGGACTACCGTGCAGCCATTTTTTTATATCCGTACACATCTGCTGCAGTTTGAAAGCATGCCGTCCGACACCTTGGATAGATGCCTTAGTGATAGCCGGGGGTCCGAACAGAGAGTCTCATTATTCTATAACTCACTACAGGAGATGAGTACACCTTCTACTCATCCAATTAAAGAGGAGTGGGAAAAGGAATTTGGGATCTCCCTATCGGAATGTTTTTGGCAGGTCTTACGCAACATAAATGTGCTTTTTATTAATTCCTGTCATTGTTTAATTCAGTATAAAATTGTACACAGGTTACATTACTCAAGGGAAAGACTTCACAAAATGTATCCAGACTCCCCTCTGTGGAAAACGTGTGACACATTATGGAAATCTGTTACATAGTTTTGCACTTTGTCCGAGGCTTCAGGGCTTTTGGTGACATCTTCACCCATCTGTCTAATATTCTTAACACCAAGATTCATCCAAATCCAACAGTAATTATCTTTGGGCTCTCCAAAGAAACACAAAGTTTACAACATGCTCAAAAAGGTCTTGTGTCATATGCACTGATCATCGCAAAGAAACTGCTCCTGCAGCTTTGGAAAGGCAAAGAGGTTCCTGTGTTGAAGATGTGGCTCGCAGAGCTTACAAATACACTTCACCGTGAAAAAATAAGATACACCATGAATGCCGATGTGAAAGATTTTGAACTAATTTGGCGTCCTGTGCTTGCATATCTTGGGAAAATGCAACTTTCTGGCAGTCAGGAACGGACTTGAAATCTACTTTAATCATCCAAATCATCGATTGGTGGATTTTTTGTTCGTCTGCTTATTTATTTAGAGAAAAGGGGGCATAAGTCTTATTAACCTGTAACAACTGTGATACTTGCTTCTAATAAAAGGTATTTGAAACAAAGCACCCTCAGAACCACAACCCCGCCCTGGACCCACCCAGGAGCAGCATGGCTACCAAGCACAGACTCCCCCCAGCAGCAACCACCAGAAAAACACCGCCTAAGAGCCACCAAAGCCCCATCCAGGTCTACACCCCCCACACTGAAGTCCCCCAAGAATCCCACCCCTAGGGAACCCCCAGATGTACGGTGTATTTAATGATTTCTCTCATCTTTTTGTTGTTTATTTGTTGTTTCTTACATTAGTATGACTAGCTTCTACAGCTTACACCAGCCTCCAACTAACTGACCTCTGCGGTTTAGTGTTCAGTGCCACTATATTAAACTCGTTCATATTCCTTCTGCATCGATCTTAATGGCATCCATTCAAGTCCCGTTAACGGGTGTGGCTGATGGGGACCGGGCCTGTTAGCGGTATCTCAGGCCTTCTGGTTTCTTCTCAGATTAAGCAGGGTAGACACTGGGAGGTCGAGGCAGTTAGAACTGGGCTTATTCCTCACCCATCGGCTCTGCACAGCCTGCTGGGTAAGACCCATGGGATCAGGGTGAGTGAAAGGAACGCTGGTCCCACCAGACTGACAGTGTTCTCCAAGGTAATAAAGATATAAGGTTACAAATCCTTGTTTTAACCTCACACCGTCCAATCACACTGCTCAGAAGGATTTTATCGGAGCACTCACACGTTTAAAATTCCAGATTCTGGCTTTGTTAAGACTCAAGCGAAAGCCTTCATAAATCAGCCCCTGGAACATTTTGGCTTCTCCAGCAGCTCCCCTCTCATCCTCTTCATTTTTCTCCACCCTTCACCCATCCGTGAAATCACAGCATCACTGAAGCCTCAAATACATTTAACGCTTTCACCTCCTCGCATTCCTCTCTCCTTATATCTGTCCTGCTCTGAATATCCTCCTCCTCACCCTCTGCAGTCTTCAGACTCTGTCCTCCAAACCCTCAGACTGATGCGCTGATATCGCTGACATTTACTCTGCTGTTAAAGTTTAATCTAATTAAACTCATATGCAGCCTTCACCTTTTTCACCTCCTTATTTCCTCTACTCCTCCTTCCTGTTGGATTTCCCAATTAAGTTAAATGTCAGGTCAGCCCAAACTGAAGGTCCTCATTTTATTCATATCATTGCATTACCCTCTGCAGTTCCTGCATTTCAGCCCATTAGCTGATTTCTGATCACTTGAACAATCCAACATCTTAAACAGCTGCACCGCTCAGATTCCCTGCAGTCTTTAAATGCATCATCAGAGCTGGACTGAATAGATTTGATTAATAAGAGCTTCTGTTATTTTTGTCAGACTAACAGTCCCATGACAGCTGCGCACAGACTTGTCTGGAAACTGAAGGGTTTTTGATTGGATGATAGTATCGATATCCATAAACCAGCTTGTTTTCCCCAGTGCCCTAATGACCTACCGGAGACTCCAGACTTTGTTTCTGGGAATAATTTTAGAGCCATCCATGAGGGTTATGTTTTATACCTGAACACTCAAAGACGAATCTGACAACTCTCAATGAACTTTAACCTTTAAGAACCATCATGTGACTTTGTCCCCATATTTTATTCACAGGAGCTCACACAGCTTCAGAAGGATGGAAGGACAGGCAAACGGACAGCCTGATGGATGGATGGACAGATGCAGGGCCGGCCCGTGGCATAGGCCGTATAGGCAAATGCTAAGGGCGCCGTCCATCAGGGGGCGCCACGCCAGTGCCACAAATGTTGAAAAAAAAAAAAAAAAAGTTGGTACTATTATTTCTAAATACAAAAAATAATCCCACGTTAATTAAAATGCAAAGTAAAGCTTATTTAATAGAAATATTATTTGTTACAACGTTACACTACACTGCTGATGTAGGGGGGCGCCACCTAAAATCTTGCCTAGGGCGCCAGATTGGTTAGGGCCGTTTCTGGACAGATGGATGGGTACTTTATTGTACGTACTTGACTCAAGCCATGTTTTTATCATTTATTGTGAAATGCAAAGGAAATCCAGTCAAATAGTTTACTGACTGTGGTCGTCTTTCCTGATTGTTAGCGTGAGAATGTTCATGTTACACCGCTGAAATGATGGGCCAACTCATCTCCCGTGCAACATATTTATTTTTACAGAAACCTGTAAAGACAGAAAAGTGTGATTAATCGGTTCTTTCGGCGCGCAGGCCGTACGCTGCCTCTTCACCACTGACACTACTTCTTCTAGTGTAGCTGACATCACTTTATACAAGTAACTTATACAGCTTCATATTCACATGCACCACTCTTATAAACTGCTTAAATCACAAAAATACATTTTACTATACGCATGAATAACATAGTGAACTCTGATTACAGTTTTATCTTGTTTTTACTACTGTTTTAATCTATTTATGAACCTGTCTTATTAACACTATTTATTTAACTCTATCCCTTTCAAATAAACACTTTTCTTAACATATTTCTATAGCATTCACTCGTCATGAACTAAACATAAAGCAACTTACATTTCTCTTATTGTGCAAAACATATTAAGTGTGGCTTTAACCCAACAATATACCTGCAATGAACTCACAAACTTTAGGTACCGTCTAACACCTCGATCGGCACAGGCTAACAACTGGACCAACTTGGAAATTAGCTCTTTAGCTTAACATTCGCCACAAACAAAACATTTATCATTAATCGCCACTGCTGTCTGTCACTTTTAGAACCTCTGTTTTATATTACCAACCACCCAGCTTACCTGTAAAGACAGAAAAATGTCTGATTAATCAGTTCTTTCGGCACGCTGCCTCTTCACCGCTGACACTACTTCTAGCGTCAGCTACCGATGCACAGGACTGAGTGCCCTCTGCTGGTGGAACTTATACAACAGTAAAACTGACATTACAGTGGCCTTACTAAAAGAAAATGTCTCTGAGCATCAAATAAAATGGGGGGCTACTATTTTCATGTCTCTGTCTTTAACATAGTGCCACATTCACAAAGGTCGATAATGTTTATACAGCACTGTGCAAAAGGCTTTTCACTTCTTTACATTTTGCTTCCAAGGAGCCAAACTTCGTCTGTGCTCTTTTTTTCTTTTTTCTTTCTTTTTTGCCTGTCCCGTTTGGCTCTTTTGCATCAGAATTGTTGTCTAAAGGCAAAGAAAGATGCCCAACGGATTTACTTTACCAAACTGACCATCCCAGCCTTGCCGTAATGGTCCATTTGATTCACCTTTTATTGTTTATTTTATTTTCACTTACTGAATACGGGACAGACTTGACTGGGGGAAAGAAGGGGAGAAAGAAAGAGGGAAAGAGAAACAGCTGAGAAGAGGGACGGGGGAGAAGGGCAAAAAACAAAAACCAACAGAACGGGCAGAAAAAAAAGAAGAAAAAAAATGCATATATCAATCACCTGGGTCACCTGTTGAGAAAGAAAGAAGAAAGCAAGCAGAAGAGAACAAGAGTAATAGAATAAACAACATCACAATGATATATGGGAATATGACGCCTTAAAACTTATCTTTTTGAACTTGCCTTTTCTACCCGTTAAATGCTGACTGTTAACTGCGACCTATTGCATTAACTTTTTACTATTCCTTTATTCTTGGTGTTCTCTATCATGCGGCACTGGGTCTGCTATAATCTATGTGCTGCAGTCCATTTTATTAGTGGCTTTCTACTGTGAACATTGTCTGCTGTTCTTATTATATTTGATATTAATCCTCTTAACTGTATTATTTTATTGTTTTTCTGTAAAGCACTTTGGTATGCCTAGGCTTTTAATGTGCTCTATAAATAAAGGTTGTTGTTGTTGTTGTTGTATGACAGTAAATACTAAATATTAAACATTATTGTGCAGCACATAAGATCAACAGAACACAGTGTGCTTTGAGGTAGGAGCCAAAAAGGGTGTAGTTTGTGGGTGTGATCACCCGTGTGTACACCTGTGAGCATGGACGCGCTTGTTTTTTGTTTCTTTAAAAGGTTTCTTCATGTAATGATCTGCTAGAGGGTGTGGGGGGGCCACAGCCCCGTCCTCCAGGGCATGAAGCAGGTATGGAGGAGATCAAAACTCCAGACATCCAGAGGCCCCCAGAACACAAGAGACCAAGGAAGACCAACAGAGGGGCAGCTGCGCCACTGTCCCAGAAAGAGCTGAGGAGAGTCCCAGATGAGGGCTCACTCAGCAGCCGCGGAGCAGAAGCCAGGGGGGGTTGCAGTGACGCGCCCGTGAGCTCCGCCGGCAGCCAGCCGTGCCTGAGTGACCGAGCCCCAGGCCGAGAGGCCGGGGGCACCCCACCTCCGAAGTGGCCCGAGCGAGCCCCAGGCTCCAGGCCCCGATAAGCGGCCGCCAAGGAGTGAGCCGGTGTGTACCTGGACGCCCATCCCCGGACACAAAGAACCACCAACGCACCGACACCTGAGGGAGTCCGCCACTGGCAGGGGAAGTGGTGGTGGGGGGAGATAGGCCTCCAAACCTTGGAGGGCCTGAGATGTCCCCAGAGAGGTGGCGTCTGATACCCAACCTGACATATAGACACAGAAATACAGGCACACACATATACAAACATCCATTCCCACCCTCATGCTCTCATATACACTTACTCCACACTCAACCAACGTGGAGACAGACATAAAGAGACGCTGTACACACGATCACACTTCGTCTGTGCTCTTGAGCAACAGTTTTTAAAGTTCTTCTTTGGACATCGGCTGCTTTTGACTCATGTTCAGTCCCTGTACCTGAGCATTTTCACAGGAGTGTTTTTAACCCCTGAACTCTGACCTATGAAGCACTGAGCTCGGAGATGAACCAGTGTTGTGTCTACACATAACAGAAACCTTAGCATTGAACCAGTTTTACATGGTGTCTTTAGGCTCTTTGTTACCACAAACACACACAGTTTGGCATAAAATAGTATTTTTGTACCAACAAGCAGTGCCTTAAAGAGCTGTTAGCTGAAAGCTCTGCATGTCTGACAAACTGGACCAAAAAAGAAGTGTGAGGGCTAAAACCTGAGTAGAGCTCAGTTTCGGAAAGTCACGTCCTGTAGAAAGAGGCACAGCACAGCCAGAACATGGTCAGTGTGTGGGAGGAGGTCAGGAGGAGGTCCAGCAGTCTGCAGCCATCTGTGAGGACGCTACAGGTCAGTCACTGCTGTTGGAGAGCTTTGATCAACTGATGAGTCCGATCCACCGTGCAGCAACATCTGGAAACATCAGCTTCATGTTTCAGCATGACAATGATCCAAACACAGTGAAGGCACAGCTGGATAGAAACACACGGGGGAACAGAGCCAGACCTCAGCATGACTGAAGCAGCGTGGGATCATCCTGACAGGGAACAAAACATCCAAAGAAGTCCTTTGAATGTCCTTCACGGAGCCTGGAAAACTGTTCCTGAAGATCCTCACAGAGCTGACCGAGAGCTGAAGGATGAAACTGCTCGTACCAAATATTAACTTACAGCTAAGAAATGAACAGACTCTGATTTTGTATTTCCATGTAGGACCACCGAACTCTGCACTGTCACACACACGCAAACATGTGTGTATTTATATCTGGGGACATCTCATTGGAATAATGCTTTCCCTAGCTGCTTACCCTAACCATCAAAAATGAACCCTAACCCTGACCCTAACCCTGACCCGAACCCTGACCATGAACTAACTGCAACCCTGACACTAAAACCACATTTTGAGTCTCAAAAACGCTTTCAAACTCATGGGGACCCACGAGGGCTGTTTGTCCCCACAAGTGTAGTAAATTACCAATTTTTGGTCCCCATGAAGATGTTAATACCCATCCAGACTCTCTCTCTCTCTCTCTCTCACACACACACACACACACACACACACACACAGTCTCACACACACACAGTCTCACACAGACACACACACAGTCTCACAAATAGACACACACACACACACAGACACACACTCACACACACACATGTGTCTCTGTGTGTGTCTCTGTGTGTCTCTGTGTGTGTCTCTATGTGTCTCTGTGTGTGTCTCTGTGTGTCTCTGTGTGTGTCTCTGTGTGTCTCTGTGTCTCTATGTATCTCTGTGTGTCTGTCTCTGTGTCTGTCTCTGTGTCTCTGTGTGTGTCTCTGTGTGTGTCTCTGTGTCTCTGTGTGTGTCTCTGTGTGTGTCTCGGTGTGTCTCTGTGTCTCTGTGTGTCTTTGTATGTCTCTGTATGTGTCTCTGTGTCTCTATGTGTCTCTGTGTGTGTCTCTGTGTGTCTCTGTGTGTGTCTCTGTGTGTCTCTGTGTGTCTCTGTGTGTGTCTCTGTGTGTCTCTGTGTGTGTCTCTGTGTGTCTCTGTGTCTCTATGTGTCTCTATGTATCTCTGTGTGTCTGTCTCTGTGTCTGTCTCTGTGTCTCTGTGTGTGTCTCTGTGTGTGTCTCTGTGTCTCTGTGTGTGTCTCTGTGTGTGTCTCGGTGTGTCTCTGTGTCTCTGTGTGTGTCTCGGTGTGTCTCTGTGTGTCTCTGTGTGTCTCTGTGTGTGTCTCTGTGTGTCTCTATGTGTCTCTGTGTGTGTCTCTATGTGTCTCTGTGTGTGTCTCTGTGTGTCTCTGTGTCTCTATGTGTCTCTGTGTGTCTCTCTGTGTGTGTCTCTGTTTGTCTTTGTATGTCTCTGTGTGTGTCTCTGTGTGTCTCTGTGTCTCTGTGTGTCTCTGTGTGTGTCTCTGTGTGTATCTATGTGTCTCTATGTGTCTCTGTGTGTCTCTGTGTGTGTCTCTGTGTGTGTCTGTGTTTCTGTGTGTGTCTCTGTGTGTGTCTCTGTGTGTGTCTCTGTGTCTCTGTGTGTGTCTCTGTGTGTGTCTCTGTGTCTCTGTGTGTGTCTCTGTGTGTCTCTGTGTGTCTCTATGTGTCTCTGTGTGTGTCTCTGTGTGTCTCTGTGTGTGTCTCTATGTGTCTCTGTGTGTCTCTCTGTGTGTGTCTCTGTTTGTCTTTGTATGTCTCTGTGTGTGTCTCTGTGTGTCTCTGTGTCTCTGTGTGTCTCTGTGTGTGTCTCTGTGTGTATCTATGTGTCTCTGTGTGTGTCTCTGTGTGTCTCTGTGTGTGTCTCTATGTGTCTCTGTGTGTCTCTCTGTGTGTGTCTCTGTTTGTCTTTGTATGTCTCTGTGTGTGTCTCTGTGTGTCTCTGTGTCTCTGTGTGTCTCTGTGTGTGTCTCTGTGTGTCTCTATGTGTCTCTGTGTGTCTCTGTGTGTGTCTCTGTGTGTGTCTGTGTTTCTGTGTGTGTCTCTGTGTGTCTCTGTGTGTGTCTCTATGTGTCTCTGTGTGTGTCTCTATGTGTCTCTGTGTGTGTCTCTGTGTCTCTGTGTGTCTCTGTGTCTCTGTGTGTGTCTCTGTGTGTGTCTCTGTGTCTCTGTGTGTGTCTCTGTGTGTCTCTGTGTCTCCGTGTGTGTCTCTGTGTGTCTCTGTGTGTGTCTCTGTGTGTGTCTCTGTGTCTCTGTGTCTCTGTGTGTGTCTCTGTGTCTCTGTGTGTGTCTCTGTCTCTGTGTGTATCTCTGTGTCTCTGTGTGTGTCTCTGTGTGTCTCTGTGTGTCTCTATGTGTCTCTGTGTCTGTGTGTGTCTCCGTGTCTCTGTGTGTGTCTCTGTGTGTCTCTGTGTCTCTGTGTGTCTCTGTGTCTCTGTGTGTGTCTCTGTGTGTCTCTGTGTCTCTGTGTGTCTCCGTGTCTCTGTGTGTGTCTCTGTGTGTCTCTGTGTCTCTGTGTGTCTCTGTGTGTGTCTCTGTGTGTGTCTCTGTCTGTGTTTATGTATTGTGACTTCTTGTGTCCTGTTTCTAGTCTGTCACGTCTCCTCTCTCTCTCTCTCTCGTCTGCCTTTCCTCCACTCTTGTCATGTTCAACCGTTTCCTGTTTTATTGTGAAAGTCTTGTGTTTCCATGTTCAGTGTGTCTAGTTTTGCTTCCCTGTGGCGTCATGTTAATTTGTGTCAGTGGTTTTAAGATAAGATAAGATAAGATAAGATAACCTTTATTAGTCCCACACGTGGGAAATTTGTTTTGTCACAGCAGGAAGTGGACAGTGCAAAAGTTATGAGGCAAAAATTAGAATACAATAAGAATAAATACAGTACACAGCTGTACAGAATAGAATAAAATAAAATACTATATACAGTAGAATAAAATAAAATAAATATACAATAAGATAAAAATAGAATACAAATACAAATACTATATACAACTGACTAAAAATACAACGATGACAGAAAGGATTATTGCACTTAGTATTATTGCATATGTATGGATGTGTGTGCTTGATCAGTTAAAGTCTTTATTATGGAGTCTGACAGCAGTGGGGAGGAAAGACCTGCGAAATCTCTCCGTCCCACACCGTGGGTGCCGCAGTCTCCCACTGAAGGAGCTGCTCAGTGCTGTCACAGTCTGCTGCATGGGGTGGGAGATGTTGTCCAACAGGGATGACAGCTTAGCCGCCGTTCTCCTGTCACTCACCACCTCCACTGGGTCCAGAGGGCATCCTAGAACAGAGCTGGCCCTTCGGATCACCCTGTTCAGTCTCTTCCTGTCCCCAGCAGAGATGCTGCCGCCCCAGCAGACCACACCATAAAAGATAGCAGAAGCCACAACAGAGTCATAGAATTTCTTCAGGAGTGGGCCCTCCACTCCAAACGACCTGAGTCTCCGCAGCAGGTACAGCCTGCTCTGCCCTTTCCTGTAGAGGGCGTCTGAGTTATGAGTCCAGTCCAGTCTATTGTTCAGATGAACACCAAGGTACCTGTAGCTGTCCACAGCCTCAATGTCCATACCTTGGATGTTCAGTGGTTGCAGTGGAGAATGCTTGTGCCTGCGGAAGTCTACCACCAGTTCCTTGGTTTTACTGGCGTTGATCTGGAGGTAGTTCAGCTGGCACCAGTCCACAAAGTCTTGGGTCAGACCTCTGTACTCCTTGTCGTCCCCATCAGTGATGAGGCCGACTATTGCAGAGTCATCAGAGAACTTCTGCAGGAAGCACTGGGTGGAATTGTGGGAGAAGTTTTGCTTCCCGTGTTGTGCTTCTGTGTCTGTGAGTCAGCATCTCCCTCATGGCTGTGTGTTTAGTAATTTCCCAGTTTAGTTTGTATTTCCTGTGTTCAGCAGTAAGGCTGTGTTAGGCCCCCGTGAGTCTGCGCTGGGGTCCAGACATTTATGACAGATTGACCCATTTTACTAAAAGATTTTCTCCACAAACATGAAGCTAGCAGACTAATGCTTCTTAAACCAGAGCCGCCTGTCACATTTGACTCCATCTGTCTTGTGGTCAGCTCACCCTGCAGCCTGAACACAGCTGCTGTGTTTACGGCCGTATTTCTCTGAAAAGAGCAGCCAGTCTGAGCGACTGATGCTCGAGAGGCTCTGTGACCGCAGCAGAGATTTCAGGTTCTAACAGGAGAAAATGAAATTCTGAAGCGGTAAAGCAGCGAGACAAAAAGGAGCATTAGAGCCATTTCATTTTTTTCATTTCAGGTTCAGTCACATTTAGCTTGAGGTGAATTCTGGTGAGTTTGTCCGAGGAGATGCTGCCCAAACAAAAACACGCTGCACTCCAAAGAAGACTGCCACAAAGGTCATCCAGCAAATGTGCTCGCACAGAGCTGAAATGTGCTGAAAGGGAGCTGAAGAAAACACGTTGCAGCTTCTCTCAGCGTGTTTGTCACAGAGAGAAACGTGTGAGCTCTTTGTCGGCCAGCAGCGTTGCTGTCTGTGTTCGACCTGCAACTCTTCGTCCGCCTTAAAGAACACCTCACCCTGTCCTGCAGAAAAGCTGCACATTTTTCATTCTTTGTAATAAAGCTCAGCCTTGGTGCACCACGGCAAACATTAAACGCCCTACTGAGAGAGAGTTCAGCCTGCCTCAGCAGCTGTTGGTCCATTTATGCTCTGCAGTACTCTGGGCTCTTCTTCATCCCTGCACGGCTTGGATCGGCACCAAACAGGACAAGAACAGACTGCAGTGCACGGTGAGGTCTGGTGCAGCCAGCACCGCTGCAGCCTGGATGCAACTCCTGCCCTCCTGTACGTGCTCCAGAGCACTGCGGACGCCTGGATTTAAATATCCCTCATACATGATGTGTGCAAGTAAGCGGACTATATATAGTCCTAACCACTTATCCATATCCCTACAAATGGCTGTGTCCTGCTGCTTTGGTCAGTGTGGTCAGTGTGGTCTGCGTGCAGAGCTCGTCATAAAGCTGATTCTCAGCGCAGCCACAGAGCAGGCTCGGAGCTTTCTCTGGGTTAAATCTGATTGGCTGTCAGGAGCTTTACAAACTCTTCATGTGTGAAGCGTCGTTCTGCCTGTCATCCACTGTTTCTGTTGCACATAAGGAAGACCTGAGGACCTTGCAGTGTGAGTGCAGGCCGGCACATTACACCTCTTCTCTGGTCTGAGTGCAGTCATGCTGTTTATTCTCGCAGTATGCACGGGCCTCCCAGCTGCTCCTCCTGCTGTTTGCGACTCTGAGCTCTAAGTTTCTTCAGTGCAGATCCATATTTGTGTGTGAGAGCTATTTTTCCCTCTGTTGGCTTAAAGATTATCAATCTGCTGCTGTTTTCTTTACACAGAGTTTTCTTGTATTGTGTAGCGCTGTTTTTGGTTGTGTTGCTTTATCTGTTTAATACTTCATGTTTAGTATTGGGAGCTGCTCTGATGTTTCTCATTTATCACATATCAGTTAGATAACTAACAGACATGGACCAGGAACACCTGGATCAGCACTGCGGTATGGTCCATGCTACACATCGAGTCCAGCAGGTTGCAGAGGTCTTTAAAAGGTAAACCTAAGCAAACTTGTTTGTTTGTGGGCCTTTCTGTCTGACTCCAAGCAGTGAAACGCTCAGTTGGGCTAAGATCAGCTGACTGACTTGGCCCTTGAAGAATCTCCCACTCCTTTGCTTGAATAAACTCCTGGCTGTGTGTTTCGGGTCATCTGTATTATGAAACACACTGACACACACACACAGACATATATACACATGCAGATGTACACTCATCCCCCCTCCAAACGCCTTCGACGCTTATTCCCCTCCAATGCTGAGAGATTAAGAGTGTTTTCATGTGCAGAGGTGTTTTTTCTGTTCTCAAACTGATCTCCCTGTTGGAGCTCAGTCTGGGGGGAGTTATTTTTTTCTCCTTATCTTTCCTCATGTGGTGCATTTCCCATTGTTATACCTCTCTGACCTGTCTTCCCCATGTGATGTTTGTGTAATGTATGTGTGGTCGGAGGGTAAGATGGCGCCGCCATTGCGTGCAATAGGTCGGCAGCCTTATGAAATTTCCAAATTGTGGGACTAATAAAGGTATATCTCATCTTATCTTATCTTAACACCTCAGAGTTCGTTCTGCTGCTTCGGTCACATCATCATAAACACTCATGTCTAGGGATGGGTATTGATAAGATTTTCACGATTCCGATTCCATTTTCGATTCTGTTTAACGATTCGATTCTTTATCGATTCTTTTTAAAAAGGAGGACACTAAGGTCGACTAGCTTAGAACTTTGTTTTATATCTTCTCTTTGAACAAGATAGAAATTTAGGAGTAACATGGCCTTACAAACCCAACAGTGAGATCTTAAGAGATCCAGCCTGCGGCTCTTCAATGGGGTGTCACAGGGTCCCCAGGAAAAAACATTGTAAATGTGAAATAATAAAATAAATATTCTTCTGTAGCAATAACAAAGTTTAACATAAATTATTCTGTAGCAATTACACAAGAATATCCAGTAATGTCCCTGCCTACAATTACACACATTCACTTACTGAAAATCATCTGCTGTGGCAAACGGGTGCAAGCCTTTGACCACAAACTGAGTCACTGCTCGGTGACGTTCGTCTATCCTGGCCTGAAAGGAGACGCTACCGGCAGACTGCAGCGAGAACTGCCAGCATCTGAGCCAGACTCTGTCTCTCATCATGGTCACTAAATGCACAGTAATGGCAGGTTTGTAATAAGGCAGATCGCGCTAACATAATATGCACTGTTAGTTGATTATTTACCTGCCGCATTAACGGGAGAGGACGTGCAAACGTTACCGCTGCTGCTGGTTGAGATTCACGAGTCCAGAATTAAAAACACGACATTCATTTAAGGTCATCACGTGTTTTGTGAGCAAATGCTTTTGCATATTCGTAGTGTTTCCTCCCTTAAATGAAATATTTACTTTGCAAGTATTGCAAGTTGCCCTGTCGTCATCCGTTCTCGTAAAGTATAACCAAACTTTTGACCGTTTGAGCCGCCGTGTTTCCTGCCAGGTAAATGACGCTCCACAACGTGGTGACGTCATTCGGGGCGACTGGAATCGATAAGGGAATCGTTTGCAAAAATGGCAAACTATTCCAAGGAACTGAAACAGTGGGAACCGGTTCTCAACAAGAACCGGGTTTCGATACCCATCCCTACTCGTATCCCAGTGCCACTGGCAGCCATGCACGTCCAAACCATCACACTACCTCCACCGTGTGTTACAGATGATGCTGTATGCTTTGGATCACGAGCTGTTCCACGCCTTCTCCATACTTTTCTCTTGATCTTGGCCTCATCTGTCCAAAGAATGTTTTCCCAGAGCTGTGCCGGCGTTTTTAGACGTTTGTAGCCGATCGAGCCTTTCTATTCTCGGGGCTTATGAATGGTTGCACCCTGCAGTGAACCCTCTGTGCTTTCTGTCATACAGTCTGCTCTTTATGCTGCACTTGGGTATCGACACGCCTTCCTCCTGGAGAGTGTTGTTCCCTTGGCTGACGTTGTGAAGAGGTTTCTCTGCACCGTGATTCTGCAAGCATCCACCACTGTTGTCTTCCATGGACGTCCAGGTCTTTTTGCCTTGCTGAGTTCACCAGTGCTCGCTTTCTTTCTCAGGATGATTTTGTCACTCCTAATATTGCAGCAATTTCTCAGACGGTTTGTCTTTGTTTGTTTCAGAGCTGCATTGACTGCATGATGTCTGTTCACAGCAAAATCTTCCAAATGCAAGAACCAAACATCAAATCAAATCTTTAATCTTCTTCACTGATGATGACATGACGAAGGAATTGCCCACACCATCAAACAGCCTTTCAGTCGATTGTCCAATTACTTTTGGTCCCGTTAAATAGAGGGCGGCACATGTTAAAGAGCAGAAACTCTTAAATCCTTCAAGTTTCAAGTTGTATTGTCATGTACAGATAAACAGTGTAGCCACGTTTACCCATAATGAAATTCATTAGTGCTCCTCAGCTTTACATGAGCATATAGAATTTTGGTGATTTTAACATCCATGTAGATGCTAAAAATGACAGCCTCAACATGGCATTTAATCTGTTATTAGACTCAATTGGTTTCTCTCAAAATGTAAAAGAACCCACCCACCACTTTAATCACACTCTAGATCTTGTTTTAACATATGGCATAGAAACTGAACATTTAACAGTGTTTCCTGAAAACCCTCTGCTGTCTGATCATTTCCTGATAACATTTACATTTACAATAATTGATTACACAGCAGTGGAGAGTAGACTTTATCAAAGTAGATGTCTTTCTGAAAGTGCTGTAACTAAGTTTAAGAATGTAATCCACCCACTGTTATCATCTTCAATGCACTGTACCAACATAGAGCAGAGCAGCTATCTGAACGCTACTCCAACAAAGGTCGATTATCTTGTTAATAATTTCACCTCCTCACTACGTACGACTCTGGATACTGTAGCTCCAGTGAAAACTAAGGTCTCTAATCAGAAGTACCTGACTCCGTGGTATAATTCTCAAACACGTAGCCTAAAGCAGATGACTCGTAATCTGGAGAGGAAATGGCGTGTCACAAATTTAGAGGATCATCATTTAGCCTGGAGAAATAGTTTGCTGCTTTATAAGAAAGCCCTCCACAAAGCCAGAACATCTTACTACTCATCACTGATTGAAGAAAATAAGAACAACCCCAGGTTTCTCTTCAGCTCTGTAGCCAGGCTGACAAACAGTCAGAGCTCTGTTGAGCCAACCATCCCTTTAACGTTAACTAGTAATGACTTCATGAACTTCTTCACAGATAAAATTTTTATCATTAGAGAAAAAATTACCAGTAATCGTCCCACAGATGTAATATTATCTACAGCTACTCTTAGTACCATTGATGTTAAGTTAGACTCTTTTTCTCTAATTGATCTTTCTGAGTTAACTTCAATAATTACTTCCTCCAAACCATCAACGTGTCTTTTAGACCCCATTCCTACAAAACTGCTCAAAGAAGTCCTGCCATTAATTAATGCTTCGATCTTAAATATGATCAACCTATCTCTAATGATCGGCTATGTACCACAGGCCTTCAAGCTGGCTGTAGTTAAACCTTTACTCAAAAAGCATCTCTAGACCCAGCAGTCTTAGCTAATTATAGGCCAATCTCCAACCTTCCTTTCATATCAAACATCCTTGAAAGAGTAGTTGTCGAACAGCTAACAGATCATCTGCAGAGGTTTATTTGAAGAGTTTCAGTCAGGTTTCAGAGCTCAGCACAGCACAGAAACAGCTTTAGTGAAGGTTACAAATGATCTTCTTATGGCCTCTGACAGTGGACTCATCTCTGTGCTTGTCCTGCTAGACCTCAGTGCAGCGTTCGATACTGTCGACCATAATATCCTATTAGAGCGATTAGAACATGCTGTAGGTATTACAGGTACTGCACTCCAGTGTTTTGTATCATATCTATCTAATAGACTCCAGTTTGTGCATGTAAATGGAGAGTCCTCTTCACACACTGAGGTTAATTATGGAGTTCCACAGGGTTCAGTGCTAGGACCAATTCTGTTTACATTATACATGCTTCCCTTAGGCAGCATCATTAGAAGACATAGCATACATTTACACTGCTATGCTGATGACACCAGCTCTATCTGTCCATGAAGCCAGATAACACACACCAATGAGTTAAACTGCAGGAATGTCTTAAAGACATAAAGACCTGGATGGCCGCTAACTTTCTGCTTCTTAATTCAGATAAAACTGAGGTTATTGTACTCGACCCTGAAAAGCTTAGAAATATGGTATCTAACCAGATTCTTACTCTGGATGGCATTACCTTGGCCTCCAGTAACACTGTGAGGAACCTTGGAGTCATTTTTGACCAGGACATGTCCTTCAAAGCACATATTAAACAAATATGTAAGACTGCGTTCTTCCATTTGCGCAACATCTCTAAAATTAGAAATATCCTGTCTCAGTGTGACGCTGAAAAACTAGTTCATGCATTTATTACTTCCAGGCTGGACGACTGTAATTCATTGTTATCAGGATCTCCAAAAAACTCACTGAAAAGCCTTCAGCTAATCCAAAATGCTGCAGCAAGAGTCCTGACAGGGACTAGAAAGAGAGAGCATATTTCTCCGGTTTTGGCTTCCCTTCATTGGCTTCCTGTTAAATCCAGAATTGAATTCAAAATCCTGCTCCTCACATACAAGGTCTTAAATAATCAGGCCCCATCTTATCTTAATGACCTTGTAGTACCATATCACCCTATTAGAGCACTTCGCTCTCGCTCTGCAGGCCTACTTGTTGTTCCTAGAGTATTTAAAAGTAGAATGGGAGGCAGAGCCTTCAGTTTTCAGGCCCCTCTTCTGTGGAACCAGCTTCCAGTTTGGATTCAGGAGACAGACACTATCTCTACTTTCAAGATTAGGCTTCAAACTTTCCTTTTTGCTAAAGCATATAGTTAGGGCTGGACCAGGTGACCCTGAATCCTCCCTTAGTTATGCTGCAATAGACGTAGGCTGCCGGGGGATTCCCATGATGCATTGAGTTTTTCCTTTCCAGTCACCTTCTTCACTCACTATGTATTAACAGACCTCTCTGCATTGAATCATATCTGTTATTAACCTCTGTCTCTCTTCCACAGCATGTCTTTTATCCGGTCTTCCTTCTCTCACCCCACCCCCAAGCAGATGGCCCCGCCCCTCCCTGAGCCTGGTTCTGCCGGAGGTTTCTTCCTGTTAAAAGGGAGTTTTTCCTTCCCACTTTTGCCAAAGTGCTTGCTCATAGGGGGTCATATGATTGTTGGGTTTTTCTCTGTATCTATGAAGCGCCTTGAGGCGACTTATGTTGTGATTTGGCGCTATATAAATAAAATTGAATTGAATTGAATAGAAGTGTGCAGTTAAATTAGGAAGACAATAACAGAAAATTGCAGCAATAATAATGATAAAGAGAAAAAAGACAAAAAGTATTGAATATTTCGAGAATTTAAGACTAGTATTCATAGTTTGTGCAAGAGTATTTATTATTTTTCATCCAGTTTGAATGTAGATACCCTCGAATGACAGCTGAGAGTGTGCACATGTATATGGAGCTAACAGAGAGACAGGGGTGGAGAGGAGGAAACCTCAGCTGGTCTAACAACACTCACAGCAGAGGCTGCTCCTCCTACGATTCCTGAGCACATCTGGCACATCACCAAAGACCTCAATCATTTTTACGGAGCCTTGTGTGGAAGCTGCAATGTTCAGAATCCACCGGGGTCATCATGAGGGCCCGTGGCACACACCCACAGCACCACCTGTTCACACCCCTGTCCTCAGGCGAAAACTGTCTGAATCACAGACAAAAATGAGCCTCAAACAGCTTCACAGGCCATCAGACTCCCGAATCAGAGACTCCCGAATTCTCCTGAACATCAGGACCATTACGGCTGCTGTGCAAATACTAGGTCACTTCTCCCAGTGGGGACAAAACGGCCCACTGGAGACATAATCCTCAGACATCGGAAAGTCATTCTTTCATGAGCTTTGCACTGGGTGGCAGTGCTTACGGAAGATGCATCGTTTGAGTGTCATAATAAGTCAGTGAGACACCCTGATGTCCCTGCGGATGCCTCGGTCTCAGGTCCTGTTGGTTTACAGTAAATATTTGCAGACGTGTGCTGCAGAGGAATGAACAGACTGAAGGCCAGCAGATGATTGGGTCCATTATTGAAAGCCCACACACAGAAACACAATCAGCAGGTAGCAGAAATGTCATTTGGGTAAAGGTCAGCAGGCTTTTTCCTCGGCGGCAGCTCTTTGTTTGTCTCTTTTCATCTTGTTGTTCTGACTGCACACCAATGAAGACCCTCATTAAGATTCCCCGGGTAGCGATCAAACAGAGGAAACAGTGCTCACTCGGCAGCTCCACCCACACTGGGATGGATTCATTGTGAGAAACAGACATGAAGCTCTGCACGTATCTGCTGCTGGTTTCTCTCTGAATGCTGATGAAGGTAATGCTCAAGCCCGTTCCTCCTCACGCTGACCCTCCACCTGCCTGGAAATGATGTTGGTGTAATTGTTGTGCACTTATTATCTGGTGGTGTCAGGCTGCGGTTTCCATTATGGATGGTTTTTGATCTGTGCTGGCAAACACGCACACACGACAGACCGGCAGGACCCAGGGTTCAAAGACTTCCAAGACACAACAAGATTTTTAAAGAAGAGTTTAAAACACAAGGAAACCAGGAAGGTGAAGACAGGCGAGACAATCCTTCACAGGAAAGGAAAACAGAAATGTGTGCTTAGACACTGGGAATCATGACAATGTGTTCACCTTCCTCATCTGCCTTTGTCGTTGCAGCATATGTCATCGTCTAAAAGGATGTGTTTCCTGATTGGATGTATGAGGGTGGTGGGCGGGGCGCATGGCGGCGTCCTCCCACAGATTTGTGCTCAGGATTCTTTGAGCGTCTCCTGCGTTCAGCCTGTGATTATATGAAAGACACAGATTGAACCTTTCCACAGTGTCTGCAGCAGCAGTGCTGCGACGTTCGACGCACACCGAGGACGCTGAAAGGTTCGTCACTGTCTCGTCATAAAGTCATGGCTGGCAGCGTTTCACACGATCCTCCATCGTGCTGTCACGGCGGGGATAAGAAAAGATTTCCTGCCCCAGAGTCGCTCCCCCGCTGCAGTGATTGAATGAGGCTGTTACCGAGTGGACGTCCGTGTCATAAATCAGTGGCGAGTACACAGTGCTGCTGGCTCACAAAGGCCCATCTCAGTCACTGATCCGTCCAAGGCTTATTTCTGGTTTGTAAACTGATTCATGGGACTAATTTTATTTTAAAGGTTCAAACTCGAGCAGAGCGGCCACACAAAACTGCAGCTTCTTCAGCCCGTAGACACGAACCACGTCAGGGCTGGTGCTGTCCAACTCTTCATGCTGGAGACACTTTAATGTTTGCCTCAGTGATGCTGATCAGATCCTGTTGGTCTGGTCTTAGCTCCACTAGCCCCTGAGCATTGTTGTCCTCTGTTGCGTCTTTCCCCATATGCTCTTCCAGTATTCCTCCACCTGCGGTCTTGGTGGGGCTGTTCTCACGTTGTTCCCGTGTCACTAAGAGTACATGTTGGATGGTTCAGTGCAGAACATCCTGTTTATCTTTGTGCAGTGGCTCCCGGCTTGCTGTCCTGTCCCTGCTCTGGTTCCTGATGTGATCTCAGTTCAATAAATCACCTTTAGCTGTCGTCAGTTCCGTGGACCCTGACGATGCTCTTCTTATTCCACTGTACTACAGTCTATTAATCAATTCATTTATTTTAAGATCAAAGAAAATTAACCAGCAAAATGTTTTGATAATCAATGAGCTATCTTCCAATTTAACAAATGCACGATGTTACGACCTTTCCAGGAGAACACAGGAAGGATCAGATCTGAAACTTGGGTTCAAAAACCGAATGAACAACTTTTCAGTGTGTGCAGGACGGATGATCGTCCTTTAACAGTCATTCAGCACACGGCAGTCACTCACTTATACACCCGTCAGCACAAACACACCCGTCAGCACAAACGTGCTCATCAGCCTTCAGCTCCGGAGCGAAACAGACTCCTGGGTGAGAAATGCTGAAGGCCAAGAAAGAGGCCAAGCGGATCATCATGGCCTTGCCATATTGGTCCATTTGATTGGCCTTTATTATAATTATGTATTTATTTTATTTTATTTTCAGTTGTTACAGACGGGACAGACATGACTGGGAGAAAGAATGTAAGAAAGAGACGGAGAGAAAGAACAACAGAGGGGAGAAGAGAGTGAGAAAGGGGGAAGAAAACAAACAAAAACAAACAAAAGTAGCAGAGACATATTTTAATAAAAAGCCACCTTCTCAGGGCTGGACTCGTCTTTGTGGTTCTGGTCATATCCACCCATCAGCAGGCAAATAGGTGAGGAGGTCAAAGGTCTTAGCTGACTTAGTCACAGAGTCAAAAACTGTCAGCCTCTTTGACCTCTCTGAAGGTCGGAGGTCAGCATGTCATGGAAGCAAATAAATATGATGGAACTTAAGCATGGGGGGAGGGGCACAGGTGGTGTGAGCTGATAACGACCTTTAGTTCACACTTATCGGCACGACCTTCCCCCATCAGGTCCATCGGCTCTCAGCCACTCGCTTGGTAACGTTAGGCTGCTTTTCTCAGCTAATGTTAGCTTGTGTTGCTAACTGCTGATGCTGGGAGCCGAAGGAGGCACCGAGGTCCAAAGAGCTCAACCAGAGGAATCAGCCCATGGGTTGTTAGAGGGATGCTGGGATTGTCACTGTTTAACTGCAGAGAGTTTTTCGCTGCAGCATCTTTGACCTTCCTCCACGTGAGCAGAGCACAGCGGAGCAGCCTGCACATACATGCTGGATATACGAACTCTTCTCACCTAAGAGGCATATGCACTATGCGTAACCTAAGCAGCGGGTCGATGAAAGCAGATGCAGGTCAGAGTGCAGATAGGATGAGGGTGAAAGACGAGCTGAGTGGTCTGAGGGCAGGAAGAAGAGGATGAAAGCAAGCCCACATGCACACACACAGACGTCACACTCTGCACAGGTGAAGTGACGTCTGAAACAGATTCTCTAACACGTGCCTGACGTTTCCTTTGCCGTTTATCTCTCCTCAGCGGCGAGCTGGAAATCAGAGATCAGTGAATTTATCAGCAGAGTGAAATCTCTTCGATTCCACGTCTTTCCTTTCTGTTTGGAAACCAGAGTGGGATCATAATGCGATTTATTTTTCTGTGAGTGTTTCCAGCAGTGTGACACGAGCACGGATCAGCGACTGCTCCGACACGAAGGTGACGAACGCTCTGAGAGAGGCTGCCGCTCGTGCACACGGAGGCCGTCGTGCTCGGTGACCTGCTGCTGCTCGCTGCGCCTGCCACACTACAACAATGTGTGAAAGAGAAGAAGTCTTTTGTAGTTCATGTATATTCAGCTCCAGTGAAATCATTTAACACAGTGCAGTGGGCTGAATATAAACCCAGCACAGACATTCTGGAAGTTTGTATTTGGATGATTTCCTTGTTGTAACGATGCTTCTTGGCAATAAATCTCACAATGTTGGAAAGGCTGTTTATTCCCCCATAAAAGGCGGCACATTTGTAAGGAAAAAATGGGCTGTGCATGACAAACTTGCCAAATCTTCTCTGCCAACAGCTTTTTCTGCTACTGCTAATCGAGTGCAGCATTATTTGGAGTGAGCCCCAGTTTCCTTTTCAGATAGAAGGCCAAGTTTCATATAACGATGTCAGAGACAGGCTGTGAAGTAGATGACAGCACAAGAAGACCGTTTCCTGGGCAGCCTTTAGTGCAAAGAAACTGTTACATCGAAGAAATCATTCAAACACAACTTCCTTTGCTCTTTGAGCCACGTTTATAATTTATGGTGATAAAGGAAGAAGGGAAAACTCTGCACGTCCATTTGCTGGGCAGACCTCTGATTATCCACGTGCTCGTTACTGATTGACTTTATTTCAGAGCTTCTGTCTGCAGAGCTGCTTTGAAAACATGTCCGATGTGTTTCTATTAACATTTCCCACTGATGGATTATGGAGGTGTTTGGGGGAAGGGCTTCTTACTGCTCCAGTGAGGTCCTCATCACCTGCCAGTGTGCAGCGATGAAGGCCGAGAGTTCACGCTCTAAGCATTTACTGACGAGCTGAATAAGAAAGGAGTGCACGCCGTAGGCTCGGAGCTCATCCAGCTAACTTCAGTTTCAACTTGCTGTTCTCACTGATATCAAAGTGTTGCACTTCTTAGCAGGCTATGTTGCCATGGTAACTGTTGCTTTGGAGCAGGTTATGCTCCTGATAGGAAATCAGCAGGGATGAAATCACTGCTGACTGACCAATTAGATCACTGGAAAACAGCAGACGCTCAGACAGTCACAGGGTCTGAAGGTTCGTCTTTATCTGGGGAGCCAGGAGTACCCTTCAGAGAGAGCTGGAGACTGCTGCAATCACAGCATTGTAAGAGGGTGTAACGTTATCCTTCTTCTATCCTGGATCGCCCCGAGTCTTCCCAGCTTTGACAAATATCCTGGGGTACCTGCATTTACTCAGAGCCTCTCTGATATGTAAATGTAGTGTTTGTAACGTGGGGAAACCTGAGAGACAAGATGTTTAACCCACCGAGAACACAATGTCCAGATGAATAGGACTTCCTTACCTGGATGAGCAACTTTTATCTTCCTTTAGAAAATGTTGTCACTATATGTCCATGTCTCTGATTGGTCAGCAGCTGCAAACTCTGTTATGTCAGTGTGCCATAGCTGGACTGATAAACCAAGTTGATAACAACCTTTATGTGACCTGTTAGCCTCACTGATGATGTCTGACAAGCCAGATAAACAGAAGATATCCTGGATAAATATATGGATATGTTGAAGTGGACTGAGATGAAAGGAACCGGCCCCAACGAGGCGTTCATTATTGAATGAAACTGAACCGAGATCAGCAGCTGCCTGTTTAAATCTGAACCTGCACTGTGACTGCTTCCTGAACGATGAGCTGACAGAATGATGAGCTCAGACCAACTTAATCATCATATCTTTATTCATTTAATAAGCACTGAAAATATACAGTTTAAAATTCAAGCTGAAGCAGAAGGTCTGTCTGCACTGACGACAAGCGAGCGAGCGTAAAGTTCGGTCTGTGAGTGCAGAACGCTAATATGGCTGCAGCCTGGGTCACATGACTCAAACCGCTCCAACGTATTTACGATATGACCAAATATGTGCGATTAAAGCACAGCATCGTCATCATCAGGACGTTTTTCCTGCAGCTGTGTCGTGTGAGCGGCGTGGGGCGGTGTGGGTCAGTCACTCGGGTGCTGAGCTAAGTGCAGTCCACAGTAAAACACAGAGTACATTTATAGATATCTATATATATATATATATAACAGACTCTGCCCACCCCACACATTAGAAAGAGTAACAACAGAAACAACAGAAACACCAATGAAACACTTTTTTCCTCTGTTCATAAAGATATAGAAGAACAACAGCAACACGTTAGTTTTCTCTTTGTCAGGTCAAACATTCATGTGGTCTGTAAATGTAAACTAACACGAACTGTTACAGCTGGTGACGAAGAACAACCAGAGAGGTCACATGATCGTGTTTTACATGTTCAAACAGAAAGCTGTACACGCTCCTCTCTACGTGCTACGAAAGAACGGCGAACAGGAGGAGAACGTCACGGACAAAGAGCTCGCGGCAGCGTTAAAGCTCCAGAAACGGAGCCCTCGATGCTCCTACACACAGTCTGCTAGGTTTGTACGAAAGGTGACCTGTGCTCAGAAACCACCTGAGAGCAGCACACGTCCACGGAGAATGCTTTCAACCACGCCTCAGACAGACGTTTACGCCGATGACTCTGGGTCCTGCTTTGGACCTCCAAACCAGCCTTCAGCTGGAAGGAGTCCTGGAGGTGCTACTGCATTACAGTCACACTGATGCAGCATGTTAAATACACTTCACATTCTGATTCATGCTGTGGACCTGACTTCATGATGGAGATGTTTGGAAAACAGCAAACAAACTCGCTTCAGTTTGAGCTGTGGGTGGAGGTCACAGACTACCTTCATCAGTCCAGAGTAGCAGGTATACAACCACCTGTGGCTGAAGGCACCGCTGCAACCGTTCTCTGAAGGCTGATCAGTGTTCTGCATCGGCACCGGGGCCACGAAGGCAGACATGAAGCCTCATTTCTTGTCATACCAGAAGACACTTTTATCCAGTTTACTGATGACCTGAATCGTGCTGCTTAAAACCAGACAGCTTTGTTGACATAAAGCAGTTCGACACATTGCTCCCTGAGCCCGGATGTGCGAGAAGTTTCTTCTTGTTAAAAGGGAGGTTTTCCTTCCCACGGTTACCAAGTGCCTGCTCAGAGGCAGTCGTCTGATTGTTGCTGCTGTTGTTGTGATTTTGAAATGAATATTTGTGAGTAAACCGGTGTACCGTGTGTGCATCACAAACATTATTGTAAGTTTCATTGCATATTATGTATTTGGATGATATGGGGCAGGAATTACTCTGTTTTTCCATCACGTCTGGTTTTATCATGTGATCTGAGACAGTGAATCCAGATGCACAGGGCTCAATAATGAATGTAAGACTACATATTGTGTAGAACTGGAAATTTTTCATAAATATTAAGTATTAGTACTAAATATGTGATTTAAATGTACTGAAAAAAATCTAAACTGGATTGAGATCCACATATTTTCAGTTTCTTACACTGGTTTCAGGATCGACCTGTTATACAAATAAGAAAAGATATTCGTCTCCCTTCAGATGAGAGATTGGCCATTTCTGAAGATGTCATATCTTCCGCGAGAACGAGTGCTGTCCACAGACGGTTTCAGAGTACAGGTCTGAACTAGTATAACTAAGAGCAAAGCACCATAAAACACATTGAATCCAGCCAGAGAGCGAGGTTTAGTGACAGACTTCACTTCGTATTTAAGGCAATGTAAGTTAATTGAAATGTTTCTCTCATAACGAAAGCAAAAGTAAACCAACAGAAGCAATTAAGGTGCTGCTAAGAGTGGCTGCACCTAACGAAACCAGGCAAAACCAAACTGTCATGCTCGTTCTGAAAAACCTGTCTATGAAAAGCGCTTAATAAATAAGCTTTACTTTACTTTACTTAAACAGACCTGTTTTAGTCTTAACGAAACGAGCAAACCCAACTTCATAGAGAGACACAAATATAAAAGCAAAGAGGATACTGAGGCGCGAACAGAACACGCAAGTTCTCAAAGGCCGCACAGTTTACAGAACAACCAGCATCCAGCTAAACGTAGAACCCATCTCATACAGATGAGTCTCAACGTCTCTGATTCATCCTCGCACTTCTGTTAGATAAACTTCAGGAGACCAAGGACCCTTTAATCAGATTTAGTGACAGCGAATAGAAATGAAAGTTCGATTTAAAGCATCACAGTAACACTGATCAGAGTACAAACACCAACCGATGAGCGTTTCATAGGGTTTGTTCTGTTTTTGTCAGTGGTACCCGAACGTCACACCAACATGCTCTGTGCAGTCCAGTGCTGTCTGAAACTGTGCAGGATGGTAGGAATGCTCATGTGTTCCTGTTTCACAGCTAGTTTCCTCTTTAAGAGACCAAGAAGAAAGAGAGAGAGAGCCCCTTTGTCCCTTGGATTGGGGTCGGGGCACTGCAACCCTGTCCCCATGCTCCGCCCCTGTGGGGCTGGTAACACCCCCATTGTTTAAAGACCCACAGTTCAACTCTCCCGAACCCGACCTGCCTCTATATCCAAAAACCTGACAGCAGTTGCAGTTCAGTGTCCAGAGGTGGCATTTCCTGAACATCTGGGGTCATCTGACCCCTGTCAGGCCCACTCTGATTGCACCTGTGAGGTGTTTGAAGAGGACTGCTTTTGTGAGGGGGCGCTATTTTATGGCTTCAGTAAAACTACGTTTTCCCTGTTTCCACCTCGGTCCGTATGTACAAGGACGGCTGTAGCTCAAAGTCTGAAAAATGAAGCCAGCGCTGAAGTACCTCAAACCTGCATTGCCTTTAAAGTCCAGCAGGGGTTGACTGTTTGGTCTATAAAAGTCTATGAGAAAATGAACATCTTGTTCAGTTGATCTCTGAGCTCAGTGAACTCTTTAGTGATGAGTTTATGGTCTCAGTCGCTACTCAGGTCTGACTAGATAAAGCACAATGTTCGTTTTGGGAATAGCGGCCCCAGTAGAGTCACGAAGAACCGGGACATCGGGGTTGGGCTGCTACTCTGAGTGACCAGTGTACCTGGTGTTCAGAGTCAGATCCAACCCTCGCTCATGACTTCGTCTCAGAATGAAGAAAGATAATGAAAAGTCAAGATTGATCTTCACATCATCCATCTTTTATATTAAATCTGTGACCAGTGGCACAGGGTTAGATTTACTGAGCTGCAGAACTCAGGGGCACACACAAACGTTTACAGGGATCATTTTCAGTGTTTATGAAACAGAACCTTTACCTTTTAACTTTTGTCCTTGTGTTGTGAGGTATCATATGCCTAACCCTTAGAGATCGAAGTCGTTGTTGCCGATTACCCTCATTAACCCTACATTAGCAAAACATGTCATTAAAAAAATGTTCCTCTAAGTCTTGGCTGAAGACAAGAAAATAATTCAACTTTTTTTCAAGTTTTTTTCTTTTTTCTAAAACACAGGGTAAGTGTAGGAGTCGGGGTCATGGATGGAGTCGGGGGCAGGGTAGGAGTCGAGGGCAGGTTAGCAGTCGAGGTCAGGGTAGGAGTCGGGGGCAGGGTAGCAGTCGGGGGGAAGGGTAGGAGTCAGGGTAGGAGTCAGGGGAAGGGTAGCAGTCGAGGTCAGGGTAGGAGTCAGGGGCAGGGTAGCAGTCGGGGGAAGGGTAGGAGTCGGGGCAGGCTAGGAGTCGAGGTCAGGGTAGGAGTCGGGGGCAGGGCAGGAGTCTGGGGCAGGGTAGGAGTCGAGGGCAGGGTAGCAGTTGGGGTCAGGGTAGCAGTCGGGGGCAGGGTAGCAGTCGGGGGCAGGGTAGGAGTCGGGGGCAGGTTAGCAGTCGGGGCAGGGTAGGAGTCAGGGTAGGATTTGGGGGCAGGGTAGCAGTTGGGGTCAGGGTAGGAGTCGGGGGCACGGTAGGAGTCAGGGGAAGGGTAGCAGTCGAGGTCAGGGTAGGAGTCGGGGGCAGGGTAGCAGTCGGGGGAAGGGTAGGAGTCGGGGCAGGCTAGGAGTCGAGGTCAGGGTAGGAGTCGGGGGAAGGGCAGGAGTCTGGGGCAGGGTAGGAGTCGGGGGCAGGATAGCAGTCGGGGGCAGGGCAGGAGTAGCAGTCGAGATAAGGGTAGGAGTCGGGGGGAGGGCAGGAGTAGGGGGCAGGGTAGGAGTCTGGGGCAGGGTAGGGGTCAGGGTAGGATTTGGGGGCAGGGTAGCAGTCGGGGCAGGGTAGGAGTAGCAGTCGAGATAAGGGTAGGAGTCGGGGGGAGGGCAGGAGTAGCAGTCGAGATAAGGGTAGGAGTCGGGGGGAGGGCAGGAGTAGGGGGCAGGGTAGGAGTCTGGGGCAGGGTAGGGGTCAGGGTAGGATTTGGGGGCAGGGTAGCAGTCGGGGTCAGGGTAGGAGTAGGGGCAGGGTAGGAGATGGTGTCAGGGCCAGAGTCGGGGGCAGGAGTTGGTGCCAGGGCAGGAGTCGGGGGAAGGGTAGGAGTTGGGGTTAGGATTGAGATTATTTAGACCTCACACTGTTGAAGTGTTGAAACAGCATTCACAGATGCTCAGGTAAGGCTGTTTATGTCCCACTTCAAGTGTGAGCTGCAGTTTTGAGTCTTTAACCTCAGATCAAACAGGTATGTATTTCACTTTATATCTGCCAGTAAAAGTCCATCTGAAAGGCAGCGTTGTCTGAACGCTGAATCTCAGTTGTGATTTTTTTCCATCGGGAGCCAAACAAAGTCATTTTGTCAAAGCTGCTGGTGAGTCTGTTACACACATGTTGTCCTTTGGTTTCCAACTCCTGATTTTCATCACAAAGGCTCACGAGTCTGGTGGACACATTTTAATCTAAACCACAGTCAACAATCCTAAACCAAAATGATTTTTAGCGCCTAAACACTGAACAAAATGAACAAATGGCATCTCCGAACACAAAAGGTCATTAAACCTCGACGCGTTTCTCCACCACAGATCCCAAACAACACCTTATCTAACTGTGAGATGCATCTGGCAACACGGTGCAGTGTAAACCCCCAACCCCCCCGCACACAAGCACCATGTAGAAAGTCAAAGGAAACGTGTCCTTCCATGGGTGTCTTAGGTTTGTTGAGTCTCAGCTGAGAAATGTCACTCAAATAAGAAATGACATTCACCTGACCCCCATATTTAACAGAATCTCGTCTTGCTCTTTTACTTCTACAAGCTGCAGATTTCACATCAGTCCAGTCACACTTCTGGCCCAGTAAAATGCTGGCAGCAGCATATTACATTATGTGGCCTCCATTTACCAAAACCATCACAGCAAAAATGTCCTAGTTCTCCAGACTGAAAGCATTTCAAACTTTAGGAATGATCTGCTCCTTCTCTGCATGTCTTCGTGGTCCAGAGTTTCCGATGTTCTATTTATTTATTGTAAAAGCATCAGAGTTTCTGATTTGGCATCGGCAGCTCCTGTTTAACTCCTCCTGATTTTCATACATTCACTTCACCTCCTGCCTTCTCGTCACAGAGTCATCTCTCCAGGGACGCCACAGATCCAGTTTCTTTTCACAAGGCTGTTGTTTTGGAGCTCGAATGAATATTCATCAGCTCTCTTGAAGCTGGATGAGAGTTTTTCCAGAGGCATTTTAGTATTTTATGTGTCCGTCTTATCGCATAAAGTTTCAAAACACGAGTCTGGGCATCGGACATCTCTGCTACTCTTCACTCTAAACTTGTCCCCACATCCCCTCTTTCCATCCCTAAATCCTTTTCCTTTCAAACTCATCCTCCTTGTCGCCCTCCCCCCCGCCCCAGGCCAGTCTCCTCATTGGGGGGCGGGAGGGCTCGTGCCGCTAGAGAGCTGTAATCTGAGTCAATTCTGTGTTGGAGTTCCCAGTTCCATGGGTCTCTCCCCTCTGTGGGGGGTCCACCCCCACCAAGGGGAGCTCCACGCCTAGTCATGCTGGATTCGGCATCCCTCCCCCTAGCCCCCCGCCGTCTCCGGCTTTGCAGCTGTAGGCAGCCGCCACCTCCCTGGCGATGCTCCTCATTCTGCCAGACTGCTGGGGGTCGAGGCGGAATGGAGACGGGTGGCAGAACTCTCGGAAGCAGCGCTTGAAGTTTTCATCGAGGAAGGCATATAGCACGGGATTCAAGCTGCTGTTGACGTAGCCTAGTGCGATGCAGAAGTGCATGAGGACCACTGTGAATAGGCTACTCAGGTTGAAGCCCAGAAACTGAGCCAGGACCATGATTTGGATCGGGGTCCAACACACCACAAATGCCGCCACCACGACCAGAACCATCCTGGTGATGCGCCGCAGGTTTCGGTCCTTTTCCTTGGAGCCAGACAGGATGCGGACGCTGCGCAGGCGTTTGACCATCAGGCTGTAGCAGATGCTGATGATGGCCACAGGAATGAGGAAGGAGAAGACGAAGACACAGGTACCAAAGACGGGATCCCAGTGGCTCTTTGGCTCGGGCAGAGCCACTATGCACTCCGAACCTATAAGTTCAAAAGAGAAATAAAGAAGAAGTATTAAATACGGGAGAAAAAGGGGGAGGGCAGGGGGAGATGTAGGTTGGTCGGTGTATGTGTTGTTGGCATGAATGTCAAGGACAGCGGCTGATGTTCTATTAAAGGTGGAATATGTTAGTGTGACGAGTTACACTTTCAAACAGAGAAGTACGCGGCAGGGTTTGTTTTGAATAACGTGATTTTATGAGTTCACAGTGAGAGATCTGCTCTTGCTCTTGACGAAGGCGGTCGCACTTTTCTCCTCCTCCTCCTCTCCCTTAGCTTCCCTGCTTAGCCTCTTATGTCCTTGTCTAGTCTCGTGTTTTTTGTATTACTTTCCCTGGAACACTCTCTCACAGTCTGTACTCTAAAACCTAAAAGAGAATTATGGAATGGATCAACTGGTCCCTAAATGCAATTGACACCCCTTTCTCAATGAGAAGTCTGGGCTTGAGTGAGCCTGAGTGCTGAAGATATCTACCTATTCGGAACCATGATAACAGGGTTCTGGCTGATCGGAGCTGGCTTGGCCCTGACTTATCGAAGAATTAAGGAAGCGGAACCGGCTGTTCAAACCCCCACAAGGCTGCCCGCTGGGATTGAAATGATGGGACGAGGCGTGAGTTTCTCAAAATGGGCTCATTGAGTGCAGCACGGAGAAGATCTTGGAGAACGCACGGCTGCCGTGAATACTCAGAACAAGACCTCTGAGTGAAAAACTGGATTACATCTGGGGCTAGCTCGAACAACAACTGTGAGCGCAAATTCGATCACATCTTGGGGGAGTGTACTGTGGTCGTGAGTTCTCAGAACCTGCTCTTAGAGCAAAAAGGACGACAACATCACGGAACGTAAGTTTGGATAACATCATAGAAAGCTCACGGCTCTCCAACGGCAGATTGAGCGACCAGTGTTGGACTGTAGAACTGCTTTGAAATTTATATGAGTTGTTCGCACTAAAGTACAGGGAGTGCAGAATTATTAGGCAAGTTGTATTTTTGAGGAATAATTTTATTATTGAATAACAACCATGTTCTCAATGAACCCAAAAAACTCATTAATATCAAAGCTGAATGTCTTTGGAAGTAGTTTTTAGTTTGTTTTTAGTTTTAGCTATTTTAGGGGGATATCTGTGTGTGAAGGTGACTATTACTGTGCATAATTATTAGGCAACTTAGGCAACAACAAAAAACAAATATATACCCATTTCAATTATTTATTTTTACCAGTGAAACCAATATAACATCTCCACATTCACAAATATACATTTCTGACATTCAAAAACAAAACAAAAACAAATCAGCGACCAATATAGCCACCTTTCTTTGCAAGGACACTCAAAAGCCTGCCATCCATGGATTCTGTCAGTGTTTTGATCTGTTCACCATCAACATTGCGTGCAGCAGCAACCACAGCCTCCCAGACACTGTTCAGAGAGGTGTACTGTTTTCCCTCCTTGTAAATCTCACATTTGATGATGGACCACAGGTTCTCAATGGGGTTCAGATCAGGTGAACAAGGAGGCCATGTCATTAGTTTTTCTTCTTTTATACCCTTTCTTGCAGCCACGCTGTGGAGTACTTGGACGCGTGTGATGGAGCATTGTCCTGCATGAAAATCATGTTTTTCTTGAAGGATGCAGACTTCTTCCTGTACCACTGCTTGAAGAAGGTGTCTTCCAGAAACTGGCAGTAGGACTGGGAGTTGAGCTTGACTCCATCCTCAACCCGAAAAGGCCCCACAAGCTCATCTTTGATGATACCAGCCCAAACCAGTACTCCACCTCCACCTTGCTGGCGTCTGAGTCGGACTGGAGCTCTCTGCCCTTTACCAATCCAGCCACGGGCCCATCCATCTGGCCCATCAAGACTCACTCTCATTTCATCAGTCCATAAAACCTTAGAAAAACCAGTCTTGAGATATTTCTTGGCCCAGTCTTGACGTTTCAGCTTGCGTGTCTTGTTCAGTGGTGGTCGTCTTTCAGCCTTTCTTACCTTGGCCATGTCTCTGAGTATTGCACACCTTGTGCTTTTGGGCACTCCAGTGATGTTGCAGCTCTGAAATATGGCCAAACTGGTGGCAAGTGGCATCTTGGCAGCTGCACGCTTGACTTTTCTCAGTTCATGGGCAGTTATTTTGCGCCTTGGTTTTTCCACACGCTTCTTGCGACCCTGTTGACTATTTTGAATGAGACTGCTGCATCCCTCTGCAAGATATCTCACTATTTTTGACTTTTCTGAGCCTGTCAAGTCCTTCTTTTGACCTATTTTGCCAAAGGAAAGGACGTTGCCTAATAATTATGCACACCTGATATAGGGTGTTGATGTCATTAGACCACACCCCTTCTCATTACAGCGATGCACATCACCTAATATGCTTAATTGGTAGTAGGCTTTCCAGCCTATACAGCTTGGAGTAAGACAACATGCATGAAGAGGATGATGTGGACAAAATACTCATTTGCCTAATAATTCTGCACTCCCTGTAAAAACCACCATCACTTCATGCGGATACCCTCTCGGCGCCAGCTGTGGTCTCAAGGCTGGAGCCGAACAACAACACCCTGATAACGACTGTGTTTAGTCTGTCCCTTCCCATTCATGCAAGGCCACCTGGGTTGGCTGGAAGACTGTTTACTTAGCCTAGCAGGGTGAAGGAGACTGTCTCAGCTGAACTCTGGACACACACACACATACATATTCTGATATACACACACTCATCCCCCCTCCCTTTCCAAACGCCTTCGACGTTTATTCCCCTCCGATGCTGACGGTGGATCAAGGAGACCAGCGCACGCACGCCTGGATGTGCTGTCTAAATCGGCTGTCTCTCACCCTTTACCCCCCTGCTGCTTGTCATGTGTTTCTTTGGTGTATTTAGAGTTTTTTCATGTGCAGAGGTGTTTTTTCTGTTCTCAAACTGATCTCCCTGTTGGAGCTCAGTCTGGGGGGAGTTATTTTTTTCTCCTTATCTTTCCTCATGTGGTGCATCTTCCATTGTTATACCTCTCTGACCTGTCTTCCCCATGTGATGTTTGTGTAATGTATGTATGGTCAGAAGGGTAAGTCGGCGCTGGCAAACGTCGGCAGCCTTAACCCAATTTCCTTCGGGGTCAACCTTCAGGATCAATAAAGTTTTATTGAATTGAATTGACGTCGAGTGTACGGCAGCGCTTTGTCCTCATGAGTTCCTGGTGGAGAATCGTGTGTGTTAGACTGCTTTTGATTGGATGTATGCTCCAGTTTTAGTTCAAGGATCCACAGTCCTGCACTCAGAGAGGAGTAAACCTCCAGCTACTCATTTGCAATGCAGCCGGCAGGATGGAAGAGAACCTACAGGGAACAACGTCCCTGATATCTGCATATTAATGTGCTTATTAAAAATGCTAATTAGTATGCTAATAACAGAAACAGGCACATAAAAGCGAAAAGAAAAATGGGAGGTGCAAAGGATAAAAGGTATGAATGTATGAATGAGCAGTGACAGGAGAGTCAGCTGGTTTAATCAGTTTAATCATAATACAGTCTGCAGCTGGAGAAGGCAGACAGGAAGATAAATGTGTCTGAGCCCATGGAGAGATAAGAAAGTAATGACTGCAGAGTTATGCCACAACCCAACGGAGGAGACACCAGAAGGAAAAAGAACAAAAGTTCACCGCAAACACCTGGAAATCCAAAACCAACACACTTCCAAATCAAACACAGGCATGTCAGTGGGACATCACAGCGAGAAACAGCCACGGTTCACAACTGCACCTTAAAACAGCTCCGACCTTCTTCAGCAGGTCAGATACCTGATTGCAGCGCACCCTCATCAGTTCACCTTCATCACCTGCATTCACTAAATAACTGAAAACTGCACCTTAAAGACTCAACTTAGACCTGAGCTCACATACTAGTCTTTTAAGTCCAGCACTGAGAACGATGACCACAGCTCATCCTTCATTTGGAGGAAGAGCCCAAACTCACAAAGATCGGAAAAAATTCCTTCCAGAAACGCAACGTTTCATACCGGAATCGAGTCATGTGACCCCAGTTACCAATCAACCTCGATTAACTGACCTGTCCATTAAATAAAGGTCCACCTTCATCCTCCACCCTCCCTCCTCCACACATGTGCAAACCATCTCAGCCTCTCTGAGCTGTTCCTCTGATGGACTCGTCCTACTCGCACCCTGTGAAGGTCTTTACTGAGATTAAGATGCTCAGACCAACGGTCATGTTCATCTAGAACTTTGACAGGGTTTAGTGTTAAAGTGCTGGGAGGAGTCAGGGGCAGCGCCTGACTCTGTTCCTGCTCAGACGAGCTCCGAGCCTGCCATCGATTCGCCAAAGACGCCACAAACGGGCCTAAAAATGATTGATTACCTGTTGGCAGGTAAGTTTGCTGACATTAGCTGGATTTGATGTTTTATTAATATGCTTGAAGAATGCAGATTACAGGCAGATCTTTTTATTCCTGAGGCCTGAGTGCAGGAGCACGAGCCACGGCCGAGCTCTGCACCAATCAGACGGGTCCTGATCCAACAAGTGTGTTTGTAATGAATTAAGAGCATTTTACAGTCCGCGGAGACTTCACACTAATTACAGCCTACTTTTAACTACAGGGTCAGCACTTTGTTTCTAATTTCTAACCATTTTCACACTGCACAGTTAGCACAAACACTTCCTGTCACCATTAATTCAGCCTTCCCTGAGAAAATGTCCTATGAAAAAGTCACAGCAAACTCTGCAAAGCCATGACAGCGATTCAGCCAGCGAGAGCAATAACCACACACACTTCCAAATATGTCCCACTGCAGCCTCTGCTTAACCGTCTACATGATGTTAAAGCTGTTAACACAGAGTTTTCTCACCCTAAACAAAAACCAGACTGAACTGATTGTTTTTGGAGGCCACGCCCCTTTGGATGAGCTAACTCAGAGCCTCGGTCCTCTCGCTTGTCATCATTCTCAGACTGTTAGAAACCTCAGAGTGTCTTTAGTCGGATCTTTAAATGAGAGAACCAAGCTGTGAAAAACAGTTTTCATCAGTTCGGTGAAATTGCCAAAGCGATGTCTCATCTTCCTCCTAAAGACCTGGACAAACGTATCGATCACCACTAGACTGGACTACTGCAGTTCTCTCTGTTTGGGTCTCCAACACTCGTCTCTCCGTCGCCTGCAGTTAGTCCAAAATGTTGCTGCACGTCTTTTAACAGGTGTTAGAAGACAAACTTACACCAGCTCCCTGTCCATTATCGTGTTGGTTTTAAGATTTTTAAAGTGTTAAATGGTGGCAACCTCCTCCACATATTTAACCTGAAAACAGCACTGAGATCATCCAACAGATGCTCTTAGTACAGCCGAGGTTAAAGCGTAGAGGAGATTGGGCCTGGACTCTGGAGTAACTTGATATTCGTACTTCAGAGTCTGTGTTTTACATTTAGTTTGACTACTATCAGGTTTTTTATCAAAGTATCTGCTTCTTCATTTCTAAACCCGACGTGAATGTGTCTCAGTAAAAATGAAGCGCTGCAGTGAGCAGAGGAGAGCACTGATCACTTACACAGGTGTGTGAGTTCTGCACACAGGAAAAGGTTTAAACGACGGAGGGTCAAAGTTCATTCACACTGGAAGACCATAAATTAATGACCACGTCCTCACGCACGAGGACAGTGCAGCCTTAGAGACCCACGACTGGGGCACTACACAGGGATGATTTTCCATCATGCCCACATCTGTGAGTCTCCCAGATGTGTGTGTCAGTTACTAAGACAACGTGCCAACAGTAGTGCAGAACAAGCCGAGTGTGCTCAGAGGTCATGTGACGGTGGACAGATCTACTTTTCAGTCTGTGATTGGTGGAAATCAGAGACACCGCTGCAGTGTGTCGCAGTTCTGGAAAAGGTCAGCCTGCACTCACTCAGTAACGGCTCTTTGTTACTAAGTGACGGATCTTTGGACACGTCTCACATTTTTACAGTAAATGTGACGTAGTGGGTTGACCCCGCCCACCCCAGTTTGGACCTCAAGAGACGGAGACAGAAGATTGACTCTGAGGTGCTTTAGAGTAGAGAGGGTCTGCGTCTGCTCGAGCGTTCACCCATCAGTGCATCACACAACAGTCTCAGCACTTTATGTCGCTGACAAGACTATGGAGATTTTTAACCCTATATAATGCTGAGTTTAAACACACCACTCTAGCTCCGCCCACAAACCACCCTACAATCTCCTTCACGTCACCTCTTCTGTTTCTGTCTGCAGCGCCTCACGTCTGATCCTGATTCTTTCACTATTTCTGTCAATTTTAATTTAAGAGATATATTGATATCGTCGTGACAACCGCTGATTGTCTCTCGCTCAGAGTGAAAAAGCCTTCCTCATCGCTTTCTCCTTTCTTTGTTACACAGTACGGGACGTGTAGCTTTGCTGTGATTGGCTCTTGATGTGCTGCCACCTGAACACGCGAGGGCAGTTAAATTCCCACCTGTGCAGCTCGGTCCAAACCTCCGCGTGTCGATGTTTGACAGGTGGAAGCTTGATCACTGTTCAGTCTTTGGTCCAAACCTGCCACGTGTTAGGACTCAGATAATTCCACGTCATCCCAGTTTTTCTCCTTTAGTGCCGTAAAAAAGCAAAAGTCAGGTTAAACTATCAAAGTGGAAAGCTGTGATCTTCATAGAGAGCAGCATCAGTGTCAGGTCTGAAGATCCAGATGTTGCGATCTGTTTGTCTCTCTACTCTGTACCAGATACAGATCTGCAGGTAGCACGTCCTCAGTAAACCCTCTCCACTGGTCACGTTGGGTCTGCAACATCATCACACGGTCACTTCTATTTATGCTCGCTGTTAAGGTGCTGCAGTATTCTCCTGAACCACAGGTGTCGCCATTCAGTCACAACCGCAGCCAATACTTGCTCAAGTTTTCTCGTCTTTCATCGGGACCGCGGTCCTCCTCAGGAGACGAACAAATGTGCCGTGATGTTTCGTATCATCCATGTCATAGAAACTTGTTGGTTGGTTTCCGGAAAACAACGCCACGCAGAAGCACCTCTGCCAAAATCCTATCTGATGGCCACCAGATGGCGATAAGTCTTCCTGTAGAAGTGTATGTGAAACAGAACCTCCGTAATCAGTGCTGATGACTTCACGCTCAGTCATCATGGATTGGCGGTATGAAACTGCATGCTGATTGGCTAACACCGTGTTGCTCTTTTCGTATCTGAACCAAGATGGTGGCAGCAGTAAAACATCACAAACCAGCGGGGCATGTCACTGAAGCTCCACCCACCTTTCTGTGCTTGTGGATGCTGCGATAACTCCACCCTCTGAAGAGTCTGCAGCACCTGTCGCCGTGTTGTTTTGGACAGATCGGTCTGACAGCAGGGAGCTGCTGATTCTGGCCTCCATCCTGCCGCCCTGTCCTTGTGCAAGGCTTTTGACCCCAATTACTGTGAGCAGCGAGCTGTGACGGTGCCTGCAGCCGTCAGCTTTGAGGCTGCTCGACCCTTTGTTTGTTTGGAGGAGACAGAAGAGGAAGAGGAGCACAGCGAAGCTCCAAGAGCAGGTCAACGAGGTGGAATTACACAGGAAGAAGGAGAGCAGATGGAGAAGGAGGATGGGAACGAAGATGTGAGACAGGAGGAGTTTGAAATTAAATGCAGCAGGGGATAAAGACAAAGCTCTAAACTGGAAGTAAAACTAAACAGATGAGAATAAAGAAGAATAAACTCACGAGAGATGAAAGAGAGACGGGAAGGAGAAATGTGTAGTGATTGAAGCCGACAGGTGAGGAAGAGGATGAAAAGAGGACGAAAACAAATCAGAGCAAAGCTGAACAGAGGAGGAGAAACAGGCAATGAAGAGGAGAAGGAGGCAGCAGAGGAGGCGGTGCACATGTAGCTTAGACTAATAAAAGCGATGATGGGATTAGGCCGTCGCTGCAGGCCGATCAATAAGGAGCTGCCGCACTCCGGATCTCTCTGCTGCAGCACATCGCTCCATTCAGCAGCTAATAAGTGTGCTGCGTGCGGCCACGTGTCCCAACGATTAGTTCAGCGCAGAAATAAATGTCAGAAAAGTTCCAGCATCGATTCGAATCAGCGAGTCACGGCGAACAAAGAGAGCGGCGTGCACAGAAACTGTTTTAAGGATGGATTTTATGAGGCTGAACGCCTTTCATCAGCTCACCCTGCAAACACGCCAAAACCAACTGCAGAAAAATCCATTTTTGGGGGGGAGGGGCAACCTCGCTCTCACCTGTAACCACGAGCTTTGGGCAGCGATCTGGGAGCAGAAATCCTGAATGGGGACAGCACCTCCTCAGACAGCACACTGTGTCTGAGGAGGATGTGCGGAGGTGCTTCAGGAAGGTGAACGCACGCAAAGCTACTGGTCCGGACGGGATTCCCGGCCGCGTCCTCAAGTCATGCGCGGCTCAGCTGGCTGGAGTGTTCACGCACATCTTCAACCTTTCCCTCTCTCTGTCTGTAGTCCCAGCCTGCTTCAAAATGGCCACCATCGTCCCTGTACCCAAATCCTCCACCACCTCCTCATTGAACGACTGGCGACCTGTAGCCCTGACCCCCATCGTGAGCAAATGCTTCGAGAAGCTGGTCAGGGACTTCATCTGCTCTGCACTACCCGACTCACTGGTCACCCCAGCCATAAACTGTTCAGACTGCTTCCATCAGGAAGGAGGTTCTGCAGCATCCGGTCCCGTACCAGCAGACTGAGAGACAGCTTCTTCCACCAGGCCATCAGACTGCTGAACACGTCATAGACACCTCAGCTTCACTACTGGAACTTTAACATTATGCACTCCATACTGTACAGTAATGCCACTGTTTTGCACATGTATCAACTCTGTATATTTTTATATATTTTATTTATTGTTTACTCTATTTAATCTGTAAAATATGTGTACACACACACACACACACACACACACACACACACACACACAGGTAGAAAAATATTTAGTATACACATCCAGAAATGCATATACTATTATATATTGTACATATATTTATTAGTTTCAGATGTAGCCATTCTTGTATTTTGCTTGTTTACGTTCTTGTATTTTGCACAACTCTGTTGCTTGTGAAGCTCGCACACAAGAATTTCACTCACATGTGCTGTACCAATGTACCTGCACATGTGATGTGACAATAAAAGTGATTTGATTTGATTTGATTTGATTTGATGTTATCGACATGGAACACAAACAGGAAGTGAAAGACACACAGGTGAGTACAGGTGAGCCGAAAGAGTCTGTGTGAGTCTGTGTGTCTGTGTGAGTCTCTGTTGGTCTGTGTGAGTCTGTGTTGGACTCTGTGAGTCTGTGTTGGACTCTGTGAGTCTGTGTGAGTCTGTGTTGGTCTCTGTTGGTCTCTGTTGGTCTGTGTGAGTCTGTGTTGGTCTGTGTGAGTCTCTGTTGGTCTGTGTGGGTCTCTGTTGGTCTGTGTGAGTATGTGTGAGTCTATGTGAGTCTGTGTTGGTCTGTGTGAGTCTGTGTTGGACTCTGTGAGTCTGTGTGAGTCTGTGTTGATCTCTGTTGGTCTCTGTTGGTCTGTGTGAGTCTGTGTTGGTCTGTGTGGGTCTCTGTTGGTCTGTGTGAGTATGTGTGAGTCTATGTGAGTCAGTGTTGGTCTCTGTTGGTCTGTGTGAGTCTGTGTGAGTCGTGTTGGTCTGTGTTGGTCTGTGTTGGTCTGTGTTGGTCTGTGTGAGTCTGTGTTGGTCTGTGTGAGTCTGTGTTTGTCTGTGTGAGTCTGTGTTGGTCTCTGTGAGTCTGTGTGAGTATGTGTTGGTCTGTGTGAGTCTGTGTTGGTCTGTGTGAGTCTGTGTTGGTCTGTGTTGGTCTGTGTGAGTCTGTGTTGGTCTGTGTTGGTCTGTGTGAGTCTGTGTGAGTATGTGTTGGTCTGTGTGAGTCTGTGTGAGTATGTGTTGGTCTGTGTGAGTCTGTGTTGGTCTGTGTGAGTCTGTGTTGGTCTGTGTGAGTCTGTGTGAGTCTGGGTTGGTCTGAGTGAGTCTGTGATGGTCTGTGTTGCTCTCTGTTGGTCTGTGTGAGTCTGTGTTGGTCTGTGTTGGTCTGTGTGAGTCTGTGTTGGTCTGTGTGAGTCTGTGTGAGTCTGTGTTGGTCTGTGTTGGTCTCTGTGAGTCTGTGTGAGTCTGTGTTTGTCTGTGTTGGTCTGTGTTGGTCTGTGTGAGTAGGGTTGATCTGTGTTGGTCTGTGTGAGGCTGTGTTGGTCTCTGTGAGTCTGTGTTTGTCTGTGTGAGTCAGTGTTGGTCTGTGTTGGTCTGTGTTGGTCTGTGTGAGTCTGTGTTGGTCTGTGTGAATCTGTGTTGGTCTGTGTTGGTCTGTGTGAGTCTGTGTTGGTCTGTGTTGGTCTGTGTGGGTCTGTGTTGGTCTGTGTTGGTCTGTGTGAGTCTGTGTTGGTCTGTGCTGGTCTGTGTGAGTCTGTGTTGGTCTGTGTGAGTCTCTGTGAATCTGTGTGAGTCTGTGTTGGTCTGTGTTGGTCTGTGTGAATCTGTGTGAGTCTGTTTTGGTCTGTGTGAATCTGTGTGAGTCTGTGTTGGTCTGTGTGAGTCTGTGTTGGTCTGTGTTGGTCTGTGTGAGTCTGTGTTGGTCTGTGCTGGTCTGTGTGAGTCTGTGTGAGTCTGTGTTCGTCTGTGTTGGTCTGTGTGAGTCTCTGTGAATCTGTGTGAGTCTGTGTTTGTCTGTGTTTTAGTCTGTGTGAATCTGTGTGAGTCTGTGTTGGTCTGTGTGAGTCTGTGTTGGTCTGTGCTGGTCTGTGTGAGTCTGTGTGAGTCTGTGTTGGTCTGTGTGAGTCTCTTTGAATCTGTGTGAGTCTGTGTTGGTCTGTTTTGGTCTGTGTGAATCTGTGTGAGTCTGTGTTGGTCTGTTCTGGTCTGTGTGAATCTGTGCGAGTCTGTGTTGGTCAGTGTTGGTCTGTGTTGGTCTGTGTGAGTCTGTGTTGGTCTGTGTTGGTCTGTGTGAGTAGGGTTGGTCTGTGTTGGTCTGTGTGAGTCTGTGTTGGTCTGTGTAAGTCTGTGTTGGTCTGTGCTGGTCTGTGTGAGTCTGTGTGAGTCTGTGTTGGTCTGTGTGAGTCTCTGTGAATCTGTGTGAGTCTGTGTTGGTCTGTGTGAGTAGGGTTGGTCTGTGTTGGTCTGTGTTGGTCTGTGTGAGTCTGTGTTGGTCTGTGTAAGTCTGTGTTGGTCTGTGTGAGTCTGTGTGAGTCTGTGTTGGTCTGTTTTGGTCTGTGTGAATCTGTGTGAGTCTGTGTTGGTCTGTGTTGGTCTGTGTGAGTCTGTGTTGGTCTGTGTTGGTCTGTGTGAGTCTGTGTTGGTCTGTGCTGGTCTGTGTGAGTCTGTGTGAGTCTGTGTTGGTCTGTGTTGGTCTGTGTGAGTCTCTGTGAATCTGTGTGAGTCTGTGTTGGTCTGTGTTGGTCTGTGTTGGTCTGTGTGAGTCTGTGTTGGTCTGTGCTGGTCTGTGTGAGTCTCTGTGAATCTGTGTGAGTCTGTGTTGGTCTGTGTTGGTCTGCGTTCAGGGTTGGTGTGTAGATGCCTTTAGATGGAGAAAAGCTTCTTTTTGTGCGTGCGACTGAACTGAGCAGCATTCTCTGGATATTTTGACCTTTTTAGGAGACAAACGTTTATGTTTGAGCTTCAGCTCCACTCTTCCCTCTCACACAGGCCTGCAGGGTTGTTCATTTATATGAGTTCATAAATATCAACGCGTGTGACTTACATCACCAGATATGAGTGCCTGAGTGGGCTCAGAGTGCAGAGAAGGAGCAGGTGGAGGCATTTAGCAGAAACCGCCGGGTCTATACGGAGAGGAATGAAGAGCAGCGTCTGAGAGCAGATGTGGCAAACACGTAAACTTTCCAACCATTTCATACCTTTGAACATCTGGAGCAGAAACAAGGCTTCATGTCCTGGTTTGTGATTCAAAGCCAGGACCTGCTGACAAGAACAGAAAGGTTGACGACGATGTTTTAACTGTGCTACAGGCTGCTTCAGCGGCGGCCCGTTGGCGCTCTGCTGTAAATGGGTAAATGGAGTCTGTGCACCAATAAGAGCAGAGCTCTGTCCTCTAGCACGTGCTCAGTGGCTCTTGTTGCACTTTTTCAGCTCATTTGCAGAATCTGTTCACACCCCAGTCACCTTTCTCACTCACTATGTGTTAACAGACCTCTCTGCATTGAATCATATCTGTTATTAATCTCTGTCTCTCTTCCACAGCATGTCTTTATCTGGTCTTCATTCTCTCACCACAACTGGTCACAGCAGATGGCCCCGCCCTGAACCGGAGGTTTCTTCCTGTTAAAAGGGAGTTTTTCCTTCCCACTGTCGCCAAAGTGCTTGCTCATAGGGGGTCATATGACTGTTGGGTTTTTCTCTGTATCTATGAAGCACCTTGAGGTGACTGCTGTTGTGATTTGGTGCTATATAAATAAAATTGAATTGAATCGCTCACGCTCAGCCAGAGCCTCTGATCAGAATTCCTGCCATCAGACTGGGATTTCCTTTAAAGCTTTCCAACGAGCTGTTTTAGAGTTCACACAATAAACATAAATAAAGTAAATGCTCATTCAACGCTTTCTGCATTTGTTTGGATGTTTGCAAGACTCAGAGGTAACTCATCAGCCCAGTAACCAATCAACCTGCGGTTTGAATTCATGTCATTTTAATATAAACCGTCGCCTGTTTCTAAGACTGTCTCACAAGTTTTTATGATGAAACAAATCAACAGGAATCATTAGCCCGACACATCAACCCTCCAGAACTTCCAGAACTTCTCTTCTTGCACACATGAATGAGCTAATATGTCATGAACTGTGTGTGGAGCAGGCAGGATTGGACCCAAATGTCAGGCAGGACTTGACACAAACACACAACTTTATTGTTGGAACGTCAAAGAAAAACAAAATTAACCTAAACTAACCCAAATGGAGACAGAAACCTAAACAGCAGTGACGTTTGTGGGTTACTGAAGTTGGGCTAGCTGGTATATAATGATGTGCTACGTGGTAGCTAGCTACACAGCTATGTTAGCATAGCATATACACAGTGAAGCTGGAGTATGAACGCTAACTTTTTTCCACTTGATAAAAGTTAACGTGAAGGTTCCTGATGGTTAAACAAATGCAATCGCATAGCAGGATGCTGTAAACGGACCAAACTTCAGTCAGGAGAACAACTGAGATAATCCATCCACAATACAAGGTTAGTCATTAACAGTGTTGGGCAAGTTACTTTGAAAAAGTAATTAATTATAGTTACTATTTACTAGAGGGCCCGGTGGCGCCAGTGTCCGGCAGCCTCGCCTCTGTCAGTGCGCCCCAGGGTGGCTGTGGCTACAAATACAGGCCATTTATTCCCATTAGTGGTCATTAATATACTGCAACAACACGGGAACAGAGCAGCTGTGAGAGAATTCAACATTATTGAATCAATGTTACGGAAGTGGAGGAAGCGCAGTTTTTGGCTTTCCCCATATTCCAAAACGTGCTTCGTCTCTTCACTGTTACTGTCGCGCAACATAATTTGCAGATGATGTTGTTTAACCCTAACCCCTAATGCTTTTGACCAAGACAAACAAACCATCAATATGCGCTATCGTGGTAGAGCGGTACAGTCAAAATCTCTACTGTTGGCCAATTTCATACCGTTTCTATTGCCCACCCCTACTTAGACATAAACCATAATACAAAATGACATCAAAACAGTGGGTCAACTGACCCAGGACATGACAAAATATGAGACTAGATTCAAAATAATTGTGTTCATGTCCAGAAAAACAAATAAATTCAGTTTCATGAACATTTTAAAACCTTTGCTGAAGGCTCCCTACAGAGAGCATGTCAGATGTCACCAAACGAGCCGTGTTAGTGATTAAAGTCCGTCTGAGCCTCACCAGTGCCCAACATTTGCAATTTGTTGCTTGTGTTTTTGGGAGGGGATCAGAGCTCTTCTGACAGATCCTGCCGATATGTTGGAGTGCTGTTGTGTGCTCCAGGTCTTTACGCCAGACGATAAATAATGATGAGAATTTCCATCGAAGCTTAAGCAGCCAGTCAAAACGCCAAACGCTGAAGGACAAAGTGAGGTAAACGCCGCTGAAACACATTATTAATGACGAGCAGCAGAGAGCAGGTTAAAGAGCACAGACATGCTCAGCATCAACAAAGAGGCTTCAGAGTACGTCCTGGGAGCGAGCGCAGTGGGTTTCATAATTACGGATGTTTGTGCACAGACTTCAGAGAGAGACACAGCCAAGCAAAAACAGCTGAGAAAAGTGAAACAAAGTTTGTTTTACCAGCCCAGTCGGGCCTTCACACCAGGTCAGCACTCATCAACACTCCAGTCATGAGGAAACGGCAAGCCTGATAACATCCCGCTTTGCTCGGCCATTCGCTGTCTGAAGACTCACCTCAGCAGTCCTGAGACGTCTCACGCAGAGAGACGAATTTGAGTTGACTCTAACGCGCCTGCAGTTGATCTGCAGCCATGCCTCAGCTTTTAATAAAATGGCCTGCATTTGTATAGCGCTTTACACTACATCCAGTCATCCACCCATTCACACACTGGTGATGGCAGCTACACTGTAGCCACAGTCACCCTGGGGCGCACTGACAGAGGCGAGGCTGCCGGACACTGGTGCCACCGGGCCCTCTGACCACCACCTGTAGGCAAACGTGGGGTTACTTTCTTGCCCAAGGATATTTGGCATGCAGCCAGCAGGCAGCCTGGGATCGAACCACCGACCTTCTGATTGGTGGCTGACCGGCTCTGCCACCTGAGCTACAGCCAAAATGAAAAGCTTGTCAGGGCTGAGCTCAGCACAGTTGACGGGAACAGAACCTGATCCGGCCTGACTGAAGCAAAGCCGTGCACGTGGCTTCCCGCAGTGCTGCGACGAAGCAGGTTTATGGTCTCGCTCCCAGCCCGTCACAGGTGGATGCTCTATTGACGATGGCGAGCCGCGCTGACCCAGACAGACCTAAAGCAGCACGCGGCCACATGTTCCTGATGGAGTGAGTTCTAATGCTAAACACAGCGTTCAACTCCCTTCTTGGAAAGTTTAACACGTCTGCAGACAGGCTGCACTGATCTGCACACCTTATTGCTCAGAGTCTAACAAGTTCCTCCTCTGGGAGTGATCGCTGATTAGTCTGTGCTGATTGGTTGAGGGTAAACTCTTCAGAGATGCTGCTGAATCTTCTTGCAGCCCGGTGAGCATCAAAAACTTGCTCCTGCTCGATGTGTACATAGCAGGGCCGTGCACCAGCTTCCTTCTTCTTATCCAAAGCGAAGTTGTACTGGCAACAGGGTAGGCTGGGCTCCTCCCGTGCAGTATTTTCCACTATCCAGGTTTTTACAGCCAGACAAGACAGAGATGAGGTCTCTCCAGTGAGTTCTGGGTCTGCTTAGAAAACTTCTAAGAGGAGGCGTCCAAGAGGCCTTCCTGAGCACCCGCCTCCCTTTGAAGGGGCGCAGTAATGGCTCTGGCACCTGTATCCTCAGTCTGCTGGTGTCCTGCCAGAGCTCGCGGTGACGTTAGGACCACAGTCTGCCTGAAAAGCTACTCCTGTCTTCAATGTCTTCTATTATACTATTACAGTGATCATCTGAGGATGAAATTATTATATAACCTGGTGAATTTTAAGAGTTTAGGTATAAAAACTTAGTGGAATCCCTGTGACTGTGAAAAGCAACCACAAAGCTCCGTGGGCCTCCCGGCTGACAAACCTGTGATTAATGAGTTTACCCCAAGATGCAGGGCTGTGGTGCAGAGCTGCTGCTGCAGTGCATTCATGAATAAAACACGATGCAGCGTCTTTCGTGATCTGCACCGGTACGGCGACACTGACCTGCACGTGTGCAGGCTCCTTTTAAATGAAAGCCTCGTGTCACTTTAGTTTAGTTCTGCATTATTTGCTTTATTATTCAGTCAAAGTGGTGATAAAGACATGCTGACATTGGTTAACAGCATTAGTCAGACAGCGCGCAGTGACAGCAGTAAGGAGCAGATACTGATCAGCTGCACGTTACTGTATTTAATTAGGGTTTCATCTTTATGGAAGTATCTGAAGGTGCAGTCTGTGCAGGGACGCTCTGTGTTGAAGGTTCAGATCAGTGCACGGCCACGTCTCGCTGCGAAGTACAGCCTTCTAATTCAGCCTCTGCCTCACTTCAGGTTCTTCTTTGTTCCACCCACTAACGTGTCCTCAGGAGAGATAAGAGACTGAGGATCTTTACGCTCCAAGGAGGCGGGACATGCTTAGGGTAATAGCTAACCCGATCGTGCCTCAAGAGTTGGCAGTTTGTCTTGTAATCAGAAGGTTGCCGGTTCGAGCCCCAGTCTCGCTCGTTGTGTCCTTGGGCAAGACACTTCACCCGTTGCCTACTGGTGGTGGTCAGAGGGCCCGGTGGCGCCAGTGTCCGGCAGCCTCGCCTCTGTCAGTGCGCCCCAGGGTGGCTGTGGCTACAAGGTAGCTGCCATTACCAGTGTGTGAATGGGTGGATGACTGGATGTGTAAAGCGCTTTGGGGTCCTTAGGGACGAGTAAAGCGCTATACAGATACATTATAACAGCAGTCTGCATGTTCTAGCGTTAAAGTCTGTCTATCTGCTGTAAGCAGGAAACAGACATCACAGAGTCAGAGCTTCTCACTGGAACAGAGAGGAGTGAGGGCGCTGTGCTACAGCGTTAACAGCCATGTTTCACTCGTAGTTGTCATTAGGATTAAATTCCCCTACAGCCCGAAGCTGTGATTAAATTCAATGCTCTACGGTGCAGGCAGATGAAGTGCTCGTGGGAACAGGTCGCTGCAGCTGATGATGATAATGGTTTTATGTAGACGTGGAGCTGTGCAGGACGTACACGTCAGATCTGCAGCCTGTGGTCCTCGGTGACACTGAGATGTGTGCGTGCGCGTGCGTGCGTGTGTGTGTGTGCGCGTGGCGTACTGTTCTCGTGCTCTTCCACATTTCCCAGGAACGTCGCTGGAACTCCGAAGGCGGACGCCAGCACCCACACACAGATGTTCACCACCTGAACACATGAAGACATGAACAGTTTAATGTTTTTAAGGCTTCCACATCATCATTTTTACACAAATTAAGAGTCATACACGGAAATTAAAATTTGAAAACAAATTTGTCAGATGGATCAATAAACTCTCCATTTCGAGAAAACTGGAATTTTATATTTCAGCCTTTAAGGGGTTTACAGCCAATCAGGGCTTTATATTTTAAGGTCCTGATACGTCTATAAAAAGAGTCAAAATAACGTAGAAAACCTCTGAAAAGTTCTTTAAACCTGCATTCTACACAATGACCAGCAGGAGGCAACTCCTCTGGCTGAAGACAGCTTATTGTCAGAAAGGTCAGGGAAGCTGCTCACTGGTTCATAACGTTTCACTAATTTAGACTAAACAAACACAAGGTTTCCCTCTGATAGGAGCGAGACGGTGATGTCACAGCGGCGGCTTTTTATGACAGCAGGATAAAACGTACCTTGGCCTTGTGAGGAGTCCTCATGTCCAGCGCTTTGACAGGGTGGCACACAGCCACGTACCTGTCCATGCTCATCACCGTCAGCGTGAAGGTGCTGGTGAACATGTTGTAGTAGTCGATGGACACCATCACTTTGCACAGAGTGTTCCCGAATGGCCAGAAGCCCAGATACAAATCAGTGCCCTGGAAACATCCAGAAAGCAGAGTCTGAGCGTGAATCACACAACTTATCCTGCTCAGGGTCACAGAGCCGGAGCTCCTAGAGGAACAGGTGGTTAACCTACAGAGTTTGCACGCGTGCAGATGATGTCGTACCTGGAAAGGTAGCGTAGCCAGAAAGAGCGAGTCGGCCAGTGCCAGGTTAAAGATGTAGATGTTGGTGGCTGTTTTCATCTTGGTGTACCTGAGCGAGAAGAATCAGTTCAGTCAGACACACAAACACACACCTCAGTGAAGCACCTGACAACAGCAGATAACCACCGGCCCCGCTGACCACTCTCAGTTCATCACTGTCACCAACCAATCAAAATCAAGAAGGGGAGGGACTTGTGGCAAATTTGTAAAAACATTTTTTTTAGTTTGTTTGATTTTTATTGTGGCAGATGAGGAGGAGCACTCGTTCCAGCTGTTCAGCAACCAGACTGCAAGAGGCACGCGTAGCCCTGTGACCTCCCACGGAGGCCGCGTGAACGCGAGCTTCAGTTTCAATGCGACATTTTCAAACTTGAACCGTCACGTGACGCACTTTAGTCACGTATGTGATTTTAGAGACAGCAGGAGGCGCTGTCAACACAGCCACGCCTAGAAGACAGGTTTGTAACCTAGCAACCCGCCTGAGCCTGTAAACAGCGCCCGCCGTAAGCCTGAGCCGAGCCTAAATCTAAAACCAGGTCTAAGGCGGCAGAAGAAGCAGTCGGGTGAGGAGCAAGCTCTGCTTTTTTAACCTTAATTTAGGAACCACGGGGAGGATGGCAGACATCTGGGGTGTAGAAGGAAACACGAACAGAAGCACGCAGCGGAGAGTCATGTGACCTGCGTCTTATCCGAGCGCATCGGCTGCTGCAACTTTGAACCAAGTGTAGAAAACGCAGTGCAGTCAAACCTCCTCCCTGCCCCCAGCCGGTTTCACCCTCGCTCTCTCTCCTCAGCACATCCCCTTCTTTCTTCCACTCTTCCTCTCGTCTCCTCCTCTGCCTCCTTTCCTCTTCAGTCCTCTTATTGTTTCTCCAGCTTCGGTTTTATGTTCCTCGCTTCCTTTACATCCCAACATCTGTGTCTTTCACTCTTTTATGCTTTCGTGCCTCTCGTTGCCTCCCTCTGATGTATCCCTGCTGTACTCAGCCCTCTGACTCCGTCTCCACCTGCAGCTCACAGGAAGCCGCCTTTATTAAGTTAAAATCAGGTCTTAAAGGTCAAAACTGAGAGATGAAGATTCATAGAGAGCGGCTGAGAGAGGCAAAGGAGCGGCGACGTTCAGCCGTCACAATATTAATCCAGGGAAATCTTAATTTCTATTTATGTGCTTCTGAATTATTTCACCCTAAAAAAATGAATTTACTGCTCCACTTAAACACCGGCAGCCTCCGCAGCCAGAGAGGTGGAGGAAGCAGCTGCAGGTGCGTCAGGCAGGAGGTCAAACTTCCTGTTTTTGACTCTCACCATGGTCACGTTCGGTCTGCTATTATCATTATCATTTATTTTCTCCTCCACCTTTCCACTCTTGCTGCTCTTCACTGCTCCACCTCCCAGCTCCAATCAGCTGCTTTCATCTCTCGCCCGGTTCTTTCCTTCCTTCGGTCCTTCCTTTCTGTCTTTCCTTGCTGCCTCCTTCCCTGTGCATGCTGGAGTCTTGCCGGGAGCTCGGGAGTCTTCACACAGAATATTTTATGGTGTTCAGCTGAGCTCTCCGCCCATTTTCACATCGGGACCACATCTCCCCTCCTCTCCACCTCCACCTCCTCTCTCTTCTGTTGCTCTGTTGCTGTAGTTAAAAAACCCTGAAATGCTGATTATGAGTTCAGTGCTCGTGGGCACAAAGGAAGAGGAGAGTGACCGGTGAGGCCGGAGCTCAGAGAAGCGTCGGGCAGTCGTGTCTTCTCACAAACACACACGAACCTTTTTACAGCGTTTGCACCGAGTTTCATCAGCTCTGCTGCTTTGATGATTTACCGCAGGATTGTGTGCTTCACTGCAAAAGCACGCCGACAGTAAGAAACACAAGCACTGAAGACAAACGAGTCCTTCGTGCAGCGGATGCTTAAAGAGCGTCCCAAGACAAGATCCTCAGGAAGAAACAGATCCATCCTCTGCGTGCTGCGCAGAAATGATTCTTCATGAAAACCCTTCAGAATCAGGATGAAGGACAAAGATCATCATTCAGTCAGTCTGCCTGTCAGCAACACAACAAACTGCATCTCTCCATCACAGCTGGAAACTGACCAGAATTCCTCCCGGTTTCTCTTCATTTCTTTTGGTGCGTACATCTGAAGGTACCGGACGTCTGTAAAGGGATCCAAGCCCGACCCCTGAGGACGTCTCTGATGTGTTTAACAGTAATCCTGCTAACATCATGGTCCCGCGTCTGCCGGCCGGCCCTGCAAGGCTACATGTGTTTTTGATTACGCTCTCCCCCTTTTTCTCGCCACTCCGCCTGGGTGGAGCTTACTGCTCCCGCCCTTGGCCCACACACCTGTTGGCCTGCATTTAAGGCTGGGACGCAGGCAGTCTCATCGCTGGATGATTGTGCGACTGAGTGAGCCTTCAGTGAAGTTTTCTTGTGTTAATCTGTGCTTCTGTGTAACCGATGTCTTTTGTGTATAGTTTTCCCGGACCTGTGACCTACCGCCGTGTGGACGTGTGTTAGTTGTAGTGTGAAGTTGAGAGTGAGTGTGAGAGAGCTTCCCCTACCTGGATTTCCACCACCGTATATATTCTGCACCTGGTGACTGTGTAAATAAACTGTGGAACTGAACCCTGCTCTGCGCTTGAGTCCCTGCCATCACTTGTGACAACACAGCGACACACAGTCAGGTCAAATAAAGACCTGAAGAGGGTGAACACGAACCCTGCGACCTCAGTCGCTATCATCCATGACTGCTAATCTCTCACATCTAATTTGTCTATATGATACCGAAAAACGGTGAAAAGCTGTGACATTTCCACGAACCTGTCTTCAGTCCAAAAGCGTGACCCTGCTTTACGTGAAGCCTGTGCAGCAGCAAATGTGCAGCAGCCTCCTCGCCATGACGGCGCCCTTCTCCTGCCTCTCTGAGGTCCAGCTGAAGCTTCTGTGTGATAAATGAAGCGCTCACACAGACACTGCTGCTGTGTGTATCCCTCATAATCCTGAAACGAACACTTGATCCTGTTAGCGTTCTCTGTGCGTCTGCACTTAAGGAATCTCCAAAACAAGCATGAAATATTTAAGCATCCATCACCAGAGGTGGGACCAAGTCATTGTTTTGCAAGTCTCAAGTAAGTCTCAAGTCTTTATCCTCAAGTCTCAAGTCAAGTCTCAAGTAATGTCAGGCAAGTCAGAGTCGAGTCTCAAGTCACTGGTGTAAAAGTCCGAGTCAAGTCACAAGTCTGAAACTTTGAATTTCAAGTCCTTTCGAGTCTTTAAAAAAACCCCGAAAAAAATAATGTTGCAGTTATGCTAAATGTAAATATTAGACCATGTAATTTTTTAATCTGTGTTTTTCTCAACACATGACAAAATAGTGAACTTAGAAAATATACACAAATTGTGAAATTGCACCTCTTTAAAATGCAGCTCAATTAAACTTAGCTCCAAGAATAATTTTCACCGACAGTTCTGAGATAAGCTGCATGTTATTCTTGGATGCGGTTGTAGGACCGGCTTTGAAATCGCATGACAAAAATATCATACATAAATAAATGATATTTTTTTTTAAAATATCATTTAAAAAAAAAACTGCATCACCAACGTAGCCTGGAAAACATTTGCTAGTTAGATGAAGTCAGCTATCTCATCGTAGCATATTTATATGCATATTTATAATCATACGGTTCTTGGAGTGAGTGCATACACTCATGAAGTTTAGTAACTTCCGGTCACTGCAACAAGCCCAGGTACAGTTTACCGACGGATGGGTGCAGGACCTTGAAATGCACGTGTAGAACGAAAGACCATCGTACACATCATAAGTTTACCAGTCTCACAAATCGTCGTCATAAATACACATTCGTTAACCGTTTATTAATAGGACCTTTGAGCTCAACGGTAATTAATTAGTAGTGGAAATAATTTCTGGTAGCATCACAGAAATGTAGCAGTGACAATAATATTGTATGCTGTAATCGTACTGGGCAATTAGTGATACAAAAAACCTGTTTTATCCTGTGAATAAAAGTATATGTTTTTGTCAATGTACCATAATAACAGAAGCGAAACGCAATATTGTGTCAGGACAATTCACTATTTATGCACAATAAATAAAGGAGCATAGCGCGACAATTTCTGTTCAGCGCCAGACTTGCTTGTAACCTATATCACCAATTATGTTATGAAAATGACGTATTAACTACAACAGCAGACTGACCTTCGTGTAAATGCTTGGAGCAGACTAACCTGTGAGCTGGAGTGTTCTGGGACGTTATATTTGATCTTTGAATGGCTGCAATCCAGGCCACCCGTCGCGTCTTTGTCACTTCGGAAACATGGCTCGAACAATTTCTCTTCAACGACGTAATCCGATAACAACCGATCTCTTTACCCGTCGGCTTCCCGTGGCTGTCATGCGACCGGCTATTGCAGTTAATCATACAACAGCTTCTTGACATTTTTGTGTTTCTTTTTATCGCTGTGTGACTGATTTCAATTGAAAGCCTGCGTGCGCTAGTACCTCTTGCCACGAGTTCCCAGAATCCTTTGCGGTTCTACCCGTGAATGACGTCACATTTTCAATCTCTATATAATATGCATGTTAAATTTTATATTTGGGGTAAAATATCAAGTCTTTTCAAGTAAACCGGTTCAAGTCCAATTCAAGTCCCAAGTCATTGGTGTAAAAGTCCAAGTCAAGTCACAAGTCTTAGAACATTTTTTCAAGTCAAGTCTAAAGTCATAAAATTAATGACTCGAGTCTGACTCGAGTCCAAGTCATGTGACTCGAGTCCACACCTCTGTCCATCACAGAGGCTTTACTGCCTCACGCCTCCTCTCAGCTAATTCCTCAGCTCTCACTCTAATTGTCTCCTCACCACTTCTGTGCTCCTCGGAGCCAAGCTAATCCAGCACGCCGCCTCTCACAGCTCCGACCGCGGAGGTCACTCAGGGCGGGTTGGATTCCTGCTGCACGCCCATCCACCACCCCAAACTCCACCTCCTGACTGGAGGTGGAGTTTGGATGCAAACTAGAGAAATGCATTTAAATAAACGATCTGACACTTCTGTTAGGAAATTACCTCATTTGTGCTTTATCGATGATTACACATCTGTGTTGTTTAAACTTCTCCCCAACTCTTTAACTGGTCACGTCCTGTTTGTGCCACTTTTTTTTAATCGGCAGCTTTTCTTTGTCTCGACTACTGGGCAGAGGGAGGTCTTTGGTACTGACCTTCAACCGTTTAATACATTTTGAACATTTATAATGTGAGTTTGTGTATCTTCTGTGCTGGTGACCCACCTTCTTTCTCTACGACAGCTACGAGCACAGGCAGAGGCTCTCTCAGCTTTCTGCAGACGATATGTCTGCAATGGTTTATCCAGTGATCCAGATCAGCATTCAGCCGAGAGTGAAGCACCACAGATGAGAACTAACACCTCCAATCATGGTGACGGCTCCATCACAGTTCATGAAAAAGGGGTCAGGAGGAGTGGGCGAGTTCAGGTATCTCAGGTTAATGAGCGAGAGGAAAGAGAGGTGTCTGCTTAGACCACTGAGGCAGAAGATGGATGAGAAAGTGCCAACTCAGGGTGGGATCACACCTGAACGCTTCCTTATAAACATTCAAAGCTTCTCTTAGGCTACACTAATCCGAATACATTTGAAAACAGCGTTTTCATCTAAAAACGCTCCACACTATTGTTTTTAATCATTTCCAAACACTTGTTCATCCACAATGAAACGGTCGAAAACGTTGCAGTCCTGCGCATGCGTACAACGCAAGAAGATTCGGCCTGCCTCATTTCTGTCTGCCGCTTATTTACTTTCCGGCTCGTTGAAACGTCGCGGAAGAAAATTGAGGAAAAGCACCGAGTTTGTTAAATGGACTAACGATGAGGTGGAGTCGTTGCTGCGAGTAACACAAAAGTACAAAGTTGCAAAAGCGAGTGAGAATTAAAGAATTTGACAAAGAGCTGTCTGCAGCACGTACAGACTGCCCTATTAATCTTTAATAGGGCTGTCAAACAAAACAACTGCTGTGTAATGCCATCTTAGTTTAATTGGTCACATGACTGCATCACATGATAAAATGTGTTATCGTTTCCATTTCAAAAGTATCTGCTTTCCTTGACCGAAAACGCCGTCTCAGTGTGGACGGAAGACATGGCCTTATCCAGAGGGTGGGGGGTACACCTGGACAGGTCACCAGCAGCAGACACAGAAAACCATTCACCTCTATGTTTTTTAAATGTCACTGAATGAAACTGTGGCCTCGGTGCTGTGATTGATGACAGTCTTTCCTTTAAGTCACCAGCTATTAAACTGAGGCTGAAGTTCATCATGTTTCTCTTTCACTTCAACAAAAGACTCGTTGCTGCCACTTTTTGACCTTTCCTGGATCGCGGTGACATCATTTACACGAAAGCCTATTTCTGGTTGACTGCCCTCTGATTTATCAGAGTACATGTCACACAGTTTGGTGACAGAGTGCACTCTCAAGACATCATCACGTTCGTCGTTCCATCGGTTCGTGCAGAGCTCAGGAAGAAGGCGTTGTCCTTCTCTGCTCCGTCTTCATGGAAGACGTTACAGAAGCACCTGAAGCTCCTCGATTTCACAGACTTCCAACGACGTACAAATGTTTTTGTGAAAAACTTGTCTTTGATACGACTGTGTACATTTTATTGTTGTCTGTTTGTGTGGAACAAGTCTCTCTGGTACATGACACACTGAGTCTCAATGGGACTCAGTTAAGCTAACCCCATTAAGTGCATGTGTTTGGACAGTGGGAGGAGCCTGGTGTACCTGAAGAGAACATAAACTCCACCCAGAAAGCCAAGATGGAGGACGACCAACAGTACTAACCACCGCGGTTAAACCACGTGGTTAGTACGTGCTGTTGGCTGACTTGTGACTGGACGATAATCAGTGATCAGCTTTGGTTTTCAGGTGTTCTTTAGACTGCCCCAGTCTGTTCTTCATTGTGCTGAAGACCGCCAGGCGGAGGGACCCGCCTCCTCGCTCCTGTTGCTTTGGCTGCTCATTGTTGTACTAATAATAAAGGAGACTTCTTCTGCGGTGCCATCGGAGACAGAAAACATCACACAGCCATAAAGCTGATGGAAGTGTGACGAGCATCCTGCCTTCTGCTCTATTAATAATTCACGTCGAGTCAAATTAGAGCAGCTGGAATAATTCAAACCTCTGTGTTTTTGTTGGTTTCCTCTCTTTGATTGCTCGGTTCTCTCTCGCTGCTCACCTTCATATTTCCTCTTCACCTTTCTCCTTTATTTGCATGAGCCCATTATCTTATAATTAATAAATGCAATTAGACCTGTGAACCTTTCAGCAGACACACTCGCAGCAGATAATGAAATGTGCTGCTGCGCGGCGAATAAATGACGACGATGATCGGATCTGCACACAGAAGATGGAGCCCGACCTGTCGTGGTGCGAGACGCTCTTCCTGTAGATGTCCCTGCGGTGGTTCAGCTGGAGGACGAGGCTTTGCCCGAAGCTCCGATTCAAAGCCTCGGCCAGCTGAGGGTTGATGGTACTCAACCCCAGTCTGCTTCACCTCCACTCCCATCATGAGTCACGAGTGCACGCAGACACGAAGGGCTGCAGTGAGTCATCGAGCAATTCCAATAATTCAATTAGAAAACACAAATTCTTTGCTTCGTTTAACACGCGGCTCTGTAGCGCTACTGTCACCGTGGAAACGTGAGCGTTTCACAGACTGACCTGCAGAGAAATGTTTTCAGGAGCAGTGCACGCATGAAACGATTACGCCCACGCACACCGGCGCGTTAGCATGGAGGCAAAGAGGCGGAGCATCCCCATGACGCTTAGCTCAAGTTCCTGTGACCAACATTAAACCTTCACTGCGGTAAAGCTAGCAGGAGTCAGCAAACTGTGCCGTGAAAAAAAGCAAACTCTGTGGCTCCGCCTCTAAGGTTGGCTGATAGTAAACACTTTCCAACCGACGACAGGCGATATATTCACACAGGTGACTTTTTGATGGGCGGGGCGATGTAATCATGCACGGACTGATTTGTGCGTTTAAAATTTATACATTTTGTTTGGAGGGAATTTTTGACCTTCTTTTCTTGTTTGTTTCCATAGTGATGTAGATACTTACTGGATTATTTATTTATTTATTTGAGATGTGAAAAACATAACTTTAAATCAGAGGGTTTTTTTATGTTCGCCCGAAGATACATTTTGATTTTTAACTGAATTTTTGTTGAATTGTGTATTTGTTCTTTGGTTGAGTGTGTAAGACAAACACAGTTAGAGTGGAAATAAGAAGCCAGTTTCTCTTTGCCTCCCTCCACATCACTGTGGGTTTTTATCCAAATCAAATGCAGCCCTAATTTCATCACGTAAAGGCACCGTCTAGACCTTAGACTCAACAACACTCTGACCCAGTGACAGTCAGCAACAGCACTTGGACCTAATGATAGTCGGACCTTCATCATGTTTGCTTCCTGTTTCTGAAACTTGCTTCTGGGCAGGAGGACATTGATTTATTGATTTTATTGATTAACATTCAAATTCAAATCTCAGTGAAAACAGTGAAAAAAAAACAACAACAAACAAACAGTGAAAACAGAACAAAAATCTACCATAAAGAAAGAAAGCATGAGACAAGGCTAATCAAAAGGTATTGGCTGAAGCATTTGCTTATTACGCCAACCCTTTTCACAAAATATTCTTTTTGTATGCAGCTCCTGTACACAGGGCTTGAAGAAAATAATAAAACAAAGCAAAAACCAAACAAACAAACAAAACAAAAAAAAAAAAAAAAAACAAAGAAAAAAAAAAACTTTCCACCTTAGATAAGTAACTACATCAAAGCAAAAGAATCAAGAGGTTGGTTTTTTTTCTCCTTTTTGCTCTTTTCATTCTTGATTTCTATATTTTTCTATTACTCTATTTTTAAACATGTTTTTAAACAAGGAAAATGAACTACACCTTTTTAAATCACTGTCATAACTATTCCACAGGTTAACTCCTCTAACAGAAACACATATCTGCTTTATATTTGTCCTTATCTTGTTTTTTTTAAAGAAATCTGTTCCCCTTAAGTCATATTGACTCTCTCTGACTTTGAACAGCTTCTGAGTACTGGGGCAAAGCAAGTTATTTTGTGCTTTATAATTATCTGTGCCATTTTATATTCAACTAAATCATAAAATTTCAGGGTATTCAGATTAATAAACAAAATGTTAGTTGGTTCTATATAGTTTGATTGGTTTATAATTCTTATAGCTTTTTTTTGTAACTTGAAAATATGAAGAGTGTTCGTTTTATATGCATTACCCCATATCTCCAGACAGTAAGTCATATATGGAAGCAACAGAGAACAATAAAGTGTGTATAATGATTTTTTGTTCAGGACATGCTTTGTTTTATAGAGGATATCGATGGTTTTTGACATTTTTGTTTTCACGTGGTTTATATGAGACTTCCAACTCAGCTTATCATCAATTATCACTCCAAGAAATTTATTTTCGTACACTCTTTCAATTTCAATTCCATTAACCCTTATTTTAGATACATTTTTCATTTGTCTAGTGCCAAAAATAATCAATTTTGTTTTCTTTATATTTAATGATAACTTATTTACATCAAACCAGTTTTTTAATATATTTAACTCCTTTTCCGCTGTAGTCAGAAGCTGTTCTAAGTTTTTACCTGAGCAGTACAGAGTGGTATCATCAGCAAACAATACACATTTTAACAGTTTGGAAACACTACATATGTCATTTATATATAATATAAATAATTTAGGGCCCAGCACAGAGCCCTGAGGAACACCACAAGTTACCTTCAACTGCTTAGATTTTACATTATTGAATTCGACATATTGATATCTTTCATCCAGGTAACTTTTCATCCACTTGTATGCTATCCCTCTTATGCCATATCTCTCTAGTTTATTCATTAATATAGAATGATCAATTGTATCAAACGCCTTTTTTAAGTCTATAAAAACACCAACAGTATATTCCTTATTATCTATTGCATTAGATATCCCTTCAACAAGTTCCATCACTGCCATTGAAGTGGACCTTTTCACTCTAAAGCCATATTGGTTACCACTTAGGAGATTATGCTTCTCAATATATTTATCAAGTCTATTAACAAATAACTTTTCTAAAATTTTTGAGAACTGTGGGAGTAGTGATATTGGCCTATAATTGGTAAACTGACATCTCTCTCCGTTTTTATGGATTGGAATAACTTTTGCTATTTTCATTTGTGAGGGAAACACACCAGTTTGAAAGGACAGATTACAAATGTATGCGAAAGGTTGCACTATATATTCTATAATATATAGTGCGACTTCTACTGCCGTTTTGACGAGCCATCAGGCAGCCTTCACACCTCCAACGGCCCCAACAATAGAGGCACTTTGGACACTAATTCCCCCACCTCTCCCCCCTCCATAGAGCCATCACCACCTTCAAACCGTTCACCTACAACACCCCCCTCCTCACCCCACACAAAAGAGGATTTCACACCACCTCCTCCCACCACAACTCTTCATATTCATGAAGCAGATGTGAGGAAGCAGTTTAAGAGTCTGAATGCTCGGAAAGCTCCCGGCCCAGACGGTGTGTCTCCTGCCACCCTCAGACACTGTGCAAACGAGCTGGCCCCAGTGTTTTCTGGCATTTTCAACTCCTCACTGCAGGCATGTCATGTGCCTGCCTGCTTCAAGTCCTCTACCATAATCCCTGTCCCCAAGAAACCTAGGATCACTGGACTAAATGACTACAGACCCGTGGCTCTGACATCTGTGGTCATGAAGTCTTTTGAGCGCCTAGTTCTCTCCCATCTCAGGACCCTCACGGCCCCCCTCCTGGACCCCCTGCAGTTTGCATATAGAGCCAACAGGTCTGTAGACGACGCCATCAACATGGCCCTACACTTCATCCTGCAGCATCTGGACTCCCCAGGAACCTACGCCAGGATCCTGTTTGTGGACTTCAGCTCTGCCTTCAACACCATCCTTCCAGACCATCTCCGAGGCAAGCTTTCCCAGATGAATGTGCCTGATCCCATCTGCCGGTGGATCACTGACTTCCTGACGGACAGGAAGCAGCATGTGAGGCTGGGAAAGAATGTCTCGGACTCCCGGACCATCAGCACCGGCTCCCCTCAGGGCTGTGTTCTTTCTCCTCTGCTCTTCTCCCTGTACACCAACTGCTGCACCTCCACCCACCAGTCTGTCAAGCTAATCAAGTTTGCAGATGACACCACCGTTATTGGACTCATCTCGGACGGGGACGAGTCTGCCTACAGGAGGGAGGTTGAACGTCTGGTGTCTTGGTGCAGCCACAACAACCTGGTGCTGAATGCCCAGAAGACAGTGGAGATTATTGTGGACTTCAGGAAGCACACGGCCCCACTCCCCCCCATCATCCTGACTGACACCCCCATCACCTCTGTGGACTCATTCTGCTTCCTGGGTACCACTATCACCCAGGACCTGAAGTGGGAGCCCACCATCACCTCCGTCATCAAGAAAGCCCAGCAGAGGATGTACTTCCTGAGGCAGCTGAAGAAATTCAACCTGCCAACACGGACGATGATGCAATTCTACACTGCAATCATCGAGTCCATCCTCACCTCCTCCATCACCGTGTGGTACGCTGGAGCCACTATCAGGGACAAACAGAGACTGCAGCGTGTTGTGCGCTCTGCTGGGAAGGTGATTGGCTGCAGACTCCCATCTTTGCAGGACCTGTACACCTCCAGGACACTGGGGCGTGCAGCTCGGATCTCAGCTGACCCTTCTCACCCTGGACACAGTCTGTTTGACCTGCTCCCCTCAGGCAGGAGGCTCCGGTCCATTCGCACCAGAACCTCTCGCCATAAGAACAGTTTCTTCCCCTCTGCTGTTGGACACATGAACAATAACCATATGACTGTCCCCGCCACTAACACATGACCCTACGCTGTGTCACTGCATCATTTCATGTCTGGCACTGATCACCACCTGCACTCATGTATATATCTTTCTACGTAGCACTCTTAATTCTTATTCTCATGTATATATCTCATGTATATCTCATGCACATATCTTTCCACGTAGCACTTTTAATTCTTATCCCTACTTTTATTTTTTTCCATGTCTATTTAAGTGCTATTTATGACACTATGTTTGCACTGAAGCACCGCAGCAATTTCCTAATGTTGTAAACCTGCTCAACATTTGGCAATAAACCCCATTCTGATTCTGATTCTGATTCTGATAATACTTTTAACTAATATCATGTCAATACCAAAACAGTCAGTGGACTTTTTATTTTTAAATGTCTTCACAATGTTAATTATTTCTCTATGAGTTACAGCACCAATAAATATGGAGGACACATTCTGAGTAATATGTTTATTTAGGTCGTTATTATTTCTTGACTCTGGAATTTCTTTTGCTAAATTAAAGCCAACATTTACAAAGAAATCATTAAATTCATTTGCAATGTCTTTAGTTTTATCAAGCACAATATCTTTATCTTTTTTAAAATAATCTGGATAATTCTTATTTTTTGAGCCCTTTTTGATTATACTGTTTAATATCCTCCATGTTTCTTGTGTGTTACTTCTACTTTGCTCCAATAATTTGTGGTAATATTCTTTCTTACTTGTTCTTATAATATTTACTAATCTATTTTTATATAACTTGTACTTTATTTCAGCATCTTTTGTCCTCTGTTTTATGAATCTCTTATATAGATTATTTTTCTTTTTACATGCATCTTCTATCCCCTTTGTGATCCATGGCTTATTTGATCTGTGATGCTTTCTAGTGATTTTCATTAAAGGACAATGTTTTTCATATAGTGAAATTACAGTTGATAAGAATGCATCATATGCACTATTTGAATCTTCATTTGCAAAAACCTCATTCCAATTGTGTTCCTTTAAGTCCACCTGGAGGGCAGCAATGGCTCTTGTTGCTCTATGTCGTATCATATCAAATATTTGATTCTTTTGTTTAGTTTTAATCCCAAAATAATTTTGAAAAATTGCAAAAACAGGAAGATGATCGCTTATATCAGTTATAAGAAGTCCACCTACTATTTCATGGTCAATTTTATTTGTGAATATATTATCTATCAATGTAGCTGTATCAATTGTTATTCTACTTGGTTTTATAATTACAGGGGAAAGGGAGTTACTATACATTGTATTTATGAAATCTGTTGTTTTCTGATGTCCATTTGGGTTTAGCAAATCTATATTAAAATCACCACAAATTATTTGCACTTTTTTATCATTTAGGTTGCTAAACATAGCAGCAAGTTTTTCATTGAATATCTCAAGGCATGAACCTGGTGTCCTATAGATGCAACTTATAATTATATTGTTAGCCTTTTCAACATGGATTTCAATAGTGACACATTCCAATATGTTATCTATGGTGCTTGACATACATTCAATCAGACTACATTTCAAAACTTTATCTACATATAAAGCAACACCGCCTCCTTTTTTATTCACCCTGTTCATTGTAAATAATTCGTATCCTTCCAGTCCCATTTCACTAACTTTCTCATTATCGAGCCATGTTTCTGATATTGCAATTATATTAAACTTTTTTAACTTACTTAAACATTCTGTAATTTTAGAAATTTTTTTATACAGGCTTCTACTATTGAAATGTATGACCGACAATGCATTTGCCATTTTAATATTCACATTGAATTGGTCATCTGTATAGTACTCACAAGTATTATTGGTGTTATTGTAGAAGTGGGTATCTGGGTCAATGTTACTTTCAGGGTCATGCATGTTGTGCTCTGCATAGTTAAACGTTTTGAAGTTCGTTTTCTCAGCGTGTGTGGCAAAATAACCACCTTGACAGTCCTTTTCATAATCAAATTCTTTCTCTTCAATATCTCCGAATGGAAACCTATAATCTGTGTCCAAACTTGTCATTTATGTGTTTTTGTTTTTGTTGTTGTTGTTTCCATTGTTTTTGAGCCATAAGGCCAGAAACACTTTCCATACCCATTGTTCATTATCCAATCGTCACTTTTCCAATAGATTCCATAGCAGATTCCTGATTATTTATATTGCTCTAAGTCTTTGAGTTCTCTTATCATCACAACTTTCGCTTCTTCGGGATTGCCATTTAGTCTTATCATTACTTTGCAGTTCCTCGTCCATGTCGCTTGTATCTTATTTTGTTTTCTCAGGCTGCGTGCCTGTCTTGCAATTTCAGCAGTCTTTTTCGTTAAATGTTCATTTAAATACACACCAGTCCCTTTTAGCTTCTTACCCTGTTTCAGTAACTCAATCTTTGTTTTGCGACTCACAAACCGAAGAATGATTGCTGGCTTTGTTTTACTGTCTTTTCTGGGAAGCGTGTGGCATGCTGCAATATGATGGCTCTGAATACTTACATTCTTCGTTTGAAGGAATTTTATCACTTGCTGTTCAAGCGTTTGCAGCTCCTCTACCGGGGCATCTTCACCGTCTTTACCTCCGCCAGCTGTTACTCTGGCGTAGGTTCGGTGTTGCGTCTCCAGACCACTTATGACTAAATCATCCATTCTTGTGTATTGTTCAAGGTCCTCGATTCGCCGTTCCAAGTCGTCTATTTTCTTGTCCTTGTCCTTTATGAGGTTTTTTAGTTGTTTTCTTTCATCCATTAGGTCATGTAGCATACCTTGTTGTTTAGCCACTTTGCTCAGTTCATCAGACATGAAATTAAGCGATTTCCTAATCTCCTCCAACTCCTCTTCAACTCCTGGGTTAGCTTTTTTAGGTGGCATTTTGAAAATGGTGAGATTAGTATTTCCTTGTGATGGCCCGTTGAAGTCACTGTTGATTTACTTGTTGGTGCCTTGCTAGAGGAGCCTGGGCCCAGTGGCTGCTGGAGGATCCTGGGCCTGGTGGAGCAGGAGGATCCTGGGCCTAGTGACTGCTGGAAGAGCCTGGGCCTGGTGGCTGCTGGAGGATCCTGGGCCTGGTGGCTGCTGGAGGATCCTGGGCCTGGTGGCTGCTGGAAGAGCCTGGGCCTGGTGGCTGCTGGAGGATCCTGGGCCTGGTGGCTGCTGGAAGAGCCTGGGCCTGGTGGCTGCTGGAGGATCCTGGGCCTGGTGGCTGCTGGAAGAGCCTGGGCCTGGTGGCTGCTGCAGGATCCTGGGCCTGGTGGCTGCTGGAGGATCCTGGGCCTGGTGGCTGCTGGAAGAGCCTGGGCCTGTGGCTGCTGGAGGATCCTGGGCCTGGTGGCTGCTGGAAGAGCCTGGGCCTGGTGGCTGCTGCAGGATCCTGGGCCTGGTGGCTGCTGGAAGAGCCTGGGCCTGGTGGCTGCTGGAAGAGCCTGGGCCTGGTGGCTGCTGCAGGATCCTGGGCCTGGTGGCTGCTGGAGGATCCTGGGCCTGGTGGCTGCTGGAAGAGCCTGGGCATTGATGCTAGTCTTTGGTTAAAGTCCACCATCAAAGCTTTCTGACTGAAGGCTGAGCAGCTGATGGCCCGAGCTCTGCTGATGGTGAGTGGCCAGTGAAGCAGCAGCTCTTAATGTATGACAGGACGATTCAAAGTGATTTGATGTTTGAACAAGTAAAGGTAAACGGAAACAATGAACGGTTTGATGGTGCTTGTTCTTCGAAGGCTGTCCTCGTCTCTGTGGTTCTCTCAGACTTCATTTCTCTCTCTGCTTCCTCTGATGATTCTTTAATCCACTGAGCCGTTTGGCTTCAAATATTAATAATCACTGAATTATTCACACTACCACTGTGTGTGTGCACAGCAAATCCAGCATGTCCAAATTAACACTGTCGGATTTGATTTCAACACTATTAAAGTGTCTATATGGGTCCACACCAGAGAGTGTTAATTTAACTCTTTTTGGAGAGTTGGTACGTTAACTCTCATTTAGTGCTAAACACCAAATCTGTCTGGAGTTGATAATTTAACACTTGGTGTTAAGAGTTTATATATTAACTCTCAAAGAGTATTTTAGTTTAACTACATAAGAGTTATCTTCTAATTCATTCTAAAAAGCGGGAATTTTACTGTTCTGAACTTCTAGAAATTTCTTTTGGAAATAAACATTTACTAAAAAGATGCAATGGTTTTTGAAAAACATTTATTCTGAACTGTGCACCAAGATTTCAAAACATTTTCTGAAAGATGTAACAGTATACATGTTCTCACTTTCATTAGAATTTTGTTTATCAAAAGGTCTGACATGGTAAATGCAAATAACAGCATTCTCATCACTTATTTCTTCAATACAATATGCATGTCCTTCATTCATCACTTTGTGGAACTGCAACGCACTTCTGCTCTCCCCCATATTCCATCTTCACAAGCATATCCTGTGTGGAGATTGAATAAAAATTAGTTGACACTAATTAATGGCACAAATAATCCAGTAAACAATTGCAGCACAGTAAAAAAAAAAAAAAAGGAATCCTCTTTGAGCCATTACTTGTGTAAAGTATTTTCCCAAAAGACAAAGACACAGGCAACAGGTAATACTGAACTAAATGTAAAACCTCAACCTTTTTCATTTTTACCTAAACCGTGTGCACAAAACTCTGGAGGGATCTATGCTAACGTAGAATCCAGTCAGGACGTCTGCTACTGCTGTTTGCTCGCTTTTTTTTTAAATTTTTTTTATGGGCGATCGTTTTCAGGCTTCAAGTAGCACCATTATACCAACATTTCACATTCTACACATTGTTTTAGGTGTATTTGACCAAAAGTTTGACTGAAAATTCACATGCAAGCCTTTTTTCAAGGCTGTGGTATTTGCCCGCAAACAATACCTTTCAGCTAGCTAAAACAGAATATTATGCTATCAGCGAGCAACATGGCTAATGCCTTTCACACAGCTTTGTCTCAACTCCAAAGAGCCACAGAAGTAAAAGCTCATAATAATAATTGAAACAATCTTTGAAAGAATGACTTACCAAGCATGGCAAACAACTCAAATATGTAGAGCAAAATGTTCTGAAACGGCTTCACTTCAGCTTCGATTGGAGCCGTGCTGGGGGCGGAGTCTGTGAATTTACTCTGTTGGTGTCATAGCCCCTCTAGGAGTTCAGAGTTAAGAGGTCAAGAGTTAATGTTTCCATTGTAACACCTCCAGATTTGACAGAGAAACACTCATTTTTAACACTCGATTTTAACTACTATCATTTTACACCTCAGAGTTACATTAAAAGAATGTGACTCTGCTTAGAGTAAAATTAACTCTACTTTTGCAAGAAGACCATTAACACCAAAACATTTAACACTTTTGAATTTGCTGTGTGTGTGTGTGTGTGAGGAAACCACAGAGACTGAAACGCTCTTGAAGAAACTTTGATTCTAAATGTTTTGTGAGTTTTTCTCTCTGTTCTCAGCTGCTCAGACTCCACCAGCAGGTGTTCCAGTTATCAGTCATGGATGTGATTACATATGATCACAAATCATTCTTCCAATACTCACATGGCATGCTCCACTTCTGTTTCCTTTGGATAAAAGTAAGGAAAGAAAGCAGCACTCTTACATTTATCTTCTATTGACAAACTCAGGGTTACGGACTGGAGGAGGGTGTAGTTAACATCCACCTGCTTCTAAAGAAAGGAGACCTGTCAACAGTACAGCCTCCCCGTCACCCCAAGTGCTGGCCTGGTGGTGTCACCCACCGGTGGTGTCACCTGGTTCTGACTTGGTGGTGTCACTCGGTGGTGTCACGCGGTGGTGTTACCCACCCGGTGGTGTCACCTGGTGCTGACTTGGTGGTGTCACCCGGTGGTGTCACGTGGTGGTGTTACCCACCCGGTGGTGTCACCTGGTGCTGACTTGGTGGTGTCACGCGGTGGTGTCACCCACCTGGTTGTGTTACTTTGACACGTTGTGACTCACCCGGTGGTATCACCCGATGGTCTCACTCCGTGGTGTCACCCAGTGGTGTCACGCGGTGGTGTTACCCACCCGGTGGTGTCACCTGGTTCTGACTTGGTGGTGTCACCCGGTGGTGTCACCTGGTTCTGACTTGGTGGTGTCACTCGGTGGTGTCACGCGGTGGTGTTACCCACCCGGTGGTGTCACCTGGTTCTGACTTGGTGGTGTCACTCGGTGGTGTCACGCGGTGGTGTTACCCACCCGGTGGTGTCACCTGGTGCTGACTTGGTGGTGTCACCCGGTGGTGTCACTCGGTGGTGTTACCCACCCGGTGGTGTCACCTGGTTCTGACTTGGTGGTGTCACCCACCCGGTGGTGTCACCCGGTTACAGCACATTCTGTTGCATTTGTGCCGATGGCTCTGTGCCGACGAGCCGCTCTCACACATTGTGCCGTGTGCTGAAGCAAGCCTGAGGCTGATCCACGCTCACAGGAACAAAGTGCTCACGTTCAGAGGAGTTTACAGGAGGTAACGCTGCCTCCGAGAAGCTGCTGCATAAACAGCACTGTGCAGTCTCTGCTTTAATAGCACAGCTCATAAAGACACATTTATCTGCGCCCTGACTCACTCGAAGCTTTTTTATATGCCTGTGTATCTTCAGAGGAAAGAGCTGTTGAAGGAAAGCCTCTCTCAGCGACAATCACAGCCTAATTCACTGCTGGCAGCTGCTGCAGAGGTTCGCAGTATTATCATCCCTCTTCTCGGGTCACAGCATCACCAGCCATGTTCTCAAAGAAAGCCATGCAAAGCATCTACAATTATCTCCACCCTGCTGGATGGAGAGAGAGGGATTACTGAAGCATGTCCCACAGCAGAGGAAGGCTTTTCCTTGTACTCTGAGGATTACACTGCTCCTTTTGAGACTTTAGGACCTCTCCCACTCATTTCTACACAGCTGCTCTCTGTGCAAAACACTAATAGTATTAGACCAAGCAGCCAGCGTGCATCACAGTGACATAAAACAGATGCCTTTAATGCCTCTCAACACTCTCTGCTTGTAGCAGCACAAACATTTTATCCATCCTCACAATGTTCCCGATGGATTCAGCGATCCCAGGTCGTACACGGCCTCTCCACAGACCTCTGGATCTGCTCCTGTTGGCCTGTCCAGAAGAACACACGTGTCCTCTCAGGGTGGAGGAGCTCCTGCCTGAGCCAGGACACCCGTCAGAGGAAACTCCTTCCTGTCACTCTCATTCCTTCTGCCCTGCCCACAGCTGTGCTCACAGCACAGGGGTGAATGAAGACGGCTCAGTAACTCCACAGCTGAAGGCCACAACCTGCTGAGGCCAGCAGCTGTATCGCGTGCAGGAAATGAGGAGGAGACGGGCTCCTCGCAAATCCTGCAATATTACAGATTTTAATATGGAAACTTCTTCACACGAGTTTACCTGTGAAACCTGCGTCTGAGCTCAGAAGCGAGGTGAGTAGTGATGTCTCGGTCGCGAACGAAACGGCTCTTAGAGCCGGGTCTTTGAAGTGAACGACGCGAGCCGGCTCCTTATTGGGAGCCATGGTTTGTTTTCTTTCTCTCGCCCTCTCTCTCGCACTTTTTCCCCTTTTATTATTGTTAATAATAAATTAATTAAAGCAACAAAACAACCTGAAGAGCTGGTTGGGTCTTTTTAGTGAGCTGAGCCGAAAGAGCCAGTTCTCTAAAAAGAGCCGGAAATCCCATCACTAGAGGTGAGTGTGGCGTGACTCCAGAGGTCCTGCCATTTTTAAAAATGTCCACTCACCCGTGAACTCCACAGTGGTGATGGGAATTCTGGCTCTTTTTAGAGAACCGGCTCTTTCGGCTCCCAACCGGCTCTTCAGGTTGTTTTGTTGCTTTAATTAATTTATTATCAACAACAATATAAAATTATGCAATGTAAAAAAAAAATTGGTTTTATTTATATATGTTTATATATAAATATATGCGGTGGCCGCTAGAGACAAAGCACGTGCAAACTAAAACACATTGCTAGCGTTAAGTGAACTTCAAAACAGCAGCATGTGCAGCATGCTGAAGCAGTGTGTCTTCTGTCTGCCATCAGGCGTCAAACTGCAGCTCTTAGTGCACATTTATACCGTGGACACATCTCTACAAGCCGACAGTCCACTGTTATAACAGTTCATGTGACCACAGTTAGTCTCACTGAGTATTTATCACAGTTGTGTCTTTGTATAATGTGGTGAAAATTGTACTTTTTAACAATAATATGGAGACTTCACATTCAGCACGTTCTGGTAAAAGTGGGACGTTCTTCCAGCGCCGACGCCTGAGCAACAAAGTTGGACGAACCCTGAATCACTGTTCATTACCATCGTCTTTTTTCAAATGAAATTCATCTCTCTCACTGCCACAAAATGTGCAAGCTGCAATGGGCACCATGTTCAGAAGAAAGCTAGGGTGTTTTGTTAACCACGCCCCCACAAATGCGGTATCACCAGAAAGGCCAAACAGATGCTCGACGTACAGGTCTCAGACTGGTGGATAAGAGAGAACGTAACGCTTTACTAACCGAACAAGAGGAGGTGAAAGGAAAATGATCCCGAGCTGAACCTGCAAGGCGCAGACCAGAGGAAATGCCAGCAGACTCTCAGACACACACACGTCCCAGCTGAGTGTGAGAAGAGGTCCTTATCTCTGATCGTGATGATGTCGTCACTAAGCTAACGTTGTTAACTCACAGGGAATATGACGTGTTTACTTACACAGAGAAAAAAGAGTAATCAGACTTCTTCAGACGGTCTGACTTCTGTTTCTGTTGCAGATGAGCAAACCTGCTAAATATTCCTGATGCACACAGTATCGCAAACACTGGCTGCTCTGAGGTGTTGTGTAGATTTTCTGCCTGCAGAGGTGCAAACGGTGATTTTGGTTCATTTCCATTCAGACTTGGTTGTTTCCCATGAGCGCGATGAGCTCAGACTCCATCTGTCAAACGTCTGTTCTGTCTGATCAGGGCTGGTTTTTTTCACATTCAGCCGTAAGTTCCACCGCTCGAGGGCCGGATATTTGACCTCATCAGTTTAATGCCCGTCTGGTAGACACAGGCTGTCCTCTCTAGGGTTTAAAACAACGATGTTCACATCAGGGTTGGAGATGTGTACTTTTGCTTTGCATCACCATTGGCAGCAGCAGCCCTGAAAGCTGCACCACCAAAGCTCATTCTGCTTTGACAAGATGAGAACAGGCTGTCTCTGCTCATTATCAGTACCACAGTGGAGGACGACAGAGCGACTCGAGCAGGCTGAAGGACGGGAAAATGCACAAAGTGTTTCTGTGCAAAATAAAACGCTCTTCGTAAAGAGAATTTCTCCTTGAAGAAGCATTTACCCTTTGCACACACACAAAGTCTAAAAGACCTGAAAGCATCTGTGTCGGAGGCAGGCATCAAACACATCACGACATCAGTCCACAGAAGGTGGAAAAGCTTCGGTGATGAGATTCTCACAGACCACAATCCAACACACACGGCTCGGACAGAAAATCAGTGGGTTAATGATCCATCAGGGTTAAACCATCTGCTCCCTTCACACTTCTCCTCAGAAAAACATAAAGGAACGAACTGAAAACTGCAGAATTTATTTTAAAATCTAGTTCACACGACGATATCAGCATTACAGCAGCGGCACGAACAGCTCAACATGCTTTCAACATCTTTCGCCTGCAGGTTCTAAATTCATCCGTCAGCAGACCTGAATCTGCTCACCCTGTTTAACATGTCAAAGGCAGGCACGGAGCACACGTGCTTCCCTCTGCAGAGGCTGCAGAAGGTAATTCAGCTGCAAATTAGCCACAAATCACAGGCTGAGAGGATGTGCTTTAACCTTTTAATGTGTCCTCGAGTCAGCGTGTTACGCAACAACAAATTTAAGAAGTCATTTACCTGTTTCATTGCTGCTTTTATCCAGAGAGCATGCAGACTTAATGGCAGTCTTTTAAGAGCCACTCAGGAAATTAAAACTACGACGATGACAACCCGAGGACTCACCTGCCACTAAAGGAGACGCAGGTGAAGTCGGCTACACGGCGAGCGCTTCAGCATAACTGCCAACCATGAAACAGCAACAGTGGAGCGAAGGCTCCGAATGATTTACATCATCTCACTGAACACATGGAAGGTCGACCAAACCGTACGCGAGTTTGTGACGGTTTCAGACCTCACCGTGTTTGTAGCATCATACGATTATAAACTTGACAGAAACCGACTGCACGCCGCCCTCTGACCAATCGGGCCTGCGTCCTTCACCACATCTGTGATGTCATCACGAAGGTAACCATTTCCAGGAAAGCACGCAAGCTGGGACTCGAAGCCATGTGACTGTTAGTGACACTGGTCCTGCGCAACGCAACCTCTTTAGTTTACTGCCAGAAACCTCTGGCAGAAGGCGGGACAAAGACACAGCGTGTCTGCAAAAACAACAACAAAAAAAGATCTGCGCTGTGTCACATGAAGCCAGAACAGGGCAGAGCCGGAGGCAGCTGTGGACTTCAACATGCGTCCTTCCTCCCGTTTCCTCACAGCTCAAAGGCTTCCTGTGCTTAGTCCTGACCCGAGCATGCACTCACAGTTGCATCTGCAGGAGTCGTCAACAGACCTGTATGAAGACCTGCAGACACGTGCAGAGCGCAGAGATGTGACGACGTGCGTTTGTCAGAGCCTCACAGCAGCGCTCACTCTGTACCTGCACCCTGAATAATGGATGTGGAAAAGGAAGTGCTGTGCGTGCTCAGACAGCCGACAGCTCTGCCATCACGCCGCCGGCCTCAGCATGGCCGACTGATGACAGACGCCGTCATAAAACCAGCTGACAGAGCTCATTCATCCTCTTTGGAGCTGCAGATGAGGAGCAGCTTCACTCGTGTTCCTTCATTCAGGTCCAGCTGAGCACTCAGATTAGCTTCATCCTTTTCTTCAGATTTCACTCCTCTGTCCTTTCTTCAGAGAGTCCTAGAAGTGATTTAGGAGCTGGGAAAAACTTAGCATAGATTTGCTTTTATCCATGATGTTTCCAGGAGACTACAAACTGCAGCGGTTCAATTACAGAGTCAGAGGGTGGAAGGAAATCCCACAATTGGCTCAGTTCGTGTATTTATTAGGTCTGAATAAACAGAAGTGAGAGGCGACCGGCACAGCAGCAGCACTCGGGCATCGAGTTTACTCATGCTTTGTGTTTGGAGGAAAGTTCAGCTTGGCTGTCGGTCCTGTTAGCATGTATGTGGTAAACAGCACCTGTCTAACAGTTTGAAGGATCACAACATTAATTACAAGTGTTTAATAAAGAGAAGCCAGCTGCCCCCCCAGAGCCGCCCGCAGCTTCTTCTTTAACCCGATCGTACGCTCGTCCATCACGGATGTAATCCTACCGCCTGCTGCCCGCTGCACTTGTATGATTCCCAAAGCAGGAAGACAAACAGAAAGCAGGTGAGTGTGTTTGCCTCACAGACTGCCTTTGTGCGAGCTGGCCGTGCGTCTAAACCAAACGTTGCCATCTCCTCTCCAAGATCATTGTCAAGAGGGCGCGGCCGTCATCATGTGTGAAATTAGTTTGGATGGGATTCGATGGGGCTCTGTGGGCACATTCAAAGCTGCTCTAATTAGCATGTGGAGCAGCAGAGGAGATAACCGAGGCTGAGCAGGAAACCGTCGGATGCACATTTACTGCACGTCCTGCAGACTCGGGGACTGATCTGTGCTGTTGGGATTTACGAAAGCCAGTCACAGGCGAGGGCACGTCTGACTGCGAATGTGGGAGCTTCTGTTATTTCAGTGAATCCCAAAAACGCCTGTTCACCACCCTGTTACCCTCAGCCGTCTCTCTGGGGGACTGCAGCGGTGGGTGTAGTAACACGTTCTGGCGTAGCTCAGGCCCAGACTTCCGAGTGGATTTACGGATGTAAAATCGAGGCTACTTTAATCTGGAGAGCACAGTCGGAGACTCTTCATTCCCTCCATCAGATCCTGTGATGAAACATCTCACACCTCCCTCCTCTTATTGTAGTTCTTTGCTCCTCTTCATCATTCCTTCACCATCCTCCAGTCTCAGCCCTGCTTTCTGGTTCCTGCTTTAGTCCTTCTTCATCATCAACGCGTTTCTTCATCAAACCAATCAAATTTATTGATCGGTGCACACAGGCAAGAATCGATCGAGGTCTCCTCGATTTAAAGGGCCAGCACTCCAACTGTGGAGGCCGGAGTCCTACAGTAAACCCACCACTCTGCTGCCTTAGTTTTAGGTAAGCAGCAGCACCGTCCTCGGTTACCAGGTGAGCGGCCTCGGCGCCGAGCTGTAGCTTTCGTTGTTGGGGCTGAAACAGGGCAGTGTTTTCTTCTGCATGTGCTGCGAGCTGTGCCGTGACAGAAATCACGTACTCGACAAATAGATCCCATTTTCAGGTTTGTCCACGATGCCGGAGGATCTGCCCGACACTCTTCCTCTTTTTAAATACAAATTGATTTCATAATAGCTTTCTTGATAAACATCACAGTGCTCTTCTTCTTCCTCTCGTCTTCCTCTTCACATCACCCTCCACCTGTCCCTTAACTTTTCTGTTTCTGTTTTTTTCTTCAGTAAGTGCTGTAAATGCAGGTTTTAGAGGCACATCACTCATTTTTACCTCTAAATGGCCTAGAGCTCTTCATGCTCCTCTTCTTCCCCCCTCCCTCCCGCCTCCACCCACTCTCCTCCTTAATTAACAATTCAATTCCCAGCATGCTTCATGGGCACATTCCTGCTTTCTCAGCCCATCTTTTCATTTTCCTCTCTGACTGTTATCTACATATGAATCCACATTTGCTCTGCTGTTCATGGGGCTCACACACACATACGAGAGGATAACCTGCTGGCCAAAAACCTCGTCTGCGCTTTATTAACAACAGCTCAGCTGTGAACATGACCTGTGCTGCTCTTTGTTAACACTGCACATGATTTATTTTAGGGATCTATGTGATTCTTTGATGGCTGCAATCAATACAACAATAAGTCCCAGAAAAGCCATGTGTGATGACACCAAGTTAAATACAGCTTATTAAAAAAGAGGAATATTTATGACCTGCAGCTTGTGATGGAACAGACACAGAGCTCAATAACAGTCAGATTACTGCGCTCGTTTAGAAGCTGCTGCGATGCGTTCACTGTACGCTCACACATAATGGGTTTGCTTTCTGCAGTCTTCTCTGCCTCTCACACCAACTGCTTTTAAGCACACACTCACACACACACCATTAATTATTAATTAATCAGCTCGTTTTCATTCAGCAACAGAGCCGGCGCGCACACGTAGGTGAGGAGGAGAAAGATAGAACAGACTAAACGTTTCAGAAGTGCACACTACCTTTATTTATACTGAACAAAGGGAAAACAAATGCAAACTGCATCCAGGGCAAAAACATCTGCATTACACTGCTAACATCTGCAAGACAGCATGCTAATGCTAAGCTAGTCAAGAATGTTAAAGCTGAGTGTGCAGACTCCAGCCCAGCAGCCAGAGCCTGAACTCCAACAGGTAACAAACTGAAGAGCAATCGGGCTGTTTCTACCTGTTCATGTTTCTATAGCAGCATCACCTTGACGACCGTAAATACTGCGAGAACATTCATGTGTGTCATCATTAGGGACAGCGATTTGTGTTGGTGTGTGTGTGAAAGTAGCCTCAGGTTTATATGTTAATTGTAATTATGTAACAGTGTTTCAGGTCATTTTACACAGTGATGCCACAAATTACTCCCTTTGGCAAGTAATTAAGTAACATATTTTTAACAAAAGTAATGTGTAATAGATTACTTATTTTGAGTAATGACACCACCACACTTTCACAGCCTCTCTCTCTTCAGGATTAATTTCTCTTTCTCACCGTTCTCGTCAAACACGCTACTGCAGGTCTGACCCAAAAGCCGCACAATTAACTCAGCTTATCCTCCTCTGCCTCCTCCTCCTCCGCCTTGCTCTGTCGTCTTTGCTTCCTTCAGGATTACACTGCATGGCAGTGACAGACACACAAACACAGTGATGGGACTTTAATGGATTGTGGTGTTTTAAAATTGCTCTCAGTACCGCAGTTCTGCAGAGAAACTTGAAATGAGGTGGACCTGTGAGGGTGTTTCAGACTCAAACGTGTGACAAAGGCTTTATTTGAACAATATTCGGACCAAATCGAGGCTCTTTGGGTTTTATAAGGTCGCGCCATATCAGTTCGGCTGTGACGCTTAGAGCCTGCGATGGCGCCACTCAGCATGATGCGTTCACAGAAGTTGAAAAAAAAAAAATCACAGCTGTCCATTCACACTCCATCTGTCCGCACATTGCTTCCTACTGTAATGCAAATGAAGCACTCCCCGGTCAGAAATCATGCCGGCCCTGCATTGTTAGGAATCAGGAGCAGGTCCTGCAGATGTGGGGCCATGTTTGGGCAGAGCCGAGCACAAATTGGCCGTGCTGATGGTAAATGGCCTGGCTCTGCTTCACCATCTGAGGTCCTCATTAAGGGAAATGCCTCGCAGAGGTCCAGAGTGGGGATGATTGCACACGTCATTAACCAGCCAACACCATGCAGTCTGTGTGTGTGTGCGCGCCTGTGAGTGTGTGTTTTTGAGTCTGTGTGCGTGCAGAGACAATCTCGTGGCGTAGAGAGGAAATGATATGACTGAGCCAAGCTGCATGTTCAACACCAGACGAGCCACCTGCGTTTGGCTAGACGCTGCCACCTTCTCACTTCAGCCTCCATGTCTGCTGAAACTATGAACTCGTTTCTCCACAGATGAAAGAAAACAGCGCCCTTTAGAACAGCACGCAGCAACACTACATATGAGCGGGCGTAGGGAGGTTTGGGGTCTTCACTCACCCCCGTTCTGTTAGCCGTCAGGGCGGGGGGGCTGGGAGGAGGTGCTGGCCGTCGGATTGGGGTCTGGGATGCGGGGCTCCCTGCTACTGCAGATAAGGAGGTGGTCTGGTTTCCTCCACCCCAGAGAGAAGGGTTACATCTCCTGGGTCCGGGTACGGTTTCCCCCTCTGGGGGCGGGGTTACCTGGACCTGGGGTATAGAGTATGTTTGGGGAGTGTGATTGTGTAACAGTGTCTATTTGTGTCTGTCTCCAAGTCGGGTGAGTGCCGAGTGTTTGTTTGTGTATATGGGGGTGGGAATGCACGTTTGTGTCTGCGTGCGCCTGTTCATCGGTGTCTATATGTCAGGTTGGGTCTTAGACTCCACCTCTCTGGGAACATCTCAAGCTCTCCAAAGGCCTATCTCCCCTCACCACACTCCCTGCCAGTGGCCGATGCCCTCAGACGTTGGTGTGTTGGTGATTCTTGGTGTCTGGGGCTGGGCGCTCATGTATGTACCGACTCACTCCTGGTGGCCGATTGGCGGGGCCTGGCGCCTGTGGGCCGGCTGGGACCCTTCCTGGGGGTGGGGTGCCGGCCCGGTCCTCTCTGGCACAGCTGGCAGAGCCGCGGGCACGTCACTGCAGCCCCCTCTGGCCTCTGCTCCGTGGCTGCTGGGTGACCTCTCGTTTGGGGCTCTCCTCAGCTCTTCCCAGGAGGGTGGCACGGTTCCCCCCCTTTGGTGGTCCTCCTTGGGTCCTTGTATTCTGGGGCCTCTGGATGTCTGGAGCCTGGATCTCCTCCATACCTGCTTCATGCCCTGGGGGGCGGGGCTATGGCTCCCCACACCCTCTAGCAGATCATTACATGAAGGAACCTTTTAAATACAAGCATGCTGATCCACACAGGTGTGCCCACAGGTGTACACAGACACAAACTACAGCTTTCTTGGCTGCTGCCTCAAAGCACATTGTGCGCTGTCTATCTTGCGTGCTGCACAATATCGTTTATTATTTAGTATCTACTGATATCTACTGCTAGCTAGTTTATTGTGATGGTGCTGTTTTTTTTATTATGTTGCTCTTTGTTGTTTGCTTTCTCTTCTGTTTTTTTCTCCATACAGGTGATCCAGGTGTTTTGTTTGTTTTTCTTTCTTTCTTCCCCCCCTTTCTCACCATCTCTTCTCCCCTCTATTTTTCTTTCTCTCACTCTCTTTCATTCTTTCTCCCTGTCCTATCCCCCAGTCATGTTAATGGCTGGTTGAGCCAATCTTAGCAGCAACAAGTGCAATCAAGCATTTGTGATAACTGGCAATGAGCCTGTTTCAGCACCATGGAGGAAGTTCGGCCCACTCTTCTTTGCAGAATTGTTTTGGATCATTGTCCTGCTGCAGAACCCAACCGTGCTTCAACTCGAACAGATGGCCGGATGTTTTGGTAGACGGCAAAATTCATGGTTCCATTTACCACAGCAAGTCTTCCAAATCATGAGGCAGCAAAACAGCTCCAGACCATCACTCTACTACCAACACACTTTACTGCTGGTATGATGTTGCTTTTCAGAAAGTCTGTGTCCTATTACATGTGGCTGGGACACACACCATTACAAGTTCAACGTTTGTCTCGTCAGTCCACAGAGTACTTTCCCTAAAGTCTTGGAGCTCATCGAGACCATTCCAGGCAGACTCTTTGTTCCTTCTGCTCAGCAGTGGTTTTCTCCTTGAACCACGGACCCCATTGTTGCCCAGTCTCTTTCTTGTGGTGGAGTCATGAACACCAACCTTGACTGAGGCAAGTGAGGCCTGCGGTCCTTTGGATGTTGTTCTGGGGTCTTTTGTGACCTCTTGGGATTATTTTGGTCAGCCGGGCATTCTTAACCCTATTTCACTCACATGTGCTGCACCAGTGTACCAGTAATGTCATGTGACGATAAAAGTGATTAGATTTGATTATTTTGTTTGTCATTTGTTTATCTCAGTTTTTCCTCCTTAATAATAAACACCTTCATCTAAAAACTATATTTTGTTTTTAATTGTGTTATCTTTGTCTAATGTTTAAGTTTGTTTGATGATCTGAAACATTTAAATGTGACAAACATAGAAAAAAATAGAAAATCAAGAAGGGTACAAACACTTTTTCACACACCTGTATCATCAGGTGACCCTGAATCCTCCCTTAGTTATGCTGCAATAGACGTAGGCTGTTTTCCTTTCCAGTCACCTTTCTCACTCACTATGTGTTAACAGACCTCTCTGCATTGAATCATATCTGTTATTAACCTCTGTCTCTCTTCCACAGCATGTCTTTATCCTGTCTTCCTTCTCTCATCCCAACCAATCACAGCAGATGGCCCCGCCCCTCCCTGAGCCTGGTTCTGCTGGAGGTTTCTTCCTGTTAAAAGGGAGTTTTTCCTTCCCACTGTCGCCAAAGTGCTGCTCATAGGGGGTCATATGATTGTTGGGCTTTTCTCTGTATCTATTATTGTACGATCTACTGTACAATATAAAGCGCCTTGAGGCGACTGTTGTTGTCATGGCTGTGTGAAGGTAGGCAGGAATGGTGGACCCAAGAGCTGGACTTGCAGAGGCAAAGTGAACTCAAAACATGCGGTGTTATTGTGGGGTAGCAGACAGAACAGAAAACTAGCTAAACTGGGAAAGAAAAAAATAACAGGCAGGCTGGCAAACAGAACACACAGTGAAGTATGAGGGACAATGCGACAACGAGCTGGGGCAGACACTAAATACAAGAGGTGACAGGACTGAGAAGAAACAGCTGGGAGACACGGACGAGACAGGGAGAGTACAAAACTGAAGGCACTGACCTACAAAGTAAAACAGGAAGTACACGACAGACACAGCGATCCAGACGAGACACAGAACTTAACAGACGCCGACTCATGAGCAGACATAACAACATCATGGACAGACAGAGGGAACAGAGAGAAGTGGGACCAGGGCAGCACAGAAGCCTAACAAATGGCAAATCATAATGGAAAACACAATCAGAATAAACAAGAACATAAAATACGATAAAACAACACAAAACCCTGAGTCGTCAGACTCAGGACCACGACAGTTGTCATTTGGCACTGTATAAATAAAACTGAAATTGAATTAAAAGTCGGGTCCATGCCAGGAAACCAACAAATTTAAACCAACAAACGGGGAGAGTCATGATAAATCCAACAGAAAACAAACCTGAGAAGGACTGCACTTTGCATCTTTCAAAATAAACCACAAAGTATCGAACGGTCACAGGAGGCACCCAAAGACAGACGGATTCGTCCCCGAATCTCAGATAACGACCGTCGTTTGTTCTTCAGAGCTCTCTGTTCGGATCCAGCTCATTAAATGAATATGAAGAAAAAACGGGAGCAGACAGATGATGAAGATAATCAGAGATGAAAGCATAAAAACAGATAATGAGGGACACAAGCAGAAGAAAGGACCGAGGGCTTCTCCTGCCTCTCCTCGTCCTTTTCTTCTCACTTCTTCAGCTGCTCCGTGATTGAAATGTTCGGCTGATTGGCTGTTCAAAGCCACTCTTCTTCTTCTTTGACAGTGAGAGATGAGCACAAAGTGCACAGATACCAGACATGAAGCAAAGGGAAGAAGAACCAGAGGAAATTAATATTTAACATAAACACAAACATAAAACTAACCTGATGGTACTTCAATTAAAAGCCAGTGTAAAAAAGTGACACCGTATAGAGTGTTGGAGACCCAAACAGAGAGAACTGCAGTAGTCCAGTCTAGTGGTGATCGATACGTTTGTCCAGGTCTTTAGGAGGAAGATGAGACATCGCTTTGGCAATTTCACCGAACTGATGAAAACTGTTTTTCACAGCTTGGTTCTCTCATTTAAAGATCCGACTAAAGACACTCTGAGGTTTCTAACAGTCTGAGAATGATGACAAGCGAGAGGACCGAGGCTCTGAGTTAGCTCATCCAAAGGGGCGTGGCCTCCAAAAACAATCAGTTCAGCCTGGTTTTTGTTTAGGGTGAGAAAACTCTGTGTTAACAGCTTTAACATCATGTAGACGGTTAAGCAGAGGCTGCAGTGGGACAGAGACGTCCAGTTTCAAGGGGAAGTACATTTGGATGTCATCAGCATAACAGTGTTTTCTGAAAATAGATCCCAAAGACAGCATGTATAAGGAGAAGAGACTTGGACTGAAAACAGACCCCTGTGTCACACCACAACTAACAGCGGCAGAGGAAGAGGAGTGTTTCCCAGAAACATACCTCTGTGACGGCTATGAGTTAAACCATGATAAAACTGAGCCTCTGAGACCAACAATGTGTTCAAGTCTGGATGAAAAATGTTCTGATCAAAGGTGGCAGTCAAATCTAAAAGGACTAAAACAGCAGAACAACCCGAGTCGACAGTTAAAAGAAGAAGATTAAAAAGCGTCGTCTCAGCACTGTGACGAGATTCAAAACCAGACCGGAACACTTCACGAACGCTTTGAGGGTCTAAAAATCTCTGAAGGTGCTTAAACACAACTATTTGGACATATAACAGAGTTTAGAGGCCGGCCTGTAGTTAGAATTTGGATCTTTGTTTTTAATAATGGGCTGCACAACTGCATGTTTGAAAGCAGCTGGTACACAACCTGATGACAAGGAAGCATTTAATAAAAATGAAACACTAGGCCCAATAACATGAAGAGCGTTCTTTCGGCTCCCAACCGGCTCTTCAGGTTGTTTTGTTGCTTTAATTAATTTATTATCAACAACAATATAAAATTATGCACAAAAGAAATTACTAATGTAAAAAAAACCGGGGTTTTAATTATATATGTTTATATATAAAAATATGCGGTGGCCCCTAGAGACAAAGCACGTACAAACTCCAAAACACATTTCTAGCATTAACTGAACTTCAAAACAGAGCTACTAGATCACTTAAATTACACAATTGAAAGCATGTGTGTATTGTTTGTGTATTTATACACAAGCACTCATATATATTTAAATAATTTAAAAAAAATGTTCATTTACCTGTTACTGCCACACAACAAATCTGGTCGTTGGTACTTCCTGGCTTGTGTAGCCACTCGGTAACAAAAGCTCAACACTGCCCCCTAGCATCCTGGAGCACTTCTGTTGTGTTTTGTACGTGTTTTGGAGTTTGTACGTGTTTTTTCTCTAGGGGCCACCGTAAATATACTTTTATTTACTCACTCCACATAAAATGTATTAAATAAATCATATGATACAAAAAACAAAAGCTTTAAAAGCTTTTCACAAAGTGCAGAGGAAGCCTCCATAGAAACGGTGGCAAAGGGGTTAATCACACAATGAGAAATATTCAAAAAAACTCGGGGTTTGTGACTGATGACGCTGGACAGAAAAGCAAATTTTGCAGCTCTAACAGTGGTCTATAGTAGGACGCCCAAAGACACCTGGAGTTTGTCCTTTTTCCACTTTGTCTCTGCACGTCGACATTTGCATCTGAGAGCACGAGTGGTTTCATGCAGCCAAGGGTGACGTGAAGATTTAGCGTTTAGTCCTGACATCAGCGACAGAGTACCAGAGCATGTAGAGTTAAAAAGGTCAGCCGGACCTTTAACAGACAGTTCCACGCTGAGGTCGGCATCGTAGAGGACAGAGTTTGGAAAAGTGGAGGCAAAGTGAATTTCTCATAAATGAAAAAACACTGAAGTGTCAAAGTTTAAAGATGGGCACATGCTAGGTCTCTCTAAAAACACAGTATCAATACACACTGTGCTAAGTCATTACTGTGTTTCTGTCAAACATGCCGACACAGTGCTCATTACATGAGTGTCATTTATAGGTTAAAGGTTTTGCTAACACTGTTGCTTCACAGCACTCGAGTCCAACCTCACAACTTTCAATGTGCACAATGTAACAAAAGCCCTGACATAAATATAGCCCAGTACAGCCACTGCACTTCTTTCACTCAACCTGAGCTCAGTCTCCACCTCTTTGCTGTCCCTGTGTGTAAACAGACTCCGCCTCCACTGCTTGGAGGCGTGGGCTTGATGTGGTCAGACTTTTGATTCGCATGTACTGCAGGTATGTGTTCAGTCGAAACGCTTGTGTTTACATCGTTTGAAACATCGGCGTGTATTAAACGAAGCATCGATGCACAAAGAATCTGAGTAGACAAATCTAATCTAATCTAATAGTTCGAGTTACTTGATGAACGGTTGCGGCCCTGGTTCAGTCTTTTCCCTCTCAGCAGGGGAGCTTCAGCCGCTCGCCTGGCTCTCCTCCTCTGTTAGACATGCACAGGTGATACCTTCAGGTGATTTCTCTTCAGTGTTTCCTCTCACTGCAGCCTCACATTTGCATTATTGTATAGTTTCGTGTTCCCAAGCGCACTGCGGGCTCCTGTAGCTGGTTAGGTTTAGACTTCAGCGTGTTGGAACAAGCGTGCAAAGTCTGGTTGATGGGAACAGATCCAGGACGGTAAAACATTTTGTTTGATTTAGGAGACTTCTGGCCAAAAGAACGCTGGCAATAAAAAAGCTGAGCCAGAGTGAGCGCAGCGTGGATGACTGATGAGCTTTGGTTGAAGTGCAGACGTGGAGCATCAGTCATTGGTCCTATGGCTCAGTTTAACCTCATCACTGCTCTCCTATAAAAGAAATACCTCCAGAGCGCCCAGGCCGGCCTGCAGACGTCAGACTCTGAGGGGAAAACAGCGAGCGTGAAGCCAAACAGCTTCTGTCCCTCTGAGAGTCAGTCGGTCAGAACCAAGCCTCCTCCACAAAAACAGACAGCACTGATGGTCTGGACGCCTCATGGGTGGCGTTTAGCCGTCACCATCTTGTTTTCCTGGCACCACTAGTAACTATATGTTATCAGCTGATGCTAACTACCTATGTTATCAGACTGTATGGGAGCATCGCACAGACTCAGACACCTGGAAATCAGTATCATCCAATCAAAACAATAGAATTTTACTCATTAAACCTGGAGCTCCACTTTCTTGGATGCTCTGTTAATACAGTGACCTCACAGCAGCCATGTTATTGGTCACATGATCCAGCTCAGCCTAGCAGACAGCTAGCAGCTTCATCTGCCTGTGTCACCATCCACCTGTCAGTCAAAGAGGCAGCACCCCTATTATTGCAAACAGGTGAGATCTAAAACCATCATCCCTCCACACATGTGCTATGAAGGGCCAGAATACTAACGGAGACCAGACAGTTTATTTCTGCAGGTGTAAAGATGAACGACCCACCTCTTCCTCCCACAGTACAAGAATAATAATTCACACTGTCCTGTCACCTGGACATTTGACACAGAGACCATCAATAACAGGTTCATGCAAAGCTCCAGTTAATAACACAGACAGGTTATACACATCAGGCTTTGCTGGGAGCCCAGTAAAACTGAGGGTGAAGAAAGGACGGCCGTCTGAGTTTAAAAACATGTAATGTTTATTATAAACTGACACACACAGACACAGACGTCTCCTTCCTCTTCAGCTGTCTTTCTGTCATTCACTCTGGAAACCTGTGAGCCGGTGTTAGACGGGCAGACAGGAACACTGACAGCGTTTTCAGTGCTGTGTGTTTCGTCTGCAGTCAGTACTGTGTTACTGCTGCTGAGAACCACGAACACTCAGTTTACAGTGTTTCTGTTCATGCAAGTGAGAACAGGGGCAGGGACCTGCTTCTGTTTAATAATCAGCTGTGCACAGCAGCTGAAGAAGAGTCTGGCCTGCTCCTCGCACAGTATGATACCGATCATGACCGTACGGACACAGTCAAGGACACTGTCACGGACACGGTCACTGACACGGTCATGGACACAGTCACGGACACAGTCACTGACACGGTTATGGACATGGTCACGGTCACTGACACGGTCACTGACACGATCACGGACACAGTCACGGACACAGTCACTGACATGGTCATTGACACGGTCACTGACACGGACACAGCCACTGACACGGTCACTGACACGGTTATGGACACGGTCACGGTCACTGACACGATCACGGACACAGTCACGGACACAGTCACTGACACGGTCACTGACACGGTCACTGACACGGACACAGTCACTGACACGGTCACTGACACGGTCACGGACACAGTCACTGACACGGACACAGTCACTGACACGGACACAGTCACGGACACAGTCACTGACACGGTTATGGACACGGTCACGGACACGGTCACGGACACGGTCACTGACACGGTCACGGACACAGTCACTGACACGGTTATGGACACGGTCACGGACACGGTCACGGACACGGTCACTGACACAGTCACGGACACAGTCACTGACACGGTTATGGACACGGTCACGGACACAGTCACTGACACGGACACAGTCACTGACACGGACACAGTCACGGTCACTGACACGGACACAGCCACTGACACGGTCACTGACACGGTTATGGACACGGTCACGGTCACTGACACAGTCACGGACACAGTCACGGACACAGTCACTGACACGGTCACTGACACGGTCACTGACACGGACACAGTCACTGACACGGTCACTGACACGGTCACGGACACAGTCACTGACACGGACACAGTCACTGACACGGACACAGTCACGGACACAGTCACTGACACGGTTATGGACACGGTCACGGACACGGTCACGGACACGGTCACTGACACGGTCACGGACACAGTCACTGACACGGTTATGGACACGGTCACGGACACGGTCACGGACACGGTCACTGACACAGTCACGGACACAGTCACTGACACGGTTATGGACACGGTCACGGACACAGTCACTGACACGGACACAGTCACTGACACGGACACAGTCACGGTCACTGACACGGACACAGCCACTGACACGGTCACTGACACGGTTATGGACACGGTCACGGTCACTGACACAGTCATGGACACAGTCACGGACACAGTCACTGACACGGTCACTGACACGGTCACTGACACGGACACAGTCACTGACACGGTCACTGACACGGTCACGGACACAGTCACTGACACGGACACAGTCACTGACACGGACACAGTCACGGACACAGTCACTGACACGGTTATGGACACGGTCACGGACACGGTCACGGACACGGTCACTGACACGGTCACGGACACAGTCACTGACACGGTTATGGACACGGTCACGGACACGGTCACGGACACGGTCACTGACACAGTCACGGACACAGTCACTGACACGGTTATGGACACGGTCACGGACACAGTCACTGACACGGACACAGTCACTGACACGGACACAGTCACGGACACAGTCACTGACACGGTTATGGACACGGTCACGGTCACGGACACGGTCACGGACACGGTCACTGACACAGTCACGGACACAGTCACTGACACGGTTATGGACACGGTCATGGACACGGTCACGGACACGGTCACTGACACAGTCACGGACACAGTCACTGACACGGTTATGGACACGGTCACGGACACAGTCACGGACACGGTCACTGACACGGTCACGGACACAGTCACTGACACGGACACAGTCACAGACACAGTCACTGACACGGTTATGGACACGGTCACGGACACGGTCACGGTCACTGACACGGTCACTGACACGGTTATGGACACGGTCACGGTCACTGACACGGTCACGGACACGGTCATGGACACAGTCACTGACACGGACACAGTCACTGACACGGTTATGGACACGGTCACTGACACGGTCACTGACACGGTCATGGACACAGTCACCGACACAGTCATGGACAGTCACTGACACAGTCACCGACAGTCACTGGCACAGTCATGGACAGTCACTGACACAGTCACCGACAGTCACTGGCACAGTCATGGACAGTCACCGGCACAGTCACCGACAGTCACTGACACAGTCATGGACAGTCATGTCAGTGAGCAAGCAGGCAGCAGTACCTGCTGCACACCTGACGTCTGAACCGTAGCACCGACTTTATCGAACATTCAAACACAACAGAGCGATTTCTTATTCAAGGTGAATTAATTCATGTGCACTGATTATTCTCTAAGAGGAAAACATCACAGCCACCAAAAACCACACTGCTTATCTTAGCTTAGAAAGTTCATTACTTTTAGCAATTAATCAGCATAGAAATTGCAAATCTTTACATTTCTAATAGAAGCAGTGCGGTGAGTCCAGGTTAGAGCGCATCACACTGGCACTTTGAAACTGGTCGGTCGAGGTTTTGTAAGTGCCGGAACTCCTCCCAGCGTCTCTGCTTTATCTGTCACACCTGAACAGAGACACGCAAGTTTCTCTGCAGCAGCCATCAAAGGCGTCACTGTGATGTCACTTCACACAGCAGCAAGTTAGTAATTCAAATCAAACTTCTGAGAAAGCAAACCACTGGCCTGTCTTTTCTAGCCTGAATCCCCCCTCCCCCCGCCCCCCCACCAACAGGAAGGGGGCTGGTTTATGAGCCGAGTGCAGCCAGACACCTGGGGGTAATACACCAGAATCCGATACACCAGGGCGCAATGTCCGGTCATCCGTGTTTTCTACACTCACTGCTGGAGCCTCATGTGGACATTAGAGGAACTGCAGCTTATGGTGCTTCAGTGTTTTTCAGTGAATCCAAATAAAAAAGTGGAATGAATAAACAGATTTCATGAACAAAGGTAGATTACGTGTCCTTCATTGTGTGGAGGAGAGCAAGCCATCCTGTAATGCAGCATTACAGATTTCCTAAACTTTCCTCTTTGTGCTTTTTCCTGTTTCAGTCTATTTTCTGTAAAAACTTCAAAAAAACAGCCGTGAGCTTGACCTCCACCTCCACACACCACCATCCCACTGCTGCACAGACTTTCCCTCAGATGATTGAAAACACAGACAAAGTGTTGGTTTTGGCCTTTGTGATGATAACGGTGAATGTAATCTGACAGAATGAAGCGCCGACTAATGGAGGTCAGACTCGACACAATGCGTGTGAATGCGTTTTCGTTTTTCTACGACTCTCAACGCAGAAAATCACACTTGGACCATCTGTGTGTAATTATCTATTCAGTCGGCTCCAAGCCTCCGAGCCAAAGCACGAACGTTTGATGTCTCTCTCCCTGCACGGACACTTTTGGATGTTATCCACAAACCACCAACCGACAGACACCTGCAGCCTGAAACCTTTCCAATCGTGGCTCACGATGAGTCTTTCTTCATTCGAATCACCTTTTCTTAGCTCACATTGTTTAATGGGTTTCCGTGAAGATGCTTAAACAGTTGTTAACACTGTTACAGATTGCATCGTCTGATCATTGCAGATGTACGAACCTCTGCTGGGCGTCAGGTCAGCTGAGAGAGCAACAATTATTCTCCATACCTGAGGCGACACATGCTGTGTAGGTGGTTACAACTAGCCCGCTAACTTACTCTGTGTTGGCTGGTACTGCAGAAAGTGAGCTCCTCATCTTTGCTCTGTGCCAGTGGAGGATTTACTGATGGATGGTTTCGCAGGAAGTTTGTATGGACTGTTGATACACAGACATTTTCAGAGCTTCAGGATTAACTGGACAAGAAGCAGATAACAGAAACGGTGTTGAACTGTTCAGCTTGTATTTGGCTGCCCATGACCACACTCAGCATGGAAACTAGAAGACCGTCCGAACAACACACACACACACACACACACACACACACACACACACACACACACACACACACACACACACACACACACACACACACACATAGCAAGAGGTCCAAAGAGATGTAAGTAATGGCGGCCATCATTAGGCTGAAAACAAAAATAAGCCAATCAGAGCGGAGAAAGTTTAAAAGTGTCCAGATCATTGTTAAAAAGACGGGCCGCACTGAGCCGACCACAGAAGATATGATGTGCTTCTAAGTGAAGTCAGCTCTCACTCATACAGCAGCTGGACCTGTAGCTAGCAACACACTGTGCACACACTCAGACTGTGTGTTTGCTGGAGTTTGCTGAGCTAACAGAGACATCCTTGCTCACTAAGACTGGCTGTAGGGACATGGAACATCACTTCTCTGTTGGGAAAGGAGCCAAAGCTACTGCAGACCACAGAAGACGGCCATGAAAACAAACTTCACAGCAGCTAACTAGGTCAGAGACAGCCAGATCACTGTAAACATCTACGATCCAGAGTCGCCCTCATAGATGGAGATACAGAGCGTTTACAACCAAGTGCAAACCTCTGGTTACACTCCAGGATGGAACGCCTTGCAGAGGCTCGAGGAACCGAGGGGATGAATGACCCGACACGACCGTCTCACATACAGATGTGTTCAACAAGCGCAAAAGGATACAAGGTTCCAGTTATGATCTGGGAATCACTTCGAAGCCTGACTGCGTGTTCATCTGGGCGGTCTGGATCCATCAGCGCAGCTCAACCTACAGACTGGGACTAATCAGAGTCTGTGGTACCAAAGGCTCAGTCCACCACAGCAGACGAGCTGACAGACTGACCGCATGCTTTGTAAAGCTGGCTGGTAAATTCTTTCCACTTACACAAACGAAGGAGATCCACGATCCATTAGAATAATTATGGGTGCTCCACACCAACTGTGCAGGAATAAATAACTAACAGTAGAAATACATACGAAACAACAAAGAACAAAGGACCTGGTCTGAGTAGCCCTCACTCACATATGGACCCTACTCAGACCGCGCCTCAGGTTGGTGGACGTGGGTGTGGGGGGTAGTGTTTGGGGGAAGAAGCCCTAACCCCTGTGAGACAGGAGGATGTGGCGATGGCCTCCAGGGGTATCCTGGGTGGTGTTAATGACCTCTGTGCAGTACCAAACACCATAGCATGCTCTCCTCCACCCTGTGAGGATTCTCTCCTGTAAGTTTTCTGGAAATAAAACTGCAGTCTTGTAAAGTCTGACTGCAGACTGAGTAATGCCAGCGTTGTGTGTGGGCTCAAAGGAAAAGCAGCAGCAGGCTGACTCTTTGCACATAGTTAGGCTGGTGAGCCTCAATCCTCCATTACTGCAGGATCACTGTTAACGTTGCTGTAATTTGATGTATAAATAAAATTGAACTGAACTGTCTTTAAACCTGAAACAATACTGAAATACTTTGATTACATGAAATGTGTTCTGTCATCACACCCACTACAGTAAAGCTCCCACAGACACTGAAAACATCTCATTATGTTCCTTTGAACACATCGTCCTGCGTTCAGGGTGCTGTCAGAGTGAAAACATGTCACAGCACTCCCCCGGAGCAGCTCCGTCACCATGAAGGCAGCACACACACATGCGCTGGAAATGACTCTACATGAAGTTATTGGAATAAATGTTTGAGAACGAGGAGCGAGGTTCTGTTCATGGTTATCAGACCAGCCTGAGCGATTCTCTGCCTGTGGCGCTCAGTCACTGCTGTCATGGCATTTAGCGATTTTCTACACTTTTTCTTACGTCTCGTCTCATGTTCAGCCGTAACGCACAGCAGCACGTTTGAAGGAAACCAGATGGCTCATACCACCTGTCAGCACGCGGATGACGTGAGGGGACCACCGACTCCTCTGTGTACCAAAGTGAAAGAAAAGACTCTGCTGCAACGGTCAGAGCGCAGAGCTGAGCCAACAAAAGGACCGTCCAGCTGGAGCTACAGGACTGCAGAAGCACTGCTTCTAAATGATGGTTTCACTTTTCATGAATAAACAGTGACATAGTGCTTCTTTTACCTGATTATAAGAATAGGCATCGTTTTAAGTGACAAATTTCAGTGTGGCGTCCTTCATCGTCTTTGTTAGTTTTGTGTCTGATGGTCAGCTTTCGTCTGAAAGCACGCCGCAATCTGGAGCTCTGATAGGAGGTTTGGTGCTTCTGGGTCACCTGACACCTGCGAAGCCCGTACCTTCCTTCAGACTGACAGTCCTCTCATCGTTTGAGGTTTCCTCCGAGGAGCATCGCCACGCTTACGTCTCTGAAGTGATGCAGCGGGCCGACAATGTCCTCGCTGTACAACACAGATCGGCCTGTTGTTATGGAAACAGGCTTCTTTTTTCCTACTAAAATCCCTTCGGGTAACACACAAGTAAAGAATAAAAGTGTTTGGTGTGAACACAGCTCCAGCCTGTCATCGCCAGGCTCCCTCTGCTCTCTGTCTGCAGGCAGGACGCCTTCCCTGCGGTCCTCTGCCTTTTCAGGCTGTGCAGCCAGCAGATGCTCGCAGGAATCTCTGCTCGTGGCCAAAAACACGTCTGACGCTGGAGTTAAAGCTCTGTTTCCACCTTTGTCTGACAGCACAGAGGGCTCAAAACAAAAAGCACCGTTTCCCGACAGACACAAAAGCTCATTTAATGCTGCTCGACGGCTCTTCCTCTGTGCCTTTTATCCTTTTATGTTTTTGTTTACAAGGAAGAGCTAAATTAGATGCCGCTGGCTGCTTCCATCTGTCATTAACCCCACCATTTAAATGATCAAATGTTAGCTTTTTCTTCCACCTCCTTGCCATTAAAAAGGTTGCTGTTGGAGCAAACCTCCACCTCTCTATTACATCTGCATATCACATATTCCTCACACAGTTTTAGGTTTTCTCTGACTCTGATCAGAGACAGATCCTTAAGTAGAGCAACCTTGGTTTATTTGCTACTGCCAAAGGACAAGGATCAGCACCAGACCTGATGACAGACAAATAAATATTCAGCAGATGAGTTTGGATGTCCTTGACTTGGTAAAAGGCAGCACAGGGCTGCTGCTCTTATTTCTGTAGTGTTCATGTGCACAAAACCCAGAAGACCTCAAATTCAGTATATTCAGCATTCAGACAGGAAGCCTTAACTGTTCTGATTTTTTAAATATTTCTAAAATGAACAGGGAGCCAATAACGAGAGGTTATAAAGACTTTAACTGATCAAGCACACACATCCATACATATGCAATAATACTAAGTGCAATAATCCTTTCTGTCATCGTTGTATTTTTACTCAGTTGTATATAGTATTTGTATTTGTATTCTATTTTTATCTTATTGTATATTTATTTTATTTTATTCTACTGTATATAGTATTTTATTTTATTCTATTCTGTACAGCTGTGTACTGTATTTATTCTTATTGTATTCTAATTTTTGCCTCATAACTTTTGCACTGTCCACTTCCTGCTGTGACAAAACAAATTTCCCACGTGTGGGACTAATAAAGGTTATCTTATCTTATCTTATTTACAGGAATGATGTCATTCGAGCATCGAGCCTTATCAGCAGACTCTGTTTTCACTGATATCCAATCAGCTTGAGCCTGGTTTCCTGAGACACACTGTGTCCTTTATACAAACAAACGGACATCTGAGGCCATTAACGCTCGGACAGGAGGCAATATCAATGGCTGCCATGTGAGTTTTATAAAAAGATTCCATGTTGGTCCTCCTTTCTTCTCGAGGTGTTCCAGCAAAAACACTCCTCATTGATCTCGCTGCTCACTGACGTTTCATGTTCACAAAGTATTTATATTTCTCTAACAAAGTCCTTTCTGCTCGTCTCTGACCCACGGGGTGAGGCTGGTAACCTCCTGGAGTTCATGCACACATGACTAACTTTGTTACCTCAAGGTCAAAGTGAAGACTGGCTTTTAATTTCAAAATAAATCTTCACTTTTAATGCATATTGTGGAAGGTCCAAAACTAATCATGCAGATATTGGATTTATAGAGGCGTGCATATTTTATGAATATGCCAACATAGCATCCATTTTCTAAAGCTCTCTGGGTCAGGGCAGCAGTCAAAGCACAGACCTCCCTCTCTCCGGGTACCTACTCCACCTCTTCCCAAGTCATCTAATATAATAGTGTGCTCAGGGTATGCCCTGGGGCTCCTCACAGTAAATATCCCTGAAACACTTCCTGGTCAGATGCCTGAACCACCTCTGCTGGCTCCTGTCAATGTGGAGGAGTAGTGGCTCCACTTTGAGCTTGAGCTCCTCACCCCATCTCTGACCTAGACTACCAGCAGAGGAACCTCACGCCTGCAGTTTCTACCATCAGCTAATTCTTCAGACACTACCCACAGGAAAGGGTGGGAATGCAGGTCAACTGGAAAAGCAATCTTTCACACCCGGCTTTCACACACAGCTCTTTGGAGAAGAGTGCCTGGTTAAAGAACACAGGGTTGTTGCTGTAGACCAGGGGTGTCAAACCCCAGCCCTCGAGGGCCGTTGTTCTGGACCTTTTACATGTGTCCCTGCTGCAACACACCTGGTTACAATTAGTAGGTCATTAGCAAGACCTGACTGCATACTGAGGTGCCAAACCCTACCCATACACGAGTAAACTTGGAAAAATGTAACTAAATGTAAGTGTTCTGAAAAAAAGAGTACTTTTATTGGACCATGCTGATTGTGAGCTGCTGTAACATGAATCAAATGGCAGCCACCTCGGCATGCAGTCAGGTCTTGCTGAAGCAGCAGGGACACATAGAAAAGTTTCAGGACACCGGCCCTCGAGGACACTCCTGCTGTAGAAGATCAGTGCTCTGCAGGTCAGGCAGCAGTCAACCCTCGCTTAGTAGAACTGGCTTTAGGGATGTGCATGAGGTCCCCAGTAGATATAATTGGAACCAGTCTTCTGGAGAGGACATGGACTATCCAGAAGACTGGTTCCACTCTGGAGTTACCCTCGGAGAGTATCCCTATGGCTCTGTGTCAGTATGTCGGGGTTTTCCCACAGTGGACGAGAGGATGGCCTTTGTTCAGAGTGCCCAGACTTCTTGGAGTCCCTGAGTGGGTCCTGGAAAAAGCCCCATAAGGCAATGGCACCAGGACACTCAGGTGAAGATAGGAGCAGAGCTGATCACCACCTGGTGGTGACACTTGGTACACCCATAAATCAAAGGCATCACCTCCAACCAGCTGCAGGCTGGTTGTGCTGGACATTTCTTCCTGCTAAGAGGGAGTTTTTCCCTCCTCACTGTCACCGAGTGTTTACTCACAGGGGCTCATATAATTGTTATTTTTTCTGTACTACTGTAGGGTCTGTAAACAAAAATAAGCTGTGATAAGCTCTTGATATATAAATAAAACTGAAGTGGATGTGATTGTTTGTCATTGTTGTCCATTGTTGGTTTTTCACTGCTGCATTTTGTATTTGTTGTGTTTAAATCTGTTGCAGGCAGAGAGGGTACAAATCCACAGTTTGGAGGTGTCTCTAGTAAACCACCTCTTTGTGTTTTCAGTACTGATGTCGGTTCTGCCTTTGGAGCTTCGATTTCCTTTATCTGTAGCGGTGGGGTTGCTCCAGCTGATGGAATCCATCTGTCTCTCTCTGTTTGGGAATAAATAACAAAGGGAGCAACACACAGTACAAATCCCCCTGACCCCCCACCCACACCCCCACAGCCGCCCTGTTTCAAAAACCTACCGTTCATCAGCGGGGAGACTGTGGACCATTGGCTGGTCAAACTGCTCAGTTAGGTTATAGAGTAGGTTTGAGAGTAATGGTCTTTTAGCTTAATACAGAACAGTAACCCTCATCAGTCTTGTTTGGGAGTGATGAACTCTACTCACCGATGCCATAAACCGGGCACGGACGCCAAACGACATCTCGAGCATAAACGAGCAATGCGACTGATGCCCCAGGCAGAAAACGAGCCAGAGGATCGGAACGTCTCTGCACATGCCTTAAACAATGTCAAAGGTATGAACTGCCACCACCTCAAGGGAGACAACAGAAACTAAGGCTACGTCCACACGTACATGGGTTTTCCGTTTTCGTTTTAAAAAATAATCCCGTCCACACGTAAACGCAGAAAAGAAGGAAAACGCTGCTAGGAACATGCCAAAGCAACAGGTGGCAATATATTCCTAACCGTGTAGAAATGTTGGCCAATCAGAAGTCTAGAAGCCTTGGTGGGAAATAGTAAACAAGGATGGGGCATAGAAGCAGAACCGAGTCGTATGTGTGGAGGGACAGTAACTGTGTGTATATGTAAGCATTTAAACACTGCAGAGAGAACAATTAACAGTAACAGTATTGTAGAAATTCATTTCACCGAAACAACGTGGCGCACAGTGTGACCTCAAAAAAGGCGCACATATTTGACGCTGCGTTTTCTCCGTTTTCTCGTCCACACGTAAATGCAAAAACTGAGTTTTCAAAAATATCCACCCTGGCCGGAGTTTTTAAAAATCTCCGTTTTCAGTGACCCAAAACGCCATTTACGTGTGGACGGGAGGTGCAAACGCATAGAAAAATCTGCGTTTTCAAAAATACCCGGGTACGTGTGGAAGTAGCCCAAGTTTTGCTGTTTTTATCTTCACTGCAGATCCAATGAGCCCCCTGAAATGTTGTCCATTTCCTGGATCAGGTGCTGCTTTGCGTCCTCCAGTGAAACCAGTGTAAGGAAAAGCATGTGGGAGCACAACACCAGAGGACTGGGATCCACGTCTGTTTACACCAGCAACCTAAAAGATTACTGATCCACAAAGAACTCCTCCAATGCTAACCCGTCCTCAGTATCAGAGCACCACCTTCAGGGGAAGCAGGGACAGCAGGTCCAAACCTGGACCAGAACGGGACTGCACGTGGATCATCTCCAGGCAGGAGTGGAAGAAACTACCTGCAGTGGTGCTTTACAGCATTTACAGCCTGCTCATCATTAATGTTTTGTAATTCATCTTATTTTCAATTACATGAAATTATTTTTCAAATGTTTTGTTTTTCCTCATGTTTGAAACGTGAAACGCATGACAGGAAACTCTGTGGTAAATAACCCGGATTATTTTCTCTCATCAATTACACAACTTCATACATGAGTGCTGCTTTGCTGCAGGGTAAACTTGCACACACACATCAGAAACACAAACAAACAGCAGCTGCCCGGTGGGCAGATACGCCAACCGTCAGAACGTCTGTGAGTCCACCTACGCCACATTCAGTCAAATCACACACACACACACACACAGTGCATGCTGATAGTGCAGATTAGGGCTAGGAGCGATATGGCCTAAAATCCATATCGCGGTATAATTTCAAGCACGTGCGGTAACAATATACATCACGATATATTCCTTTCTTCTGTCTACTGTAAGGCACACTTAAAATCCTTTAATTTTCTCAAAAATCGAGAGTGTGCCTTATGTATGAATTCTGGTTGTGCTTACTGACCTCGAACCGATTTGGGCAGAAATCTGTTAAAAATGTTTTGGTACAACTTTGGTAAGCCACACTGCTTGATGGATTGTCAGAGCATTACGGCTGCCGTAGGGAGGAGCTTCGCGGAGTAATCTGGGTCCGAAACTCCGTCCACTTCAGGTCCCAAAGTCAAACGAACACAGAGTTAAAAACGGTCTAAATTCTTTCATCTTTAATAAAATCATCAGCGTTGCTGCTTTATCGGGTGTAACAATTAAGTTTAACATCCATGAAAACAGAATTTATTAAATTTAACGGAGTTAGAAGTTAACAGGAAGTTAGCAAGCTAGCTTCCACCTAAACATTTCATACCATGTTCTGACTGGCTGTAGCTCAGGTGGCAGAGCAGGTCAGCCACTAATCAGAAGGTCGGTGGTTCGATCCCAGGCTGCCTCCTGGCTGCATGCCAAATATCCTTGGGCAAGATACTAACCCCATGTTTGCCTACTGGTGGTGGTCAGAGGGCCCGGTGGCGCCAGTGTCCGGCAGCCTCGCCTCTGTCAGTGCGCCCCAGGGCAGCTGTGGCTACAATGTAGCTTGCCATCGCCAGTGTGTGAATGTGTGTGTGAATGGGTGAATGACTGAATGTAGTGTAAAGCGCTTTGGGGTCCTATGGACTAGAAAAGCGCTATACAAATGCAGGCCATTTACCATTTACCATTTCTGAAACTAATTCAAACGTACAGCTCTGTTATCACTTCCAACATAAATGAAGACAGAAAACTAAACAGCAGTGGCGTATGCAGGGTTACTGAAGTTGGGCTAGCTGGTACATAATGTTGTGCTACGTGATTGCTAGCGACACAGCTATGTTAGCATAACATTAGCACAGTGAAGCTGGAGGATGAACACTAACTTTTTTTTCCACTTGATAAAAGTTAACGTGAGGGATTCTGGTGGTTAAGGACAAATGCAATCGCATAGCAGGATGCTATACACGGGCCAAACTTCAGTCAGGAGAACAACTGAGATTATTCATCCACAATACGAGGTTAGTTATTAATATACTGCAACAACATGGGAATAGAGCAGCTGCGAGAGAATTCAACATTAATGAATCAATGTTACCTAAGTGGAGGAAGCGCAGTTTTTGGCTTTCCCCATATTTCAAAAGTGCTTCAAGTCTTTGCTGTGACTGTCGCCCGCCATAATTTGCAGATGATAATGGTTGTAGCCGCTGAGATGCTTTCGATCAAAACAGGCGCAGCTTGATGACATCATCAACATGCGGTAGAGCGGTAGAGTCAAAATCTCTATCGTTGGCCAAATTTATATAGTTTCTATCGTATATCGTTTATATCGCCCACCCCTAGTGCAGATCTCCTGCAGCAGTTCAGTGTGATGCTTCTAAATGACTGTAATCTCTGGTTACCCAGTTATGCTCAGTCACTCACAGAAAACAAGGCCTGATTGGAGCTTTAGAGGTACAGCAGCCTCAGAGGATCTACGGTTGTGCCTCTGACAGGAACTACTCACGTCACAGAGGCCGGTCTGAACCTTGGCTTTACTGCTTTAATACAAAACTGGAGAAAAAGTGCAAAATGAAGTAGAGTCTGATGCTGGTGTAGGACGTCATTAAACACAGCATGGTGTTACGGAGCGCTCAGAGCTTTTATCTATGTCGTGTTTGCTCCTTGGGCTAACTCAGAGACTGATACTGAGACTGGATCCAGATCAGTTAGTGACTCTTTATTGGAGACGTCGAGATGAGCCTTTTATAATTTCATGATACGGTGGTGTTTTTATTTGTCACACTGAAATGTTTCAGCTCATCCAACAAATTCAAATATTCGACAAAGATAACACAAGGGAACACAAAATGCAGTTTCTAAATAAAGATATTTATTATTGAAGGAAAACACATCCAAACCTACACAGCCCTGTGTGAAAACGTACATAGTCCTACACCTAATGAGTGGTTGAGACGCCCTTATCAGCAATCACAGCTGGATGTGTCATGTAAACCTGTCCAGATCACCAACAAAGCGAGCCAATCATCTCCACGGCAGTGAAGCCAAAGGAAAAGACAGCTCTTACTTTATAAACCTGCCTTTTAAATCTCTCATCATGTAAAAGTATTCTCTAATAAAAACTGTTTTAGCTTATCTGCGCAGCTTTGTAGTACTCGGGTCCAAAAGTTTCTCAAAAGTACGAAGGACTCCAGCTCAGAAAGGATGAAAGAGATTTTATTAAATGAGTGTTAAAACTGAAAATGAATAAAACATCTCCCAGCCAGCACACTGATGAATAACCCTCGAGGACAACCTTTTCTTTGTTGAAGCTGAATTATTTCTGTCAAAGCATCAGATCATAGAAGAAGTATCTGACTGCACTGCTATAGAGTCATATCCACCACAGCTTCAGTGTGAGGAGGTGTGTATCTTACCTTATGATGACATACATGACGAGGAAGTTTCCCACCAGACCAATGATGCACACGATCATGTAGACGACCACGATGGTGACCTTCACCCCCATTGGCAGGTAGTCGGTGTCATTTTGAGGGTAACTGAAGTTGTTCAGAAAGAATGATAAATTGTATGGCGGCAGCGCGAAGTCTTCAGGGTAGTCCATGTTTAGCTGAGATCGAAGAAATTTTTACGCTCACTGTAAAGGAAAAAAGAAATGTGGTTAAACACTGTAACATACAAAAATGTGATGGAGCATTTTTACGAGCTCTCACTTTTTAAGTTTACTCAAAAACGCCAAAACAATCATTAAAAAATGTGTTTGCCGGTCCTGTACAAAGGTTTGTAGTTACTGATTTATAAAATCAATAGATCAATCGCCCCATTTTAATTTGATTTCGAAGTGGGGTGACACGTGTGGTTGGAAAAAGACATTGATTGGCCATTTCAACCAGTCGTGTACACTAAAAAGTGTATTGTTCCTCTGCCCACTCTATCGAGGATGCAGCAGGTGGTGCCAAGGATCCCAGAGAAAATGGCCTGTATTTGTATAGCGCTTTACTAGTCCTTACAGACCCCAAAGCGCTTTACACAACCAGTCATCCACACATTCACACACTGATGATGGCAGCCACATTGCAGGCACAGCCACCCTGGGGCGCACTGACAGAGGCGAGAACAGGTGTTTGCGTCACAAAATAAATGCAGGTTTTTACGCAGGAATCTAGTGGATCTATCAACATACTGCCTTCCTGCAAAAGAGCACCATTGCTGGCCTAGATTCTGGTCTCAGTGAAGATTAAAGATAAGAAATACTTTCCAATGTTTACTTTAAGTCAGTGTTTTGTTTGTTATGGAGCAAATTGGCTGAGATTTCAAACTGAGCTTCATTATTTTATTTCACTTTAATGTTTTGCTCTATCCGTTGATAGACGTGAAAATAAACGTTTATTACAATCATGACCCCCTATGAGCAAGCACGTTGGCGACAGTGGGAAGGAAAAACTCCCTTTTAACAAGAAGAAACCTCCAGCAGAAACAGGCTCAGGGAGGGGCAGGACCATCTGCTGCGAGCCGGGTGAGAGAACATGAAGGCACTGAAATGTGAGAAAGGGCGTGGCAGTAAGGCAAAGATGGATGAACCAGAGGGCGAAGACATCGATCTTTCTGGATCAGTGCAGTGGCAAGAGAAAGCAGAGGTTTCTACTGCAGTTCTACAGGAGAACGGGTTTCTGCATTTACGGGAAAAGTCGATGTTGTTCTGTAGTGTTTAAAAACCCATGCACCCACGCAGACATCCTGTCTTCTCCACAACGCCCCCCCTGTTGAAACAGCTCACCTCGGAGGGTCCAGCAGGGAAGCGGTCTTGCTCAGCCGGCTCCTTTTGAAGTCTGCCACTTAAGGCACAAACAAAGATGATCCTCAGCAGAGAGTTTCTGGGCTAATTAGCACGATTCGTCTCAACTTTTATCCTCATCAGATGATGATGATGATGACGTATGGTCCTTGATCCCACTTCTAACTGATCTAACAGCAGGTATGTGGTAAGCAGCGATTACTTAGAGCGCCACCAGACTGACTTTGCCTCGCCTCTGTCAGTGCACCCCAGGGCAGCTGTGGCTACAATGTAGCTTGCTATCACCAGTGTGTGAATGTGTGTGTGAATGGGTGAATGACTGAATGTAGTGTAAAGCGCTTTGGGGTCCTATGGACTAGAAAAGCGCTATACAAATGCAGGCCATTTACCATTTACTTTGAGCTGTTGAGCTGAGCACAGGGCATTCGCTGCTTCATCAAACTGAGACTGCAGCGACGCAGCTGCAGGCCTAAAGGTCTGAGGCTGCAACCCGGAGAGCCGCTCCGCCTGGTCTGGGAGAAAAATCGCTGATGGCGGCCTTTGGTGCTGAGCAGTGAGTCGCTACATGTAACGGAAATATACCTGCATGCACACGGACAGCTGAAACACCCACTTGGGCTTCAAACCTCGCGGCGCTGTGGAGCGCAGCGATAGGGGACCTCTGTTAACTGCCTTCATACTAACTTTCTAATATGATCCGAATATGACAACAATTACCTCCAAATGTATGTTTGAATCTTCAGCGACAGGCTGTTCAACCCACAGCTGAACATCACACTGCTGCAATACAATCTGTTACTTATCAAGAATGTAGGTTTATATGCAAATCAATCTCTATAAGAAAAAACTATCAAATGATCAAAGTGAGTTTAAGGCTCTCCATAATTCAGTTTGCATTTGTCCTGCTGTGTTGTGTTGCAGCCTTTATGGTGATCATGAATGACATCTATGAGCCAGTCCACAGGAAGCCTGAATGACAGAGGACTCATCTCTGCAGCAACGAGACCAAAGATCAGTGAAAGTGAGTGTTTTATAAAGTATGAGCCAGCTCTTTGTCCACATGTGAGTTTGCTTTAACATTTGTGATGAGGTCAAGTAACACAGGATGATACTGTTTTAGTCCACCATCACATTATGACTGTTAGGATGGGTGCAGAGGAGGGCACAAATCTGCATGTGTGCAACAATGAAAACAGGAAATACGACACAATCATGTAACAAGGTTGGAGGGAAAAAAGACCAAGTATACACAAGAACATGTCTCAACTCTGTATATTTTTATATATTTTTATTTATTGCTTACTCTATTTAATTTGTAAAATATGTGTACACACACACACACACACACACGTAGAAAAATATTTAGTATACACATCCAGGAATGCATATACCATTATATATTGGACATATATTTATTAGTTTCAGATGTAGCCATTCTTGTATTTTGCTTGTTTACATTATTGTATTTTGCACAACTCTGTTGCTTGTGAAGCTCGCACACAAGAATTTCACTCACATGTGCTGTACCAATGTACCTGCACATGTGATGTGACAATAAAAGTGATTTGATTTGATTTGAATGTGTATGAAACACTAAAAACCTAAAAACCTTAGAAATAGGAACCATCTTATCTTAATGACCTTGTAGTACCATATCACCCTATTAGAGCACTTCGCTCTCGCTCTGCAGGCCTACTTGTTGTTCCTAGAGTATTTAAAAGTAGAATGGGAGGCAGAGCCTTCAGTTTTCAGGCCCCTCTTCTGTGGAACCAGCTTCCAGTTTGGATTCAGGAGACAGACACTATCTCTACTTTCAAGATCAGGCTTCAAACTTTCCTTTTTGCTAAAGCATATAGTTAGGGCTGGACCAGGTGGGTCACCAGGTCCAGCCCTAACTATATGCTCCCTTAGTTATGCTGCAATAGACAGAGGCTGCCGGGGGTTTCCCATGATGCATTGTGTTTTTCCTTTCCAGTCACCTTTCTCACTCTCTAAGGTTACGTTCACGCTGCAGGTCTTAATGCTCAATTCCAATTTTTTAATCAAATCTGATTTTTTTGTCTGCTCGTTCACACTACAAATAAAATGCGACAGCAAACGCGCTCTAGTGTGAACGCTCAAAGCGGCCGCATGCGCAAAAGAAGACGTCACACACAACGCGCTCTGTTTAGACCCAGACCAACAGTATTGTTTGACTGATGGCCCTTAATATAAAGACTTAGGACTTTACATTTCCCAATTTTTGCTTTAAGTTATTTTGTTATTTACATAATAATGTAAATAACCTAAAAATGATCCTTACTGCTGTTTTAGAGGAGCGGTGCTTCAAAGGATAGCTGCAGATTTCTGTCAGAATCTGCAGATTATACAGCACAAAGAAAATGTTCATGTTGTCTTCCCAACAGTTTCACTGACATCTACACTGGATGGCCAGGAAGCGTTCACGATGTCTTCTTGGGCGCTTCTCCGGCGCTGATAATTGGCGTCTGTCTTGTGTCAGTGACGTAAAAGACAGATTTAATGCGACGTGACCATCAAACAGCAGTCGCTTTCTAAAACATCAGATATGTATAGGATTCAGGACCACATACGAAAGTGACCCAGGTCGGATTTGAAAATATCGGATTTGTGCCGTTCACACTGTCAGACCGTGATCGGATATGGGTCGCAGAGGGTCAAAAAAGTCGGATTTGATGCACTTTCGCCTGCAGTGTGAACGTAGCCTATGTGTTAACAGACCTCTCTGCATTGAATCATATCTGTTATTAATCTTTGTCTCTCTTCCACAGCATGTCTTTATCCTGTCTTCCTTCTCTCATCCCAACCAATCACAGCAGATGGCCCCGCCCCTCCCTGAGCCTGGTTCTGCTGGAGGTTTCTTCCTGTTAAAAGGGAGTTTTTCCTTCCCACTGTCGCCAAAGTGCTTGCTCATAGGGGGTCATATGATTGTTGGGTTTGTCTCTGTATCTATTATTGTACGATCTACTGTACAATATAAAGCGCCTTGAGGTCACTGTTGTTGTGATTTGATGCTGTATAAATAAGGCTACGTCCACACGTACACGGGTATTTTTGAAAACGGAGATTTTCCGTTTTCCTTTTTTTAAATCCCGTCCACATGTAAACGCTAAAAATGAAATGTTGGCCAATCAGAAGTCTAGAAGCCTGGCAGGGAAAGACTAAACAGGGTTTTGTACCCTCACAAAACATGAAGTACTTCTGAAAGTTTGTGTTTTTCTGGAAAGGCAGATAATTTTGTGTTACTTCTCAGGTGCCTTCATCATTTCCAACGTTAATAACTTAAGACAGTATTTTGGACTCACAACTTAGGAAAGAACAAAGTGCATACAGCATGCATAAATCTAAACTTTAAATTAAAAAGTTAATCTATTCAAATATTTGGGTTGTGTCTGTTGAATGAAAGCTCACTCTGACGCCTCTGTCTGTGTAAATGGAGGGACAGTAAGTGTGTAAGAGCTGCAGACAGTCAGATTAACAGCAACAGTATTTTGTCTCTATCCACCATTGTAGAAATCTCATGTAAACAATAACGTGGCGCACAGCGTGACGTCAAAAACGGCGCACACCTTTGAGGTTGCGTGAATAAATCTGTTTTCCTCGTCCACACGTAAACGCAAAAACTGAGTTTTCAAAAATCTCAGTTTTCAGTGATGGAAAAAGGTGCAAACACATAGAAAAATCTGTGTTTTCAAAAATACCGTGTACATGTGAGCGTAGCCTAAAGCTGAAATGAAATGAAAACGCACACAGAGGACACAAGATTCTGTATACATGTAAGATGCAGGAAGGAGGAGCTGAAGCAGATAATCACAAGAAAAGAAAAACAAAAACAGAAATGACAGAAACCAACAAACCAAAAGCACACAGGTCCTGAAAATCCAACAGAGCTGTGTCCTGTGGAGGTAACAGGAAGGACCGGAGGACGCCACCAGACACATCCTGGACTCAGAAGGCCTCATCGTCTGCTCTGACACAGGCTGCAATCCAACACATACATATAGAGAGAGCTGGGATGTGTGTGTGGGGCGTAAACACAGTGTCCACCATAATAAAGCAACACGTGTGTTACACGTCCACCGTGGCGTTACTGTACAGGCTGCTTCACCGCAACACGCCGGCATGCAGTTGCAGCAGCAATACATCACACTGCCGCCATAAAGCGGCGCCTGTCTCTGCATACTCATGAATATTCATCGAATCCCCGCAGCAGCAACTCGCCGCGGCTCCCCGAGGGTCCTGCCAGCCTTCATATACGGGCCTCCATCTGCAGAGCGTGTGTGCCATAGCTGTGATTAATAAGCAGTTAAAGTTGAAGTCCGCAGTGTGTCCATGTAAGGCTGCGATGCCACACTGGGTGGGCCACTCTGTGCCACAAACAGCACAAGTGAGCACATCGAGGAGCTGTAATGAAAGGAACGAGGCACTGAACACATCTATGTATGTGGTACTTATTTAAAACAGGAGCTAACTGGTGGAGATGTGGATGGTGGTCCGGTTCCATCAGCAAACCGAGCTCCACGGGAATGAGAATCGAGAAGGAGTGGCGGTTCAGTCTTAGGCTGCTCCAGACTGCATGCCAGATATCTTTGGGCAGGACACTAAGCCTGAGTTGATTTCAGATGCTAGATCAAATGTTAGATAAAAAAGCACTTGTACAAAGTGCTTTGACTGCTTAGGTAAAGCAGAAATATACGTCCATGTACCATTAGCTAACATTGGCACACGGCTTGGTCCAGTTTTAGAAAGCTTCAGTTTAGAGCGAATAATGAGAAGGTCACTGCACCTTTAAATCTTGATTCCTTTCAGTCTACTTTTAGTGCATAAGAGCCCAGTGTTTTTTTCATGCCTCTGTGTGTTTATTTGGAGAAAGTGAGGCCCGAGACTAAATATGACGGGAAAGCTCGAAGAAGGACGGGTGGATTGTGAAAATGTAAACAGACAGAAGAAGGCAGCTTCCTCTAAATCTCAGAGGAAACAGGTAACACAAACAGCTGTTAATACGTCCAAACAGGTGAGGCGAACTGTGGAGGAAGAGGAGACGCACCCCTGCAGAACACACAAAGAGCTGCGGTCCTTCAGCAATGAGCCCGCACGTGTGCGCCACACAGGCTGATATCCAGCTGCAGATCTGCTGCTTTCCTTTAAAGGTCTGCAGGCGGGGAGCGTGCTCGCGCAGACGTACAGCTGCACGCAGAGACGGCAGGTCTACGGCTGCTGAGCAGGTCCGACTGCAAACACGCCGTTCGGTTACTGTTTGGATCCGAGCGATGATTCATTACTCCACACATCTCTGCACCGCCGTGTGCTAAACATGCTTCATCTTTATCAGCATTAAAGCCTCAGCTCATCCCATCCAGCAAAGAGGCACAGATGACACTGAACAACAGCTTCTCTGAATTCAGAGGAGTGATCCAAACGCTCCGAGGAGCTTAAAAGTTTGGCCTGTCTCCAGTTCAGGAATATCTCATTGTGCACCTCTGGACAGTTTCCGATTTTTTCAGACCTCTCAGAGGATTTACTGTAGTCCGTGTGCTCGTCCTTTCTGTGGTGTGCTGGGATCAGTTTTCATGTTCAGAAAGTGGACGAAAAGGTTTCCTGCACACACTTCGTGCTGTTACAGGAAAACACCCGATGGGATTTGTGGCGCGCTGCCTTCAGGTTCCAGAGGGGATCCTTCACCTAACATTTAGTTTAAGATGTAAAATCTCAGCGTTCAGACTGACATGGAGAGCTCTGCCATCTCATGTAACCATGGTGACTGAGCTTGGTCTGTGTTCAGTCACTGAACGCTGCATTAATTCTAAGTTTGTGGTTAATCTCAGACGTGGCTGCTTTAACTGCACAGGACCAGGACCCCTGACCTGAGTTTATGTCCATGTGAGGATTTTCATTCTAAAAAGCTTTAAAAGAAAACCAGCAGGACTGCTTTGAGTTTCTTAATCCAGGCTTTAAGTTATGACGTATGAATCCTGCTTCCGGGTCCAAACTATCCATCCATCCATCCATTTCCTTTCGCTTATCCGGGGCCGGGTCACAGGGGCAGCAGCCCAAGCAGAGAAGCCCAGACCTCCCTCTCCCCAGCCACCTCCTCCAGCTTATCCGAGGGAATGCCAAGGCGTTCCTTGGTCTACCGTTCCAGGGTTACCGGGGCCCCGCCCTGGAGCCAAGCCCGGGGAGGGTGCCCGAGGGCGAGGTCTGGTGGCTGGGCCTTAGTCCATGGGGCCCGGCCGGGCACAGCCCGAAAAAGGGACATGGACCCATCTTCCTGCAGGCCCACCACCCGCAGGAGGCACCGTAGGGGTCGGGCGCAATGTGAGTCGGGCGGCGGCCAGGAGTGGGTCCAACCTGCTCTGCGTTTATTAAGGCTGTTGTGTTTTTTAACATGTTTTAATGTTTTGTAAGTTGTTCTATTTAATCTCCACAAGCCCCTAAAAACAGTCAATGATTACTGTCGGCCTCTCTCAGTTTTTATTACCACTGTTTATTTTAAAGCTCAGTTTTTAAGACCCTCCACTGTAACTACACATCATTATATAGCAGCTAGCCCAACTTCAGTAACCCTACAAACTTCACTGCTGTTTAGTTTTGTGTCTTCATTTATGTTGGAAGTGATAGCAGAGCTGTACGTTTGAATTTTTCAGAAATCTCTCAGTCAGAACATGCTATATCATGTTTAGGTGAAAGCTAGCGAGCTAACTTCCTGCTAACTTCTAACTCTGTTAAATATAATAAATCCTGTTTTCATGGATGCCTGGATGTTAAACTTCATTGTTACACCTGGTAAAGCAGCAACACTGACCATTTTATTAAAGAATGATGCCGCAGTGTTCGTTTGACTTTGGGACCTGAAGCGGAATTTGGACCCAGACGTGGTTAATGACGTCAGACTTAAAGACCGGATACGTTTCATCCCAGAGAGTCTCAGATTTAAGCCCTGTTGGGACTCCTCTCTTTGGGACGTGGATCAAGCTGCGCCTCATCACATGAGCCATGGTGTGAAAACAGGTGTTGATCACTATCAGCAGAGGTTTCAGGTGAACCCATTGTGATGGCTTGCCTCACCCTATCATGTGACCTAATGAGGTCAGCTGACACAAGATGTGAGGGGGTTTGAGGCGCCTGGGAAGGATTACATATGGCTGGTGTCGTAAGCCCCGCCCTCTGTCCAGTCACTGGAGTACCATGACCTGAATGATCGGGAACCTAAACGTCGTTGATTCAAAGCATTTATTTATTGAACTACCTTTCACTGAACGCCAAACTTTAGTCCAAACAGACGTCAAAGTTCAGCTTTATGAAACTGATGTGAGAGCAGACTGACTGCTTTAAGATGAAAATAGGACTTTTACTTTGAAAATCAATGTTTACAGAGCTCGTTTCCTTCAGGATTTCTCTCTTAAACAGCTGCAACAGTTCGTGCATGCCTTCCTCAGGTCTGAACACGATGCTAGCTAACATTACTGCCGTCATCGTTTTATTTCTCTTATTTCATCAAACGCAGCCGCTCTCTGCGCAGGATCGACTGACACGATTAAACTGAAGTCACTTCCTGTTTTTAACCTTGACTTATTACTGCAGGTACTTTCAGTTTTTTGACTGGTTTTGTTTTTAAATTTTCTAGAAATGGGGTCTTAAAGTCAGGCGGTGACCCCCTAATGGGCCCTGGAGGTACTGCAGGAGGGCACTGTGATGACCACGTGACCATGTGTGTTCTCTGTGATAGGCTGGACTGAACATGAGCACATGAAGAGCAGAAGGGCGGAAGTTAGGAAGAACCGGTCCAAAGTTCGGGACTGCAGCTGTGCAGGAACCCGCCCTGCTTCAGCGCACGCACGTGGACGAGCCGAGCACCCAAATGCAGCACCGGGACAGGCCCGTCACGGGTCCGAGTGTACCTTAACGCGCGACACACCGGGCGCGCGTGCACGCACTCACGCATACACCTTAGAACCACTGCGTCGCGCACGCGCGGTGTTCGCTGACATGCACACGAAACAAAGACGGACACGCGCATCACGCACATGTCGGCGAGTACACGGATGACTGCAGCAGGCTGCGCGCACTCACCTCCAAGTTGTTGTTCGTCTCCGCGTCGATGCGCGCTCACGGCTCCGGTCCTCCGAGCTGAGTCCGAGCTCCGGCAGCGCGAACACTCCGAACCGAACCTCCAGAACCTCCAGGATCCACGCGGATCCACGCGAACTGCAGCGGGACAAAGAGCCGAGACAGAAGCTTCACCTCCAGCATCCGCGGCACCAACAAGAGGAGGAGGAGGAGAGGAGGAGGGGTCTGAGAGATGAAGATACTGCCTCTCTCTCTGTGATCGATCAGGGTGTGATTACCCCCCCCCCCCCCCCCCCCAACACAGACACACAAACAGGCACATACACACGGACTTCTTTTGCACATTTGAAACACCAGTAAAATCTGTGTGTGAGTGTATGTGTGTGTCTGTCTGTGTGTGTGTGTGTGTGTGTGTGTGTGTGTGTGTGTGCGTGCGTGTGTCTGTCTGTCTGTGTGTGTAAGTCTCTGTCTGAGTGTGTGTGTGAGTGTGTGTGTGAGTGTGCACGTCTGTCTGTGTGTGTGTGAGTGTCTGTCTGTATGTGTGTGAGTGTGCACGTCTGTCTGTGAGTGTGTGTGTCTGTCTGTATGTGTGTGAGTGTGCACGTCTGTCTGTGAGTGTGTGTGTGTGTGTGAGTGTCTGTCTGTGTGTGTGAGAGTGTGTGTGTGTCTGTATGTGTGTGTAAGTCTCTGTCTGAGTGTGTGTGTGAGTGTGCACGTCTGTCTGTGAGTGTGTATGTGTGTGTCTGTCTGTATGTGTGTGAGTGTCTGTCTGTATGTGTGTGAGTGTCTGTCTGTCTGTGTGTGTTTGTCTGTCTGTGAGTGTGTGTGTGTCTGTCTGTCTGTATGTGTGTGTGTGTGTGTGTGTGTGTGTGTGTGTGTGTGTGTGTGTGCGTGTGTCTGTCTGTCTGTGCACGTGTGTCTGTCTGTGTGTGTGTGAGTGCCTGTCTGTCTGTGTGTGTTTGTCTGTCTGTGAGTGTGTGTGTGTCTGTCTGTCTGTCTGTGCACGTGTGTCTGTCTGTGTGTGTGTGAGTGTGTGTGTGTGTGTGTGTGTGTGTGTGTGTGTCTGTCTGTATGTGTGTGTAAGTCTCTGTCTGAGTGTGTGTGTGAGTGTGTGTGTGAGTGTGCACGTCTGTCTGTGTGTGTGTGTGAGTGTCTGTCTGTATGTGTGTGAGTGTGCACGTCTGTCTGTGAGTGTGTGTGAGTGTGTGTGTGAGTGTGCACGTCTGTCTGTGAGTGTGTGTGTGTGTCTGTCTGTATGTGTGTGAGTGTCTGTCTGTATGTGTGTGAGTGTGTGTGTCTGTCTGTATGTGTGTGAGTGTGCACGTCTGTCTGTGAGTGTGTGTGTGTGTCTGTCTGTATGTGTGTGAGTGTTTGTCTGTATGTGTGTGTGTGTGTGTCTGTCTGTCTGTGTTTGTCTGTCTGTGAGTGTGTGTGTGTCTGTCTGTATGTGTGTGTGTGTGTGTGTCTGTCTGTCTGTGTGTGTTTGTCTGTCTGTCTGTCTGTGCACGTGTGTCTGTCTGTGTGTGTGTGAGTGTCTGTCTGTGAGTGTGTGTGTCTGTATGTGTGTGAGTGTGCACGTCTGTCTGTGAGTGTGTGTGTCTGTATGTGTGTGAGTGTGCACGTCTGTCTGTGAGTGTGTGTGTCTGTCTGTATGTGTGTGAGTGTCTGTCTGTATGTGTGTGAGTGTGCACGTCTGTGTGAGTGTGTATGTGTGTGTCTGTCTGTATGTGTGTGAGTGTCTGTCTGTATGTGTGTGTGTGTGTGTCTGTGTGAGTGTGTCTGTCTGTGTGTGTTTGTCTGTCTGTGTGTGCTCGTGTGTCTGTCTGTCTGTGCACGTGTGTCTGTCTGTGTGTGTGTGAGTGTGTGTGTGTGTGTCTGTCTGTATGTGTGTGTAAGTCTCTGTCTGAGTGTGTGTGTGAGTGTGCACGTCTGTCTGTGAGTGTGTGTGTCTGTCTGTATGTGTGTGAGTGTGTGTGTGTGTGAGTGTGTCTGTGTGAGTGTGTCTGTCTGTGTGTGTTTGTCTGTCTGTGAGTGTGTGTGTGTCTGTCTGTATGTGTGTGAGTGTGTCTGTGTGAGTGTGTCTGTGAGTGTGTGTGTGTGTGTCTGTCTGTATGTGTGTGAGTGTGTCTGTGTGAGTGTGTCTGTGAGTGTGTGTAAGTCTCTGTCTGAGTGTGTGTGTGAGTGTGTGTGTGAGTGTGCACGTCTGTCTGTGAGTGTGTGTGTCTGTCTGTATGTGTGTGTGTCTGTCTGTATGTGTGTGAGTGTGAGTGTGTGTGTGAGTGTGCACGTCTGTCTGTGAGTGTGTGTGTCTGTCTGTGAGTGTGTGTGTCTGTCTGTATGTGTGTGAGTGTGTGTGTGTGTGTGTGTGTGTCTGTATGTGTGTGTAAGTCTCTGTCTGAGTGTGTGTGTGAGTGTGTGTGTGAGTGTGCACGTCTGTCTGTGAGTGTGTGTGTCTGTCTGTATGTGTGTGAGTGTCTGTCTGTATGTGTGTGAGTGTGTGTGTGTGTGTGTGTGTGTGTCTGTATGTGTGTGTAAGTCTCTGTCTGAGTGTGTGTGTGAGTGTGTGTGTGAGTGTGCACGTCTGTCTGTGAGTGTGTGTGTCTGTCTGTATGTGTGTGAGTGTCTGTCTGTATGTGTGTGAGTGTCTGTCTGTATGTGTGTGTGAGTGTGTCTGTGTGAGTGTGTCTGTGAGTGTGTGTGTGTGTGAGTGTGTCTGTGTGAGTGTGTCTGTCTGTGTGTGTTTGTCTGTCTGTATGTGTGTGAGTGTGTGTGTGTGTCTGTCTGTGTGTGTGTGAGTGTGTGTGTGTGTGAGTGTGTCTGTGTGAGTGTGTCTGTCTGTGTGTGTTTGTCTGTCTGTATGTGTGTGAGTGTGTGTGTGTGTGTGTGAGTGTGTGTGTGAGTGTGTGTGTGTGTGTGAGTGTGTCTGTCTGTGTGTGTTTGTCTGTCTGTGAGTGTGTGTGTGTCTGTCTGTGTGTGTGTGTGAGTGTGTGTGAGTGTGTCTGTGTGAGTGTGTCTGTGAGTGTGTGTGTGTCTGTCTGTGTGTGTGTGAGTGTCTGTCTGTATGTGTGTGAGTGTGTGTGTGTGTGAGTGTGTCTGTGTGAGTGTGTCTGTCTGTGTGTGTTTGTCTGTCTGTGAGTGTGTGAGTGTCTGTCTGTATGTGTGTGAGTGTGTGTGTGTGTGTGTCTGTCTGTGTGTGTTTGTCTGTCTGTGTGTGTGTGAGTGTCTGTCTGTATGTGTGTGAGTCTGTGTGAGTGTGTCTGTATGTGTGTGAGTGTCTGTCTGTGAGTGTGTGTGTGAGTGTGTCTGTCTGTATGTGTGTGAGTGAGTGTCTGTCTGTATGTGTGTGTGAGTGTGTCTGTCTGTCTGTGTGTGTGTGTCTGTCTGTGTGAGTGTGTTTGTCTGTCTGTGAGTGTGTGAGTGTCTGTCTGTATGTGTGTGAGTGTCTGTCTGTATGTGTGTGAGTGTGTGTGTGTGTGAGTGTGTCTGTGTGAGTGTGTCTGTGTGAGTGTGTCTGTCTGTCTGTGTGTGTTTGTCTGTCTGTGAGTGTGTGTGTGTCTGTCTGTATGTGTGTGAGTGTCTGTCTGTATGTGTGTGAGTGTGTGTGTGTGTGAGTGTGTCTGTGTGAGTGTGTCTGTCTGTGTGTGTTTGTCTGTCTGTGAGTGTGTGAGTGTCTGTCTGTATGTGTGTGAGTGTGTGTGTGTGTGTCTGTCTGTGTGTGTTTGTCTGTCTGTGAGTGTGTGAGTGTCTGTCTGTATGTGTGTGAGTCTGTGTGAGTGTGTCTGTCTGTGTGTGTTTGTCTGTCTGTGAGTGTGTGTGTGTGTCTGTCTGTATGTGTGTGAGTGTCTGTCTGTATGTGTGTGAGTGTCTGTCTGTATGTGTGTGTGTGTCTGTCTGTATGTGTGTGTGAGTGTGTCTGTGTGAGTGTGTCTGTGTGAGTGTGTCTGTCTGTCTGTGTGTGTTTGTCTGTCTGTGTGTGTGTGTCTGTCTGTATGTGTGTGTGAGTGTGTCTGTGTGAGTGTGTCTGTCTGTCTGTGTGTGTTTGTCTGTCTGTGAGTGTGTGTGTGTGTGTGTGTCTGTCTGTGAGTGTGTGTCTGTCTGTGAGTGTGTGTTTGTCTGTCTGTGAGTGTGTGTGTGTCTGTCTGTATGTGTGTGTGAGTGTGTCTGTGTGAGTGTGTCTGTGAGTGTGTGTGTGTCTGTCTGTATGTGTGTGTAAGTCTCTGTCTGTATGTGTGTGAGAGTGTGTGTGTCCTGAGCTCGTGGTTTTCCTGCTGTTCCTAAACTCCTGTCTGACTGTATTCCTGCTTCTATGTCACAATGTTTGGGAAAATTCAACTGTGGAAGTCTGAAGGTCCACAGTCGTCCACATGATGATGAGATCACATGATCAGAGCAGCTCCTCAGTGCTGCTGCTGCTTGTAACGGTTTTGTTGTTGCTCAGCCGTGACCCGGACACGTCAGGCTGATCGTTTGATTGTAGAACGGTTCAGATGTCGTGTTAAAGCACAAACACACAGCATCCCTGTGACAGCCGTGCTGCGGCGCATTAAAAGCACGTTATTTTCAGAAATTAACGAATCTTTATTAAAGCCCAGAATGGCAATGTTAATCATACGAAATCATGCTGCAGATTCTGAGAGGCAGCTTTTCCACGGAGGTGTCACAGGAAGCTTGCACTTTCCTGTGACCTGTGGGGGGGTGCAAGGCTGGGGTGGGGGCCTGATGTTTCTGTTCCAAGGCCCAGATAAGCTGCCACAGTGGCGTATGACAGCTACCTGGTTACCGCCCTGCAAACGCTGCCCCTAAACGCTGACCTGCTCTGCCACCTGAGCTACAGCCACCCCTGGGTTAATGTGACAGGAAGAAGATGCTGAAAATGGAGCAAACTTCAGCCCGCAGCCCGAGGGCGGCGATTAATCTGCTCTTGCTGGTGCGATTACTCCTGATCTTCAGCTCCACACTGGGAGGGATTCTTCTCTGAAGCCCTCACATGGCTGCAGTTTTAAAATCTAAACGTTCACAGGAAGCCAGTTATCGAATTGCTAAATTAACCCAGCGTTTAATCTGCATGAAGGGGCGGGGCTGGCAGCCTCTGAACACGGGGCCTTTCACAGATTATGTGATTTTTCTTCCACAGGAAATGAGCCCTGAGTGTCACCCACTCCAAAGGCACAGGGTGATTAAAATCTATAGAGGTAGAAGATAAAAGACAAAATGCATCATTGTTGTAAAAAGCATGAGAAACTACATGGTGATTTTAGCACAGAGCCGTAAAACATACACAGTTTGTGTCTGAGCGCGCTCAGTGCTGCTGTTTGTTTCTAAGGCGACGCACATTTCATTTATTTATTTATTCCACACATGGTTCAACAGTGTTTCATTTCCTTCATATAAATCCTCCTTCCCACATCAGAGGCTTTAAACTGGATCCATGAAGCCTGATGAAGGAGGCGTGGGAATCAGAGCAGAGGGAATGAATGTGATTGGCTGAACAGGTATCCAGGTGTATCCTGTGTTTGAAGCAGTGTGACAGACTCCGCAGCAGAGCTGAGGAGAACAACGTTAAGACAGGAGAGGCTCATTAATACATGGATATTACCGTGAGCGTGCGACACACAGCCCCCGCCTCATTCAGCTGCACGTCTGAAACATTCCCCCCAGCAGAGAATCTCCTGAAAACAGGTTGCAATAAAGGAATCAGTGAACTCCAGACCAGTGAAACTTCTCTCAGCTGCAAACTCGCTGCTGTTTAAGAGACTGACAGCAAACATTAAACACAAAAACACAATTCAAAGTGTATATGAGGCAGTGTAGGTGTGTCACGGTCCTGAGTGTGATGACTCAGTGTTTTTGTGTTAGTTAACGTGTTTCTGTTTTCTGCTGAGATTTCTAGTTCTTAGTTTTTGGTTCCCATGTTCTCGCCGTTTCAAAGGCAGTCATGTCTCAGGGTGAAGTCTGAGTCTGTGTCTTTGCATGTGTGTCGTGTTTCCTGTTTTACTTTGAAGGTTCATGTCTTATGTCAGTGTATTCTGTTTTGCTTCCTCCCTGTCTCATCATGTTCAGTTAGGTTCAGTTGTGTCTCCCCCCACGTGCCATTTCCTCATTTCCCTCTGTGTATATTTACTGTGATGTCCTTTGCCCTTCGTCATGCCCCGTGTCACCCCTCCTCTCGGTCTCCTCACGCTTCCAGGTTTTCAGGTCTCTAGTTCCAGGTTCGTGTTCAGTTTTAGGTTCTGTTCGCTCCACGCCAGTCATTTCCTGTTTTGCTCGTATGTCACAACTGTAAATAAAAGCTCAGTCTCAGCAAAGTCTGTGCCTGCACTTGGGTCCTTTCTCTCATCTGTTCACCAGTAAAGGGACTAACGCGTTATTAAGTAATGCATTACAGTAACTACGTTATTATTGTGGTAACGAGCACGGTAACTAATTATTATGCCAAAATCAGAATAAAATGTGAACAGGCAGGACTGAGGCCTCAGTGTGTAGCTGTCCATACCTCAACGTTACAAAAGCACAACCACTGTCCACACCTCACAGTAAATGATCATTTCCATTTTAAGCATTTCCAAATGATCATTTTCCATACTGCCAGTATAAATATACACAGTATACGGCATCACTACAATATAGATGTTTTACACACTCCTTTTGTTGTTGACATTTACTGGCTGTGTACAAAAGGCCACACTTTTCAAATTCATGCCAACTAATATTTTTACGTCCAGTAGGTGTCCTACTAGAGCAAATGAAGCTTCAAGACGCTTTGCGCTGGGGTGAACCAATTGGATGAAAAGCTTCAGTGCTTCATGAAGCTTCATCTGCCCATCACTATGTAAAGGTGAAGAGATAAGGGGACTGGCCATCCTACCTGTGTCAGATAAGAGCCGAAGTTAGAGCTGCTTACATTTAATCATTGTCGGTAACCTAAACATATGTTATGTTCTGGACATTTTCCAGTCTGGTTTCCGCAAATTGCATTCCACTGAAACCGCTTTGCTTAAAGTGTCTAGTGACATTCTGATGGCAGCAGACTCTGGAGAGTACACTGTTCTGGTTATGTTGGATCTCAGCTCTGCTTTTGATACTGTTGATCACAGCATCATGATAAATAGGCTGAAGGACTTGTTTGGGATTACTGGTGTTGTTTTAAAATGGTTTATGTCGTATCTATCTGAGAGATCCTTTACTGTCTGTATAAATCATGTGCTGTCGGAAACATCAGTTCTGCCTTCTGGGGTACCTCAAGGATCTGTTTTAGGTCCTATTCTCTTTTTGCTGTATATCCTCCCTCTAGGCCACATTATCAGACATTACAATAATATTTCTTATCATCTCTATGCTGATGACATTCAGTTGTACTGTTCTTTCAAAGCTTCTGAGTTGTATAAATTGTCTTATTTAAATAATTGTCTGTCAGAAATCAAACAATGGTTAAATGACAGTTTCCTTCAGATAAATGCAGATAAAACAGAAACTTTGATTATTGCACCTGATCACATGCTCTCAGAAATTAGGCAGCATATCAGTTTTTTAGACCCTTCATTTCAGTCGAGTCTCAGAAACTTAGGTGTTATATTTGACAGTTCGATGTCTCTTGAGAAACACTCTAAACAACTTGTCCGGAACTGTTTTTATCATCTAAGAAACATTTCTAAACTCAGGCTACTGGTGTCAAAGGCAGAACTTGAGGTGATGATTCATGCTTTTCTCTCTTCTCGTTTGGATTATTGTAACGGTCTTTTTACGTGTCTCAACAAACCAGCTCTGGATCGCCTTCAGTCTGTACAGAATGCAGCGGCAAGACTTTTAACTGGTACAAACAAGAGGTCACACATTGCTCCAGTTTTGGCTTCTCTCCATTGGTTGCCTGGAAATTTTAGGGTTCATTTTAAAATTTTAGTTGTAACTTTTAGAGCTCTGCACGGTGAAGCTCCCCAGTATATCTCTGACCTGTTGAAACCTCATGCTTCATCCCGAGCACTCAGGTCTTCCAGTCAGAGGCTACTGGTGGTCCCACGTACCAGGTTTAAAACACGTGGGGATCGGGCTTTTCAGGCACCGAGGCTGTGGGACTCTCTGCCGTTGTCTTTACGCTGTCTAGACTCTACTGACTCCTTTAAAAAGCAGCTGAAGACATTTTTATACAAACGGGCTTTTAATTAATTTTAACTTGTATGTCTGATATTATTGTAAAGCACTTTGTGATTTTTATCTGTGAAATATGCTATATAAATAAATTTTACTTACTTAACATATGTGAAACGACAATTTGTGAAAGTACTCACCTGTCCTGGTTGCTTCTTTTCTTTCTTTCTTTTCTTTCTTACAGTTGTATTGGCGGTTGGCAAACAATTGAAAGGTGCATTACCGCCACCAACTGGTATGGAGTATGGTCTGGAACGACGCTCAAAAAAAAAAAAAATCCTCAAATCCTTCCAAACAGGTTCCCCTCTTTTAAAAACTGAAATAAGGCCTGATAACTTTTACTTACCGATTCCTTTCACAACAAATCAACCAGATCCAGTTTGATTTTTAGGTTACTAAGATTTTGAATCAAATGTCTCCTCTCAACCTGATACCTCGGACACTGAAACATAACATGTTCCACAGTTTCCTCTACCCCACAGTAATCACATTTTCCGGTACTATGTCCTGGTTGCTTCTTGCAGGGTGTGAAGCAAAAGAGTGGAAGCAGCTCAATCACCTGCTGATGAGCTCCTGGAGCAGACCAGTGTGCCAGGTTATGGGAGTGTGGTTAAGAAGGGCTTTAATTTAGATAGTAATGGTTGAAGCTGATGTTATTGATGTGTTTATAGTATGTGTTGGAAATATGTATATGTTTGTTATGTGCTCCAATGTTATTGTATGTTTGTTTGTGTGGAAGGTTATGTTTTCATTTTGAGTAGTTAACCCCCATACCTGGGCTAGTCCGGATGCTCACCTGAATGGTAGAGTATAAAGGAAGCCATTTTGTTTTTAGTGGGTTGTTGGTAGTGATGGCCAAATGAAGCTTTCCGAAGCACTGAAGCTTGTATTGAAAAACGGTTCATTACTCGAAGCTTTTCAACACAGTCCTCTCCGGTGACATCTGGTGGCGAATATTTTGAAGAGCAGCTTGAATCTGCAAAATAAAACGGACTGCTCAATCATCGCTGCTCACTCAAGAGTGGAGTTCTCTCTGATATTGGGCCACCGTTCCATTGCTTTGAACATGTAATTGGTTTTGTTTTCTCGATTGGGGGGCTGACAAAAATGTAATGCGTATTTGCGTAATACATTTTGATCAATAAACTTTCCCTATTTAAACATGCACTATGGTGTGGCCTTTCTTTGCTCATAACTCCTTTATGTTGGTAAATACAATAAGTGAGCAATATATACAATATACATATGATAACGCACAGCACATTATGGAGTATGCCCCTGCTGTGGAGTCCTGCCTCCATCTACTTGTCATTTAATCACTGGACAGCTGGACAGGTTCATACAAAATATTAGATGAGGCCAATTGTCCTACACATATTTTTGACATAGGGGGGAGACTGATTGTGAACTGGAAAGGGAAAATGCTTAGGGGGCTGAGTACGGCTGCATCGTCACTGATTTGTAGAATCATTTTTGATTCGATACAGGATCCGATTCAATTTGATTGGAATCTTGAAAGTTTTGCCTCAGTCAGAAATATTACAATTCTGATCATTTAACAGTATATATCCATAATTTCGTATCTATTAAAAGAAAGCTGACACATGTGAGACTTAATTAGAGATGTAAACAGAGAGTTATGAAACCTGCAGCTGCAGAAGCCAGCGAAGAAAAAAGAGGCAAACACAGCGCGGACCCGCCGACACATCAAAATCTGACTCTGACGCGTCGGGTCCGCGCTCTGTGTTCACGTTTGTATGCAGAATCCGTAAACCTGCTCCCAGTTACTGTTTTAGCTGCATGGTGTTTGACGACATGTTGTGAGGTTTAACCTGAGATGCTGGCGTTTCAGGCATAATAACGTTAATTTACAAATCGACACGGGATTTTAATGAATCAATATCACTTTATTCAATTTAGCATGGATTGTAATCAGAAAGGCGATAATCAAAACCCACCCCTAATCAAGAACTTGCAAAGTAAGAACATGATCTATGTCAGGTAGCCCTTTTGTTATTTACATTTAAAAAGAGGATTAGTGTTACTGTGCGCTGGCTGAGTCTGTTTCTTTTCTTAGAAATAGTTTCTCCTGCCCTGGAGAAAATCCACTTGCATGGAACAGAAGAGGCTGTGGAGTGCAGGAACTACACTGCAAGTTGGTAGATATGCAGGTATTCCTGGGTCCTGCAGACTATCACCTAACAACAATAAACAAAATGATTTTCTAAACTGTAGCAATGTAATGTACGTATAGTGTCAAATACATTGTTGTAGTCTTCATTAGCTTTAATTCACATGGAAGTGTTCCTAAAGTCATATGCTGTAATGATATTTACATTATGAAAACATGATTTTGGGCATTTCAAGTTTTTCACTTCGGCAGATAAAATGAATTGAGCAAAATCAACTCAAAATATTCCCACACGCCAGAACGTCCTCTCTTCCTCGCTCATATCTGTCAGTGGAATGATCACCTCTTCGCTCTCTGTCACCATCAACACACTCCACGAATCCCGTGGATGATTCACTTCCTTATATCTGTTTGAATCAGGTACCGAAGCAGTTACGTGCGTAATGAAGCTTCGGACGTCACTGGTCACGTGACTTTTGCCAAACGAAGCAAGCCTCGACACAGTGCTTCTGAACCAGTGTGTTGTTTTTTTCGACACACGCTCCGGAGCGTCAGCTTCAAGCGGGCCATCACTAGTTGTTGGTGTTTGTGCTATTAACATGTGCCTTCTTTAATAAAGTGCCAGTCCATGGATATATTTTATTCCAGTCTCACGTCATATTATTGGAAGGAACCTATGACCGCCAGCCAAAACTGACAAGTGGTGTCAGGACTGCTGCCTCTAATAAATGAGGTAAACATGATGATGAGAAGTGGAAGGCAAAATGACTTTAATGAGCTGGCAGAGGATGGTGAAGGTGCTACAGCTGATGCAGTGGCTAAACCAGGAGCTAAACCAGGCGATAGACTGGATGAACTGACAGATCTGGTTGATGCAGTCTCAAGCAACAAGAGACCAGAGAACGGACAAAGAATCAGCCCGACAGGAGCAAAGATGGAAAAGTATGCAACACCAGTTTCAGCAAATTCAACCTCAGGTGAAAATGAGGAGGGAGGTGAACCTGATGGGGGCCTGGTCTGACTGGTCAGCAGATGTGGTCTCTGCCAAGACAGGAACCATTTCACTAGAGAGATCCCAAGTTGTTGCCACTCACTCCAGATGATGACATTGAGCATTTTCTCACAACCTTTGAGAGAATGGCTCAAGTCTGCCATTGGCCGAGAGAAGAATGGGCTGTTCGACTCGTACCTCTGCTCACAGGTAAAGCACGCAGTGCTTATGTGCATATGGACATTGCTGATTCGGAAGTCTATGATAAAGTAAAGGATGCCATTCTTGCTCAATATGAAATAACTGCTGACACATACAGAAGAAGGTTTCGAGCCCTGGATATTCACCCAGGTGAAACTCCAAGAGAACTTTGTGTGCGATTAAACGATATGTTTTACAAATGAAAAATCTACAGTGAAAGACATTTCTGAACTGATGATCTTGGAGCAGTTTCTGAGGATTGTCCACCCAGATCTGGAGGTGTGGATCAGGGAACGTGCCCCCAAATCTGCAGAGGAGGCTTCACAGCTAGCGGAAATCTTCATCTCTGCCAGAACAGGATCGAGAGGAACCGCCTTTGGCCGGGACAGCTTCGTGACTGGACAAAGTAAGTCTGATGGGGGTGTAAGGAGTGGTGGTATAGACCAGAGTAGAAGTTATCCTGCAAGCAGACATTTTGTTTCTGGTAAAAGTAAGAACACTAAAAAGTCACATTCAGGTTCAAAATCAGATGTTAGATGTTATCACTGTAACCTTCACAGCAACAACACATATGGCCCACCCTGGAGAACTGGTGCCAGAGGAACAACCTCCTTCTAAACGTCAGTAAGACAAAGGAGCTGATAGTGGACTTCAGCACTAAGCAGGAGAGGAACTACCAGACCCCCGTCATCAACGAGTGCCCAGTGGAGAGAGTGGACAGCTTCAAATACCTCGGAGTTCACATCACGCAGGACCTGTCATGGTCCTGTCACATCAACACCGTGGTGAAAAAGGCCCGACAGCGTCTCTACCACCTCAGACGCTTGAGAGACTTCCAACTGCCCTCCAAGGTGCTCAGGAACTTTTACTCGTGCACCATAGAGAGCATCCTGGCGGGAAACATCTTAACCTGGTTCGGGAACAGCACCATGCAGGACAGACGAGCTCTACAGAGGGTTGTGCGGTCAGCTGAGCGCACCATCCGCTCCGAGCTCCCTGACCTGCACTCAATCTACAGCAGGCGGTGCTGGACCAAGGCCAGGAAGATCGTGAAGGACCTCAGCCATCCCAACAACAGACTGTTCTCTCTGTTGAGGTCAGGAAAGCGATTCCGCTCCCTGAAGACCAACACAGAGAGACTGAGGAGGAGCTTCTTCCCGCAGGCGATACGGTCTCTCAATCACACCACCACACAGTACTGACCCACACATACAGTTCTTACACACACTGGACATTCTGGACATTTGTTTACACTAGTGGCTGCTGCACAACTACATTGCATGGTCATGTAATCTAATCACTTTATCACAAGTCACTGAAATAAATCACTTTAAGCATATTTGCACTGCACAAGACACTTACACATGTGGATTACACAACCCTGGACATTATATTCTTCATTTCCAGTTAATACTTGTACAGCTGCTGTTATTGTGTATATATTTATTTATATTTCTTCATACATTCTTATATAGTTCTATATTGTGTATTTTGTTGTACAGTTATTTTATTTTCAACTTTAATTTATATATTTTATCTTATTCCTTCCTAGTTAAATTTACCCTTTTTAATTTTTCATATTTATTTCCTATCTTATTCATAGCCTTTTCCTTTTTTGTTTTCTTTAGGTCACGAGCAGTTGTCCAAGCATTTCACTACATATCGTACTGTGTATGACTGTGTACGTGACAAATAAAATTTGAATTTGATTTTATATGGATACACCGTAACAACATGGGAATGGTTGGTGATATTAAAGTCCTGTTTGTGGCACATTAGTATATGTGAGGGGGCAAACTCCTCCAGATGGGTGGTGACCATGGTGGCTATTTAGAAGTCGGCCATCTTGGATACAACTTTTGTTTTTTCAGTAAGAAGAGGGCCATGTGACACATCAAGCTTATTGGTAATGTCACAAGAACAACAATGGTGTGCTTGGTTTCAACGTAACTTTATTCTTTCATGAGTTATTTACAAGTTTCTGACCACTTATAAAATGTGTTCAATGTGCTGCCCATTGTGTTGGATTGTCAATGCAACCCTCTTCTCCCACTCTTCACACACTGATAGCAACACCGCAGGAGAAATGCCAGCACAGGCATCCAGTATCCGTAATTTCAGGTGCTGCACATCTCGTATCTTCACACCATAGACAATTGCCTTCAGATGACCCCAAAGATAAAAGTCTAAGGGGGTCAGATCGGGAGACCTTGTGGGCCATTTAACTGGCCCACAATCACCAATCCACTTTCCAGGAAACTGTTCATCTAGGAATGCTCGGACCTGGCACCCATAATGTGGTGGTGCACCATCTTGCTGGAAAAACTCAGGGAACGTGCCAGCTTCAGTGCATAAAGAGGGAAACACATCATCATGTAGCAATTTCAAATATCCAGCAGCCTTGAGGTTTCCATTGATGAAGAATAGACCCACTATCGTTGTGCCCCATATACCACACCAAACCATCACTTTTGTTGTTCCAACAGTCTTGGACGGATCCATCCAATGTGGGTTAGTGTCAGTCCAATAGCGGTGGTTTTGTTTGTTCACCATTCACATAAAAGTTTGCCTCATCACTGAACAAAATCTTCTGCATGAACTGAGGGTCCTGTTCCAATTTTTGTTTTGCCCATTCTGCAAATGCTGTGGCCGATCTGGGTCATCCTCCTTGAGATGCTGCAGTAGCTGGAGTTTGTAAGGGTGCCATTTGTGAGTAGCTAATATCCGCCGAAGGGAAGTTCGACTAATGCCACTCTCCAGTGACATGCGGCGAGTGCTACGCTGTGGGCATCCCACCCCCTTCCGGGCGGTGGGATGCCCTCGGGCCTCTGGCCTCTGGGCCTGAAGCTTGGTCCTCTCTGGCACAGCTGGCTGCCGGCAGAGCCCGCGGGCACGCCACTGCAACCCCCTCTGGCCTCTGCTCCATAGCTGCGGGGTGACCTCTCCTTTGGGGCTCTACTCAGCTCTTCCCAGGAGGGTGGCACGGTTCCCCTGCCTTTGGTGGTCCTCCTCGGGTCCTCGTACTCTGGGGCCTCTGGATACCTGGGGCCTGGATCTCCTCCATACCTGCTTCATACCCTGGTGGACGGGGCTGTGGCCCCCCCACACCCTCTAGCAGATCGTTACATGGAGAAACCTTTGGAATGCAAGCATGCTGATCCACACAGGTATGCACACAGGTGTACACACGGGTACTCACAGACGCGGACTACAGCTTTCTTGGCTGCTGCCTCAAAGCACATTGTGCGCTGTCTATCTTGCGTGCTGCACAATATCGTTTATTATTTAGTATCTACTGATATCTACTGCTAGCTAGTTTATTGTGATGGTGCCGTTTTTTTTATTATGTTGCTCTTTGTTGTTTGCTTTCTCTTCTGTTTTTTTCTCCATACAGGTGATCCAGGTGTTTTGTTTGTTTTTCTTTCTCTCTTCCCCCCCTTCTCACCGTCTCTTCTCCCCTTTGGTTTTCTTTCTCTCCCTCTCTTTCTTTCATTCTTTCTCCCTGTCCTATCCCACAGTCATGTCTGTCCCGTTTGTAGCAACTGAAAATAAAATAAATTCATAATTATAATAAAGGTCAATCAAATGGACCAATATGGCAAGGCCATGATGATCCACTTGGTAAAATAAATCCGCTTGGCATCTTTCTTGGCCTTAAGACAACAATTCTGATGGCTAAAGATCCAAACGGGACACAAAAAAAAAAAGGAAAAAAAAGTTTTTAACCGTCTAATGAGGTCACATATGACAGCACTGTAGTTTCTCTCAGCACCTCTCATTCCTGAAGTAATCTCAGTCCAGGTGTTACCTGGAGCAATGGAGCTGGTTCATCTGGATGATACACACAGGAAGTAGATCTGTTTTCATTTTTTATTCTCTTCTAATCTCCAGCACTAAGTCTCTGCGGCTAAAAGCACTTTACATAATAACCGGAGACAGAAAAGACATTCGAGAGTTTTGTTTTTCTGAACCCCACTGTAGCCCTGACCTTTCTGCATGGACTGTAAATACAGAGAAAGGCGTCATCATCGCAGGTTTGGAAGCCTCGAGCTGATTTGATGCCTGACTGAGACTCCAACAGGTGCTGCATGCTTACCTGTCGAGCAGAAGGTAACCTGCTCTAAATCCAGTCTCTAAAAATAAATAAACATTCACATCTTAAAAGTGAAGCCAATACAGACATGTCTGCTTTCTCTCTAGAGTCCATGAGAAAATGAGCCTGCTGGTCAACTGATCTGGTCTGACTGGTCCCGTTAGAGCCACAGAGGAACAGGAAGCGGGGCAATGTGAGGCTACCTTCGTTTGTCACGTTAGTCTGTGGATGTTTAGCCTTGATTCTGATTGTGTAGAATAGTTTGAGCAGTTTCCTTGTTTGTTCTCACAGCTGAATGCATTTTAATATGTTCATCACCATATCCACACATTAGGGCTTCAGCAGGAGGGGAACGCGTCACAGTTCGCAGTCTGCCTCAGCCTCATTTTGTGTTATCGGATTCACATTGTTCCTGTGATACGGGGGTCTTTAAATACACTTTGAATGAGAAAATAGCACAGTGAGTCAGCAGCACATCACCAGGGAGAAGCTCCACTGCTAAAACCCTCTGGTTCAATCAGTGACAGCGTTGAGAGCGAGTCATTCATCCATGTGCTCGACACCTATGCTCTAAAGGGTCTGTCAGTTACTCCGTAATATAGTTCACAGCAGCCATGTCAGGTACACTGTGAAAGATCCACGACAGACCAACCGTGGCTTCATGCTTTTGCTGTTTACACTGTCACGGCTGCAGCTTTTCAGTTGCCAGCCGAACACACCAACAACAACAACATTATTCAGGACCCCGTGCAGACTTTAGGCTGGCGAGGCATGATTGCGGATGCCGTCCAGGTGCGTTCACCTCCCTTGCAGCATTACGCCCCACACAGGAGGGGGAGGGAATCAGCTCTGACCATCAGTACCCCCAGTCCCTGGCCCAGCGACAGGGAGGTGTTGGTTTCGGTGGCTGCCCGCACATCCAGCGGCGGCGGTGACAAGGTGGGTCCGGGTCCCCCGAGCTGGTCCAGGGGCCACCTGTGTGGCAATTAAACAATACTGCGCAAGTACAGCTGGTTTAAAGTGTTTCAAGCTGAAATGATTTTCTCTCTATAAAGGACTGCACCTGCCCACCACCTGTTTGACCTGCTGACTGCAGACTCACTAACAGCTTCTTCCCCCCCCCCACCAATCCGAGCCATGGTCTGAGTAACCTCCATCACTCAGGTCACTCAACCATGGACTCAATCCTCACACCAAGTCAACGTGTCCTCTAATGTGTTTCTATGTATTCCTGCTGTCTACTTTTTATATTCTTTTCTGCACAGTTGGTGTGGCTCACCCACAATATCGTTGTACATGTAGAGTGACAGTAAAGGGCTATTGTCAAGGTCTGCTGTGTGGCAGGCAGGATAGGACCCAAATGCATGAACTAAAAGAGGCAGCTTTATGTTGGTGGTAAACAACTTTGAATACAAAACAAACCAGGAACTGTGAACTAGGAAACAGCTAAGAACACGGAGGGAAAAACACAGCATGGTGAGGGTACGACACAACAAAGGGCAAAGGAAAACACAGGACTTAAATACACAAGGGTGTAAGGAGGGAATCGGAAACAGGAGGGAAACACAGCTGGGATTAATCTGACATAATGAGACAAAACTAGATACACTGAGACAGAGAGGCTGGGCGCTGTTAGAGTTGGAATTATTGTTTTTATTATTTTTCTATATACACTATGCAGTGTGCTGTTAACGTGCTGGCGCTCCGTGTCTGAGGGTCAAAGGTTTCGTCCGGCGCTATGTCTGGATTTGGGGGTGGCTCAGTGTTTCACACTTGGTCATGGTCTCATGGTTTAACTGATGAACATCGTGCTGTCAGGTCAGTTTGTTGATCATTCATGTGCAAATTGTCATGACATTGATCAACAACCACTGTTCAAAGTGGGACCTTTTGGGGATGAATGACATTGGTCTCAGCACAGAGCCCTGTGGAACTCCATAAATGACTTTGGTGAGTAAAGAAGACTTTTCATTTGTATGTGGACTCTATCAGACAGAATCCACACCAGCACAGCACGTTCTGTCTAACAAGAATTTATTTTCATCTGCATATTGAAGTGTTTTGAATGTATCCAGTGAGACGGAGATAAGTCCCCACTGTCTTAGGCTCTGAGTCACGTACAGCTCATTTACGAGTCACTCTTTAGATGCTGGGAGGTGAATGTTTCATCATTTCCTGGGCTAGTAATGCCAGTAGGTAGTCTTGTGTTAAGGCAGCATGACACCACGGGAGACGGACAAATATGGAACAAAGAAAGAAGAGAAATAAAACGTAAACATGGGGAAAGCTGCAACATTATTATTATTATTATTATTAGTAGTAGTAGTGTGACATCTTTGGCTCATTTCTGTTGCATGTGTGTGACTATTTTTGGTTATTTATTAATACCCACAGTTTTTTACTTTTATTGGCAGAAAAAAGATAAATTATTTTGTTTTTTAATTTTCTGTGATGTTGTGACGCAAAGATTTATATTAAACCATATGTGGGTTTCATTAGATTTACAATGAAAACTACTTTAGCAACCAGTTACAAACAATGTAAAGTCATTTTGTGTAGTATGACATGGATCATTTTTAAAGGACAGACACGGTGGGGAGTGGAGGGCATGCCCCAGGATGTGTCTCTGCTGCCTTGCAGCTCACACTGGGGTGGTTTACACATGAACTTGAAGTAGCCGTGACACTTCCACGTTTGAGGCCGTGGTTTGGGAACCAGAGCGTTGCTGGATCGAGTGTTAGACTGACAGACAAAATGGGCTAACATCCGATCACTGGTTGTAAATGTCTGTAAAACTGCCCTCTGTTGACAGTTTATTAGGTACAGCTGTCCAGGACTAATTGTAACAAACAGCAGACCTGTCTCCTAAGCCCAGCATGTGTTTCTATTGTGTTGTTCAACCTGCTTGTATTACTGGTGGTATTTTAATACTAATACTGCAATACCGTGGAACTGCTCCACGTAAACTTTCAGGGGACTCGGGCAGGATAGGAAATCTTTGTTCCTCCTCTCGGTTACCCTGAGCAACAGGATGTCCTGTTTTGGTCAGATGAAGCCGAATCAGTGCATGGTGGTGAAATGCAGCTGACCCTCGGAGCATCCCGTTGCTGCCTCATTACGCTGTCATAAGAGCTGTTTGTCTGAGTCGGCCGCAGGGCAGCTCGGAGGAAGGCTGCCTCATTACTTCAGCTGTCACTGCTCAGCATGCAACAGCCTCCGTGATTGGAGCAACAGGTACATGAATTCTGACTGATTGCTGTAGTGAGCATGATTATTGCAGCTCTCTGCATGCTGCCACGGTCACATACAATAACAGTAAAAGTGAAATGCTGTAACATTACGGATTTTATCTATAAATATTTTTCTTTTAAATTTAATCCTCCGAACTTTAATGACCCGTTAAAGTTTTGTATTGATTGGTGTCAGCCCGGTGTGTCATGGTCCTGGGTCATGTGACCCAGTGTGTCTGAGTTTCATGTTATTTTGTTATTTCATCTGTATTCCAGTTTCTTTTCAGTTATCTAGATATTCGGTCAGGCCTAGTTTGCAGTTTAGTTCATGGTTTATCAGGTTCCCCTTGTGCCATGTCTACGTCTCAATGTTTCCTGTTTTATTTTGAAAGAGTCCAGTGTTCTGTGTTCATTGTATTTAGTTTCACTTCCCCTGTCCTGTCATTAGGTTCGTGTGTGTCAGCCGTGCTCCCATGTGTGGCCACATCCCTTGATCATCCCTTATGTGTATTTAGTCTCTGTGTTTCATTCAGTCTGTCGCGTCGTCTGTGTAACCTTCCCAGTTATGTCTCGTCATAGTCATCACGGTTCTCATAGTCACAGTCATAGTATTAGTTTACATCACAGTTTCATAGTCTCGTATAGCGTTCAGTGTCATAGGATTTCATAGTCTGTTTTCCAGTTTAGTTGTCTTGTCTGCACTCGTTTTAGCTTTTGTTTTGCCTTCTGTCATCAGCCATAATAAAGGCTCGCCTTTTGTTAAGTCATATCGCGTCTCCTTGCCTATGTCTGCTCTTGGGCCCTGCTCTAACTAACACAGCGGCGCACCTCGCCGTGACACGGTGTCGTTCAGCAGCAGCATACGACATGTCTGTCACTCTACGCTCGTCACATGGTCGCTTGTAAACGACCCCTTGGCTTCACATTTAAACACATTTGGTAAGCATCCCTACGTCCTGCTGGGAACAAGCTGTTGTCTATGCAGGCTCCTTCATTTTGCAGACTTCTGTCTAAACACGACCAACCACGGTTTCTCCTCAAGACAGAGCAATTTATGCACAGGAGACGTGAGAGGAGCCATGTTTATCTGAACAGTGAATTACACGTGGTTCTTCCAATCCAGCTGAAACTCAAATGAAGAAAGGTTGAGTAGACATTGCACACCTTCACAAGTGCCATCTAGGACACTACTGCATATATAGATGGATCTATAGGCAGATGAATAACTAGAATGTAACATCCAAAAGTAAAACCAAATGTAAAAAATGTCCATTTATAAATAACTCAAATTCTACGCTCGAAAGGCAGTGGGGAGCGTGGCAGAGCAGATTATTTGCTACTCGGTAGGTTGGTGGTTCTATCCCCGACTGCTCCGGTCTGCAAGCCAAATATCCTTGGGCAAGACACTGACCCCAAGTTGCTCTCCAAGGTATCTGTCAGAGTATGAATGTTAGATAGAAAGCACTGCAAAAAAGTGCTGGTGTGAATGGTGAAACAGGCAAGTTGTATAAGTACTTTGAGTTCTCACATTGAGTAAAGTACTATATAAGCTCCAGTCCATGTATGTTGCTACCCCTCATTGCTGTCTAAGGAATAATTTCAGTATACGTGCACATTCATTCCTGACCATTCCCATGCAAACAAATCAAATTACACACACCTGTAGCCATAGATTCACTCACACCTGCACACTCTTTATAAAGGAGAGGAGTGATGAGCTAAGACTGACTACATGGTTAATGAGACTTGCCTTCCCTGGATCGCTGCCTCCTTTCTGCTCTGACCAGCAGAAACATCACACAGAGGCGAGTCTGAAACATCAGTGTCACAGCTGATCAGCTGTGTCTTGGAGACACGGATGCCGACAGGTACAGACTGCCAACAGGTGAGACATCGGAGCTTTATCTGATAAGATGATGTGGAGCAGCAAGGAGCTCCACCGAGGGCTGAGCTATCTCCAATCCTGCTCACTGTTTACAGCTTGAATATCAGAACAGCTTACTGAATGATGAGCTGCTGTTTCTTCTCTAACAGGTGTAAGTTCAATCTTCAGGCGAAGTGACGTGTTTTTGGTCAAGGTACGAGATCCCATCCTCAGGCTGAATGCTGGGTGTTAAATGGACGACAGCTGCTGCGTCTGATGTGTTTCCACTCCATTAGTCTGGCTGGGGAAGTGTTTCAGCCACAGGGCGCCTGAGAGCGATCTCGTCTGTCGGTGTCAGTCTCTCAGCTCAACAGGCGACAAGCGCTGCAGCAATAACACGACTGAATCCTGCTGATCCCTGCTAGAGGCCGTGGACCATCAATACCAACAATCACATGAGATTTTGTGTCAGATGACCAGTTTAACCAGTTTAAGTGGTGTTTATACACCTCTCTGCATTTAATCAGTACTTATTAGTAATCTCTGGCTCTTATCCACGGTGTGTCCTTGTCCTGTCGTCCTCCCCGCACCCCTACCGGTCGGTCACTGTAGCTGGCTGCTTCTCCCTGAGCCTGGTTCTCCAGGAGGTTTCTTCCTGTTAAAAGGTCGTCTTCCCTTCCCACTCTTGCCAAAGCACTTGTGCACAGCAGGTCATACGATTCTTGGAGTTTTCTCAGTATTATTGTAGGAGCTTTACTTTACATTATAAAGCACCTTTAGGCAACTGTTGTTGTGATTTGGTGCCATAAAAGTAAAACTGAAGCACTTAGGCTGGTGCTGGTGTGAATGGTGAAACAGGCAAGTATAAGTACTGAGTACTCAGAAAAGTAGAAGAACTTGCCATGCTTGGTGTAATGCTGATTCTTCTTAGTCTTACTAGTTTCATCCACACCATGGGGACCCTGACCACGAACATCTGCTGCTCGGTGGTGAGGTTACACTTTTTTCTTTTGCAATGCTCAGAAATGATTATAGAAGATAATTGCTTTGGGCCGGCACAGAGTCCTTTCATCTGATTCAGGAAATAAAGACAAAAAGAGGAACAGATCAGCATCTCTGCGGCTGATTACTCCAATAAACTACCTGCTGAGTGTACAATGCCTTTAATGCCGGTCTTTGAGTTCATTCCTCTCATCTAACTAACCGTTTAAAATCACCTCAGTGTTGGTTTGAGCTTAACTTTTGCTCAGTGTGCACAGAGTTACCTCTCTAACCTTTCCAGCTCGACTCTGCAGAACGTCGGAGCAGACCTGAAGGTGTCTTTGGATGTTTGAGATCGTTAAAAAATCATTTCTACCTGTACACCAGAAATATGGTTGAGATTAAAGACTTTCACCTCTGCTGATTCCTCCTTTGGCTCGAACGGGTCTAAAAAGCTTTGCATCACAAAAAGGTCAAAGTTGATTTTTCAGACATACATGACATATGAGAAGTTCACAGACAACCAGCTGAGATGAAGTGATTGGAGAGCTACCAGTGAGGTGAAGCAGGAAGTTCACAAACACAGAAATGACAAAGGAAAGAAGAAGGTGAAGTCAAGCCTTCAGAACAACAGTTAAAATCAACACTGGGTTCATTTGCTGCGGATATCACTGAGGCATTATGGGTATTTGAGTGCCTTTTCGTCAAACTGGCAGATAAAATAATGTATTCACTGCACACATGTATACTGTCCAGTAAACGTAACTGGTTTTACTGGTACTGTCTATTTAAGCGCACAGTAAGAGGCTGTTAGCTCCCTCAGGTCAGTGTGCAGCGCTGCAGTCTGGATTCACTGCAGTGACGTACGTTTGCTTCTGAATAATTAATGGAAGACAGAAACTGAACGACAGCAGGAAACCGATGAGGGGAGCTCTGAAAACTGGTCAGCTTAAAATAAAGATGGTGGGTGGGTGGCAGAGACTTTCTGGTACGTTCACTCTGTTCCCTGTCTCCATCTGAAGTCACATCTTAGTTTCCTCATTGCTTTTGTGCTGAGGTCAAACGTGTTAGAGTGGATTTCTTTCTTCTTCCACTGCATGTTAAAGAAATGTGCTATTTTTCTGGAAACAGCTGGCGGCTCACACTGAGAAATGTGAAGACGCTGCTAAACGGTCTCTCTGCTTAACTGGTGTTTGACATTAAAACTGTCACCATAAAGACTGAAACACGCTGCAGGAAAATCACCGAAATAGATCAGCAGTGAAAGACGAGGCAGAAGCTTTGTGAGGACGAGTGAGGACATACATCAGAGGGCTGGTGCCTCGTTCACTGATCACCACGAGGCAACATCCAAAGTGACCTCACTGGTATCCCTCTTGTCCGATAATCACACAAGCTTTTAAACTTAGATCGTGTGCGGTGCTTCCAGTTTAACCCAGCAACGGTTCCCCGTGCCCAATCCGCTCGTCTGCTGACGCCGACTCTGCAGGCAGCTGATGGGTTTCATGAATTCCTGTCTCATTCACAGGTCATTGTTAGTGATTGCTAATACATCACAAAGCTAACATCACCATCAGGTAATAGCTGACAGTCATCAGCTTGTTTCTGAGAAGAAAGTTTTGCTTCTGTCCTCTGAAAGCATTTCAACTATAACCTGAAACCACAGAAAGTGACTGCTGCCTGCAGACTGTTGATTCCCGTGTGCAGATATGTAACAGAGGTCTTACAGACCTGCAGAGGTGGTTGTTTCATCTGCTTGTGTGTTTGCTGTGAGACATAATATTGAACCCACTGTGCTGCATCATTTAATCAGATAAAACTCTTCCAACTTCTTGCAGTCTGCACATGTCTACATCCTGCACCTGTCTGCACCTGTCTGTGATGAGCCCGTTCTCACTCCCGAGGCGTAACATCCCGACGTTTTGTCACGTCCCGCGGCGTTCCTGAGGAACGCGAAAGGTGACCTTCCACGTTCTTATGGTACGCACCAGGTAATGGATTAAATCCAGTGGAATTACGCTCCCGCGGTAATAGACGTTCAAGCCCTGTATTGCAGCCCTAAACATAACCTTATCCCTAACCTTAACCACCACTTTAATGATGTGAAATAGTGTTTTCCCAAAGCGATTTTAAGGAAAAGAGCAAACGTGTAGATTGCGTCCAAACGGTTCTCATATGTCCTCAGTTTTCCGATGTCGTGATGTAGGAACGTGTTGGTGCCCGAAAACGTATGTTGACGATTTGTCACCTAGCGTAAAATGTTACGCTTTGGGAGTGAGAACGTGTTGCTGTGATCTGTCTGTGATGTGTCTGCGATCTGTCAATGACATTGGAGATGATGGAGGTATGACCCCCCTGTAGCATCTGTCTCAGTACCAGCTGCTGTATCATGTTTAATTCACTGGAGGAGATGTTTTAACCTGTGTTCTCATGTGAAATCAGTCTCTAAGTGCAGCAGGTCAGGATGAAGCTCTAATGTTAAATGGTCATCTTTTCCATTAAAGGATGGAAGAATTTGTGAACATGCGTTATGGAATTTCATTAAATTACACAAGGCAGACTGTGTGTTGGGTCTGTGTTTCCACAAGCCCCGCTAGTTTAGAGACTTATTCCTCATGAAGAACTAGAGATGGACCGATCCGATATTACGTATCGGTATCGGTCCGATACTGACCTAAATTACTGGATCGGATATCGGAGAAAAATAAAAAATGTAATCCATTAAATATCACGAAAGCACCTCACATAACTTGCAACACGCCGTAACTCACCTCAGAACGTTAGCACGTCGGAGCAGTATGCATCACGTGATAGAGCGGCTGTGGCATGCGGGACCTGTCGGTGGTCTGGATAGCATGTGGAGCTTTGCTAGCAACCCGGCATTTCATCTCCGACAAAGTTATCCCCGAGAGAAGTAAAGCAAGTGTGTAAGTCCATCTCTGAATGTAAAGCATTCCTGCGTTAAGCTTACCAAGCGATATATGGAGCGACTGCCTCTTCTTGCTGCTACTTCAATCATGAAACTGCTTAACGATCAGCTGATCGGCTTTTCTGTCGCGAGTCCGTGTCTCTTGTTTGTTTTTGGCCCACTTTGCACCAGAAAGAGGAAACCAGCGGCTGAACAACAGCAGCACGTTTAAGCTTGATCAGCTGTTGTTAGAATTTATTTAATATTACTTTCTACTCGAGGATCTTTTTCTACGTAGCTGACGTAACTGTGCAGGGGCGGATCTAGCAAAGTTTAGCCAGGGGGGGCCGATAGGGCATTAACAGGAAAAAGGGGGCACAAAGACATACTTTTCTTTCTTATTCTCATTTAAAATGTCGAGCTTTTAATAAATAATTATCTGACACCCAAAGTTTTAATTTGATGTAAAATGAATAGAAGTCCATTACTGTATATAGTGACTATTAAGTCTAATATACCCTAGTAAGCTATAGTACTTTTTCCTTTGGGACGGTACCATCTGTGCAGTCTGCAATTTTGTTGAAGAAAGATGTTGAATCTATTTAATATTTCTTGAAAAATAATTGATTTCTGTGCATTTGCATCTGGGTCCTCTGGATCCAGTGGAGGTGGTGAGTGACAGGAGAACGGTGGCTAAGCTGTCATCCCTGATGGACAACATCTCCCACCCCATGCAACAGACTGTGACAGCACTGAGCAGCTCCTTCAGTGGGAGACTGCGGCACCCACGGTGTGGGACGGAGAGATTTCGCAGGTCTTTCCTCCCCACTGCTGTCAGACTCCATAATAAAGACTTTAACTGATCAAGCACACACATCCATACATATGCAATAATACTAAGTGCAATAATCCTTTCTGTCATCGTTGTATTTTTACTCAGTTGTATATAGTATTTGTATTTGTATTCTATTTTTATCTTATTGTATATTTATTTTATTTTATTCTATTCTGTACAGTTGTGTACTGTATTTATTCTTATTGTATTCTAATTTTTGCCTCATAACTTTTGCACTGTCCACTTCCTGCTGTGACAAAACAAATTTCCCACGTGTGGGACTAATAAAGGTTATCTTATCTTATCTTATCTTATTTTTTTTCCACACTGCATCAAATTAAGGTTGATTACGTCGATTAAGCATCATGAGGTGGAGCGTGAGGGGTGGTTCCCTATTTTTTATTTATTTATTTTTGTTGTTGCTGGGAGTTGGAACCCTATTAGTTAGGTTGCTTAATATTTACGCTACTCTTTAAAATACCAGAATAGGGAGGATGGTGTAGGTTTAAGTTTATTAGATTGATCAGTATTGCTGAACTATGAAATTTTTTTTTGCATACAGGTATAACAGAATAGCTTTAGTGTAGTTGTTGTTTTAAACTTGAGTATGAACTTATACAAAATGCAGCAAGATATTTAAAAAAACAGTTTTGTTGATTAAAACACACTATATCTGTCACGGCTGCCGGCGTGAGCCGTGTGGTGTAGGAGGAAAAGGACCCAAAATGCAGGCAGTTGACTGGTGATGAGAATGAAGTTTTATTTGCAGAAGTGGAGCGACTGAACAGGTAGTGAGACAAGACGAATGACTGAAAAAACCTAGACTGGGAAAACTAAATAACAAACCTAAGCATGAAACGGGGAGCGGAGACTGCAGAGAGACGTAGTTACACCGAGAAACACAGACGATCCGACGATGAACAGAAGCCAACACACACTATAAATACACACTAGGTAATGAGGAGATGACATGCAGGGGTGGACACAGCTGACACTAATGGACATGATGAGAGGCAGACCTACAAAGTAAAACCGGAAACACCCAGACTGTTTTGCAACAAAAACACAGGAACCTGAACGGAGCACAGAGGGGAGACACAGGTAGGGATAATAAACACGACAACCAACCCAAAGAATTAATACAGAATCAGAATAAACACCAAACACAAGATGAACCCAAAAAGAAACACAAAACGCTGGGTCAACGACCCAGGATCACGACAATATCGGATTCATATCGGTATCGGCAGATATCCAAATTTATGATATCGGTATCGGACATAAAAAAGTGGTATCGTGCCATCTCTATGAAGAACACAAGACATAACAGAACACCTTCAACCGTTTTTTCACTCGCTAACGAGGAAGTGTTGGGTCAGAACCAGCTCTTGGAGCTCACACTCCTCACCTGACTCCAGCCCAAATCCTTCAAAGAGCAGCTTCCTCGCAGCTATTTATTGACAAACTGTTACAATGTCATGGTCTCCGTGCCTGCCCGTCGGGCTCCACAAGGATACATGTGTTGTTTGGTTCTCTCTCTCTCTCTGTCTCTCTCTCTGTCTCTCTCTCTGTCTCTCTCTCTGTCTCTCTCTCTCTCTGTCTCTTCCTACACCAAAAGCTTTCACTGGAGAAATTGATAAATGTGCTGGTTTCCTTACTAAATGTGCCCTACAGTTTTGCCAGCAACCGCAAGCCTTTTCTACTGATGGTGCAAAAATTGCTTATATTGTCCAGTTACTCCAAGATCGTGCTCTGACCTGGGCACAAGCTGTGCTTCAAGCAGATCCGGACATCACTTTCACTGACTTTCTTGTTAAGTTTAAAGGTGTGTTTGACAGAAAGGGCACAATTGCCACTCGCGCTCAAACAAGGTAAACGAAGCATGGCTGATTTTTCTATTGATTTTTCTACTTTGGCCGAACAGACGAAATGGGGGGAAGAGGCCCTTAAGAGTGCATTGCTTACTAATGTTAATGAGGAAATAAAGAATGAACTGATGCTTTGTGAACTACCTACCTCCCGAGATGCGCTTTTGGCTCTGTGTATTCGGGTGGACGACCAAGTGTGCGCACACCGGAGCGCACGCACACGTTCGGGGCATGGATTTCCACTGGATTTCTGTGGGACCTCTACTGCAGCCCGTGGGCCGCGTGACGCTGACACCTGGGTTGAGGAAGAACCCATGCAGCTTGGGCGCTCACGGCTGTTGCCTGCGGAGCGCCAGCGCCGCCTTGCCGCCGGTGAGTGCGTTTATTGCAGCCATAAGGGCCACTCTGTCTCTTGCTGCCCGACACTGGCAAAAGGGCGCGCTCACCAGTAATCGAGAGGGTGCTGGTGGGCGATCTGTCGAGTGAAAGCCCTCTCGCCAGACTTCTCTTACTGGCTAAACTACGCGTTCAATACGCATCGGGGACACTTTGAGTATCTCGTGATGCCGTTTGGGCTGACCAACAACCCCGCAGTGTTTCAGGCGATGGTTAATGATGTCCTTCGTGATTTTGTTAACCGTTGTCTGTTTGTGTACTTAGATGACATCCTGATCTTTTCTAAGACTCTCGAAGAAGACCTCCTGGAAAACCAGCTCTTTGTGAAGGGGGAGAAGTGCGACTTTCACGTGACTTCAGTGAGTTTTTTGGGCCACATCATCGAGAAGGGGGACTTGCGGACTGATCCGGAGAAGGTGCGGGCAGTGGTGGAATGGCCTGCACCTCCTGATCGCCGCCAATTGCAATGTTTTTTTGGGATTCGCTAACTTTTACAGACGGTTCATTCGCGATTTCAGCAGGATAGCTCTTCCTCTTACTGAACTCACCTCTCCCAAAGTTCCCTTCCAGTGGGATCCTGCCGCTCAGCGAGCCTTCGCCCTGCTCAAGGAGAGATTCACCACTGCACCCATATTCCGGCAACCGGACCTTACACAGCAGTTTGTTGTGGAGGTGGACGTGTCGGACTCTGGGGTGGGGGCGGTCCTGTCTCAACAGAAGGACGGTAAGCTGCACCCGTGTGCCTTTTATTCTCGCCGTCTCTCTCCAGCAGAATGTAACTATGACATCGAGGACCGGGAGCTTCTGGCCGTCAAGCTGGCCCTGGAGGAGTGGAGACATTGGTTGGAGGGAGCAGCACAATTATTCATCGTCTGGACGGATCACAAGAATCTGGAGTACTTGTGCTCGGCTAGACGTCCCAATTCCCGGCAAGCCAGGTGGGCGCTGTTTTTCTCTCGTTTTGACTTCACCAGAGAGGGGCAGTAACGCGTTACTTGTAATGCGTTACTGTAATCTGATTACTTTTTTCGAGTAACGAGTAAAGTAAGGGATTACTATTGCCAAAACGGTAATTAGATTACCGTTACTTTCCCGTAGGAACGCTGCGTTACTGCGTTACTAAAACCGTGATTCTTTGCGAGAATGTCTCACGACAGTGCGACGTTCGTGACAACAGCTGTGTGCAGATCAACAATGGATCATATATCGAGTGCAGAGAGAGTATGAGCGTGCAGCGTTTAAAGCGTGGAAGTACTGACCTTACTTTGAGTTTGATTCCATAAAAAGTGACAAAAACATTAGTGTCCGCTGTGCGTGGGAAGAAAACTTCTTTTTACAGCGAAAAAAACCCCTAAACTTCCAACAAGCACCGAGTAGCTACGACGTAATGGGAAACTCACAGAGAAACTCGCGGATTCTTCCACTGACCGCAGCACACCTGCACCAGGGTAAACCTCCGCCTGCCCCACTCCTGCTTTACAGGTGAAAATAGAGCAACAGGACCGCTGAGTCTTTGACTTTATTTATGTTCTGCTGTGTTTTACTTGCATCTATTTGAAAGACTGAGTGTAAACACACACAAAAAAATTATTTTATGTGCTGGAATGTGCAGAAAATAGGTTTAAATGTTAAACTAATTTCTTCCAGTCAGAGAATGTTGCAGATAATTAAATTTTTGCTTGATGCATAAAGTTAAAAGATTAAAACTAATAAAACAAGTTTTAAAAAGAGACTTTTTAATTACATTTTGTATGATGGATTATGTAGAAAAAGTAGAATTGGGCTGAAAGATCTATCGCTTTATCACCTCTTCAGGTTGTAAATCGTGTTTTTAAAAAGTAACTAAGTAACTAAGTAACTAAGTAATTAATTACTTTTGGAAATAAGTAATCAGTAAAGTAACGGGATTACTTTTTTGGGGAAGTAATCAGTAATTAGTTACTGATTACTTTTTTCAAGTAACTTGACCAACACTGGACTTCACTATCACCTACAGGCCAGGATCACGGAACGTAAAGCCAGACGCCCTGTCCAGGCAATTCTCCATCACTGGGGAGGACTCGGAACCCGAGCCTGTCCTCCTGGCCGCCTGTGTGATTGGAGCCATCTCATGGGAGATCGAGAGCCTCATCCAGGAGGCGCAGGAGACCGAACCGGATCCTGGAACCGGCCCGCCCGTTCTCCAATGGGCTCACACCGCCCGTTTTTCATGCCATCCTGGGGTCCTCCGCACCTTATCCTTCCTCCGACGCTACTTCTGGTGGCCCGCTATGGCTAAGGATGCCAAGGAGTATGTGTCAGCCTGTTCGACCTGCGCCCGACCATTTATTGGCCATTTTCCCATCTACGGCATTGTGAACTCTGTGTTCGTCCGTCTCAAACTGCCGCGCAACATGCGCATTCACAACGTCTTTCATGTGTCTCAGGTCAAGCCAGTGCTCTCCAGCCCGTTGTGAACGTGTGTGTGTGTGTGTGTGTGTGTGTGTGTGTGTGTGTGTGTGTGTGTGTGTGTGTGTGTGTGCATGTATGTGAGAGTGTGTGTGTCTCTCTGTATGCATGACCTCCTGCTTACCAAAAGAAGCATAAAAGAAGGAAGCAACATCACAAGAAACAGATCTTCCACATAGGATGTATCTGCAATAAAACCTCCCCCAGCACAGAGTGGCTGGAGAGGTGGTCAGAGACAAAGGAATGGCTTTGATCCTACTGCTTGAACCAAGACTATACAAATTTAAGAAACACAATGACAACATTCAACAATTAGACTTAAGACTGTGTGTACAGTGTAAAATGGTAGAAGTCCATGTTTGACTACATTATGATGGTTTTACATTTGATAGCATTAAATATTCCCCAGTGAGTGCAGGTACACTTCAGTCAGAGAGCATCTTTCCTGCCATGAAATCAGCATCACAGTCTCTCTGGTGACTCACAAACTCGCAGAGCTCAGATTCCTGATTTGTACTGGACATGTTAAGAGAAAAGAGAGGAAGAACGACCACCACCACCCTCCCCAGTCCAGACTCAACGACCTCCATCACACCTCTCACCCCCCTTTCCTCATCCCTGAAACTCAGAATACACACTCAGGATGTGAGCCGACTATTTCAGAAACAGAAGCCCAGGAAAGCCCCCAGAACAGACGGTGTTTCACCCTCCTGCCTCAAATCCTGTGCTGAACAGCTGGCTCCCATCTTTACCTGTATCTTCAACAGATCCCTGGAGCTGTGCGAAGTTCCTTTATGCTTCAAACGCTCCACCATCATCCCGGTCCCCACGAAACCCACCATCACAGGACTGAATGACTACAGACCTGTCACCCTGACGTCTGTGGTCATGAAATCCTTTGAAAGACTGGTGTTAGCCCATCTGAAGGACCACCAGCTGGACCCTCTGCAGTTTGCCTACCAGGCAAACAGGTCGGTGGATGATGCAGTGAACATGGGGCTGTATTATATCCTGCAACACCTCAACCACCCGGGAACTTATGCCAGGGTCCTGTTTGTGGACTTTAGTTCGGCTTTTAACACCATCGAGCCTGAACTTCTCTCCTCCATCTTATCGGTGACAAGAGGTCCGTGAAGGACCTGAACCTCGCCTCCGAAAAGCGACGAGCAGAAGATGATCGAGAGGGGAATGGAGAGCTGCGCCTTCAAGTCTTTGCTGGCCTGTGTGGGAGGGTTCGTCCTTGGAGGAGCTTTTGGTATTTTCACAGCTGGAATTGATACTAATGTTGGCATCGACCCCAAACACCCTTTGAGAACTCCAACAGCACGAGAGGTTCTAAAAGACATGGGCCAGAGGGAGATGTCCTATGCCAGGGGTGCCCAATCCCGGTCCTCGAGAGCTACTATCCTGCAGCTTTTAGATGCATCCCTACTCCAACACAGCTGAATCAAATGGTTTGATCTCTTCAGCATGCCATCATGTTTGGCAAAGGCCTGATAACAAGCCATTCATTTGATTCAGGTGTGTGGGAACAAGGATGCATCTAAAAGCTGCAGGACGGTAGCTCTCGAGGACCGGGATTGGGCACCCCTGTCCTAAGCCAAGAACTTTGCCATTGTGGGCGCCATGTTCTCCTGTACAGAGTGCATCATAGAATCACACAGAGGCAAATCTGACTGGAAGAATGCTGTGTACAGTGGTTGTGTGACTGGAGGAGCTATTGGCTTTCGCGCTGGTCTGAAGGCTGGTGTTCTGGGATGTAGAGGCTTTGCTGCATTCTCTGCTGCAATTGAATATTACTTGCGGTGAAGCTCTATGGAGTGACTCGATGGACAAAAACATAAATATTACACATGTGGACCAGAGAAAGAAGACTTGCGCTGTGAGCTTGCTAACCATGATGTTTCCTTGCACATCAAGGGTGGCTCAGCACCCCACAGTGTTATTGCCATCACCTGGCCAACAACACTCACAAGTGATCCAACAAAATAGCCATATTCCCCACAACACTAAAGGTCACAGCACAAAACACTCACCTCACAAGGATCTCATTAGCATCCATCAACACTGACATATGCACACACATGGTGTACACACAATGCCAACTTTAAAACAGCCTACCTGCCTCAGCTACAGACCATAATCATGAATGGTCTCAAACCTCCTACCAAGTTTGGTGCCACTGATTTACTATGTGCAACTCCCAGCCTAAAACACTAAAACCAACAAAACCCTAACTTTACCTACCCTAGTCTTCAGTGGTGTACCAGGCTCGAGGCAACTTTAAACGCGAACTCGAGAGCAGGCAGCAGACCAGAGATATAGTCTCCTACCAAACTCTGAAGCGTACCCCCACCCAGGATAGCCACCAAACACAATAAACTAAAACAACAAAGCAAAACAACAAACAAGTGCTTGGATGGAAGGGCAGCACAGCCACCCAGCTGAAACACACTTACTAAAGGGAGTTTGCTCAATTACAGTGAACACCATCACTCACCCACTTAAAAGCAAAACAAACTGACATTCAGTCTCCACTAAAATGTCCAAATATCCCGGACGAGCCGCCACTTATGTTACGACCCGGCTCAAAAGCCGCAACATAAAAACGGAGATGAATAACAGAGTGTTAGTGTGAAGAGGCTTTATCTTAAAACGGAAAACCAGGTTGGCTAAAATGGCTGATGCCACCAAGGCAAAGACAAGTGAGCTCTCTGGACGCTTGCCTCAGGTATGCTTTTATCCACACCTGACTAGGTGTGGCCAATTAGCACCAGCTGAACACACTGAGCAGATTAGAGGCTGCAGAGGGACATAACACTCTCCCAGCTCAGCGTGTCACCAGCTACCTGTCAGGGATCACCAGCTTCCTGACAGAAAGAAAGCAACAAGTGAGGCTGGGGGAGATCACCTCGGAAACCCGGTCCCTCAGTATTGGTGCCCCTTAAGGATGTGTCCTCTCACCACTACTGTTCTCCCTCTACACTAACGACTGCACCTCCAAGAACTCGGCTGTTACACTCCTAAAGTTTGCAGATGACACCACTGTCATTGGCCTCATTCAGGATGGTGATGAGTCTGCATACCGGCAGGAAGTTGAGCGGCTGGTACTCTGGTGCAGTCAGCACAATCTGGAGCTGAACACTCTTAAGACTGTAGAGATGACAGTGGACTTCAGGAGACATCCCTCAACTCTGCTCCCCCTCACCATATCAGACAGCCCTGTGTCGACTGTGAAGATCTTCAAGTTCCTGGGTACAACCATCTCCCAGGACCTGAAGTGGGAGACCAACATCAACTCCATCCTCAAAAAGACCCAGCAGAGGATGTACTTCCTGAGACAAATGGGGAAGTACAGTCTTCCACAGGAGCTGCTGATCCAGTTCTACACTGCGGTCATTGAGTCTGTCCTGTGCTCCTCCATCACAGTCTGGTATGGAGCAGCCACTAAACAGGACGCGCAGACTGCAGCGGACTGTACGGGCAGCAGAGAAGATCATCAGCACCCCCCTGCCCTCCATACAGGACCTGCGCATCTGAAGAACCAGGAACCAGGCAGGGAAAATCATCACAGACCCCTCACACCCTGGACACAGACTCTTTGACCTGCTGCCCTCTGGCAGACGGTACAGAAGCCTGCAGACCAGGACCACCCGACACAGGAACAGTTTCTTTCCCCTCGCCATCTCCCTCCTAAACAGTTGACCTGTCACACTGCTCCCACTGCCAGACTGCAGCTGCACCTTATGTACATTCTGTAGTATTCATTCCACCTCATTCATTTCTGTCGTCCTGTAGTTTATGTATATAAGATCTAGATCGGATATTTGTGGTTGGTTTACACAGCTTGTGTATGATTGTGTATGCATGTGTAGCTGTATATATCCACACGTGTGTGTGTGTGTGTGTGTGTGTGTGGGTGAATTGTGTTGCTTAGATTGTTGAGATATACATTGCTGTGCTTGAGAGTCACCATCTACCGGAACCAAATTCCTTGTATGTGTCTGTGCATATACATGGCCAATAAACGCGATTCTGATTCTGAAGAAGCAGAAATTGTCACGGCTCGGGGCAGCGGCCGTGTGAAGAGTGGAAGGAGGACTCAAACGCAGCACTATTTCAGACGTGAAGGGTGATTTATTGACAATACTGAACATAAAGTGGAGATGGCAAACAGAACTAAGGACGAACTAAACTGGGAGAAACTACACAAAGGAGTGGCAAACCTGAACATGAAGGGAGAACAGCAGGGAGAGCACGCAGGGAAATTCACCGGGTATGAACACAGACGACGCGACGAGGAACAGAGGCAAACACACACTATAAGTACACAGAGAGACACTGGGAAATCACACACAGGTGGGAGACACAGCTGGACCTGATTAACCTGACGAGACAGGGGAACACTAACACCAGGGACCAATAGAGGGAGCACAAACCCAAAACCCAGTATCTAAAATCCCAAAACACAAACCATCCCAAAACAGCCCAAGAATAATAAAGAGAATAATAACAATAAGGAACACAAACACAAAGTCACTGAGTCATGGCCGCAGGACCATGACAGAAATGGCTTTGGAAGAAGATATTCCAGGATTCCAACTTCAGACGAGGGAGTTTGTTTCTGTCAAACATCAACGAGAACAACAAGGACTCAGTCTGTTGAAGCCACTTGTACCTTCGTGTGTTCGTGCTGGAAAACTATTAAAGACATAAGAGATATGATTTTCCACATAGAAAACTGACTGAACTCTGGCTTCTGCTGAGAGAAAAACCACACAGCTGATTTGTTATAGCTGCAATCAAAGCAGGAGGATGATGAGGAAGAGCTCAAACAGGAGGAGTGTTTTTGAGAGAGGAAGATGGACGAGAGGACAACAGGAGAGCTTTTGATTTTTACTGCGTCTTAGATGGGATTATTTTGAAGTGGAAGGGAGATGTGTGTTTGCCTGTCCCCACGAGTCAAAGTGTCACAGAAATGAAAGCAGAAGAAAGATATTAGAAAATGATTTCCTGCTGCTAAAGCCAGATGGGTCTGTGCTGCTCAGAAAGAAGAAACAGGTTGGCGCTACTGGCAGCTGCTGTCATTTACACTGTGAGTCGGAGAGCTATCCAATTTCCTGAGATGAGTTCAGCCAGTCGCTGAAAGAGTGTAAAAATATCTGTGTCCATAAAGTCACACTCAGGAAGTGATAACCACACAGCAACGGGACTCCTCCTAAAATTAGGCTGAAGTCCGAGGACACGTAAAAACTCCTCGTGTTTCAGAAATCTGTTGTGTGAGCGTTTGTGTGCAGAGATCCGTCGAGTCCTCCCAGGTTTGAGGCATCGATCACTGGTGACATTTTCCTCCGGTGAGAACGCCACACAGGAACTTATAAATCAGTTTTATTCAGTTCAGTCTGAGTCTCCGGTGACGTGTTTGTACCTTAACCCTGAAAGGCCTAACGTATCACATTTCACACGTGAGTGTTGGAGACTTTTATTTAGCGGGCTGATTGTGTTTCCTCTAAAGAATTGCATAATGCAGCTTCAGCAACAAACCTGGATAATAAAGGACTGACCTGAACAGGCTCCTCGATTCAGAGATGGTCTTTCCCTTTTCACGAGGAGGGGCCTAAGGGTACATCTGTCGCCATCTTACAATGCTGCAGCCATTCCCCAACTCTCTGTGAATGGGACTCATGGCCATTGATCAGTGGGCTTTGGTCAGTGGTTGTTGATCAATGGTCATGAGAATTTGCATAATTACGATTAAGGAACTGACCTCCCAGCCCATTGTTCCTTCAGTGGGCTGGTTTCAGTCATTATGCAAATTTACTGAGACTGAAGAAGTCACTTGGATGAGTGACGAAACGTTTCTCCAAAAAAACGCTACGTCCAGATGAACAGAATCAACTTTTTGAGATTTACTTACCTGGATGATTGAGAATGCATCAAGACGACGTAATGACATGCATCGTGGTAAATGAACACGTTATGAGTGGAGGATGCGGACGAGAGGGGACCCAGGAGTCTACAGCAGCATGAAGCATGTTCTGAATGAAGCTTCAGCCCAGATCAAATAAATAATATTTGTTTCAGTCACTTTTCAGCAGCTCTCTGAGTCAGCCTGCCACAAAAGGAAAGTTGAAGCGAGGCCGGAGACAGTGAGGCAGAACAATAATCACTCATACAGAGGAAGATGTGAGATAGAGACATAACGAGGTAGAAACTGACCCGGGACTCGTCGCTGATTGTTTAAGACAGCTGTAAACATCTGTGTGCTTCGCTTTGCCTGCCCGTCACCTCTCCTTCCCCCTGTCTGACAGTTCAATTCAATTCAATTCAATTTTATTTATATAGCGCCAAATCACAGCAAAAGTCGCCTCAAGGTGCTTTATATTGTGCAGTAGATACAGAGAAAACCCAACAATCATATGACGCCCTATGAGCAAGCACTTTGGCGACAGTGGGAAGGAAAAACTCCCTTTTAACAGGAAGAAACCTCCAGCAGAACCAGACTCAGGGAGGGGCGGGGCCATCTGCTGTGATTGGTTGGGGTGAGAGAAGGAAGACAGGATAAAGACATGCTGTGGAAGAGAGACAGAGATTAATAACAGATATGATTCAATGCAGAGAGGTCTGTTACAGTTTTTGCCCGTTGCTTGAACACTATAAACCCATGCTCAGACTAAAGTAACACAACGTGAAGCTTTTGTTACCATACCTCAAACACATGTACCCATACCTTAAACAAAAGCGCTGCTTTGCACCCCAGTACCAATTATGCAACCCTCCTACTCCTTTATGCAACACACATGGTCCTGCATGCTACACTCTATTTCATACATAAGACACTTCGCTCACAAAATGAAATCTCAGGGTGCCATTCGGAAAACACATGTATCCAAAATACAAAACACATCGGATAATTGCAACCACTCAAATATACACCTGAAGGCACTTACTTGCAAAACTGAACACCAATTAGCCAACTACAAAAAGCCCTCAGCGTAGCCATTTCAAGAACTTTGCAAGCATGGATGGAGGGAGAGCAAGAGGAAGAGGAAGAGGTAGAGGAGGAGGAGGAAGAGGAGGAGAAGGCCGAAGAGGCCATGAACGGACCCATATTTCTGATGAAATAAGAGCAACTTTGGTGGACCATGTCATCAACCACGGCCTGACTATGAGGGAAGCTGGGCAGAGAGTCCACCCACATCTAAGCCGCTTCACAGTGGCATCTGTAATACGAACATTCCGACTAGAAAACAGGTCTGTCTTCACCTCCATACCTTCTGCTCTACTCAGATGGTTTCATAGCACTGTTCTACAGTATATCACATTACCATATCAAGTGTACGGGGTGCTAATGCTCCTTTTGCAGCCAAAGTGGCTGATTCCTTATATTGAAGTACAGTGTTGTACAGTGGATGACACAGTACATACAGTAAAGTACTGTAAGAAAAATAAGCAAACCGATGACAATATGTGGTTGTATTCCTCCAGAATGACTCGAAGACCTTCTGGGGGAGGACGGCAACGCCTGTTCACACAACAGCAGGAACTTGCCGTTGTGGACCTAGTGAGGGCAGACAATGCCATCCGTCTCCACCAGCTACGACGGAAAATACTTGCAGACAGGCGAGTGTTCAGCAACATAGACCATGTGAGCATCACCACCATCAGACGCATCTTGGGTAAACTCAGCATCACCATGAAGCAGCTCTACAGAGTCCCATTCGAGAGGAACAGTGACAGGGTCAAAGGACTTCGAGCTGAATATGTACAGGTACGTGTAACTGTCCCTTACATTTACAATAGAGTATTGGTGAAGTCCAGTAGCAGCTGAATATGTACCATATCAGTACCACATGGATCTATTCTGAGAGCTACACAGGTACCTGTGTGATGGGGTGAGGGTGCCGTATGTGTAGCACTGTAGTACAGTGACATGTTCCCCTTTTTTTCAGAGAATCTCGGCCATGGATGGAGCTGCACAGCCTCATGAATACATTTTCATTGATGAAGCTGGATTCGACCTGAGCAAAACAAGACGACGGGGTCGTAATGTAATTGGCCAAAGGGCAATTGTGCACGTCCCAGGGCAGCGCGGGGGAAACATCACATTATGTGCCGCCATATGCCTTCGAGGGCTTCTGCACCATCATGCAATACTAGGTCCATACAATAGCCAACACATACTCACATTTCTAGATGCTCTCCATGATATAGTTGTACAGAACAGAGCAGATCAGCCCAGGTTTGTGGTGATATGGGATCATGTCAGTTTCCATCGGGCTGCTCTGGTCCAGGCCTGGTTCTCCAACCACAATCAATTTGAAGTGGTATACTTGCCCCCTTACTCACCATTTTTAAACCCTATTGAGGGTTTTTTTAGGCTTGGAGATGGCGTGTATATGACCGCCAACCACATGCCCGCATGCCTCTTCTGCAGGCAATGGAACAGGCCTGCGGCGACATTCAGGTGACAGCAATCCATGGATGGTTTCGACATGCAAGAGGATATTTTCCCCGGTGCCCAGCGGGAGAGGACACTGCTTGCGATGTTGATGAGGTCCTGTGGCCAGACCCCAACAGACGGCGGGATCCATGAGCCCACTTATGCACAATTGTCATGGTTTTTTGTGTTTACAGTATAGTGTTTTTTCTATTGCAGTATTATTGTGTTGTGGTTTTTTTTTTTTTGCTTTATCTGAATTCATGGTACTGCGATGTACACTATTGAGTAGGTCTATTTGCGTTTTTGGTTGTTTGGAAATGTGTCTCCTGTAAATGTGCCTTCTGAATACACAATGGAAATCAAGGACTGCAGTGTTTTATGTAAAGAAGACTAGTGTGTTCCCCCTGATCTGTAAGTGTTTGCATATGATGCAAGTATGTGTCATTTTGTCAACAGAGTTACATTTTGACAAAGGAATGTTAGGTTTTGACAGCAGAGTTTAGGTTTTGGGAGTGGAGTTTCATTTTGGCACAGATGTGTATGGTATATTTCCCAGTGTTGTGTCGTGTTTACTTGTGTTTAGAGTTTTGGCACAATGAGCGACGTTTTGCCAAATGTGTTGAAGCAACGGGCAAAAACTGTAATACATAGTGAGTGAGAAAGGTGACTGGAAAGGAAAAACTCAATGCATCATGGGAGTCCCCCGGCAGCCTACATCTATTGCAGCATAACTAAGGGAGGATTCAGGGTCACCTGGTCCAGCCCTAACTATATGCTTTAGCAAAAAGGAAAGTTTTAAGCCTAATCTTGAAAGTAGAGATAGTGTCTGTCTCCTGAATCCAAACTGGAAGCTGGTTCCACAGAAGAGGGGCCTGAAAACTGAAGGCTCTGCCTCCCATTCTACTTTTAAATACTCTAGGAACAACAAGTAGGCCTGCAGAGCGAGAGCGAAGTGCTCTAATAGGGTGATATGGTACTACAAGGTCATTAAGATAAGATGGGGCCTGATTATTTAAGACCTTGTATGTGAGGAGCAGGATTTTGAATTCAATTCTGGATTTAACAGGAAGCCAATGAAGGGAAGCCAAAACAGGAGAAATATGCTCTCTCTTTCTAGTCCCTGTCAGGACTCTTGCTGCAGCATTTTGGATTAACTGAAGGCTTTTCAGGGAGTTTTTAGGACTTCCTGATAATAATGAATTACAGTCGTCCAGCCTGGAAGTAATAAATGCATGAACTAGTTTTTCAGCGTCACTCTGAGACAGGATATTTCTAACTTTAGAGATGTTGCGCAAATGGAAGAACGCAGTCTTACATATTTGTTTAATATGTGCGTTGAAGGACATGTCCTGGTCAAAAATGACTCCAAGGTTCCTCACAGCATTACTGGAGGCCAAGGTAATGCCATCCAGAGGAAGAATCTGCTTAGGTACCATATTTCAGATTTTCAGGGTCGAGTACAATAACCTCAGTTTGATCTGAATTAAGAAGCAGAAAGTTAGCGGCCATCCAGGTCTTTATGTCTTTAAGACATTCCTGCAGTTTAACTCATTGCCGTGTGGCTAGACCGTCCCATTTCACAGCCTCGCACTTTCGGCCTTCTCGGTCTTTGAAGGACCCGGCCCATGTAGACCGTGAAGGCCGGGTCCTTCACAGCTAGGGAGAGCAAAACTGAACACACAGACATAAGACGCAGACCTTCAAAGTAAAACAGGAAATGCACATTTATATACAACTTTTTGATGCTGTAATTACGGACCTTAGCCCAAACTGTCTTTTCTTTGTAACCAAACAGTGATGGGCCGTTCTCTCTGGCAGTGTGGACTCATTTTAGTTTCAGAACAATCTCATGAAGTGTTTCACTAAACTCTGATGTTCTGGTAAATGCAGTTCATTTTTTAGCATGTAGACAAACAATCATTAAAATGATAACGGTCAGCAGTGTTCCCCATACCAGGCGCATTGTGTTAAATGCAAATCCGGCCAGCATGAGAACAAATTAAACAGGAATAATATATACATATGAATAAAAACATAAACATTCAACAAGATGTAAATGTTGAATTATAGGTAGTGTTAAAGCAGCTTGTAGTTCACTGATGATGTGAATGTCCTTCCAAATCTCTTCAAACGGAGGTGTCATCATTCATTTTCACACACACCAGTTACATACAATTTATTTCAAACCAAGCAGAGCAGTTATATTAACAACATGTTAGCTTTAAGTGTTAAATCTGTTCATTTCTGTGTGTTTCACTCTGGTAGATGTTATATGGTGTCAGAGAGGTCATCATGCTGCAGGTTTTACACGTGTGACTAAATGACCTCAATGTCCTGAAGTTCTCCAGAAGCCTGGTAACAAACTCATCATCTGATTCAGGTGTGCTGACTCAGGGTGAGATCTAAAACCTGCAGGACACACAAGAGGGAGCACTGAAGCACCTGTGAGAACAAAAGCAGCTAAATACAAAGTAAAAGAGAGTAACAGAGACCTGAACAGACACGAAGCACCTGCACAAACGGTCGGGGCAGTGACCTCTGCAGGCCGACTGATGTGAGTCCACAGATGCAGGGCATTTGCCTTATTTGGGAAAAGACCAGCTCAAAGAACTTTATTATTTTCACATTCAGAGCAAGTGGTTGATCATCATTCATGTCACTGATGTTTGCTGTCTTTGGCACTGGAGGAGTAATGGCATGTAGGGAGCATTCCCAGAGTCGGCGAAACAGCAGAAACACTAAAGAACACCATCTGATTTCATTTATCGTTTCACTGAAGCTGAAAGGATCTTTTTAGCTCAGTGTTTGTTTCATTGTGTCTAATTTCAGATAAAAGAAGTGCAACCTGTACAAATCTGCTTCCATTCTTACACTGAATTCAGCTTCTCTCACATGACTTTGTGTTGATGATGATTAGATTGTGTGTGTTGGAGGGCACTGAATATGTAACCCCGGCTCCTTCATTTACAACCATGATTACCCAGCTTCCTCTTTGTTTCTCCCATTTCCAGCTGCACTGCAGCCTGTGGAGGAGGAAGAGGAGGGGCAGTGTAATTTTACTCTGACAGGAAACAACATGTTCACCCGAGAGGACAGAAAAAAGCTACAGCTCGTCCTCCTCACGTCACTGAGCTCAGTGTCCCTTTACCGTTCTGATATAAAAACAGCTGACTGGCTCACAAACAGTGAGAAGGGGCTGGTCTGGACTTTTCTTATGTATTGCAATAATGCTAAGTTCTTGTGCTATTATTTAGATTGGGTTTTGCTGTGTTCAGTCTAGTTTTCCAACCTCCAACTGAACACCACGAAAACTAAAGAACTTATCTTGGACTTCAGGAAGGGCAGAGCAGACCCGGCCCCACTTTACATTCACGGGAGCTGTGTGGAGAGGGTACACTCCATGAGGTTTCTGGGCGTGCAGATATCTGATGACCTCTCCTGGACTGCAAATACTACAGCGGTGGTTAAAAAGGCCCAGCAGCGTCTCCACTTTCTGAGAGTGCTCAGGAGGAACAACCTGGAGGAGAGGCTGCTGGTGACATTTTACAGAGCCACCATAGAGAGCATCCTAACGTACGGCATAACAACATGGTATGCAGGGTGCTCAGCTGCAGACAGGAAAGTACTGCAGAGGGTCATCAACACAGCCCAGAAGATCACTGGCTGCTCTCTGCCCAGCCTGGAGGTCACTGCAAACTCTCGGTACCTCAGCAGAGCTGGCAATATCATCAAGGACCACTCTCACCCCAGCAACCAACTGTTTGAACTATTACCGTCAGGCCGACGGTACAGGCCACATAAAACCAGGACAAACAGATTCAGGGATAGCTTCTTTCCCAGAGCTATCACCGTAGTAAATAAGCACAAAAACAATTGAACCTATTCCATACCGTCACTGTCATTATATTATGCTGCTATTCATACTGTCATTATATTAATGCTGCTATCCTGTATATATTGTACATACTATTGTTTGAGTACTTACGATTGTTTTTTTTGTACTTTTTATATTTTACATTTATATTTATTATTGAAACTTGCACCAAGGGAGTGGCACTCCAATTTCGTTGTACTCTGTACAATGACAATAAAGGCTATTCTATTCTATTTTCGGAGCTGTTTGTGATTAGCGATAGCAGCTACGGGATGGTGGTTACTGGCTTCGCTCTCTAACAATGAAAGCTTTCCTCCTGCTGCTGCTGTATTGTTGTTTTGAGGAGAACCAGTGTGAACTCCCTCGAGAACAAACAGACAAAGACATCTGCAAATAAACACACCAATCTGCCAACACGACACAAAACACACCCACACAAAGCTCTGCCTGTTGCTTCGGTCTGTGATGCTAATCACAGTTTTCCGCACGAGGGGGTGGAGAAGAAGACGGCAGGAGAGGAGGCAGTGAGAGGAGAAGAAAGGAGAAAATGAGTGATGATAAGGTAACTCTTACCTCCTCAAAATGATCTCTGTGTATTCCTAAAGCGGTGATCCAGCCATGGTGTGGTAGTGATGGTTGTCAGAGTGAAGGAACATGTGTGAATGGACTGAGCTCTAATTTGGCACTCATGTGTGATCAGAGGTGACTCCAGTGTGGGATAGTCTGCATGTTAATCAGTGTTGCCTCCCTGAGGAAGACGGGAAGGAGGAACACCAAAACCCTTTTTCTTTTTTAAAGTACCCACTTGGATCGGCTCGACGCCACTGCAGACCACACAACTTGGTCGGTCCGATGAAGAGCCTTCCAGACCGCTGCTACATGTTGTAGCTGTTCTCTGTCACTGGGGGGCAGCGTCACAAACATGTTCATGTTTGAGCTGTTGGCACTGCTTCAAGCTGAGCATGCAGACTGTCTGAGCTTCCAGTAGTTTTTTCACATTTCTTGCTCTTGTTGTGAGCTCAACTTTCAACCAATCAGGGTGCTACCTACGCATCGCTGTGATCCCCATCAGGCTTTGACAGCTGCATAGCAACGTGTCTGCGTAGGCTGCACATCCAAAAAGTGTGCTGCAGAGTAAACTAAGCTGGAATTCACCAGTCAGACTGTAACAGTCACAATGGTGTGGTGTCCCTTTAAGACACCCAAGTCGAGGGTTGATGGTGTCATCAGTTTGTGCCACTGCTCTCTCTCTCTGGGATTATGAGGACACGTGCCTGCACGCTTAACGAGGGACGGATTTATGTTTTCTTCTCCAGTTTTGTTTGCAACGCTTGGGTTGTATGAACGCTGGGCGTTATGTTGTTGAGCCGCAGCCATTCAGCTGGGCTTTTATATGGTTGTTGAAGAAGGCGTATTAAAGAACCACCGTGGATTGCCGATACCAGCGAGAGTGTGTGCTCTTCTGACTAGCCTGCTAGGTGTTTTGCCGCCTCCTCTCAACCACGCAACACAACACAACGTTACAAGACCAAACTTGTCAAACATTACTTTAAACGAGACTGTGAGGCTGTCTCAAAGGCTTGATGCTGTTTATCTGGACGTAGCATTTCCAGGGGAAGAACAAGAAAGCTCCAGGAAAGAAGGACAACCACTGCCTAAGTGAAAACCTGTAGTGATCCCGTACGTGTCGGGAGTATCAAGTGAGACACGTTTTTTCTAAACACCGGGTCTCTGTGGCTTTTAGACCCCAAAACACGCTGCGCCAAAAATTGGTCCACCCCGAGGATCGGGTGCCCCAACACAAACAGAGAAACATAGTGTACGCTGTTAAGTGCAGGAGGATTGCCAGGATTTATACATCGGGGAAACCAAACAACCTCTGGCTACAACACAGAAGAGCCACCTCGTCAGGCCAGGACTCTGCAGTCTATTCAATTCAATTCAATTCGATTTCTTTATTGTCCCACAAGGGGAAATTAGTTTAGCAGCAGGAGGATAAAAATAAACAGAACAATACTATAAAATAATAATAACAATAATAATGATAGAAAGTTCAAGGACAGTTATTTGCAATTAAGGAGACAAGATGCAGTAGGGATAAAAGAGACCTGGAGTCTTTTAGTCCTCCTCGGAGGTACTCTAAAACGGCGGCCGGAAGGCAACAACTCAAACTCACTGTGAAGTGGATGGTTCACACAGTTAATAATAGACTGAGCCTTTCTAAGCACATTTCTATTGTAAATGGCCAAAAGTCCATCTTGCCAGCGCCCTGAAATTTTGCTAGCAGTTTTTACCAGAAGTCCCAACCGATTCTTATTCTTCACCGTCAGGTTACCAAACCAGGCAGCGATACAAAAAGACATCACAGATTCGATAAAACTTCTATAAAACAAGGACAACATCTCAGATGAGACATTAAAAGATCTCATTTTCCTTAAAAAGAACAGCCTTTGTTGAACTTTTTTAGTAGTTGTCATGGTCCGCGGCCCGGCGTCTGAGGTGCTGATGGGATGCCCACTCCCGTGGGCGTGGCCGCTGACTCCACACCTGCATCCCATCCCAGGCGATCACCAGGTGGACCATTTAATCCTGCCCAGCCTGCTGCTCCACGCCAGTCCGTAATCGTCCTTCAGCGGTAACGCACACCTACGGGAAAGTCCTTAGGCAATCCTATCCGTGTGAACTAGTACTAACTCTGCCTTGTATACCCAGATCACTGCTCGGCGTGTTTTGAGTCACCAGCCTGTCCACCTGCCTGTCCAGAATTTGGATCACGATCAACCCCAGCCGCCTCGCCCTTTCTGGAGCTTCTCCCCACGGACCCTCACCCCTCCCTCCGGTTCCCTTGGCCCCGCTATCATCGTAAGACGCGTACACTACCTCCCCTCGTATGCTGCCGGTTTACCCGCACCCCAATAATCCTTTTTTCTTTTTCTGTTTCAGCCTCCCACGGTCCCGCTCTCGGCGTTTCCTGCGCGATTCTTCTCCCGGTCCCTCGGTTTCTCTGGTTCCGTGCGTTTTCTCCCTTCTACTCTCCCGGGACACTCTCAGTTATAATAAAGTTTATTTTTTCTCTCGTACCGCTGTGTGTGTGTTCTGCTCCTGGGTCCAGCTTGTGTGTTGAACTTCGGTTCTTGACAGTAGTGGCATCAGCATGAGATTCAAAACACAGTTTATGGTCGAGGTTCAAGGTTCAAGGTTCTTTATTTGTCACATGCATAGTTATACAAGTATAACACACAGTGAAATGTAGCCTGACACGCTCCTCGACATGTGCAAAAATTGGGGGGGGGGGGGGGGGGGGGGTGTAGAGGAAGAACATTATATATATATATATATACATACATATAGTATATACACTGGGTGAATGTGCAGTAGTAGCAGTACCACACCTAGATATTTATAACTCTCAACGATCCCAACATCGGCAGTTTTAATGATATTGGGTGATGAGCTATAAGAGGACTTCCTAAAATCTATAATCATGTCTTTAGTTTTTGACACGTTAAGTGAAAGGAAGGACTCATCACACCAATCCACAAAATCATCTACAACCTGCCCATGGCCTGACTCGTCCCCCACTAGAAGACTGACGATCACTGTGTCGTCAGCAAACTTCAGGATGTGTCTGTTTGTGAAATTGCTGCGACACTCATTTGTGTACAGAATGAACAGAAGGGGAGAGAGGAAGCAACCCTGGGGTGATGCAGTAGAGGAGGAGAGCACATCAGAAAAGACATGATTCACCCTCACACATTGTGACCTATTAGTCAGAAAGTCTGTCACCCAGCCGACCAGACTAGTGTCAAGCTTGAAATGATTGTAGAGCCTGTCAGCGAGTAAGAGGGGTTGAATTGTATTAAATGCAGATGAAAAGTCAGCAAATAATAATCTTGCGTGGGTGTGGGGAGCCTCAAGATGCTTATACAAGAGATGCAGGAGTGTGACAGCAGCATCCTCCACACCTCTCCCTGCTCTATAGGCAAACTGGAAGGGGTCAAGATGGTGTTCAACATGCATTAAAATCTCCTTCTTAATTATCTTCTCAAATGTCTTCATCACTAAAGAAGTCAGAGCCACAGGCCTAAAATCATTCAGTGCCTTAGGAGAACTGCCCTTAGCAACAGGAACAATGATTGCATGTTTCCAAATCTTAGGTACCGTCTGTAGCTCTAAAGAAAGTGAGAAGATATAGTGAAAAATCCCACTCAGCTGATCAGCACAAGTTCTCAGTACCTGTCCACAGATGTTGTCAGGTCCAGGACTCTTGCTTTTGGTGTGTCTAAAAAGATTAGCTACCCCCCTCTCATCAATACAAATAGATTGGGGAGTGATAGTCCTTTCCCTCAGTGTGCTGGTCTGCCTAGAACAGTCATAGTTCTCAAAACGAAGGTAAAAACTGTTAAGACTGTCTGCCAGATGTTTGTCAGAGGTAAACCCCTCTAAGGTAATGCTACTTTTACCTTTCGTGTGTAGCCCTGCCATTGTTTTCATACCAAGCCAAGCTCTTTTGAGGTTGTTACTGCTGAGTTCTGCCTCAATCTTATTTCTATACCTCATCTTGGCAATCTTTATTGCAGCCCTCACCTCCTTCCTCAATATTCTCATAGTGGGAACATCTCCCTCGTTAAAAGCAATTTTCCTTTTAAGAATCAGATCCTTAATATCTTTAGAGAGCCACGGTTTGTTATTAGGGGAAGTCTTAAATTCTCTGATTGGAACCACAGAGTCTTTGCAAAAAGAGATGTAGCTACACACCACATCAGTGAGTTCATCCAAATCAGAAGTGCTCTCTTGAAACAAGGACCAGTCAGTGCAATCAAAACACCCCTGAAGGGCAACACAACTGTCTTTTGTCCAGACATTAGTCCGCTTCACACAGGCCTTCTCCCTCCTAATCACACATCTGTCGCCATCTTACAATGCTGTGATTGCAGCCATTCCCCAACTCTCTGTGAATGGGACTCATGGCCATTGATCAGTGATCGTGACAATTTGCATATTAATGATCATGTAACTGATGATGATTGATCATGCATCAAGACTCTATGAAGGCTGGGCCTTTTCAAGAAATGACAATGAAGTAATGAGAAAGAGCTGCAAACAACCATAGCTGTCAAAGGACCACAGCTGAGACTCTTTATTATTTACAACAATTTGATATGTGTGCACTGGCAAGCTGAAGATTTCTGTTGAAGTCGTTTGTCTGCAGAGAGGGGCCCACATCCAGGTACCTGCATAGGGCCTCACCTGTTTGTGCAGCGATGCTGTGAAGAGGCCTTTATGGAGACAAGAAAGCTCAGCGACACCTAAGAATGTATATTTTTATGCCAATGGGACCACATAAAGAAAAATTAAAAGCTACTCTTTGTTTCATAATAATGAAACAGGAAACAGAAGGAAAATGATGAAGACAGGCGAGAGAGACAGAAGAAGAAAAGCTCAAAGCAGGAACAGAGAGGAAAGGTGAGCTGGATACCGCTGGGCCATGACTGTAAGGCACCAAACTATGTAAGAACCCTTAAAAACCTTGTATTGGTCCCTGTTTAAGAAGCGGGTGGAGGCGTGTTTCATCTTTAGGGCAATCACTTCCTTTGCCTCACTGGAAAGGTGTTTTCATTAGCTGCTTAGGAAATCCTAGGCTAACACTCATAGTTCACACTGCAGGCTGCAGACGGAGCACCTACAGAGCCTCCACCTCATGACTGCTGCCTCTCCATCCCCCAGCAGCCTTCACTCACTGTGTTACATGCACTGATGAAACACTGGGCTTGTTTTGTGCCAGCAACAAGAAGACATATGAGTCATGAGCTCTTTCCATCCTGCACAAATCTGATCACAACCTCCAGCCTCCATCAAGGAAGAAGAACTGGTCTGGTCAAGGATGAGAGAAAGGACCATCCTGACACATCTGTGTGGGGGGTGTTTGGTGATGCTCATGAGGAGGGCATCACCAGTCTCCCTCAAAGCTTTATGGACTAAGAAGCTTCTCCAACAAAAACCCTAGATCACTCCTGATGTCGAGGCTCTTCTCAAATAAACCAGGGAAGCTTTTAGGTCTGAGGAGGAAAATGTCAGAGCCTACTGCACCACCCTCCCCTGCAGCTGAGCCAGGGACCACACCTCCGCACAGTCACACTCTGGTTTCCTGCCCTCTTTCCACAGCCGTCACCTCCTCCCGCCTCCGAACTAAGAGTGGGCTGATACTGCAGATGAAAAACCAGCACTCACTTCATCACTTCTGACCAATATTATGTGAAACAAACTTCATGCCTACTTTTATTTTTCTCACTTCCTCTTTTTAATCATGTTGCACTGCTCAGTGTTTCCTTTTTGTATTTCAGTGTGGATTTATTAATGCTGCTGTTTATAAGCTGCACAGCAGGGAGATTAAAGGCTGATCTTAAAGATCCTTTCACGCAGACCTTCCCATGGCTCATTTAACTCTGAACCATCATTTCACTGAATGGTTCTGCAAACAGGAGACACCGACGGCTGTGCAAAGCTTTTATTCTGCACTTCCTTATTCTCTGTGGTCTGTAGGGCTGTCATTGGTTGGGTCAAAGGTCAAACTCACTGAGCTTTAACTGTGGGATGTTTTAGTCCATCTGCTTCTTATTCGGTGAGTGAGAAACTATTGTCCTGTTTTCTCTCAGTGGAATTTGTTTGAGCACATCGTTGCTGCAGATATCAGCCTGCTGCAGGAGGCCACGCTTCCACACTCCTGAGAGTGCTGCGCTGAACTCCCTGTGCAGTGACAGGAGTTGTTTTACATCAGGGCTAATTAGCCGGATATGAAGAAGCAGGCAGACAAATCCGATCAGCGAACTCTCCTGAGCTTTAAAGGTTTATCGGGTTTCAGAGTGAGAGCCACCGACGGGAGAATGGGGAGAGGAAGAAAGACAAAGATAATGAGCAGCTACAAACACACACTGAGGAGGAAACAAGCAGCAGGAATGCATTTTGGATTATTAGAAGAATTGCTCATGCTTTTCTGGACATTATGATTCCTTTCATTTTTGCTAATAATGAAACAGCAGCAGTTAAGTGAACTGCAGCCATTCTGCTACTGTGTGTGTGTTGTTTCAGTGCTCATCGGACTGATTTCATTCACTGCTGAATCAGAGAAACTGTGAGTGAATGAAGAGCTTCTGATTGTTGCGTCTGCAGTCTCTTCCTGTGTATGATGACCAAGAACTAGCTCAGCACTAATAATCCCCCAGAGGATGCAGACTAGTCACAGAGGTTCATCTCATCATTCGTTGAACAAAGTTCACTTCAGTCACCATAAACCTCTTCCGGAGGCTTTTCATGAGCTACCTCTCACAGCTGCACGTCACCACTTTTGAAGCAGGTTTTTCTGTTTTTGCTTTTCAGCTCATACATCATGAGAAGTCCTCCTTTAATCGCTGATATCAGGGCTGCACTCATTATTACACAGACTCAACATCCTAAAGTTTATTTCACAAATGAAATGAATGACATTTGTGTTCCTATCATACCCTCAATTACACAGTTACACAAGCTAAGGTGCAGTGTTGGGGCTGAGGATCACAGGTCCATAGGTGCCTTAGAAGGGATACTATAACTGTATACTAGTATACTAGACTGCAAGAATTATATGTTTACAACAGTGATTTTAAAAAAGCAAAGAAAATTAAAAATGAAGTTAGTTTAAAGCAGTGAGGACACACACACACAGACACACACTGTATTACTTTTATTGTTCACACATGAAGACGCAGTAAAGTTAAAACCAGTCAAAGAGACATCAGAGTGGTCGTCACAGTGATGCTGCTATAGAAACATGAACAGGTAGAAAGAGCCCGGCTGCTCATCAGCTTGTTACCTGTTGGAGGTCAGGCTCTGGCTGCTGGACTGGAGTCTGCACACTCAGCTTTAACATCACTCTGGGTTCTTGGCTAGCTTAGTGTTAGCATGCTGTCTGTACAGATGTTAGCAGTGTAATACAGATGTTTCTGTCCTGGCCTGGTTTGCCTTAGTGAGAACTTCTCTGAGTAATGACATAATTGTAACTATAATGTTATAACTGATTTTAGCACAGTACTATGTGTTACAGGCATGGCCCCTTAAGGATGAAACATCATGGGAAATGTATTTCGAGTAGAATATGTGGGACTGCCCCTCCCGTTGTGTGTGTGAGCGTGAGGGAGAGAGTCGGAAAAAGAGGTTCGAGTAGCTACTGAGGAAAACGGCAAAGGAAAGCATAAAAGCATAATAACTCCCACAGGAGCCAAGGGGTGTGTCTGCGGTGCCATTGTAAGTAAGCTGTTAAGAGTCATCTGTACACGGTCTTCGCGCCTCTGAAGTAATAAAGTTTCGGTGAAGCAGCTTTCCAGTGCCCCTCTCCGTCTCTTCAATAGCAAAGTTGGCCTGAACAGTAAGCTAGTTACCGGCTACAAGCCAGTCACAGAACCCGACGTATTAGCCAGAGGTCTCTTTGCTATGGAGCCACAGACCTGGCTGAGGTAACACATGTTACATTACTGTGTTACTGAAAACTGTAATGCGATTACAGTAATACACTGCTGCACCCACACATTACACCCAACTCTGCTGAAATGTAAAGCAGTGCCTCGAATGGCAGGAGTCACATAACGCAGCCAGGAGTCGAGCGTCAGCAAAGCTTCAGCAGGTCTGGAGGTGACTTTAATGGACTGGGTGATTAAGAGATGTAAACCAAGCAAACAGGTGTGTTTGCGTGAACCAGGTGAGCGGCATGGTGAGACAGGTATCAGCATGTTGGCGAGGCCTCCTGAAAGTATCAAACAGTGAATTTGATGCTTTCATTGGGTTCTGTTTCTGCCATCAGGACTCTATCTGTATGATGTTTTAGCTTCACGTTTGCACTGACGTATAAAACACGCGTCTTCGGACACGACGGAAAGGCAGACCTGAGGGTGATTCACCGATGAGTCAGAGTGGTGCACTGAGGGAGATGACTGTGACTTATTGTCTTTGGTTGAGTGTCCGATGGAGGCTCTCTCCCAGCATGGCTAACAGGATTTGTGAGCGCGGTGGTACAGCTCAGTAAACAAAGAAATCATCCACTCCTCCACACTAACAAGGAGAGCTAACAAGTCCCCATAGACCCCGACCCCGTTCACCTTGTAGCTCCTGAAGGCAACAGGCAAATCATTTAGTGATCCAATCTCCTTAATTCCCACCAAGACTGAAAAAAAAACTGCAATGAAAACGATCATTATTAAAAAGATAATCATCCAATTCAGCGCATCATATTGAATGAAGAATCAAATGATGGTTACATTACAGTTTTTGCCCGTTGCTTGAACACATTTTGCAAAACTTCGCTCACTGTGCCAAAACTCCAAACACAAGTAAACATGACACAACACTGGGAAACATACCATTCACATCTGTGCCAAATTGAAACTCTACTCTCAAAACCTAAACTCTGCTGTCAAAACCTAACATTCCTTTGTCAAAATGTAACTCTGTTGACAAAGTGACACATACTTGCATCATATGCAAACACTTACAGATCAGGGGAACACACTAGTCTACTTTATATAAAACATGTCACGGCCCAGCGGCACGAGGGAACAGGGATGGACACAGGTGCAGAAACCAACCCGGAAGCGAGGTGACAGAGAACAAATGATTTATTTCCGCCCACAGGTAAACAAAGGTAAAAAACAAAGCGACGCCACCACACTAGTGGCGCGTAGGATTCGTAGGTGAATAATGAGGGCGACCTAGACACCTCTAGGAGACGGCTGAACAGCGGGGGCAGCGGGGAGGTAGAAACAGGACTAGGTAGGGACCGGGGGCATTGGTTTCAGATGGAGGGGACAGGTGGAGCGGAAAGCCCGGAAGCGGTCGAGGCGTGGGGAGGCAGGCAGGTGAGCGGTGGGCCGGCAGGCCACGTTGTGTAAGCAGCAGGCGGCCCAGGTCCAGGAGGACGGGAGCGAGGGGAACGAGATCTCCACTCCGGGTGCTATCTCTGAGGACAAGAAAAAACAGGTGAGTCATCACACGGCGTCAGGACAAGGTTTATGATGCTCCACTGAACTAACATGGGGATAGCAGATACTCAGGCGATGAATGGTTGAGAGCGCAGGTCTGATATACCGCTGGCACGATTGCTCACAGGTGGTCAGCCAGGGAGGAGCAACCGGACTCCGCCTAAAGGAGGAGGAGCCGCTGTCTGAGACCTGCAGGTGCCCAACCAGACCATGACAAAACACTGCAGTCTTTGATGTTCATTGTTTATTCAGAAGGCATATTTTCAGGAGACACATTTTCAAACAACCAAAAAAGCCAATAGGACTCAATATTGTACATTGCAGTACCATGAATTCAGATAAAGCAAAAAAAAAAAAACAAAAAACACAATACAGTAATAGAAAAAACACCATACTGTAAACAAAAAATCATGACAATTGTGCATACGTGGGCTCATGGATCCCGCCGTCTGTTGGGGTCTGGCCACAGGACCTCATCAACATCGCAAGCAATGTCTTCTCCCGCTGGGCACCGGGGAAAATATCCTCTTCCATGTCAAAACCATCCATGGATTGCTGTCACCTGAATGTCGCCGCAGGCCTGTTCCATTGCCTGCAGAAGAGGCATGCAGGCATGTAGTTGGCGGTCATATACACGCCATCTCCAAGCCGAAAAAAATTCCTCTATAGGGTTTAAAAATGGTGAGTAAGGGGGCAAGCATACCACTTCAAGTTGACTGTGGTTGGAGAACCAGGCCTGGACCAGAGCAGCCCGATGGAAACTGACATTATCCCATATCACCACAAACCTGGGCTGATCTGCTCTGTTCTGTACAACTATATCATGGAGAGCATCTAGAAATGTGAGTATATGTTGCCTATTGTATGGACCTAGTTTTGCATGATGATGCAGAAGCCCTCGAAGGCTTATGGCGGCACACAATGTGATATTTCCCCCGCACTGCACCGGAACGTGCACAATTGCCCTTTGGCCAATTACATTACGACCCCGTCGTCTTGTTTTGCACAGGTCGAATCCAGCTTCATCAATGAAAATGAATTCATGAGGCTGTGCAGCTCCATCCATGGCCAAGATTCTCTGTAAAAAAAAAAAGAAAAAAGAGAACATATTACTGTACTACAGTGCTACACATACAGAACCCTCACCCCATCACACAGGTACCTGTGTAGCTCTCAGAATGTATTCATGTGGTACTGATATGGTACATATTCAGCTCGAAGTCCTTTGACCCTGTCACTGTTCCTCTCAAATGGGACTCTGTAGAGCTGCTTCATGGTGATGCTGTGTTTTCCCAAGATGCGTCTGATGGTGGTGATGCTCACATGGTTTATGTTGTTGAACACTCGCCTGTCTGCAAGTATTTGCTTTCGTAGCTGGTGGAGACGCATAGCATTGTCTGCCCTCACTAGGTCCACAACGGCAAGTTCCTGCCGTTGTGTGAACAGGCGTTGGCGTCCTCCCCCAGAAGGTCTTCGAGTCATTCTAGAGAAATACAACCACATATTGTCATCGGTTTGCTTATTTTTCTTACAGTACTTTACTGTATATAGTGTATCATCCACTGTACAACACTGTACTTCAATATAAGTAATCATGGTATGTTTCACAGAAACTACCACTTTGGCTGCAAAAGGAGCATTAGCACCCTGCAGTACCCTGCACACTTGATATGGTAACTGTAGAACAGTACTATAAAAACCATCTGAGTAGAGTAGAAGGCAGTGAGATGAAGACAGACCTGTTTTCTAGTCGGAATTTTCTTATTACAGATGCCACTGTGAAGCGGCTTAGATGTGGGTGGACTCTCTGCCCAGCTTCCCTCATAGTCAGGCCGTGGTTGATGACATGGTCCACCAAAGTTGCTCTTATATCATCAGAAATATGGGTCCGTGCATGGCCTCTTTGACCTCCTCCTCCTCTTCCTCTCCCTCCATCCATGCTTGCAAAGTTCTTGAAATGGCTAAACTGAGGGCTTTTTGTGGTTGGCTAATTGGTGTTCAGTTTTGCAAGTAAGTGCCTTCAGGTGTATATTTGAGTGGTTGCAATTACCCTATGTGTTTTGTATTTTGGATACATGTGTTTTCCAAATGGCACCCTGAAATTTCATTTTGTGAACAAAGTGTCTTATGTATGAAATAGAGTGTAGTATGCAGGACCATGTGTGTTGCATAAAGGAGTAAGTGTGTTGCATAATTGCAACCAGAGTGCAAAGCAGCACTTTTGTTTAAGGTATGGGTACATGTGTTTGAGGTATGGTAACAAAAGCTTCAAGTTGTGTTACTTTAGTCTAAGCATGGGTTTATAGTGTTCAAGCAACGAGCAAAAACTGTAACGTCCACTGGAAGGAAAACTGGAGTTTTCATAGCTTTAAATTTTAAATTTTTTTTAATTTTGAGTCTGTGAAGAGAGGAATGTTGTTCCCGTCTGATAGAGGATTCTAGCAGCACCATGAAGCCTTTCCAGATGTTCTATAGGCTCTCATAGCCCCACCCTCCTCCGAGCACTGATACGAAGCTGGGCTCTTCTCCCTCTTCTCTTTAGTTTGAGGTGTCCATGTTTGGATGGGTCTGACCTCAGATCAGTCTTAAAGGATACGGCACTGTTTCTCCATCGTGGTCACGCATGGGTTCTCCTGCACCTGATGGAGCTGTAACCTGCACATGTGCACTGCACGCCGAGTCGCTCGCAGACTCAGGTTTCTGGACGCGTTCCTGAGCCCGTGCACTGATTTATCACAGAGTGGCGTTTGAAGGTTATCGTCCTTGTCCCTGCGGAAGGAGATTCCTCCAGGTCCTCTGAGTATGCTGATGATGTCATGTTCACAGTGAGGATCCAGTTTCTGCAGGTTGGTGAAGCTCTGCGTCTCTAAAGCTACGTTCACACTGCAGGTCTTGATGCTCAATTCCGATTTTTTGATCAAATCCGATTTTTTTGTCTGCTACATTACAAATAAAATGTGACAGCAAACGCGCTCTAGTGTGAACGCTCAAAGCGGCCCGCATGCGCAAAAGAAGACGTCATACACAACGCGCTCTGTTTAGACCCAGAACAAACTATATTGTTTGACTGTTTCAGACTTTACGTTTCCCAGTTTTTGCTTTAAGCTATAAAGTTATTTTGTTAATTACATTTGGCTTAAAAATGATCCTTATTGCTGTTTTAGAGAGGAGCGCTGCTTCAAAGGATAGTTGCAGATTTCTGTCAGAATCTGCAGATTATACAGTACAAATAAAATGTTCATGTTGTCTTCCCAACAGTTTCACCGGATGGCCAGGAAGCGTTCGCGATGTTTTCTCCGGCGCTGATAATTGACGTCTGTCTTGTGTCAGTGACGTAAAAGACGGATTTAATGTCACATGACCATCAAACAGCAGTCGCTTTCTAAAACATCAGATATGTATCGGATTCAGCACCACATACGAAAGTGACCCAGGTCGGATTTGAAAATATCGGATTTGTGCCGTTCACACTGTCACACTGTGATCGGATATGGGTCGCATAGCGTCAAAAAAGTCGGATTTGATGCGCTTTCGCCTGCAGTGTGAACGTAGCTTTAGATGTTCTTTTTCATATCTGTATGTACCTGTGTGTACCTGTGAGTAGATATGTGTACCTGTGAGAACGTGTGTACCTGTGAGAACATGTGCGTACCTGTGAGAACATGTGTGTACCTGTATGTACCTGTAGGTACCTGTGTGTACCTGTGAGTACCTGTGTGTACCTGTGTGTACCTGTGCGTACCTGTGAGTACCTGTGTGTACCTGTGAGTACCTGTGTGTACCTGTGAGAACCTGTGTGTGACTGTGTGTACCTGTGCTTACCTGTGTGTACCTGTGAGAACCTGTGTGTACCTGTGTGTACCTGTGAGAACCTGTGCGTACCTGTGTGTACCTGTGAGAACCTGTGCGTACCTGTGCGTACCTGTGTGTACCTGTGAGAACCTGTGCGTACCTGTGCGTACCTGTGTGTACCTGTGAGTACCTGTGTGTACCTGTGAGAACCTGTGCGTACCTGTGTGTACCTGTGCGTACCTGTGCGTACCTGTGTGTACCTGTGTGTACCTGTGCGTACCTGTGAGTACCTGTGTGTACCTGTGAGTACCTGTGCGTACCTGTGCATATCTGTGAGTACCTGTGTGTACCTGTGCGTACCTGTGAGAACCTGTGTGTACCTGTGCGTACCTGTGTGTACCTGTGTGTACCTGTGAGTACCTGTGTGTACCTGTGAGAACCTGTGCGTACCTGTGTGTACCTGTGCGTACCTGTGAGTACCTGTGTGTACCTGTGTGTACCTGTGAGAACCTGTGCGTACCTGTGTGTACCTGTGCATACCTGTGTGTACCTGTGTGTACCTGTGCGTACCTGTGAGTACCTGTGTGTACCTGTGAGTACCTGTGCGTACCTGTGAGTACCTGTGAGAACCTGTGCGTACCTGTGAGAACCTGTGTGTGCCTGTGTGTACCTGTGCATACCTGTGTGTGCCTGTGTGTACCTGTGCATACCTGTGTGTACCTGTGTGTACCTGTGAGTACCTGTGAGAACCTGTGCGTACCTGTGTGTACCTGTGCGTACCTGTGAGTACCTGTGAGTACCTGTGTGTACCTGTGAGTACCTGTGCGTACCTGTGAGTACCTGTGTGTACCTGTGTGTACCTGTGAAAACCTGTCACGGCCCAGCGGCACGAGGGAACAGGGATGGACACAGGTGCAGAAACCAACCCGGAAGCGAGGTGACAGAGAACAAATAATTTATTTCCGCCCACAGGTAAACAAAGGTAAAAAACAAAGCGACGCCACCACACTAGTGGCGCGTAGGATTCGTCGGTGAATAATGAGGGCGACCTAGACACCTCTAGGAGACGGCTGAACAGCGGGGGCAGCGGGGAGGTAGAAACAGGACTAGGTAGGGACCGGGGGCATTGGTTTCAGATGGAGGGGACAGGTGGAGCGGAAAGCCCGGAAGCGGTCGAGGCGTGGGGAGGCAGGCAGGTGAGCGGTGGGCCGGCAGGCCACGTTGTGTAAGCAGCAGGCGGCCCAGGTCCAGGAGGACGGGAGCGAGGGGAACGAGATCTCCACTCCGGGTGCTATCTATGGGGATAGCAGATACTCAGGCGATGAATGGTTGAGAGCGCAGGTCTGATATACCGCTGGCACGATTGCTCACTGGTGGTCAGCCAGGGAGGAGCAACCGGACTCCGCCTAAAGGAGGAGGAGCCGCTGTCTGAGACCTGCAGGTGCCCAACCAGACCATGACAAAACCTGTGCGTACCTGTGCGTACCTGTGAGAACCTGTGTGTGCCTGTGTGTACCTGTGAGAACCTGTGCGTACCTGTGTGTACCTGTCTCCCTCTGTTTTCTCCGTGTGTCTCCCTGGCATTCACTTCCTGTTTTATTTTGGTGAGTTCCTTTATGTGTGGCTGTGGCACAGGTTTCCCTGGTCAGTTTTGTTTCTGAGGACAGTAAAAGACTTTTCTCCACACGATCATGTTTTTCTAACGTGTTTGATAACACACACACATACACACGCACACACACACAGACACAGTGGTGTGTTGCCTGGAAACAGGTGACCTTGTGTTACCTGTCACAGCTTGTGGCTCTGACACGGACTGAGTCAGTGTGTTTGTTGTTCTTTAATTGTGTTCTCAGTTTATATGTACTCCATCCATCCTGTCCCTCTGGTCCAATCAGAGGGACAGGATGATCCAAACGCAGGGCTATGGAGCAGCGTGTTTGCAAATAGAAATTTCCAGTTAACTCTGTCAAATGCTTTTTCTGCATCTAAAGAGAATATTGTAGTTTCTACGTTTTTACTGTATGAGTAGTCTATCAAATTAAGTAATCTACGTGTATTTGTTGATGAGTGCCTACCTTTTATGAAACCATTTTGGTCAGGATGAATTAAGAGGGTTTTTTTTTCTCCAGTCTCTTTGAGAGAGCTTTGCAGATTATTTTAAGGTCTACATTTATAAGGGATATTGGACGATAGCTTGAGGGATATACAGGGTCTTTGCCTGGTTTTAGCAGGAGATTAATGTTTGCAAAATTCATATTGTTTGCAGAATTCATATACCTGTGTGTACTTGTGAGTACCTGTGCGTACCTGTGTGTACCTGTGAGTACCTGTGCGTACCTGTGAGTACCTGTGCGTACCTGTGAGAACCTGTGTGTGCCTGTGAGAACCTGTGCGTACCTGTGTGTACCTGTCTCCCTCTGTTTTCTCCGTGTGTCTCCCTGGCATTCACTTCCTGTTTTATTTTGGTGAGTTCCTTTATGTGTGGCTGTGGCACAGGTTTCCCTGGTCAGTTTTGTTTCTGAGGACAGTAAAAGACTTTTCTCCACACGATCATGTTTTTCTAACGTGTTTGATAACACACACACATACACACACACACACATACGCACACACACACATACGCACACACACATACACACACACACATACGCACACACACACATACGCACACACACACACGCACACACACATACACACACGCACACACACACACACACATACACACACACACACACACACATACACACACACGCACACACATACACACACACACACACATACACACACACACAAACGCACACACACATACACACACATACACACACGCACACACACATACACACACACGTGTACACACACACACATGTACACACACACACATATACACACACACACACACGCACACACACATACACACACGCACACACACACACACACACACATATACACACACACACACACACGCACACACACACATACACACATACACACACACACGCACACACACACAGACACACACATACGCACACACACACACGCACACACACATACACACACAGAGAGTGATATTATACCCCTTTCGTCAAACTGAGTGATTTATGACCCCTAATAAATTATTCATGAGCTCCGGAAGTAATTAAATTATTCATGAGCTCCGGAAGTAGGAAGTAATTAAGTAATAAAAATATGATATTCATAAAAATATGATATTCATAAAAATATAATTGATTATTTAGAAAGTTTCTTATATATCAAAAAATAGCATTCTTTTATTTCTTTAAGCAATTAAAATTTTTTTTTATTTTTTTATGCTCAAAAAACGCCATCTGGTGGCCGGTCAGTGTGTGTGTGTGCGCGCGCCCGCGCGCGCCCGAGGCTGTGTGTCTGGGCGCGCGGGGGCGCGCCCGTGTCTCCGGACCGTGCTCTCTCGGGCTCCGTGCTCATGTGTTTAAAAATGTATTAAACCATATTAAAATTGTTTAGTTAAACTTGTGCTTTTGTAACGTTCAGTATGGCCACAAACACATGCTGCATGCCTTGGGGGAAAACTTTATTTAGATTTATATGCATTTGTAGATTTAGAATAAAACTCATACTCAGAAAAAACTCGCGATCCCCTAACCCTAACCCTCCTTAGATACATAAGCAGGGAAAACTCCTTAAAAAACCCTCCGCGATTTCTCCAAAACCCTACAATAACTTGTTAGCTACCCCTCTATTCCCAAAACCTTATATTCGATAACAGGGAAAATCCTGAAAAAATCCTTAGTCTTTTTTCTCAAATTCAGCGCCCCGCGGCTCCCTTCATGCTCAGCCAAACAAAGCCAAAACTCCTTTTAAAAAATTCTCCGCGATTTCTCCAAAACCCTAGAATAACTTGTTAGCTACCCCTCTATTCCCAAAAACCTTATATTCGATAACAGGGAAAATCCTTATTCTTTTTTCCTTCAAAAACTTCCCTCTTACTAGCAAGCTCTAAAATTCAACCCACACTCTAAGTTCTACCTCGCTCTTAATCTCCGATCCACAACTTCTTGCAGAGCACAATTTTTTCCTGCTTGTTCGCTCCCCGCTCTGCTCCCGAATGCGCTGCTTACCTCGTTTGAAAATTCCCCCCTTAGACCAACTCCGCCTCACTGCGCCCCGCTGCCAATCACATAACCCTTGCACCGCTCCCTTCGCACCCCGGTTAGCCAATCCGCTTCCAGGCTCGATTTACCTTCTCAGCCATAGGTTAATTCACTTACTGGCATTCAGGATAAATAATCGAACATTTCAGCTTAAATTTAACTGTTTTTTTCTCTCTCAGAAAAAACAAGCAAGTTTTCTCTTTTTTCACAAAGAAGCATGGCCGTGAGACCTACCAACCTAACGGTGCTTTCTCAAACTCCTGTAAACTGCTACAGAGCTTCCGCCACGGCGTCTGAACTCAGAAGACTACATCTCTGCAGAGTGCAGCCAACAGCAGCGGCCAACCGTTTGGAGCAAAGATTCAGCCTCAACAATGGCAGGTTTTGGGGTTATGCCTTCAGCCTACCACAGAGTGAAATCTTTTTCTATCAGCTCAAAGCCGGTGAAAGTTTTGGTCCGCTAACACCGCGAATCGCTTTTACTAGCTCTGACTGGGCGGTTATTAAACTCATTACCACCCCTGAAATAGAGAGAAGCGTGCGGGAAACCAGCTCTCAGCAACCGCGAACCAGAGACCAGCAAACACAGACGAATCGGGTTTTCAAAGAGGAATACTCGTTCCCTCCATTCACCCAAGAACACAAACGACTCCGGAATGAAAACACGGTGACCAAAACCGTCACATACACCCAGTGGGAGACCAAGAGCACTCCATTTTGCAGATGGGTATGTAGAGTTAGTCGACAAACATGCGAGCAAGCTTGCACAGATGATTTTGTGATCGACCTTACAAACTCCCAGTCCGGGGTTTTCAGCACATTGCTTCGGATTCCGACTCAGCACTGGCTCAACATGATGGCCGAGAACAATGCGACAATATTAAACCTGTTCAAAATGAGTAAAAGTACAACTGAGCTGGTGATGGTTGGAAATAACCCGCCACGGTCAACATACCCCCACCCCCACTTCCGGTCCCCCCTTACCCCGCCTTCTCCTAACCCTAACCCTTAAAAACCGCAATCGCTCTCTCATCCACTACTTAAAACAACCATGACTAACCACAGCTTTGGACCCCTCAGCTCTCTATCTCCATCATCCCTCCGACCATCAGCTGCTTCTACACCACCACCCAGCCCGCCAATGGATCTCGCTACACCGCCACCCACTCCGCCAATCGACCTGGCTACACCGCCACCCACTCCGCCAATCGATCTGGCTACTCCGCCATCCAGTCCGTTGATCGAGAGCCCGCATCAGGCCTCAGCGTCTCCGGCCGCTATGCCTCCACCCCCGCCCTCATCACCGCAAGGATGGAACTCGCCCAGCCATCCACAACTAGCGGCTTTTGGGTGGCAATCACCGGAGCAGAGCCCCTCAAGCACCGCAATCTCCGGTGCATCACTGTGGGCCTTGGGCGACCCTGTGTGCCGGGCTCTTTTCCGAGAGTCTGAAGACAACGAGCCTTCGCCCGCGGACAACGATGAGGCCGCGACTCTACTCCCTACTGCTGTTTTTGAACTTATAAAATTGACTGTAAAGTACCTCGTTAACTCCTTGCTCCAGAAACACAGACAAGATGTCTGTCAAGGATGTGAGGTGTCACATCCCTCACAAAGACGACATTCATGTCTTTTCCCACTGGAAAAATATTACTTTTTCAAGTACTATGATGAACTCAGCAGAAGATTATGGAATGGACATTTCACCAACACATTATTACAAATTTTGCGGTTAGAGGGTTTTTCACCACCAGCGGCTCAAGTCAGAGGTGTGGCCCAAGCATATCTCTTTGAACTCCGAGAGGCCAGTGATATAGAGACCGCACTGTTAGAAACTGAGTCAAGCGTTACAGAAGTTACCCGGACCACAATTGATAAAGTACTATATGACAAATACTCCCTTTGGCTCCCCTAGTAATCGTTTTTTCTTCTCTCCCTCTTTTACCATTTATTTTTCTTAACATGTTTTTTATTTTTCTTATTTTTTACTTTTAAATGTTTTTCTCTGTTAGTTTTTAGAACTTTTCTTGTTCATGTTTATTGTTTTGTTCATTACATCAGATTAAATAGTTTGTGGAAAACCGTTACATCAAATAAAACTTTTTTGGAAAAGCGTTGCAGTAAATCAAACTAATTATTTTTTTTCACTAGAAAAGAAACAAACTATAATGTTATTAATTATATCAAATAAAAAATATATTTGCAAACTCGTTACATGACATAAAACTAGCCGCTCATAATGAAATAAAACCATAGTTAAACATAACTTGAAAGATCACACATGGCAGAGCAGAATCTATTGAAACGTGCATATTATGACCCAGCTCACCCTGGTAGCTTTTGCGGTGTGGAAAAATTGATTAAAAGCATACAGGATGAAACTGGTACAAAGATTAACGCGCAAACAGCACAGAAATTCCTCTCTGGACAAGACGCTTACACCTTACACCGAGCTGCACGCCTGCGCTTTCCGAGAAACCGTGTGTTTGTCCCCAGACCTCTTAATCAATACCAAGCAGACCTTTGTGATATGAGAGCGTTAGCCGAGCATAATGATGGCTATCAATATTTACTTACAGTTATAGATGTTTTCTCTAAAAAACTTATGCAAGAATCTTGAAAAACAAAACAGGCGTTCAAGTCACTAAAGCATTTGAATCTGTCTTGAAACATGGCCAAATCCCACAAAAACTCCAAACAGATAGCGGTAAGGAATTTTTTAATTCCAGTTTTCAATCTTTAATGAAAAAGTATGGTATAAATCATTTTGCTACAGGGAGCGATCTAAAAGCATCAGTTTGTGAAAGGTTTAATAGAACTCTTAAAAGTAAAATGTATAGATATTTCACTGCTGCAAATACACGTAGATATATCGATGTGTTACAAGATTTATTAGACAGCTATAACAGTAGTTACCATCGTTCCATAAAAATGACCCCGAATCAAGTAAATTCAGACAACACAGCCTTAGTATTTCAAAACCTGTATGGCACCTCTTCTCGCTGTAGAAAAAACCCCATGAAATTTTAAAAAGGTGATCACGTTAGGCTCTCTAAAGTCAGAGGTGTGTTTGATAAGCGGTATGAGCAAACATTCACAAGCGAAGTGTTTACTATTGACCAATGCATACCTAGAGATCCTCCCGTTTATAAAATCAAAGATTATGACGGGGAAGAAATTATCGGTAGTTTTTATGAGCATGAGCTGCAGAAAATCACTCTTGTCAAGGATAAGCTCTATCACATAGAGAAAATTCTCTCAAAACGTAAACAGAGGGGACAGGTTTATTTCCTGGTCAAATGGAGGAGCTGGCCTGAGAAATTTAATAGCTGGGTTAAAGCCAGTGAGCTTAAAACCATCGCATAACAAACTTCGGACCACACACGCACCTTGGTAACCTTGGTAACGGGTTAGCAATGACTGTCAGGTCGCAGGGTTTTTATGTCACGCTTCCATCAAATGCAAGTTTGAATGTATTTAAAACTAACACCAGCAGCTGTTTCCGTGTGGATCTCGCCCAGCATCTCAATCTCGATGGGGCATGGGAGGTTGCTCTCACTGAAATTTCATATCCCTATACATGGCTTAATCTCCCTAATGATAAGGCTTATTTTGAATGTAGGAGAAAGGGTGATGCTGAGCCTGATAACGTAGTTAAAACCAAAATACGCGCCGGGTTTTATGAGCATGCTGAAACTTTGAGAGCTGAGATTGAGGCCTGCCTGAGGCGTATCGGCTCTGATATTTATCTAAAATATCATCCCATTGTTAAAAAGTTTGAATTCACAGCTGGGGGAATATATCAACTAAGGTTTTTTCCGCCTCTCGCATATATGCTTGGTGTACCAGCAGGTGTATGGCAACGATTTGAGCGCAAATTTGCCCCATATCCTTCAGATATAAAGGCTGGCTGTTATCATCTATTCTGTTATTCTGATATAGCAGCCTTACAGCTCGTGGGTGATAGCTACTCCCCGCTACTGCGTACTGTGAAAATAGAGGGCAATTACGGAGATATCGTGACCCTATCTTTTAACAAACCAGACTATATTCCAGTTGCACGAAGACAAATTGAAAATATCCATATTGAAATCAAAACCGATCAGAACGAGCCTGTAAACTTTACCTACGGTAAAACGATAGTAAAGCTACATTTCCGGCCTGTCAAGGATCTTGCATAACTCATAACAACAACAACAACAACAAAAAAATGGATAATAATAGATTTATAGGGTATTATCAAACGCAGGCTGGTAACGGTCTGCCCGGATTTTCAGGTGCGCCTGTAATTTACGGGCGCGGAATAGCGTCTATTTTCTCTAAATTGTTTAGATTTGTAACCCCGTTCATAAAGAGGGGTGTGAGCATCGCAAAGCCTCACCTCAAATCTGCTGTCAAAGGTTTTGCTTCTGATATTGTCACCTCATCACTCTCAAATTTAACTCGGTCGAACACACCAGAACAGCAAGAGGGTTCGGGGCTGACCCTAATTTCGCGCAGACCATTGAAGCGGCCCCCTGGTCAGAGGTTGAGAGAGTTTAAAAAGCGCAGGAAAACGGTGAAAAAGAGACAGAGTGGGAAAACCGTCAGACGGAGAGGACGCAAGACTGATATATTCTAAACACAACATCAACTAAGAAGCAATCAGCAATGTCTTTACTTCACGAGAGATCAAACGAATGCACCTTGAGTGAGTTAGATATTTTTACAGCCCCACTCACTCAGATGTCTATCGAGGACAAATGTTATTCAGAAATTCTACCAGTAACAGCGCTCACAGATCGGGGACCTCTGGAATTTTATGTCCCCGGAAATGGCTTGCATTACTTAGATCTGAATGATACACTGCTCAGTTTAAGAATGAAAATAACAAACCATGATGGTAGCGATATTGCAGCAGACGCTAATGTTGGAATTATAAATTACCCTTTAAACACCATCTTCAGTCAGTGTGACGTAACATTGGGCGACAGACTGATTTCACAAGCGAGTTCGACACATGCATATAGAGCCAAACGGAGAGAGCATATAACCCCAATTTTAGCCTCTTTACACTGGCTCCCTGTCCCCTACAGGATCCAATTTAAACTCTTACTTTTTGTTTTTAAGTCACTCAACGCCCGAGCCCCCCCCTACTTGTCAGAGCTCCTCTCTGCCTATGCTCCAGGAAAACCCACGAGATCTAGTTCAAAACTATTGTTGTCCATTCCACGGACTAACCTCAAATCTCGTGGTGATAGATCCTTCTCTGTGGCAGGTCCCAGACTTTGGAATAGTCTCCCCTTTAATATTAGATCTGCTCAAACTCTTGAGCAATTTAAATCTTTACTAAAGACACACTTTTACGCTTTGGCTTTTAACACATTATGACCCAAGCATTTTGGATTTATCTGAATTAGTTAGTATTGTTTCAATTCTTCTATTTTATTGTTTCTATTGTTATTATTGTATTACACTGTAGTTTTTAATTTTATTGTTATTGTTAAGCACTTTGTGCAGCATCGGCTGTTGGAAATGTGCTATATAAATAAATCTGACCTTGACCTTGACCTTGACCATAATTGAAACATATTTAAATTACTCAGAAGAAACTCTGAAAACTCAATTTAGTGCAGGTCTGTTTTACAAAGATACTGCTGGCTCACACGACTCCCATGTTATCAATAACGGGCCGAATAGGGGCTTAGTCCGGAGGGCAGTTTACAGTGAACGCTCGCGAGAGTTCCACGTGATCGGTCCGCTACATTCAGACATATTTTTCTGCGAAAAACTCTTATTAAATAATGTGGATCTACGGATTAAACTCACAAGAGCCAACGATGCTTTCACCCTCATGGCGCCTGAAAATGCCAATTACCATCTCAATATTGTTGGGGCATCATTGTTCGTAAGGAAAGTCACGGTCTCACCCGCTGTCCGTGTTGGCCACGCGTCCGCTCTCATGCAAGCGAATGCATTGTATCCCATCTCCCGGATTAATGTAAAAACATTTTCAATACCCGAGAACTCGCGGATATCACATCATGAGAATCTATTTCTGGGCTCACTTCCCCGTTACCTAGTCATAGGCATGGTTAACCATGAGGCTTTTACAGGTCGATATGATTTATGCCCTTTCAATTTCCAACACAACAATCTAGAGTTTTTGGCTCTGTGTCATGAGAGTAAGCAAATACCAGCCAAAGCGTTTCAACCCAATTTTGCTGAAAATCAGTCCGTAAGAGAGTTTTACAGCCTGTACACTGCTACCGGGAGAAACCTGAAAGATTTGTCCTTGTGCATTGACAGACAGGAGTTTGAACAAGGATATACATTGTTTGTTTTCAATATGAATCCTTCAGATGACAATCAGGCCTTGTCACCTGTGATAAATGGCAACTTGAGACTTGAAATGCGCTTCAGAGTGCCACTGCCTCACACAACGACACTGATCGTTTATGCTTGTTATGATTCCATTCTCGAGATCAATTCCAAAAGACAAGTTTTGGTTGATTATTACTAAGGTTTCACTTTTTTATTGAATCATGAACAATCACGAATTGGAAAGTATTATGAGACTGTTAGTGGGCGATAGTTTTTTTGGAGTATATGCAGAAGATGAATTATTAACATTACTCAAACGCTCGTTTAAACGGCCTACATATATGATCATAAATACAGATCCTAGGAACAAACCTGGAACTCACTGGCTGGCTATTTCTTTAGATCAAGACGGAGGTGCAAGTTTTTACGATTCATTTGGATTCCCACCAGATTATCCTTTTTACCCGAAAAGTATTGTAACATTTTTGACAAAAGCATGCTAAACGAGTATCTTTTCATCAAAGACAGCTACAAGCCACAATCTCCACTGTATGTGGCCAACACTGCATATTTTTTCTGGCTAACAAATCGCGTGGAAAGAGTTATGAGGATGTACTTGCTTTATATAGCTCTGACCAAATCAAAAATGATAGCATGGTCTCGTGTTTTGTAAAACGATTTATCAGATGTGTATTAATATGTAAGGCTAGCAATTTTAATCAAACTTCGTGTTCTCTGAAAGCTTTTAATGATTGTCATTTGTGTTAAAAATATTTCAATAAAACTATCAAACGTTTTCTTTCGGAAAAAAAGTGGTGTATTTGTGCTTTTTTGTTATATAAAAACATGAGAAACAATTAACTTTTAAAAACAATAAGGTTTTATTTTTTGGTTTTTGATTACATCAGAAATACACCCAAGACGGTGTGATGCTCTTGCTTTTCTTCTTCTTCTTTTTTTTCTTAACAATAACATCATCCTCAGATGATGTGTGGTATTCTCCTGTTTCTCCTTTTAACACTGCTATTTCTCTTCTAGCTGATAAGTTTCCAATAGTTGATAGGGGTATTTTTACATCCGCCAACATTCGCGCGAGCGAGCTCCAGCCTATGGGTTTCACACTTGCACGGGGACTTGCTAAAAATTTCATCAGGTCCAGCATTTGACTACCTACTATGGGCTTTTCTCTATGCATCAATTCACCCTCCTCACTCCATCCGATGTGACCTTTTGATGCTAATATTCTACGCATTAGATATTCAGTGTTTCTCTTTGAACGTGGATTTATGTGGGTTAAAACATCGTGTAAAACCTTATTCACACTTCCCGTCTTTCCCCCCTCTGCGCTTTCTTCCTGATGATATTCATCGGATCTCTCACTCTCACTCCCTTTACGCTCTCTGGGGAGTCTCAGTGTTATATGTCTGCTTTCATCTGATTTCTGTCTCTCAAGCACCAGATACCTTTGTAAAAGCATATTATACTTTTTAATTTTCTCATCGGGGGCTAGACCTTGAGTCTCCAGTACTTGTCTCATTTGACTATCCAGATCATCCTCCGCCTTCTCTCTGATATTCACTCGAGAAGCATTTGCATGTGTTTCATTTAAGCGTTTGATCTGCTCAGGTGAGATCAGATACATTTTCTGCATCTTTATTTGCGAATTGCCCCAATTGCCAGATCTGCAACAATAGGTAGAACCGTTGTGAGCAAAGGTAACAGGAAACCCCCCTTTTGAGTGATTAACTTTCTTTTCTTTCTAACACCCTCTCGTCTGCTGGCCATCTGTCTGATTTTCTCTCTATACCGTTTCAGCTTCTTATGCTGACATTCTGTGACTGGAATATTTCCTTTTAAAAGATTCATACAAATCTCACAAACAGACTGAATAAAATCGGGTGAGCATTGTTGTAAAATAACCTTACGGATTTTAGGGGAACTTGTGGTTAGTGTTTTCAGTAAAGCAAAGTTTCTTCTCAATCTTACAGACATTGTTTCTATTATTTTTTCCTGGGCAAGAAAACACACAGCTTTTCAGAGGGTAGTATCCCTGTTCTCAGTCTTAGTTGCTCTGGACAGGTGGGGGTTAAATCTATCAATAAATATCCATGTAGCTCTCTCGTAGCTTCTTCAAAACTTTCCAAAAAGTATTGCACACGTCCTGGGTATATTTGTCTAGCTAGTGTATTAACTTGTAATTTATCACGAGGGTTTTTAAACAACACCATGTAAGTACTGTTCAGACTGATCGTCCTGCTGTGTTTACCTTGTAAAAACACGTTCTGGCTCAAAATCATCACACTCATATTTTTATGGTGTCTGTATTGAGTGAAAATCCGGACCACTTCCGGATGATTAGCTGCTTGAAAAATAACATCGTCCAGTACAATGAGATGACTTTGGTGTGAGGGAAACAAGGTCTCATCTTGAAATGATTCAGGAATGCCCTCGATGAATTTAATGTTTTTATTTTTCTCTTGAAGCTCAGAATACAGAGGTTGAAAGGATGTATAAACCCACACAACATTGTCAATAAGCTTGTTCAAAACATGTACACAGTTTTCCAATACAGATTTCACAAAAAAGGTCTTTCCAGAGCCACTTGGCCCGACAACCATACAGGAAAATGGCACATGAAGTCTGGGGTCAAACTCGATTATGACAATCTACGCTTGTCATAAACAACACGGAATTTTTTGGGAAATGATGAATTTTGTAGTGAAAAGGCTGATTTATTACGAACGATACTGTGCTGAGGGGCCTCAAGTGTAGACCCTCCTTCACAGTTATCAATGTAATTGTCAACAAGAGTCTTTACAGATTCAAAGTTGACCTTCTCGCAGACATCATGTGTTTGTGTGATTCCTTTTGCTTTCAAAACAACTTTACCTTTTCTGGTCATGTAACCATAACTCTTAGGTCCTGCTGCAACAAACTCTGTAATGAAATCATCCTGGTCTAACTCATTTGTTAGCTCGCCTAAATACCTGCCTGTTTCTAGTTCAGATTGATTTTCTTTAGTGAGATACACTACGCTATCAGTGTCATAGTAAATAGCTCTTTCCTGCAGCTGATCCAAGTAACTGTAGAGTTTCATACGCCCATATGAAGTAGTGAAGGCCGCAATGAAGATGTTATCTGTGGAGTTTGGGAGCGGAGTGCAGAGGTCACCATAACACCATTGAATAAGAGCCACATCATCACTGACAAAAGAGAAATAGCTCACTTTGTATTTTGGAGAGAACATGAAGTTAAAGAATTCCTCGGGGTCACTCACCAGTTTGCTCTGTGTGAGATTATTTCTCTGACCAAATTTTCCCCAAAAAGAGTTTAAACACAGTTTGGCCATTTGTCTTTTAGCAGGGTTTAGTTTTATGTTTTCAGGGTCTAAAGTTATTCCTTGCTTAGCCTGGTAGTCTTTAATGTAAAGCTGTTTAGCCTCCTCAGTTACAGCATCTGATGGGTAGCCTGAAGCTTCTTGTTTTTTGCGCAGGAAATGATGTACATAGTCTGTGAATATTGTGTTACTCTGTCTCTCAAAGTGCCATACCTCTGTGATTCGACCTATTTCATAACCCTTTTCTAATGCGAGGTTAAACTCGGGAGTGGTCCAAACCCCTCTCAGTGCTCTATCCTCGTTACTATGGTTACAGGCTCCTTGTTGGTTGTTCATTTCAGCACAAGTGCGACAGAGAGTAAAGAGAAGTTTTCCTGATTTTGTTTTAAATGGTAAGACCGGAAAATAGAGCCGTCGTGGTGGGTAAACGGCGGCTTTGATAAACCCAAAGTAGTTTTTAGGGTGCTGAAAATTTCGAAAGATTATTTGAGGATGACCTAAGGGGTAACTACATGTACTATTTACATATGGATACAGGGAGGTCACGTCGACATAGTTGATTTTCTCACGGGGCCCGGCACTACAGCGAAGTTGTGCTGGGCTTGTACGGCCTCCACAGAGAGCATGGCGGGGGTTCAAAGGCTCTGGTGGATCATAACGTTTGAGAAAGCTGATTACACTCTCATCACTACGTTTTAACTCGGTCCACTCATGCTCCCAGATTATAACAAGAGACACATTATGCTCAGCTCTCAATCTAGCGAGCCTGTCTTGAGTGGCGCTGTTTAACTCTGCAAAAGAGGAACCTACCAGGGGGTTAACATCGGACTGATTGGAAAAACACTTAATACACCCATGGAAGTAGCAGCCCAAAAATTCCCACGCGTATGTTTTACCATTATTTTCGGAATATCCATCTACATAATAACTACCGAGCTGTTTTTCTCCTTGATTGAGCGCATGTCTGATAAAAACACCTTGCGTAAACGAGAGATATTCGAGCCATTGAATTGAGGATGAGGAAAATGATTTTACCTGATTATGGTAATTTAAAGGACAGGGCAGGGCCAGAGAATTGGCAGGCATGAAGTTTGTCAAATACGTTTTAAGACAAGCGCTTGCAAGCGTGTTGCGACTGAAAGGATCTACTCCTGTCTCTTCAATAAACCCGTTTCTAAACAATGTGCAACCCCGAGCTAGAATTTCAACATCATTTTTACAGTATAACAGCGCCTGTTTCATGAAATTGAAGGGGCCAGAGCTGACTGAATCATACCATTTGTAAAATTCCTGTCTAATTTCTGATGTCATGCGCTCGAGACTAAATGCAGAAGGGGGAGGGTACGGCCCAACATAAGTTAGGTTTTGTTTGGAGCTGAAAGAATGAGGAAAAAAACCTTTAACACTATCTGAAAATCCCATCGCTTTCGGGATAGCTGACAATGGCATAGGTAGGAAGCATGACGAGTCTATATAACGTTGATTAAAGTCTGGGTCTGTAAAGCTGATCACTTTGGAACCTTGCATTATCAAGTTTGGTTTTAATCCTCGCCTAACTAACCCGCGAAGGATAATGTACGCATCGAAACCCTTTGCATTATGAGCGATAAAGATTGAGCCCTTGAAGAGGGGGCGTCTAAAATGAGCAAGAAAGTTTTCAACGCAATGCTCGCCCTGAGAGCTCCAAGATTTACCATCTGATGTTTTTGTACACACCAGAAAAGGGCTGTGCTCACCGTGTTCGTTAACAAAAGTTTCAAAATCATAAAAAATCAACTTGTTATTATGTTTTGTTTCGCGTTGTAAAACCTGCATATAGCACTGATGTGTTTGATGATCACTAGAGATTTCCTGACGACAGATTTGGCATTTTCTCTTTTGGCATTTGTGAGGTTTTTCATGTGCTGCTAAGTAATATAGCCTTGAGCACTTGATACATTTCCTGTAGAGGTCACAGTTGCTGGCAGACCTTTCACGCCTCTCAACGAGTTTTTTTATGGCTCTCAAAACAATAACGAGATCTACAGGTGCGATTACAATCGGTACATACAATAGGGGAGAGGAAATGATCGTTGCAGTCAGGCTGCATACAGACTGAGCAACGAGCAGGGCAGAAATGGGATAACACATGGTTAAAGCCTATGTAACAATGAGTACACAAATACGCTGTGCCCAAAAATCCTTTAAGATTTTTGATAGCGTAGTAATGATTGTCAAATAAAAATAAACACAAGGCTTTTGCGCTATTCACTGTACTAGTCTGAAATTTACAAAGGGTGCGATCATGCTCGTTACGGTAAAATACTATAATTTTACATCCTAGTAACCTTTCAAATGTAATTATTTGATTAAACCCAACAGGCGTTTGATCATTTAGACCAGCTTTTTGTTGAATTTCTCTAGCTAATGTTTGTGCTTGATAGTCATTAAAATCGGGTTGCAGAAGGTGGGCAACACTTGTAGCAAAACACAACTTATTCGAGGGGTTATGGACCACGTATAAAAAACGTGTTTTCTTTTTCACAATTTCGCTGTCGAGTATGTGTTTAAGCAATCTTTTCCCACTGCCATTTGGGGGTGTAACAATCTGAGCTACAACCTCCAACGAGCCATCACACATTACTGACCAGTTTGACTGTACCGCTCTCAAGAATAAATTTTCAAATTCAGATAAATCATGATTATCACGTAAAATCACTGAAACATTATTTTGTAACTGCTGGCCTATCAATTCTAACTGGATATAATCACCTGGACGTGCGTGAGAGAAAACCCTGTTTGATATTTCACGTGCACTAGACATTACGCCTTGATAATAATGCGCATAGTCGGGTATATCGTTTGGAGGAGGAAAATTCAAAATTTCTCTAATTTCAACGTTATTAAATTTATTTCTAACAACTATAGAGGGTTGTGCTGAATTACTGGCGCAACTCTGGTCTGGATTACCCCCTTGTTGAAAGGAGTGATCATGGTTTACTGGGTTAAGTGGCTCGTTCGCAGAGACAATGTCTGCGGGAGAGCTGAGTGATTGATGAGGATTAGAGTCATTGAATGTGGTTGACAGCTGTATCGGGGGGCTGCGGCTGAGCGGTTCGTTGGGACACGCATTTTCTGGGGAAAAGACTAGCGAATGCTGGCTTTGAGAATCAATGAAACGATTTTGATTTAGCCTGTTTATTTGACTCAATAACTCTGGCGGTATTTGAACCTCATTTTGTATTTGGGCCAAAGCTTCTAAAGCTCTATTAATTGCTAAAAACGGATCAGAAGAGGAGATGTTTTGTGTCAGACTCATTTGTGAATGAACCGCGTCTGACTCTGTTTGGATCTCATCATGATCCAATCCCAAACTCAAAGAATTATTTTGAAAGGCACTTTCATTGGGTGCTAATCGGGCAAGAGCTAAATTAAGCAATTCTAAAGGATCATTATTATTGATCACCTCAGGTTGCTCACTGTTTTGTGAATATGTAATCTGAGAATGGTGTATATTTTCATTTAACCTAGCTAACGCTGTTTCTAAAGCAAGAAACGGGTCTGTAATATCTTGTTCCTGGTTATCCATTTATTTTATTATTATTGTTTAACAGGAATATATTAAAAGAACAAAAAACCACAAAAGAGAGTATGTTTGAAAAGCAAAATGAAAAAAAAAAATCAAAAACAAAGTTTTTATAAGATGAGCTGAACTAATTCAGCGAACAGAGATACCGCGCGAAGAGCGATTGAAGCCAGCTGCCTTCGCGTGCGTGTTCGCGTTGTCCTCGTTGTCCTTGCGATCCTGCGGGTCCTGCTACTCCTCCTTCTGAGACGCCCTGAGAATTTGAGGGTAAGATACAAACAGTTAGTAAAGTTAAATAGAAAAGGGTTAGTTTTTATTTTAAAAAAGAAATGAGAAAAAAGCGAGAACCTAGAGAGACTGACCGTGATTGGGTCTCAAAGGCAGGCGCGGTGCATTTCGTGTGTCTGATGGCGGAGAATAAGAAGCGTTTCTGGGGCTCCGATCGGCCGGAGCATCGGGAGTGAGCTCGGAGGGCAAATCTTGCCTGTCCCCGGCGGACAGGCGCAAGTTTTTCCCAGAGGGTTGCGGGAGAGAACAAGCTCCGACGGGAATGGAACTGGGGCCAGATGAAGCAGGGCGATCTAGCGTAGAGAGCAAATGCTGTCTGTCCCGTGTGGAGAGACGAATATTCTTTCCTGTGGATCGCACAAGCACTGGTGGTGAAGAATTCGGGGAACTCGTACCAATAAAGGTGTCCAAGTCAGAGATATCTAGGAAGTTTGATAAAAATGAAAAAAGAGGGTAAATGTTTTGTTTTTCTTGTACAATTAGCTGTTAAGAAGGGGAACAAGAATGAACCAAACCTACCAATTCGATCGAGAGACTCAAAAAAAGAGGAGTTGAGCAGGTTTATCTCAGAGTCTGAAAAGAAATAACATCGAGTATTTACAAACGGGAAAAAACAGTAAAAAATATAAACATTATATGAACAAGAGTGAGAAAAAAAAAGAGGTACCTGATGAGGCCATGATCGCTGCTATAGTTTAGCGTACAAACGCACTTTTTAGCTCTGAGTGTTAGAGGCGAACTTATATATGTTTTAAAAAGTGTATTCCAAGTGTTACAGAGCATATTTTGCATGGCTTTTTTGAAGATGAAAGGATTGACAGAGTGGTAAAAAGGAAAATGCGAAAATGTAGTTAGAGGGGGAAGATTAACACTTACCGAGTGATATGCACATAGGGCACGCGAAGGTAGTTGCTGTTGAAATCGGCCGCTCCCTATGCGAACTCGCAAGCAGTATGAGCGGCGCCAGTTGTTGATACGTCTGAAGTCAGATGTCTTCTGGGGGTTCGAAGATAGTCTTAACCTCAGCGGATTGGCTAACCGGGGTGCGAAGGGAGCGGTGCAAGGGTTATGTGATTGGCAGCGGGGCGCAGTGAGGCGGAGTTGGTCTAAGGGGGGAATTTTCAAACGAGGTAAGCAGCGCATTCGGGAGCAGAGCGGGGAGCGAACAAGCAGGAAAAAATTGTAGGGTTTTGGAGAAATCGCGGAGGGTTTTTTAAGGAGTTTTCCCTGCTTATGTATCTAAGGAGGGTTAGGGTTAGGGGATCGCGAGTTTTTTCTGAGTATGAGTTTTATTCTAAATCTACAAATGCATATAAATCTAAATAAAGTTTTCCCCCAAGGCATGCAGCATGTGTTTGTGGCCATACTGAACGTTACAAAAGCACAAGTTTAACTAAACAATTTTAATATGGTTTAATACATTTTTAAACACATGAGCACGGAGCCCGAGAGAGCACGGTCCGGAGACACGGGCGCGCCCCCGCGCGCCCAGACACACAGCCTCGGGCGCGCGCGGGCGCGCGCACACACACACACTGACCGGCCACCAGATGGCGTTTTTTGAGCATAAAAAAATAAAAAAAAATTTTAATTGCTTAAAGAAATAAAAGAATGCTATTTTTTGATATATAAGAAACTTTCTAAATAATCAATTATATTTTTATGAATATCATATTTTTATGAATATCATATTTTTATTACTTAATTACTTCCTACTTCCGGAGATCATGAATAATTTATTAGGGGTCATAAATCACTCAGTTTGACGAAAGGGGTATAATATCACTCTCTCACACACACACACACGCACACACACATACACACACGCACACACACACACACACATATACACACACACACACACACGCACACACACATACACACACGCACACACACACACACATATACACACACACACACACACACACACGCACACACACACACACATACACACACACACACGCACACACACACAGACACACACATACGCACACACACATACACACACACACATACACACACACACACACACATACACACACACACACACACACACGCACACACACACAGACACACACAGACACACACATACGCACACACACACACACACACGCACACACACACAGACACACACATACGCACACACACATACACACACACACACACACACACACACACACACATACACACACACACACACACACACACATACACACACACACACGCACACACGCACACACACACAGACACAGTGGTGTGTTGCCTGGAAACAGGTGACCTTGTGTTACCTGTCACAGCTTGTGGCTCTGACACGGACTGAGTCAGTGTGTTTGTTGTTCTTTAATTGTGTTCTCAGTTTATATGTACTCCATCCATCCTGTCCCTCTGGTCCAATCAGAGGGACAGGATGATCCAAACGCAGGGCTATGGAGCAGCGTGTTTGTCCTGTCAAGTTAATGTTCTGTGATGAGTGTGTCGACCACCATAAAGCAACACTCTGACGTTCCTCATGCTTCTGACTCATTTAGCAGGCGTGACGACCTCGCTGTGTAAATAAGAGTGAAAAATTAAAGTAGACATATTTGATTCCTACAGCATCTGAACAGTCTGTGGAAGCAGAGCAGCAGGATGTGAGCAGTGTTGGGGAGTAACGGAATACATGTACCGCCGTTACGTATTTAAAATATAAAATATGAGTAACTGTATTCCGTTACAGGTACCGTTTAAAAAGGTGGTATTCAGAATACAGTTACTTTGTTGAAATAAATAGATTACACTGCGGTACTTTCCTGTTTCATATTGTCGCGGGTCAGGACTGTTTGGGTTTTGTTTGACAGCTACGTTCTGTTGTTCCAGGTGGCAGCGTTACGGTTGCCATGGTTACAGGGTGATGCTCTCTCTCTGCGTGTTTCCTGGGTGAGAGAGCGCCTTTTTGTTGTTGTTGTGCTAAGCTAACAGGCAGAATGCTACAGGTATAGCTCTAAAGAATGTAGCATCATGGGCAGTGTAGTCCGTGTTGCAGGGAGAATGGACTGCCATACACGTTATGTGTCTGTGAGTGCGAGGAGGGAGAAAAAGGGGAGTGGAAAAGTACGAGTTGTTATCAAGCAAAAACGGGAGCTGGAAGCATGTAAATATAATAATAACCACTGCAGCCAAGAAGAGTGCCTGACGAGCCCAGTTGTAAGTAAGCTATTAAGACTCGACTGTACGCTGTGTTCGTGTTTTCCTCCAAAACAACAAGTTCCGTTGGAGCAGTCTTTCAACGCCTCTCTCTGTCTCTCGCAAGAAAAGTTGACCCACACAACAAAGTAAAGCTATTTTTCGGCTACGAGCCTGACACGGAACCGACGTATTAGTCAGAGGTCCCTTTACTACGGGTTCGGAGCCGCGGACCTTCAGTAACAGTAATAAATCACAGCAATAGTACATTCATGTAGTTGTAAAAAGCATGATAATATATTAAGTAATCCAAAGTATTCAGAATACGTTACTCTCATTGAGTAACGTAACGGAATATGTTACAGAATACATTTTGGGGCATGTATTCTGTATTCTGTAATGGAATACATTTTAAAAGTAACCTTCCCAACACTGGATGTGAGGGCCCAGGTGAGTGACAGGTGAACTCAGCGAGGTGTCTGAATTTAAATGTGTGCACAAAAGCATCTCGCAGGCACGTGTGTGTGTGTCTGTGTGTGTGCGTGTGTGTGTGTGTGTGTGTGCGCGTGTGTGTCTGTGTGTGCGTGTGTGTCTGTGTGTGCGTGTGTGTGTGTGTGTGTGTCTGTGTGTGTGCGTGTGTGTGTGTGTGTGTCTGTGTGTGTGCGTGTGTGTGTGTGTGTGCGCGTGTGTGTCTGTGTGTGCGTGTGTGTGCGTGTGCACGAGCGCGTGCGTGCGTGTGCACGAGCGCGTGCGTGTGTGTGCGTGTGTGTCTGTGTGTGCGTGTGTGTGTGTGTGTGTCTGTGTGTGCGCGTGTGTGTGTGTGTGTGTGCGTGTGTGTCTGTGTGTGCGTGTGTGTGCGTGTGCACGAGCGCGTGCGTGCGTGTGTGTCTGTGTGTGTGTGTGTGTGTGTGTGTCTGTGTGTGCGTGTGTGTGTGTGTGTGCGCGCGCGCGAGGGCGTGTCTGTGTGCGCGTGTGCACGAGCACGTGCGTGTGTGTGTGTGTGTGTGTGTGTGTGTGAGCACAGCCAATTTGCTGATAACCGGCACCATCTCGTAGGACTAGTGTGTAACTATGGCAACAGCTGGAGAAGGCAGTGGTTGGTGGTGATGGAGCAGCAGCTTCTCTCCAGCCGTTTATGGCATCTGCTTTGATTTGGTTTCTGTTTTTTATTCAGAATTTTATAAAATGAGTCAATTAGCCTGAGCGAATGAAAAAAGAGCAAAAATAAATGAAATCTACTGAAGTCTGATCCCAGTCCTTTAAGTACTGGATCGAGTATCTCATAAACAGTAAAAGGTCAATAATAAAAGATGTGACAATAAAACACAAGATTAAACAACACATCACATCATCAGACTGACAGACTGCTCCCAGATTTACTCTAATTTAGTCGATTGAATCGATTTCTGTTGCAGATACTCTATTTTTTCTTCATCAGCTGGTTAAAAACTGTTGTGCTGGATGTGCCACTTAGAGTCGGGCAGGAAAAACAACTCAGATTACATAAATGTTCAAATAAAACGACTATCTGAAATCAGAGTTTCTCCTTTTTTATTTTTCAGTTCAACCCAGCTTCATCTAAACAGCATCAAATCACAAAAACAGGTGATCTATAGAGTAAGGTGAACTCATCGGGTCGACGTCTCTACGAGACAGAGTCCCCCGGTTTGTGAAGGTCCATGAAAAGGTTTGGGTCAACGAGCTGCACCTGACAAACTGACCCAATCACATGACCTCTGTGATGGCGGGGATAAATGTTAGTGAGGGTTTCTACTGCGGTCGCTGCTGATGAATTATTTACTTAGTACTTAGTAAAATAAAACAGGAGATTGAAAAGTCCAAAACAGGTACAAATACAAGGAAAACAGGCTTGATGCTACATGTCATGCACATTTTGTGTTGGAGATATCCTGCTTCTCTTTCTCTGTCAGGTGAACTCACCTGGATGCTGGAGGAAGGGGAGAGGTGAGAATAGAGTTTTGTACCTGACAGCACACCATCCAAACGTGTCAGACGTTTATCTGCACATGCTCAGAAACGTCTGTAAGCTGTGGCAGCATCTGAGGCTAAAGAGTGCAACACCAGAGCTAGTTAGATGGTGACTCAGATACCAGGAAGCGGACAGAATACTATCATTGGTGAGGCCTGCTGAACCTGGTGGGACAGAAATATTAACAGTATTTCAACTGACACGCTGTTTCACTCATATCTCCAAAACGTTGATTCTGTTCATCTGGACGTAGTATTTTGTGGGAGAAACATTTCGTCACTCATCCAAACTCTCTGTGAATGATACTCATGGCCATTGATCAGTGGGCTTTGATCAGTGGGTTTTTGGTCAGTGGTTGTTGATCAATGGTCATGAGAATTTTCATAATTAAGATTAAGGAACTGACCTCCCAGCCCATTGTTCCTTCAGTGGGCTGGTTTCAGTCATTATGCAAATTTACTGTTTATGAGATTGGGGAAACCTGCAGTCAGCTGAGACTGAAGAAGTCACTTGGATGATGATGAAACATTTCTCCTACAAAACGCTACGTCCAGATGAACAGAATCAACTTTTTGGAGATTTACTTTCCTGGATGACTGAGAATGTATCAAGATGTTTCACTCATAATTTCCCAAACCGACTACTACATTTCCAACAAACAGGTCATCACAGAGAATCACTGAAGTCAGGAAAGTCCTCTTTAAAACATCTCACTGTCCACAAAGGCGATCAAAGATCTCCTACATCCTGTCTTCTGTTTCCTTCGAACCAGAGAGAATTTGGCTGAATCTGATGTTTGGTCGCATTTAGGGTGCTGTAAACTGAAAGTTTTAACCAACCAGCTAGTTTCTACCACTGTTTGTGTATGAAAGCAATTCCAGTCTGTATTTCTGATAGTGAAACACATGAACCCAGAGACTCCAGTGTGACCCTAAACCAGGGCCCGGACATTAAAAATAATGAGTCTCTTTCCTCAGACATGAACTCTGGCCAAGTGTTCGGCTGCAATTATGACACATTAAAACTAGAGATGGACCGATCCGATATTACGTATCGGTATCGGTCCGATACTGACCTAAATTACTGGATCGGATATCGGAGAAAAATAAAAAATGTAATCCATTAAATATCACGAAAGCACCTCACAAAACTTGCAACACGCCGTAACTTGCCTCAGAACGTTAGCACGTCGGAGCAGTATGCATCACGTTATAGAGCAGCTGTGACATGCAGGACCTGTCGGTGGTCTGGATAGCATGTGGAGCTTCGCTAGCAACCCGGCATTTCATCTCCGACAAAGTTATCCCCGAGAGAAGTATAGCAAGTGTGTAAGTCCATCTCTGAATGTAAAGCATTCCTGCGTTAAGCTTAACAAGCGATATATGGAGCGACTGCCTCTTCTTGCTGCTACTTCAATCATGAAACTGCTTAATGATCAGCTGATCGGCTTTTCTGTCGGGACTCCATCTCTCTTCTTTGTTTTTGGCCCACTTTGCACCAGAAAGAGGAAACCAGCGGCTGAACAACAGCAGGACGTTTAAGCTTGATCAGCTGTTGTTAGAATTTATTTAATTTTACTTTCTACTCCAGGATCTTTTTCTACGTAGCTGACGTAACTGTGCAGGGGCAGATCTAGCAAAGTTTAGCCAGGGGGGCCGATAGGGCATTAACAGGGAAAAGGGGGCACAAAGACATACTTTTCTTTCTTATTCTCATTTAAAATGTCGAGCTTTTAATAAATAATTATCTGACACCCAAAGTTTTAATTTGATGTAAAATGAATAGAAGTCCATTACTGTATATAGTGACTATTAAGTCTAATATATATACCCTAGTAAGCTATAGTACTTTTTCCTTTGGGACGGTACCATCTGTGCAGTCTGCAATTTTGTTGAAGAAAGATGTTGAATCTATTTAATATTTCTTGAAAAATAATTGATTTCTGTGCATTTTTTTTCACACTGCATCAAATTAAGGTTGATTACGTCGATTAAGCATCATGAGGTGGAGCGTGAGGGGTGGTTCCCTATTTTTTATTTATTTATTTTTGTTGTTGCTGGGAGTTGGAACCCTATTAGTTAGGTTGCTTAATATTTACGCTAAGTACTCTTAAAAATACCAGAATAGGGAGGATGGTGTAGGTTTAAGTTTATTAGATTGATCAGTATTGCTGAACTATGAAATTTTTTTTTGCATACAGGTATAACAGAATATCTGTTATACCTGCTGCTGATGGTTTAGTGTTCACAGTGCCGTGTGCTTCCTTTTCCTCACAGAAGCTTCAGGTCCTCACCTGATGCCCTGCAAATAACCCAAAGTCGCTCTGTGACGCATCCATCAGAGTGTGAAGTTGTGTGAATGTTTTATAAAGCGTAGTGAGCCCCCCGGGAGAGTAGAAAAGCACTCTAAGAATGAGTCCATTTACTGTGTATTGCTTGTGTGTGCTGTGTTACAGACCTAGCAGTCGGAGACCCAGCGTGTCAATCAATCAATCAATCAATCAATCAATCAATCAATCAATCAATCTTTATTTATAAAGCACTTTTCATATAGAAAAAATGTAGCACAAAGTGCTTTACATAGTTAAAAGCAGCCCACCCCACCCTCCAACTCACTCCCCACACTCTCAATACACATATATCCCCCCACCCCCACCCACACACACATACACACACGCGCACACTTAAAGAGTAAAAATTGGGCTGGGCTCACATGAGCCAAGTGAGGAAACATTATAACAGAGAGCCGTCTGCACCGGGAGCCGGTCACAGACCGCAGCCTCCGGGCTGGGCACACAGCAGGAGGGAGGCCAAGGAGCCCCCCAACCAGGCTGAGAGGACCCCAGAGACCCAGCAGCCACGGTCAATAACAGCCCCGGTGCAGAGAGCGCCCTCCGAGGAAACACTGGAGATATGACGCAATACGATATATACAGGGTAAAATGATAAAATAAATAAGAACAGGATACAATATAAATATAAATATAAATAGAGTAAGAAGATTAAAAAATGAATAAGAATAAAATCAAAAAATATTAGGTAAATCCTAAATTAATAATAGAATAACAGGATAGAATAAATAAGCATAAAAAATAAATAAACGCTAAGTAAAAGCTAAATTAAAAAGGTGGGTCTTGAGCCTGTTCTTAAAAACATGTACGTTCTCTGCGGCCCTGAGCTCCTCCGGCAGGCTGTTCCACAGACGAGGACCATACCACTGAAAAGCTGCCTCTCCGTGAGTATGTGTCCTGACTTTAGGGACAATCAAAAGGCCAGTACCAGAGGACCTCAGGGTCCGCGAGGGTTTGTATGGTAAAAGCAGATCTGAGAGATAAGAAGGCCCAAGACCATTAAGACATTTAAAAACCAATAAAAGAACTTTAAAATCGATCCTGAAACACACGGGGAGCCAATGCAGCGATTCTAAAACCGGTGTAATGTGGGCCCGCCCTCTGGTCTTCGTCAGCACACGAGCTGCCGAGTTTTGCAAGAGTTGTAAAGTTGAAATATTCTTCTTAGGAAGACCAGAGAGCAGGGCATTACAGTAATCAATGCGACTGGTAATAAAAGCATGCATCAGCATCTCCGTGTTGGCCCGAGAGAGAATAGGGCGACTCTGGCTATATTTTTTAGATGATAAAATCCAATTTTGGTTACATGTTTAACATGTGGGATAAAACCAAGCTCAGAGTCAAAAATAACACCCAGGTTTTTCACTTGTAGCGAAGGACATAGTGAAAATGCCTCTAATTTAGACAAGAGTTTCTCTCTCTGAGCCTCAGGACCGACAATTAAAACTTCAGTTTTGTCCTGGTTAAGCTGTAAAAAGTTTTCTGCCATCCAAGATCGTATATCCAAGATACAGTTAAAAAGGGCATCCATTGGTCTGGTGTCATCAGGAGACACAGAGATGTACAGCTGCGTGTCATCAGCGTAACTGTGGAAGTTCACTCCATGCCTCCTGATGACACTGCCGAGAGGCAGCATATACAAATTAAAAAGTACAGGGCCTAGAACCGACCCTTGAGGCACACCACATGTCATTTTATGGATCTTAGAGGAACATGTATCCATACTCACCATAAAAGATCTGTCAGAGAGATAGGAAGTGAACCAGTTGTGTACAGCACCAGAGAGGCCCACCGTGTGTTTTAGTCTGTTTAAAAGAATAGCGTGGTCTACTGTATCAAAGGCTGCGCTTAGATCCAGTAGCACCAGGACTGAGAGCTTTTGGGCGTCCCAGTTACATCTAAGATCATTTAAAACCTTTAGGAGAGCCGTCTCTGTGCTGTGGTTCACCCTAAATCCAGACTGGAATATCTCCAGGATCTGTCTATCATTGAGAAAATCAGTAATCTGAGTAAAAACAAGTTTTTCTAAGATTTTACTTAAAAATGGTAAGTTGGATACAGGTCTGTAGTTATTAAAATCATTACAATCCAAATTGCTCTTCTTCAGAAGGGGCCTCACCACCGCCGTTTTAAAGGCAGCAGGGAAGACACCCAACTGAAGAGAGCAATTCATCATGTATAAAAGCTCAGCCTCAAAAAATCCATAAAGTGTTTTAAAGAGTGAAGAAGGGATTGGATCTAAAGGACATGTGGTGGGTCTCACTGTGGAGAAAACCTTCTGAAAGTTCTCAGCATTAACCAGGACAAAGCTGTCCAGTGCCTCCTCAGGTACAATCGAGCCCTCAGATGTGTTTACAATCATATCGCGATTAGATAAAATATCAGATCTGATGGCGCTGACGTTTCCCCTGAAGTGGTCTGCAAACTGCTCACAGAGCGAGTCTGTGGGGGTTCTTTTGGAGCTTTTAAAAAAGAGGACCTTGGGATTATTTTTGTTATTACTGATTATTTTGGCGAAGTATGAATTTCTTGACTTCCTTAATGTATTATTGTACATTTTAAGTTGCTCGGAAAATATTTGATGGTTGATATTATTTTTATTTTTCCTCCATCTCCTTTCTGCTGCCCTGCAATTTCTTTTGAGTTTTTTGACTTCTTCGTTTCTCCAGGGTGATACGTGTTTTACGTTAAACTTTTTGGTGGTGAGTGGAGCAACGGAGTCAAGGCTTTTCTTCAGTTTGCTGTTAAAATAACTAAAAATCAAATCGCAGGGTGCAGGTAGAATCACAGGGGGGCATTCGTCTAAAACCCTGGTAAAATTTGCAGCCACTTCAGAGGTTAGATAGTGCCTCCTCACAGTTCGCACCGAGGTCTCCCGCTGAATAAAACCGGTGATGTTAAAAAACACACAGTAGTGGTCAGAGACAGCCAAGTCAACAACAGAGGACACGCTGGTGGACAGCCCATGGGTGATGACCAGGTCCAGAGTGTGTCCTCTGTTGTGAGTCGGCTGCGTGACGTGCTGGATAAAATCCAAACAGTGAAGAATGTTTAAGAGTTCTTTTGTTGCAGGATCAGAAGGATTATCTATGTGCAAGTTAAAATCACCGGTTAAAATTATCATATTATATTTTGAATGTATGTTTGTTAAAAATTCTGAGAATTCCTTGATAAAAGCAGCGCTGTCTTTAGGTGGTCTGTAAACTGTGACAGATAAAACTGGAGGGCTGCTGAAAACAATAGCATGGAATTCAAAAGTGGTAAAATGATCAAATAAAATTTGTTTGGTGGTGAGTGTGTTGTTGGCTAAAGATGCAGTCCCACCACCTCTCTTACCACTTCTAATAGAAAAAGAGAAATTAAAATTTGGTGGGGAGGCCTCAGTGAGAACAACTGGTGCATCCGAGCCCAGCCATGTTTCAGTTAAAAATGAACAGTCAAGTTTATTATCTAAGATTAAATCATTAATAATAAAAGACTTGTTCGACAGAGAGCGTACATTTAAAAGTGCCATACTGATCGAGACTGGTGGATTATTGACAATAGAGTTGAATGGATGTTGATATTTTTGAAGAGGCCGGAGGTTATTAATGTTTTTGGAGTTACTGGATTTATGATAATTCTGTTGCTCTCTGTTTGTGATTATGACGGGTATTGTGTTGACTGTGGGAGAGAAAGGTCCTAGTCCAGAGTTTTGTGTATTACTGTTAAAAGTGGAACAAATATAGGAGCTGGGACCAGGGGAACATCAGTCAGTGGCAGACAGTGGCGATGTGCGGGAGTGCTGTACGCCAAATGCCAAATTGGCGGACAGCAAACGGCGTCCCCAGGCGTTGAGGTGGAGCCCGTCTGCCCCAAAAAGATGCCTCCTCTCCCAGAAGGCATCAAAATTGTTAATAAAACCCACGCCGTGGGAGATACAGGCAGAGGAAAGCCAGGTGTTAAGGCTGAGCAGCCGGCTGAAACGGCCTATCCCTCTGCCACAGGTGGGGGTGGGCCCAGAGATAAAAGCACTCACCTGCAACTGACCAAGGAGGCTGAAGAGTTCGAGGAAGTCCAACTTCAGCAGCTCAGATTGCTGTTTGGGGATATCATTGGTGCCGATGTGGATGATGAGCCGGTTAACCTGTGGGTGGGATGCCAGAATGTTGGGAATTCTGTCCACTATGTCAACAACAGTGGCTCCCGGGAACGACAGCGTGAGCGCCCCCCTCATCCGCACGTTCCTGACGATGGAATCCCCGAGGACCAGCGTGGAGAGAGGAGGTGCCACCGAGGGCTGTTGGCCATCTGAGACGCCCGCGCCGCGACACCGGGGGTGTTCAGATGGAGATGCGCCAGCCGGACTGCGTGAGTGACTCCCAGGTAGCCGCGCCGTGGGTCCTCTTCTCCGAGGAGCCGGGGTAAAGCACAGCTCTCCGCGGTGGGTTTGCACCACAGCGTCGGGTTGCCCGCCGCGGCTCCGGGGGCGTAGTGGTGGAGATGGCGCAGACCTCAGCGACACAGCGGGATGGTGAGGGCTAGCGGTCAGAGGAGGAAAGTCCACAGGATCCAGGACATTGAATTTATTCTCCAATACTACCGCACCGGAGGGGTAAGGGTGCGAGAGACGGATCCTCCTGCCCCCTCTGCAGCCACCACGCGTCTCAACCATGGTCCATGGCGCTGGTTGGAGTGGAGTGGAGCTGACCAGAGCCTTGGGTCTGGCCCCTAGCTGAAACCAGGAGTTCTCGTCCTTGGCAGAAGCACCAGCGACGCAAGTTGAGAGCCTGTGTTGACTGTTGGCGGGATCTTGGGACACAGCAGCTGGATGGTGCACTGTGTCGGCTAGCTCAGCGCTAGTAGCGGTGGTTTGAGCTTTGCCAAGGAGGATCGTGTCAAGTTCGCATTCAGCCCCCTGGATTTGGTATAGCGTGGATATCCTTTGTTCCAGCTCGATCACTTTTTGGCTCAGGTTGATGCAGCTTTCACAGCTGGATGTTGAGGTAAGTGGTGCCATTCCGGAATCTCGTACCGGCGACAGTGTCAAAAACAAAAACAGACACTGCCACTTTAGCTTACGTTAGCTAAAAAGTCAGTCGTGACACAGCAAGAAAAGAGTTTTCAGATCAATATCCAGCAAATGCAAAACCAAGCTTTCGTCAGCCTTGATAACTTTTAGCCGAGCAAAATATCACAGATCCGCACGGAGGTTACGGTGAAAGTCTACCTCCTCTTCATGCCTTTGTCTCAGTGTGAGCATCTCTCTGTAACGTAGCACTGTCACTCTGAATATTAGGCACGACAGGGCCCCTTTTCCCTCCTGTGTGGTACCAAGGTTTTCGTTGAACAGCTGATTAGAATTGCAGATGGCTCAGTCCGCTAGTCAGTTTACTTTATCCTTGACTTTCCCTCCACCCGACTTTGTTTCTTTTGCCAGCCTGGCCTTCACCCACTGTCAACGCCAGCATAATGTCTACACAGACAATAATGTGAGTGATAAAATAAAATAAACAGAAACATGAACAAAAGGAGCCCACGGAGAGTCTACTGTGCTAGGAAAGCAAATATATTTGGTATAAAAAAGCATTCAGAATTTAAATCAGCATTTCACTAGCTGGGCCCATGCCCTCATTTCAGGATTGATAGCGTTTTAGTAGGTAAAAGTGAATGCTTGGACATGAATTGGGCTGCGGTTTGGGAAGGCCTCGAAGGTGACTGGCGACTGGCGACTGCTCCCGGGCCGGGCAGATCCCCAAATAAGGCATCCCCTAGAAGCAGTAATAACTGTGCGATACGAAGGTCGAATACGTCAGTGGAATAGTTTCATTTTTGATTCTACTTATTTAAACAGCACAGAGCCACAGTCACGAACCTTGAGACACTGCAATGATGTCTAGAGGAAAACCCAACAATCATATGATCCCCTATGAGCAAGAACTTTGGTGACAGTGGGAAGGAAAAACTCCCTTTTAACAGGAAGAAACCTCCAGCAGAACCAGGCTCAGGGAGGGGCGGGGCTCGAAAAGCTTATGAGCTTGTCTTTGAGTAGAAGATGGAGAGGGGGTGCTTAGCTGGTAAATTACTTTGGATAAGGTAGCTATAACGCCTGAGCTGATTACTGAATTAGGAGAAGTGACAGCAGCAGCTTGGGAAGACTTGATGGATTGAAAGACTGATTAGAGGAAAATAATGTCTATAATAATAACCCCCAAAATCGTCAGAGAGCTGAGCGCGAGTCCACTGGATTTCGTGGGAGATGATAAGCCATTCAGGCGCCGTCAGAACCATGAGTCGACTTAGAGAGCGGTCTCGAATGATTGTGTCGAGGGTGGATGCCTGATGATGCTAGTGATAGCATGTGAGAAGTGAAGGGATGCCGTGAAGAATTATGCGCACAATGCAGTTTGGATGTCGTAAAAGGAGCGATAGAGGACAGAACCTGGCATCTCGGTGCCACGAGGTTCGCCGGTGCTTTGCGAAGGCAGGAAAAATGGCAGCAAATGTGGCATCCCAGTGCCGAGCACAGAAACTAGCAACTCTATATTAGAAAGCATGCTGCTGCGTTTGCGAATGAGGGATAAAGAAGAACCAGGCATCTAGGTGTCAAGCTTCTTATTGCATTCGTAAGGAAAGACAGAGGAAGAGAACCTGGCATCGTGGTGCCGAAAGCATGCTGCTGCATTTGCGAATGAGGGATAAAGAGAGAACCTGGCAACCGGTGCCGACGTTTGCTGCAGAGTTTAGCAGATCAGGGGTTGGGAACCTGGCAAGTCGGTGGCGAAGCATGCATTTGCCATGGAGGGAAGGAATACTGGCAACTCTGAGCCCCTTTTTTTTTGTTAACTATGCTGAGAAACTGGCAACCCGATGGTCGAAAAGCTTGCTAATGGAGGAGAAAGGAACCTGGAAACTCAGTGCCAAGGTTTGCGCAGAAATTTGCAAAGATGGATGAGTGGCCGAGAACCTGGCAACTCTGTGCAAACGTTTGCTGCAGGATTTTGTGAAGGAGGGATGGGTGGCTGAGAATCTGGCAACTCGGCCAACGTTTGCTGCGGAGTTTAGCAGAGGAGGGACGAGTGGCTGCGAACCTGGCAACCTGGTGCTGACAGTTGCCGCGGAGTTTAGCAGAGGAGGGACGAGTGGCCGAGAACCTGGCAACCTGACGTTTGCTGCGGCGTATAGCAGAGGGATGAGTGGCTGCAAACGTGGCAACTTGGTGCCGACGTTTGACGTGGAGTTTAGCGGATGAGAGGCTGGGAACCTGGCAACTCGGTGCCAACGTTTGCTGCAGAGTTCAGCAGATGAGAGGTTGGGAACCTGGCAACTCAGTGCCGAAGCATACTACATATCGCCCCCGATGGATAAGCTTGCTCAAGCATTTCGTGAAGTATGGAAACATCATGACGGTGAAGAACAATAGAGTATGGAACTAGCAACAGATTTCCAGTTTGCTTTAAATAGTGTTAGTAGGAAGCAACACAGAGCTGAGCTTCCCCCTGCTACCTGGCGCTGGCAGGTGGGTGGAACTACGCTGTAGCTTTTGTTGTTGGAGTCGCAATTTGTTTGGAAGCGTGGGTCCGTCGGCTTTTCGGCTAACTCGCCCGGCCTGTGACCCATTTCGGAGCAACATGAGAGGAGCTGTGAGTTCTCCTGGCGGGCGACCTCGCTGGTTTTCACTGAAGTAGCGGGCGTCCGGAGTTACTTCATGACTGGATTTAGCGGAGATAAGATGACTGGATGGATGGACGTAGCAGGCCGTATGTTGGGTGGCGAGCCAGGAGCTCGTCAGCATTTGTTGTTTGGAAGCGCCGCCGTGTGTTTCTGGGATTGCCGGAGGAAAAGTGATGGATGTAGAGCTTGAGTAGTTGTATGTCTGATGCGCTGACGGACGAGAGGGTGATCGTAGTGAACGGAAGGGTGAGTAAAATTACAGCACTCCTGAGAGATGAGCTTTGTTTAAGGTAATCGCCGAGAACGGACCCTGTTTTCACGTAAACGAGAATGAACAGTTTGCAAAACTGGGGGAACCTATATAGGTGGCAACCGGAAGGAGCGTGTTTGGAGGCGTGGTCCCACTCCTGAAATTCAGATACATAAGCTGTGTCCCAAAATGTCTGCTGCATCCTCCCGAGGCCGCATTTGAAGGCCGATTACGTCACAGCCAGGCGACGAAGGCTGTCCCAATTCGTCGACTCCTTCAAATGCGGCCGACAAATGCGTCCTTCATTTCCCCGAATTTGAAGGATGGGTCGGGTGTGTCCTTCATGGCCCACCATATCCCAGAATTCATAGCACGGCCCAGCCAAACTCCAGTTTCCAACAATGGCGGCCGCTACTGAGTTTTAAAATCACTCTTATCAATCTTTCTGGGTCACAAAATAAACTTTTAACATATATTAAGGGGAGAAAGTAGCTGTGTAAATTACAAATATCTGCTTGGTTTATCAAGACATCGCATATTTGCAAAAGTGTGCGCCGACGTTTTCGGAGATGTCCTTTACCCACCCGCTCGATAGCAAGCTGGAGGGTTCAATGGTCACTCAAGCCGGCGAAAGCAGCGGACTCCCGGCTTCATCGTTTTCCGACCCCCGCTCTTTCGCTAATCAGGTTAAACATGATATATAAGTCACTTGGATAACTTAAAAATGTTATTGTTTGCCTTTTTTTCGGTGTTTTATTTGTTCCGGAGTAAATCGGTTTGGCTGAGATCAAAGTTATTAGATTATTAGATTAAATAAAACGTTATTAATCCATCACGTGGGTTCCTCCGGGATTTTCACACAGCTGAATAAACGTTAAACAGAAAACTGATTAAACAGAAGTGTGAGACGGTCGACAACATACGCTAGTGTCCTGTTATATTTTAGATAGCAAGGAGCAGACGGCCGAGTTTATTAAACTCCACCGAGACAACGGTGACGCAAATCTGAAGGGAAGGCTAGAACGTCCCATTTCACAGCCTCGCACTTCCGGCTTTCTCGGTCTTTGAAGGCCCACGTAGACCACGAAGTCTGGGATAAGACCGGGTCCTCCGAAGGATGCAGCTGACGTTTTGGGACACAGCTATAATCTTCGAATAAAGATATGTTTTTTTAATGCAGCACAGGGATGAGGGCAGCATTAAGCTACAACAGGTGTTTTCAACATAGATATGTCAATTGTGATAAGTTATCACTGTTATTCGATATATTACATGCACTCAGGAAGAAGCTGCACAACTACATGACTGAGCCATAAATATGTGAAGGTGGTGGGAGTATACAAGTGTTACTTCTTCCCACTGCTTTATGAGCACCTGTTGTACTAGAGGACAGTATTGTCCTTCCTGTATATATGCTCTGTTTTGTATATATGTACACATATGCTCAAAATAAATGATCAAACAATCAGTTCAGACCCATATTCTGCAACCTACAACTGCTGGACAGGACAGGTTTAGAAAAGGGTTATTTATCCTCAGTAAAAGGTGTATTTCTCTCAGCAGTATTGATCTTTACATGGGTGCCGTCTGTATGTCGGAATATTGAATCAGAGCGTGTGGGTGGAGAGGTACAGGTGGTCATGGTCAGCAACACAAATTAGAGCAGTAAAAAGGCTGACAGCCCACACAGAAAGCTTTTATTGGACCACCATGTCAAAGAGAACACAAATGCTTCTGTTTTAATCAATTAACAGCACCAGAGTGACGGCATAAAAGCAGCCATCAGAAATAACTCATTGGAAATGGTCAAAAAAAGTTTCTCACAGGCCCTCTGAGCACCGACAAGTCACACTGTTACATAAAGACATAAAGGGAGCAGTCCAGCAAACAAAAGGCAAGCCTTTATCCATCCATCCATCATCCATCCACCATCCACCATCCATCCATCCATCCACCATCCATCCATCTATCATTCATGCATCCATCCATCATTCATCCATCTATCCATTCATGCATCCATCCATCCATCCATCCATCCATCCATCCATCCATCCATCCATTCATGCATCCATCCATACATACATACATAAATCCATCATCCATACATCCATCAATTCATCCATCCATCCATCCATCCATCATCCATCCATCATCCATCCATCCATCCATCCATCCATCCATCCATCCATCCATCATCATCTTTGATCCATCCTCCATCCATCATCCATCCACCATCCATCCATCCATCCATCCATCCATCCATCCACCATCCATCCATCCATCCATCATTCATGCATCCATCCATCATTCATCCATCCATCTATTCATGCATCCATCCATCCATACATACATAAATCCATCAATTCATCCATCCATCATCTATCCATCATCCATCCATCCATCCATCCATCCATCATCTTTGATCCATCCTCCATCCATCCATCATCCATCCACCATCCATCCATCTATCCATCCATCCACCATCCATCCATCCATCCATCCATCCATCCATCCAGCCATCCATCCATCATCTTTGATCCATCCTCCATCCATCCACCACCCATCCATCCATCCATCCATCCACCCATCCATCCATCCATTCATCCATCCATCATTCATGCATCCATCCATCATTCATCCATCCATCCATTCATGCATCCATCCATCCATCCATCATCCATCCACCATCCATCCATCCATCCATCCATCCATCATTCATGCATCCATCCATCCATACATACATACATAAATCCATCATCCATACATCCATCAATTCATCAATTCATCCATCCATCCATCATCTTTGATCCATCCTCCATCCATCCATCATCCATCCACCATCCATCCATCCATCCATCCATCCATCCATCCATCCATCCAGCCATCATTCATTCATCCATTCATGCATCCATCCATACATACATACATGAATCCATCATCCATACATTCATTAATTCATCCATCCATCCATCCATCTATCCATCCATCCATCCATCCATCCATCATCTTTGATCCATCCTCCATCCATCCATTATCCATCCATCATCTTTGAGCCATCCATCATCCATCCTTCCTCCATCCATCCATTTATTCATCCATTCATCATCCATCATCCATCCATTATCCATCCATCATCTTTGAGCCATCCATCATCCATCCTTCCTCCATCCATCCATTTATTCATCCATTCATCATCCATCATCCATCCATTATCCATCCATTGTCGATCCATCCATCCATCCATCCATCCACCATCCATTATCCATCCATCATCCATCCACCATCCATCCATTGTGGATCCATCCATCCATCAATCCATCATCCATCCATCCATCATCCATTCATCCATCCATCCATACATCCATCCATCCATCATTCATGCATCCATCCATCCATCCATACATACATAAATCCATCATCCATCAATTCATCCATCCATCCATCCATCCATCATCTTTTTTCCATCCTCCATCCATCCATCATCCATCCACCATCCATCCATCCATCCATCCATCCATCCATCCATCCACCATCCATCCATCCATCCATCCATCCATCCAGCCATCCAGCCATCCAGCCATCATTCATCCATCCATTCATGCATCCATCCATCCATCCATTATCATCCATCATCCATCCACCATCCATCCATCATTCATGCATCCATCCATCCATCCATCCATACATACATACATAAATCCATCATCCATCAATTCATCCATCCATCCATCCATCCATCCATCCATCCATTCATTTATTCATCCATTCATCATCCATCATCCATCCATTATCCATCCATTGTCGATCCATCCATCCATCCATCCATCCATCCATCCATCCATTATCCATCCATCATCCATCCACCATCCATCCATTGTCGATCCATCCATCCATCAATCCATCATCCATTCATCCATCAATTCATCATCCATCCATCATCCATCCACCATCCATCCCTTGTGGATCCATCCATCCATCAATCCATCATCCATCAATAATCCATCCATCATCCAGCCATCCATCCATCCACCATCCATCCATTGTCGATCCATTCATCCATTCATCCATTCATCCATTCATCCATCAATCCATCATCCATCCATCATCCATCCACCATCCATCCATTATGGATCCATCCATCCATCATCTATCCATCCATCCATCCATCAATCCATCATCCATCCATCATCCATCCACCATCCATCCATTGTGGATCCATCCATCCATCAATCCATTATCCATCCATCCATCCATCCATCAATCCATCATCCATCTATCCATCATCCACCCATCCATCAATCCATCATCCATCCATCATCCATCCACCATCGATCCATTGTCGATCCATCCATCCATCAATCCATCATCCATCCATCATCCATCCACCATCCATCCATTGTGGCTCCATCCATCCATCAATCCATTATCCATCCATCCATCCATCCATCCATCAATCCATTATCCATCCATCCCTCATTCACCCATCCATCCATCCATCATCCATCCATCATCTTTGATCCATCCATCTTCCATCCTTCCTCCATCCATCCATTTATCCACCCATTCATCCATCCATCCATCCATCCATCCATCCATCCATCCATCATCTTTGATCCATCCTCCATCCATCCATCATCCATCCATCATCTTTGAGCCATCCATCTTCCATCCTTCCTCCATCCATCCATTTATCCACCCATTCATCCATTCATCCATCCATCATCCATCCATTATCCATCCATTGTCGATCCATCCATCCATCCATCCATCCATCCATCCATTATCCATCCATCATCCATCCACCATCCATCCATTGTCGATCCATCCATCCATCAATCCATCATCCATCATCCATTCATCCATCAATCCATCATCCATCCATCATCCATCCACCATCCATTCATCCATCATCTATCCATCTATCCATCCATCATCCATTCATCCATCCATCATCCATCCACCATCCATCCATTGTCGATCCATCCATCCATCCATCAATCCATCATCTATCCATCATCCATCCACCATCCATCCATTGTGGATCCATCCATCCATCAATCCATTATCCATCCATCCATCCATCCATCCATCATCCATCTATCCATCATCCACCCATCCATCAATCCATCATCCATCCATCATCCATCCACCATCCATCCATTGTGGCTCCATCCATCCATCAATCCATCATCCATCATCCATTCATCCATCAATCCATCATCCATCCATCATCCATCCACCATCCATCCATTGTGGATCCATCCATCCATCATCTATCCATCTATCCATCCATCATCCATTCATCCATCCATCATCCATCCACCATCCATCCATTGTCGATCCATCCATCCATCATCTATCCATCTATCCATCCATCATCCATTCATCCATCCATCATCCATCCACCATCCATCCATTGTCGATCCATCCATCCATCCATCAATCCATCATCCATCCATCATCCATCCACCATCCATCCATTGTGGATCCATCCATCCATCAATCCATTATCCATCCATCCATCCATCCATCCATCCATCCATCCATCCATCATCCATCATCCACCCATCCATCAATCCATCATCCATCCATCCATCATCCATCCACCATCCATCCATTGTCGATCCATCCATCCATCAATCCATCATCCATCCACCATCCATCCATTGTGGCTCCATCCATCCATCAATCAATCCATTATCCATCCATCCATCCATCCATCCATCCATCCATCCATCCATCAATCCATTATCCATCCATCCCTCATTCACCCATCCATCCATCCATCCATCATCCATCCATCATCTTTGATCCATCCATCCATCCATCCATCTTATCATGGCTGATAAAAGTCCAAATCACAAACATACAAACAGTACAGGCAGATGCACAGGACAACAGTTTGACACAGAGCCAATCAGAGAGCAGGACACAGCTCAGCGATGAGACACAGGTGAAGACAATCAACGAAGAAATGAAACTCAACAAAGACTAAGGCTACGTTCACACTGCAGGCGAAAGCGCATCAAATTTGACTTTTTTTTTTTTTCCTGTCCCGTTTGGCTCTTTTGCATCAGAATTGTTGTCTAAAGGCAAAGAAAGATGCCCAACGGATTTACTTTACCAAACTGACCATCCCAGCCTTGCCGTAATGGTCCATTTGATTCACCTTTTATTGTTTGTTTTATTTTCACTTACTGAATACGGGACAGACTTGACTGGGGGAAAGAAGGGGAGAAAGAAAGAGGGAAAGAGAAACAGCTGAGAAAAGGGACGGGGGAGAAGGGCAAAAAACAAAAACCAACAGAACGGGCAGAAAAAAAAATATATATATATATATTTAAAAAAATGCATATATCAATCACCTAGATCACCTGCTGAGAAAGAAAAAAGAAAACAAGCAGAAGAGAACAAGAGTAATAGAATAAACAACATCACAATGATATATGGGAATATGACAGTAAATACTAAACATTAAACATTATTGTGCAGCACATAAGATCAACAGAACACAGTGTGCTTTGAGGTAGGAGCCAAAAAGGGTGTAGTTTGTGGGTGTGATCACCCGTGTGTACACCTGTGAGCATGGACGCGCTTGTTTTTTTGGTTTTTTGGGGTTTTTTTTTTAAAAGGTTCCTTCATGCAATGATCTGCTAGAGGGTGTGGGGGGGCCACAGCCCTGTCCTCCAGGGCATGAAGCAGGTATGGAGGAGATCAAAACTCCAGACATCCAGAGGCCCCCAGAACACAAGAGACCAAGGAAGACCAACAGAGGGGCAGCCGCGCCACTGTCCCAGAAAGAGCTGAGGAGAGTCCCAGATGAGGGCTCACTCAGCAGCCGCGGAGCAGAAGCCGGGGGGAGTTGCAGTGACGCGCCCGTGAGCTCCGCCGGCAGCCAGCCGTGCCTGAGTGACCGAGCCCCAGGCCGAGAGGCCGGGGGCACCCCACCTCCGAAGTGGCCCGAGCGAGCCCCAGGCTCCAGGCCCCGATAAGCGGCCGTCAAGGAGTGAGCCAGTGTGTACCTGGACGCCCATCCCCGGACACAAAGAACCACCAACGCACCGATGTCTGAGGGAGTCCGCCACTGGCAGGGGAAGTGGTGGTGGGGGGAGATAGGCCTCCAAACCTTGGAGGGCCTGAGATGTCCCCAGAGAGGTGGCGCCTGACACCCAACCTGACATATAGACACAGACATACAGGCACACACATATACAAACATCCATTCCCACCCTCATGCTCTCATATGCACTTACTCCACACTCACCCAACATGGAGACAGACATAAAGAGACGCTGTACACACGATCACACTCCCCAAGCGTACTCTACAAACCGGGTCTAGGTACCCTTGCCCCTGGAGGGGGAACTGCACCCAGACCCAGGTGGTGTTACCCTTTTCCCTGCGGTGGGGGGAGGCTTTTTTGACGCTATGCGACCCATATCTGATCATGGTATGACAGTGTGAACGGCACAAATCCGATATCTTAAAATTCGATCTGGGTCACTTTCGTATGTGGTACTGAATCCGATACATATCTGATGTTTTAGAAAGCGACTGCTGTTTGAACGGTCATGTCGCATTAAATCCATCAGTTTAATGACAGCTTAACCAAAACATATGTAGAACCTAGGCTCCCAAAAAAAACCTCCCAAAGGAAATAAAGAATATACACAAGCACGATATAGAAGGAGGAGCCCAGACCTCCCTCTTCCCAGCCACCTCCTCCACCTGGGAACACTAGGAAGCATTCCCAGGTGAGCTGAGAGATATAATCGTTCCAGCATGTCCTGGGTCTACCCCAGGGCCTCCGCCTGGAACACCTCACCTAGGAGGAGAAGGAAAAGTGGCTCTACTCTGAGCTCCTTCCAGCTCCTCACCCTGTCTCTAAGGGAGAAATAGGGTCAGTGAGGAATCAGTTATCTGTAATGAAAAATAATCAAACTCTACACATCGTGATTCAAAGTGCTAATCACAGAAAACTGTAATAAAACAGTCCAATTGTCATGATTGTGTGCAGGAAGGCAGGAAGAGAGCACCCAAAATGCAGGACTCACGTAGGCAAACCTAACTCAAAATACTCAGCTTTATTGCTGGAAAGCAACTGAACAAAAACCTAACTAAACTGAGACTACAGAACAAACTAAACAGGCAGGCTGGCAAACAGAACACACAGTGAAAGTGAGGGTACGACGCGACAACGAGCAGGGGCAGACGCACAAAGCTGAAGGCACTGACATAAGGCACAGACCTACAAAGTAAAACAGGAAGTACACGACAGACACAGAGATCCAGACGAGACACAGAACTTAACAGACTCATGAGCAGACATAACAACATCATGGAAAGACAGAGGGAACAGAGAGAAGTGGGGCCAGGGCAGCACAGAAGCCTAACAAATGGCAAATCATAATGGAAAAAACAATCCGAATAAACAAGAACATAATAAAGAAACACAAAACACTGAGTCACCAGACTCAGGACCATGACACCAATAATAATAGTAACCAAGAAAACCCAAAACAGGAAGAAATCAGATGTAAACAATAAATAAACAAGTCTGACACGAAGAGTCCAAAGAAGTCGGGTCCAAACCCAGGACCACAGGAAGGAAAATTCTAATCTGTTAGTGTCTATCTGAAGTGCATCTTCGCCTCATTGGAGAAAATAATGGGAGCAGCGACACTCTGCCACCTGACATTTGAAGTGTTTGTAATGTCAGCTCAGATAAAAGCTTCTGAGACTCATGCAATGAGACGTCAGAGATTAAATCGACACTTGGGCCTCTGCACTCGACTTTATTTCTGTGAAACAAAGCAATTTCCCGCTCAGCAGTGAGCGACACCTCCCACTGACAACAATCATACTGTAAAACATACCGTGGCCTTTTGTTCCTAATGTGGTTTGGAGAACGTGTCCATTAACTGGGATGAAATGCTGCTCAGATTTAGACTTGGCATATTCAGACAGCAAAAATGATCATTTTCACAGAGTGACAGAGGCGAGGGTTGCACACTCCTGTCACCTCAAAAACAATCAGAGTTTTTCTGTTTATGCAGTGAAACTGCACATAGTCACTGTTCATTCTCCTCTTTGTACTCTGTTTGTCCTCTTAGATTACACCAGAACATTATTTTTATTCAGGACTACAAGTCCATGCATCCATTTTCTACTTCTTATCTGTACCTCAGGGACCGCAGGCTAAGCAGAGATGACCAGACCTCTGTGTACCCAGCCACCTCCTCCAGGTTTTCAGGGGAGACACCAAAAAACTCAGTCTCACCAGCATTTCCTGGTTTACCCACCTCTCTTCTGAGTCCAGGCTCTGAGCTCCTCATCCTACCTCTGAGGCCCTTCAGAGGAAGCCAGGGACACGTTAGTCGCAAACAGTCACAATCTTTTAGCCACAACTTGTAGCTGGAAACGAGGGCAGGAACGCAGATCAACCAGAAAGTCACAACGACAACTTATCTCTTAACCACAACTAAACCTGCACCAATCAATCTCCCCCCTCACTCTACTCGTGAACAACATCTAGAGATGCTTTTCAGTTTGTTATTTTAACCGTTATCTAAGCTGGAAAAATACAACTCTTCAGATTAAAAACGTGGCCCGTCCAAGAAGGACAGCAATACAATTATAAGCTGTATAAACATAGCTGGACTGTTTTTTTTTTCGTAACGGTATAAACAATGAAAGGTGGTGGATTGGCCAGATGCTGGGAGATGTGTAAAAATAACTCAGTTGTTTGGTGGTGGCTATTGCGGAGCTTCCACAGATTCAGTAACATTAGCAAGTGGTGGAGGCCAGCAGGTGCAACACGCTGGCAGGTGGATGACGGAAAGGCAGGAGGAGCAGAGACCCGAGGCGGTGAGCTGAACTTCAGGTAAGAAGTTATGACCTGCAGTCCATCTGGGTCAGATATAAACCAAGTTTAGGTGCCATTTATTTTCGTTATGCTGACTTTTTACAGTCAGTTACAATAACTCGTACTGCGTACTAGCTAGCATGAGTGAGTTTCTATACAGCTGGGCGGGTGCTATGATATTATTGATGTTGAACTTGTTTTATCTTATTTTATTTATAAGGTTAGTTATTAGAGTTGCCAACCGTCCCGTAGAAAAAAAGGAATCGTCTCGTATTCAGAGAAAATATTGCGTGTTTCGTATTGAGGTGAAAAGGAACGCGATTCGTCCCGGACTTCAGCTACAATGAAAAAGACACAAAGCTGGAGTTATTCTGTGTCTTTGCTGCACAGCTGCCTCTTATCCTCTCATTCTCTCCTCTCCTGTTGCTACTTCAATCATGAAACTGATCAATGATCAGCTGATCGGCTTTTCTCTCTTGTTGGTTTATCACTTTGCGCCAGAAAGAGGAAACCAGCGGATGTTGCGCTAAACAACAGCAGCACGTTTAAGCTTGATCAGCTGTTGTTAGAATTTATTTAATATTAATTTCTAGTATCAGCTGATGTTTGCTGGAGCCACAGCTGTAAAGCTGCTGGTCATGATGTCGGTTTGGATGTGTGGTGAGAGGGAAACATGAAACCAGGAGATGTCCTTACTGAATCATCAGAGCTGTGATGGAGGAACAGGTTTACCTTTTAGGTGACATGAATGAGTTGAAGTTATGAGCTGTTTCTGAGAGACAAATAACACCAGGATCCTTTTTTAGGTAGCTGACAGCTGGTAACTGTGCAGGGGCGGGTCTAGCAAAGTGTTGCCAGGGGGGCAGGTAGGGCATTAACAGGGAGAGGGGGGCACAAAGAAATACTTTTCTTTATGTCATTTAAAAACTTTTAATAAATAATTATCTGAATCTTACAACAAATGTTTTCATCTGATGTATAGATGTATAGAAATCCATTATTGTACATAGTAATTTTTTTAGGGTCCCATCATAATTTCTTCAGAAGTAAGAACTGTATATATCACTTCCAGTTAATACTTGTACAGCTGCTGTTATTGTGTATATATTTATTTATATTTCTTCATACATTCTTATATAGTTCTATATTGTGTATTTTGTTGTACAGTTATTTTATTTTCAACTTTAATTTATATATTTTATCTTATTCTTTCCCAGTTAAATTTACCCTTCATTCTAATTTGTGTTGTACAGTTATTTCATTTTTAACCTTAATTTATATTTTATTCCTTCCTAGTTAAATTTACCCTTTTTAATTTTTCATGTTTATTTCCTATCTTATTCATAGCCTTTTCCTTTTTTGTTTTCTTTAGGTCACGAGCAGTTGTCCAAGCATTTCACTACATATCGTACTGTGTATGACTGTGTATGTGACAAATAAAATTTGAATTTGAATTTGAATATACACTCAACAAAAATATAAACGCAACACCTTTATTACTGCTCCCATTCCCCATGGGATGGACGTAGAGACCTAAAATTCATTCCAGATACACAATATAACCATCCCTCCCAAACAGTGGTCACACATCAGTCCAAATGTGTGGTAGTGGGCACATCTGCCATATTGAGATAATCCATCCCACCTCACAGGTGTGCCACATCAGGATGCTGATCTGACATCATGAGTAGTGCACAGGTGTACCTCAGACTGCCCACAACAAAAGGCCACCCTGGAATGTGCAGTTTTTTGCGCTATTGGGGGTCTGGGGACCCAGAACCGGTCAGTATCTGGTGTGACCACCATTTGCCTCATGCAGTGCAACACATCGTCGCATGGAGTCTATCAGATTGTCAATTGTGGCCTGTGGAATGTTGGTCCACTCCACTTCAATGGCTGTGCGAGGTTGTTGGATATTCGTGGGAACTGGTACACGCTGTCGTATACGCCGGTCAAGCACATCCCGAACATGCTCAATGGGTGACATGTCCGGTGAGTATGCTGGCCATGCAAGAACTGGGACATTCTCAGCTGCCATCTGCCCTGAACAATGTGAACCATGATTCATCCGTGAAGCGCACACCTCTCCAACGTGCCAGACGCCATCGAATGTGAGCATTTGCCCACACAAGTCTGTTACGGCGACGAGCTGGAGTCAGGTCAAGTTGAGCGTCCCTGAGACGGTTTCTGACAGTTTGTGCAGAAATTGTTTGGTTGTGCAAACCAATTGTTCCAGCAGCTGTCTGGGTGGCTGGACTCAGACGATCTTGGAGGTGAACCTGCTGGATGTGGAGGTCCTGGGCTGGTGTGGTTACACGAGGTCTGCGGTTGTGAGGCCGGTTGGATGTGCTGCCATATTCTCTGAAACGCCTGTGGAGACGGCTTATGGTTGAGAAATGAACATTCAATGCACGGGCGACAGATCTGGTTGACATTCCTGCTGTCAGCATGCCAATTGCACGCTCCCTCATTGCTTGTGGCATCTGTGGCATTTTGCTGTGAGACAAAACTGTACATTCCAGGGTGGCCTTTTGTTGTGGGCAGTCTGAGGTACACCTGTGCACTACTCATGATGTCAGATCAGCATCCTGATGTGGCACACCTGTGAGGTGGGATGGATTATCTCAATATAGCAGATGTGCCCACTACCACACATTTGGACTGATTTGTGACCACTGTTTGGGAGGGATGGTTATATTGTGTATCTGGAATGAATTTTAGGTCTCTACGTCCATCCCATGGGGAATGGGAGCAGTAACAAAGGTGTTGCGTTTATATTTTTGTTGAGTGTATGATGCCAGTATTTCCCATATTTTCTAGATACTGTACCAGTGCTGTGTGTAAAATGCCATCAAAAAGTCAGTTTTATTCTTTCTCACCTGTCTTTCTGTCTCCTTTCACTTTGTAAAGGTTGCCATGTTAGAAAAAATATTTTGCCCTGCCTTGCTGTTTATTGATGTGGCAAATGAATGGTTTATGAAAATATATCTAAATCTGCCATCAGTAATCAGTAATGATCATGTCTCACCTCTAGTCTTCTCTGTCTTAATTTCAGGTTTTCACCATGTGTTGTAGAGAGTTCAGGAGGTTAACTCGACCAAGCAGTCTGCTTCCAGGTACTGTTTAGAATACCAGAAAAGGGAGGATGGTGTAGGTCTAAGTTTATTAGACTGACGCATATATACCAACAACACAGTGTACATCACTGTGACAACAGCGTTTGTTTTCATTCAAAGGCTTTATGGTTTTTCCTATAATACCTGGTGGGCCGGTCTCTAGTCAAAATGCCCGGGCCGATTTTTTGTCCCAGTCCAGCCCTGTGCATAAATTAAAAATACACACATACAGCAGTTAAGACAAAGAGAAAAATAAAGTAAAACACAGAAACAATCAAAATTTGTAAACTTCAGTGTTAATAAAGAATGAATACCTTAGTAAAGTAACTAATGCCAGAAACAAAGGTAATAATAAGTAAGTAAGTAAGTAAAGTTTATTTATTAAGCGCTTTTCATAGACAGGTAGTCACAAAGCGCTGCACACAGAGATTAAAATAAACAGTACGATAAATAGCAAAATGCACAATGTACACAATAAAGAGTTTAAATGTAAATTAAAAATATAAGAACGTAAAAAGCATTGGTCAACAGAAAGCTTGTTTAAACAGTAAAGTTTTTAACGGTTTTTTAAAGGATTCCACAGAGTCAACCAAACGTAGTTGTAGAGGTAGACTGGCCCACAGCCTTGGTGCCACAGACTGAAAGGCTCCGCCCCCTTTCATCTTCAGTCGTGTTCGGGGAACAACCAACAAACTCTGACTCTGTGAGCGGAGACGGCGAGCAGCAGTGTATTTTGTGAGAAGCTTGGATAAATAATCTGGGGCCATTTAGTGCTCTGCATGTTAAAACAATGATTTTAAAACTAATTCTAAAATCTATTGTGAGCCAATGTAAAGAACATAAAATAGGATGATGTGAGCTCGCTTGCTAGAGCGAGTTAGTAGTCTGGCTGCTGCGTTTTGTATAGCTTGGAGGCGAGAAAGAGATGATTTATCCAAGCTGGTAAACAGGGAATTACAATAATCTAAACGCGATGACACAAATGCATGGACAGTTTTTTCCAGTTCAGCTGAGGAGACCATATGTCGCAGTTTAGAAATATTCCTTAAATGAAAGAAACAGGAATGAGACAGAGATTTTACGTGTGAGTCAAGGCCCAGAGAAGAGTCAAATATTACTCCAAGATTTCAAATATTTGGCTCAGCAGAAGAACAGAAAGGGGCAAGAATCTGACTGATTTTAATATTCAGACAAATCACGAGCTGTCTGAATTAACTGCATTCATTAACTGTTTCACAGGATGTCTTTATCCTGTAAAAGACAGATGGCCCCGCCCCTCCCTGTGCCTGGCTCTGCTGGAGGTTTCTTCCTGTTAAAAGGGAGTTTTTCCTTCCCACTGTCACCACAGTGCTGCTCATAGGGCGTCATATGATCGTTGGGTTTTTATCGGTATGTATTAATGTAGGGTCAACCTTACAATATAAAGCACCTTGTTGTGATTAGGCGCTGTATGAATAAAACTGATGGCACCACGGTGGTTAGCACTGCTGCCTCACAGTGAGAAGGTCCTGAGTTTAATTCCCCCATCAGGTCTTTCTGTGTGGAGTTTGCATGTTCTCCCCGTGTTTGTGTGGGTACTCTCCGGTTCTCTTCCCACATTCCAAAGACATGCAGTTATTACAAACTGTCCATAGGTATGAATTTGAGTGTGAATGGTTGTCTGTGTCTATGCTGTCAACCCTGTGACAGACTGGCAACCTGTCCAGGCTGTACCCTGCCCCCTGCCCTAACACAGCTGAGATAACCTCCACACCCCCACGACCCTGACGAGGATAAGAGGAAGAGAATGGATGGATAAATAAAAAATTGAGTTGAAGTGAACTAAATAGCCCAGTGCAAGCTGAAGGTCATCATTTGAGTCAGCAAATCCCTCTCCAGAAAGCAGGGATAAGATCCTGAACAGGACACTCTCCACACAGTGGTAGAAGTCCTTAAATACTCCACAAAGTCATCGACCGTTCAGCTACTGGTTACAGGCAACGCTCAATGCAAACTGAGCAGTTGTTCTGTCTCTCAAACAAGTCCGGACTGGCTCCTTCCTGGCCCACAGCTCTTTGGTCCTTAGTGAAGAAAAAGATCCAGACATGGGATGCGGTCCATGTCTGCTGTGGATTCCTCTGCTGACCTTCAATACTCCACCAATCACAGCACAGACAGCTGTGCCAGGTATATCTGTGGCTGGTGTCTGATGGTAATCTGGAAAACCTCCCATCTAGTGAGCACAGTGGATGCAGCTCTGCTCTCACTTTGAACATGAAGACACAAAATGGAACAGCAGTGATGCCTGGGGCGTTTGTGAAAGCAGGCTGCAGGTGGCCAGCCAGAGAGCTACAGTTACAGCTACACAGGAAGATGGTTCTCAGTAAAGTTCATGCTGAGGGTCTCTAACAGGTGGAGACAAAAGCCATCATGTGACAGGAAGAAGATGAAAAGGTCTGCTGCTTCCTGGTTTGGATCACTCTGGATCACAAAAATTCTGAATCATTCAATGTGACTGGGACAGTGTGAACCCTCGGGCTGTAGTTACACTGAATGGTTTGAAAGGCTCAGAGAAAAGCTGCATATGAACAGAGCTGATAGCACAAGGAAGCAAGAAGCATGAAACATGGTCGATACATCAGCTGGAGAAGAGTTTCAGTCAATCCCTGATTGGGAAACATGTTTTACACTAATCCGTTCTGCCTATGAGGGTTCCTATTAAACAGGAAACGTTTCTAATAAAGAACTCAGTAATCCCTTTGAGCCCAACACGAGTTCGCCACACTTCCTTCTATTCTTATCATCCTTCTGTGGTTCTCTCAGAAGTCCCACCTTCTGTTTGTGAGGGACAGCCAGGTAGAAGAAATATAATAAGAGGGAGAAGCTTAAAGATGGACATGAAGAGAGAGGCTGCACCAAGGCCCAGGGTGAAATGAAGAGGGGCTACTTTAAACTGTGAGTGGGGCAAAGCTATCCTAGTAGAGTTCAAGCATAGCTGGAAATGATGAGAAGAGCTTGACAGACCTGCAGCCTGAAATATGTGGTGAGGAAACTTAGTGGAAATGTCTCTCATGAGCTTTTCTCTCCCTCTCACGTGTCTTTGCCTCTTCCTTCCTTCACCTGTGGTCACGTGTGTTTACCTGAGGTTAAATCCATTACACTGAATATTGATTATCAAGTCGTTAACTTTCCCATGATGCCTTTGTACAGAACCTAATTTCCCACAGTGAAATGAGCAATGAAATGCTCATGTGTTCTTTTATTTTGAGTCTTAGTTGTACTTTAGGTGTCGCATTAGTTGCAGCAGCTGTACATTATAAAGGGTTCCTGTATTAGAAAGGGATTTATGAGAGTTGGGAATAAAAGCTTGCCTGCATTAAACCCAGCTGTGATGATTATGGATAACCTGCAGAAAGAAAAGAGTGAAGAGCAAACACCGAGCGAGGATTGAGCTGTGTGTAGAGCAGGAAATGAAGGCTGAGAGCGCCTGTGTCTGCATCATGCCTCTGTGTTGTGCTTCAGTGTCACAGCTCAAATGCTGCAATTAAGACAGCAAAGTGTACACATCAGTCACCAACCGAAAATGCTTTGACGGCGTGAAATCTGTGGGGTTACACGGTGGGCACGTTTTTACAAAGAAGTAGTTCATCAAGGTGTCGCAGAGAAATGGCTTACACGACTGTAATAAACCAAGTACATCGCACTGCAGTGCAGATGGAGTCACAACAACCATGAAAAATCCTTCATAGTTGTCTGTCTGTAAATGGATTTATAGTCCACAGTCTGTTAAAGAACATAAATACAATATTTAAACAAAGTATTAAAGCGCCTTCCTGATGTAAGGAGGTTAAACAGATGGCGTCTGCGGTGCGCAGAGAAAATAGTAGCTGTGAGGCTGTCACGCAGGTCGAGAGGGCGCCCTCTAGTTAACGAGCAGTTTTTGGGGAAGTTTGTCTCTCTTTAGCCTTGTTAATAAGTGATGCTGCTGCTGTGACTTATTCAAGTCGCTGATTCACATTTCTTAGCATCGGACACATCTCATATATTTTGATTTGTATTCATGAACACAAAATTAATATTTTCCTCTTATAGAGGGGGAAATTCCATATTTGGAGGATAAACAGTGCAATGCAAGAGTGACTGGAGTCCATCGAGAGCCAACACGGTGCACTCAGTCTGAGGAACTAAGTAGGTAAGTAGCAGCCAGGTGCTGCAACAGCTGATTTGTTCCTCACCATCACAGGACAGTGGCTATGTCACGTTTGGAGGCTCGAGAGAGGTTTGGACCCAAAAGCAGATTCAGAAAGCACATGAACTATTTCCAAAGAAGCAAGACTCAGACTAGAACATGGATTTAAATCAAGAAACTAGACAGGAGCAGTAGAACGGGACAACACTTGTGCACAGCGAACACAAGGAGGGCATGGGATGGGAAACTCTGTAACAGAGGAGAGAGGAGTTACTGGGCAGCTAAATAAAGTGAGTTAGCATTACAGAGGGAAGCACACTTACTTGCAAGTGAAAACCAGTTAATACAGGAGGGGGTAGCCATAAGAGTGTCCAGATGAGAGATGGAACCCATGAGAGGTGGAGGTCTGGGAGATCCAGAGGGAGGCGAGGTCCAAGAGTCCAAGGGCAGGCCACGGAACGAGGTGAGTACGAAACCTTTGGTGAGTAGACTGTTCGGTGCCCAAATTCAGACCAGCGCTGCTGAGTAGCACAGCAGGGCATGGATCTGGAGAAAACTGGGAACAACAGGGCAACGTTACACACGAGACAGACGAGCACGAATGAGGAACACGAGGAGGCCGAGTTACCACCAAACTGGGGGAGAGTGGTAGGCAGCGCTGGCTTAAGAGCCCTCCTGCTGACTGCCCTGGAAACAAAGAACAGGTGAGATGCTGAAGGTCCACCCCGCGGGATGGAAACCTCCTCTCACGAACAGACACCTTTCAGAACGTCAGCAGGTCTATGATCATTTGCACCAGGAGGAAGGGGGCCGACTGTGAGGATTAGGAGGGCTTGAACAAACAGCACTGTCCAATCATGAATGGTATTTTTCTCTTAGATAAAGCACTTAGTTTAGAAAACTACCTCCTGTGCATTTGTTATCATTTATCTTTAGGGAACAAACTGTTTATTTATCAGGCTGTAAACATGTTTATTTCTAATGTAAAGTTTTAGTTGTGGATGTTGATGGTGATGCAGGACTCACTGTCCGTTGTTGATTCATCACATAGCTGCAGAGTTCTTCACTGCAGGAGGATGTTTGACTTTCTCTGTTTAATCACTCTGTGCAATTTATTCTCATCTCTTAAAGCCTCTGCTTATCTCAGCAGACCGCAGATGAAGAGCAGCATATGCTTCTATGTTTGTTCAGCTGATTTGGTGACAGGTGATCAGTCCCGATGAAGCATTAAGAAAATTGCAGGATTCACGCTGTTGACATCTCGAGGCAATAAAACACATACACATACATATTTCCACACAGTCATTCTGGATAAATGATGAATGCAGCAAATGTGTGTTTATCATTTGGCTTCTGCTCTTCTGTTGATGGAAGAGTAATTAGCTAATGAGAGGGGGAGGGAGGGGAGGTGTGCAAAAGACAGGAGGAGGACAGACTGTAATCATATGTGTCGTGTCATTTCTCTGTATCTACTGTACAATATAAAGCACCTTAAGGCGACTTTTGCTGTGATTTGGCGCTGTGTAAATAAAATTGAATTGAATTGAATATCCTTGAGTCATAAAGAACTAAAATAGAATAGAATAGAATAGAATAGCCCTTTATTGTCTTTGTACATGTGCAACAGAATTGTGACACAGCAGGAATCAATAACAAACAGGAGAAATATCTATAAAAACAACAGAGAACAGAGGTTGCAAAGTGCTTGACGGTGTCTGATGCATCCACTCCTTTTGCCTCCAACTGTCTCGTAATATCAAATGAAACGTCTTCAGTTCTCTTTGTCCTTCTCTGTGCACCTTGGAAGTAGGAGGATAAATTAGGCAGACTTCATGAATTTCAGTGAAAAAAATACTCCAATATTATCAATTTTCCTTTTTTTCACCTCCAGGAGAAGATGGAAGGTGATCCAAAGGTGAGCAGGAGGGCAGGCAGGTGAGAAGTTCTTTGATGTAATTGTTTCCAGAGGAAAGAGCAGAATCACAGATGAGTGGTGTGTAGTGACCAGCTGCCTCATGACAGCTATATAAATAAAATAACTGTATTTTATTTATATAGCGCCAAATCACAACAACAGTCCCCTCAAGGTGCTTTATATTGTAAGGTAGACAATACAATAATATACACAGAGAAAAACCCAACAGTCATATGACCCCATATGAGCAGCACTTTGGCGACAGTGGGAAGGAAAAACTCCCTTTTAACAGGAAGAAACCTCCAGCAGAATCAGGCTCAGGGAGGGGCGGGGCCATCTGCTGCAAGTTGAATAATGATCGCGAAAAGACAGGTAGACATGGGATTACCAGAAGGAAAAGCTTTAAAAAAACGAGACACCGAGAGCCACTTTAGTACCGTGGGGTAGCAGATGATCTGGTTCAGAGTGGAAGTCAATGCTGGTCTTAAATACTGGTCACCTGATGGCCGCCTGTTTGCCTGCGGGTGGAAACAGCAGGCAAGGGAACAGAAACCCTGCAGTTTCAGGGGTCGGAACATGCATGGGAGAACCACACTGGAAAAATACTCACTCATACCGTGACATCTTTATTCTTAATCAAAGACGCAATCAAAGTTAAAGCTGATTAATATGTTAAATGAGAAATGAGCTGAATAGCGAAAATGTCTGAATTTGTGCAATCAGTTTTCAGCTGATTTTAAAATAAACATCATAAACCATGTTTTCTGATTTCCCACATAATCTTTTATTATCGTCTCAAGTGCAGTGAAGTCAATACTTGTGATGATATCAGATATGACTGATATTAAGGAAAATAATGAGAATAAGGTCCATTTAGTTGTGTTAAAATACATGTACAAAATTCTGCTCCTGTTTAAACTGATTCAACATTTTTAAATTTTGTAAATTTGTATTTGGAAAGAAAACTTTGGTTTTCACTCAGCCTGTTCCAACCACCTGGTCTGTTCATCGGTGAACGTCACAGTTTAATCCCTGGAACACAAACTTATTCATGTCATTCATAGCGGAATCAATACTCGTAAAGTACAATGTGCCAAATCAGGGAAACTGAATTACAAAATGTGATGAAGCGGTCACGTGTGAGTCAGAGCTTCTGTTTCTGTTGTGTCAGCTCATACAGCCGTCCCATTTTCTTTCCTTTTCTTTTTACTTTTAATTTTAGTGCTTTAGTAACCCTGTTTGTGTCAGTGCTCTGCATCCGTCTACATTTATTTCATACAAACTGTTCTGTGTAGTGTCCTTGTGTTTCTGAGAGAAAGGAGAATAACAGCACATTACTCTCTAAACATCATCTTTTTAATGCCACATTTTGAACACAGACATGCACGCCATGATGTAGGTGAGTGAAATTTCATAAAACACACTCGAATGAAGGGTTGACTTTTGTTCTTCTAAGAAGACGTTAGTGCAACATTTTCCGTAAGCATGATGGCCTCGTGGACTCGTGTCAGTAATACTGTGGTTACAGCAGTAATACACACCATAGATGCATACACGGTATATTTTCACATTTTTTATCGTCAAGGTCCATGTTTGCGTTTGGATGGATTTAGTAACCTGAGATCTTTGATCACAAGAGAGCAACACACATGGAGCATCCGCCTGTAACCATGGTTACACACTCTGATGTGATTTCATGTTTACAACGTGACAGATTTGTGGCTGTTCGTCAGTGTTCCCCAATCTTTCTAAGAGCTAACATAAAGGACGTGTGTGTGTGTGCAGTTTGATCTCTAACGGTGACGTCACAGCCGTCAGTCAGCTGACCCTCCTTCTGCTGTGAATGAAACATGGACCATGATGAAAATCAGCTGCAGCTCATGCTCATCCTCCTCTGAAACGTCCTCGAGGCTCAGAAGACTGCCCTGATGATGATGGAGATGTGTGGGCACGGAGATGATCGTAGGCCATGTTTCACGTGGAAGCAAAGCCTTTGGAAATAGAAGCAGGAATTTGGGAGAAAGGCTTATTTAAAAACAGTTTTTCCTTAAAATGGGCCACATTAGCTTTGTAGCCTGCTTTCTAAGTGTTGACAAGCTTGTTTCCACTAAATGTATTTATGAAAGCACTTCACGTGTTCATGAATTCCTAACCTGCACACACTACCATCAGCAGGAGAAACAAACTCAAGTATTTCCACATGCAGCCAAGAAAAGCATTCAGATTCATTTTTAGGTCATGTGTCCACAAAGCAGCCTTTATTTAAACTGGTCATCTGTGTGAGATCAGCTCTGTATGACTGACATGTGACACCTTGTGCAGTTTCATAAGTGCACCCGTTTTAATCACTTCCAGTAAAATATACAGTTTCATATCATTTGTGAATAATAGACTCATATTAAGACCTCAGACCTGACACTATAGAGCTTAAACACATCACTCACCTTTGAGGTGGTTAAACGGTTCAACACGGCACACGATGGATGAATATAAATTATATCACCATAATGAAGCAAAGACAAACCTGTACAATAGTCGCATGATCTGTAAAAAAATGTTCCTGGTAGGACTGAAAAGTGAGGATGTTGTTGGAAACACTGAGGACTACTGAGGCTGGATCAGAGAGAAATTTAATTTTATAACCACGTGGACTGCAGGCTGGATACTTTTATCCACTCAGTGGCATTACTGTTTGGAATGAGTGTGTTTGATAAGATTCATGCAAAGTATGAACAGCAGTCTGTATACTTGCAGATTACAAGATGAGCCTGCGGAGGAGGAAACTCATGTCGTGACTTATTAAACAGAGCCAGACAAAAGTGACACTGTTTGCTATGAGAGTCCAGAAAAGGGCACTCGATGCTCTCTGACATGTGCTCGCTTCTTCTGTTCACTCTGTGTTTTACTGACCGTGCTGGAAAAGGCTCACTCATCTCTCTAACATTAAGTGCTTCCCTTATTTATCCCGAGTAACTAAACAACGCATCAGTCACTCCACAAACGACCCGAGAAGCCGAAGATAGTGGCGAGCTGCTGGTGTAAGTGTGAAACCAATCACATCACCTTTTATTTCTGCAGTAGCTCCGAGGTTCTGACCATGGGCACGAAAAGCTGAGCTGATCGTGTCCTGCCGTTCCTCTTTATGACAGGCTAAAGACGTGCAGCGCCCACACTGCTTCAATTTCCTGTTTATTTGATTAGCTGCACTTTGGAGTCTGATGGAAGCACCAAAAGTAAAAGTCAGAGGATGTATCCCCTAATATTGCCGACATGGCAAAAATCAAACCGTTACCATCAGTCAGACAATGCTCTGGTCTCACTCTCCTCCTCCACCACCCTCCTTTTACATCACACAACAGCCTGAAAGGAGCTTTCACATGCTTTTGTTAGATCTCTGTTTCGCTGGCTTTCAGTGGGTATTTTGATTCAAGTGCATAATTTTTATTATGACACGTTTCTGTATATCAGTGTCTTCACACTAGCTGGGAGCGATCTGTGGCACATTGTAATAACTGAGAAGCACACTGTCACAACCTCATCTCATTATTGAAATGCACGCTGCTCATAGACAAAGATATCAAATCATTTTAAATTAGTCTGGATGAGATCTGACGTGAAATTACAGAAAAACAGACCTGATATTAAAATTTTAATAAGCTCTGCGTAACATAAAAACACACGTTGTTAATGTTGTTCACAGCTGTTTAGTGAACTGCAGTCCAGCACAGCGGGCCCATAAAGTCCAGCAAAGCCCAGGACCATGTTCCAAGTCTTTTTCTTTTTTTAAATCAGCGGTGTCGCCCCCTGCTGGTCAATTTAGGGCGGTTCTCAGACCTGCAGCTACGTCCATCTTTTCCAGTGTCTGTGGGCCACACATGCAGTTTGATTAAACCTCGTCAGCACTGAGCGACGGCTCACGTCAGTCATCTGGCTGACTGCAGCTGCTGGAATAATGCACTTAATAACAAATGCACATCCTTCACATTTCTCTGCACAGATTGACTGCTGGTGCGATGCTGACTGTGAAATGATGAGACTGCAGGATCTAAAGCAGGGGTCCCCAATCCCAGTCCATGAGGGCCGGTGTCCTGCAGGTTTTGATCCATCACAGCTGATTTAAATGGATAAATTACCTCTCAACATGTCTTGAAGTTCTCCAGAGGCCTGGTGATGAACTAATCATGTGATTCAGGCGTGTTGACCCAAGGTGAGATCTAAAACCTGCAGGGACACCGGCCCTCGTGGACTGAGATTGGGGACCCCTGATCTAAAGAGTCAGCCAACAGAAATACTGACAGTCTGTTGGTTTCTGTCCATCTTCTTTAAACTACAGGCCGCTTTATTCTCCATCTCTATCCCTTATCTTTACTCGCTCCCTAAATGCATATAATACTTCCCACTTTCCTTCATTCTTTACCATTTTCCTTGTTTTTATTGATTTTACAAAAAGCTCTTCTTCTTCAAAACTCTGAAGTGTTATTATGTTTATTTGTGACTTGAGTGTGATTCATCTAAAAAGCAATTAAGTTAATCAAGAGTTTGGAAGAATTTGCTGACCCTATCTTTCCATGAGTTATGGGTAATTTTTCCATGTTAGCAGGGAGCTAGCATTAGCTCATGTTAGCCATGAGAAGTGCGGCTCAGGGTCGGCTCTGATGCTGAAACGATGTGTCCATGAATCAAACTGATGAGGCTGTAATTTCCTGTTTGGTCGTGCAGGTTTTACTACGTGAAATTAACTTTTAGCCTGAATCCTCTGTGAAGCCACATCAGCTCCCAGTTTCTGTCCCAGAGTCTGTGCCGTGCTGGGAGATGTTACTGGTTAGTGGACTCCACTTTGGATTGATGCTGGGAGCAGAAGCGAGGTACTGAGGCATTTTGTGTGAATTTTTTAAAGAATGACATGTTAGTGTTTTCTTATGTTAAATTCTTTCACATGTAGGCAGTAAAACCATTTCATACTGTATGTAAAACTGCATAAAGCGATACTTTAGCAGATACATTACATGGACACCAACCACCTCCACAGCACACCTTCAGAAGCTGCTCGGCCATGAAGCTCCTGGTGCACGGTTTCTGTGCTGATGGTCGGAGGCTTTAATACACTTTAATGCTCTCCTCTTTGGTTTCCTGTTTACTGGCTGAGCTGCTGTGCTTTCCAAACACTTTACTTCAATATCTGAGAGGGAGGAAACTTTATTAACTGATTTGTTGCACACGCGACATCTTCTTGCAGCACAATTGAATTCAGCAAGCTCTTTAAAACGACCCTTTCTTTCAGCAGACTGCTGAGTTTAATACACCCGAGGCAATGACGCCAAACACACCTGAATTCAAAGAGGTCTACACAGTGTATTTCTAAAGTATTAGTTAAAGTCTGTGAAGTGTGAACCCTTATCTGTTGTTCCTCATCCTTCTTCTCACCACTCAGTCTCTTCTTCGACTGTTCTCCTGTCTCCTTCAATCCTTCATTCTGCTCTGTCTGACATATCAGTCCATAACTAATCCCTTGGTGATGGATTAAGGCCTGTTTCACACTGCCTGAGGTGATCAACATCATAAAGTCTGTGTGTGTGTGTGTGTGTGTGTGTGTGTGTGTGTGTGTGTGTGTGTGTCTGCGTGTGTGTGTGTGTGAGGAACAGACATGACACAAAGATAATGAAGAAACAGAAGGAATGGCCGATACACGCCTCGTGTATAGAAACGTCTGATAATGTAATCTGCTAATAGAGTGGATGTAATTGAGTGCAATGGAGTTGGAAAGAAGGGCGCTATCACACTAAGAACCTTGATGTCAGGACTTCAGAGCATGGCTGCAGAACTGCATTTCTCTGGTGTTTAGTCTGATAAAGCTGGAAATAATCGGGTAAATTAGTGTTTGATAAAGTCTCACTCAGTGCCTGAAATGACTGAAGACACAACCAAGTTCAGTCTGACTGAATGATCATTTCAAAGCAAAGAGATGGCATCACTTCCTGGTTTGTCTCACTGAATGAAGTCTCATTTATCCACAAGCAAGATACGGTTAGAAGTTAAACTCACCGGACATTTGATTAGATACATGTTGCTGGTACCAGCCTGCCAGTACAGATTAAATCCAGTGTCCAGATTTTGGTCCATCACACAGTTGCTGCAGGTTTGTCGGCTGCATCCATGAAGCCTGAAACTTTTTTCTACTAGTTTAATGTTTTAGTGCAGAACTCACAGAAGTGTGCATATATAGATCAAAGACAACCGAAGAGCTCACCGCGTACCCAGTCCTTCACAGCCGGGTCAGTGTGGGACTCGTGGGCAGTCATTCTGAAGGTAGTGAACTCGACACTTGGTTTGATGAATGTTTCATTCAGCAATCATAAAGCACAAAGGCTTGATTCTCTTTGAACACACGTTCTTAAGGCTTTATTAAACTCTCAGCTGTGACTCCAGGCCAGTCACCATAAAAAAAACATATAAAGATATAATTATGTATACACCAGATTTTATCAACAGGAGATTTTAGGTTTAGACATGTCAGTGACTTTAAGTTTACTTTTGTTTTCTACTCTGGAAATTAATCCTAGGCTTAGGAACTAATTCATAAAGAAAAATGAAGAGCCTGCAAAATGCTTCTGGGACTGACTGTTGAATCTGGAAGTTCTTGATAAAGCAAACGAGGCGCTGACATTATTAGATGATCTCACTGAAGGTGAGTTTGTGGCGTAGGCGGCCCTAAATGTGCTTAGCAAACTATCTGCAGGCAGAAACTTATAAAGATGCGAAATCATATCTATTTGTTAGGAAGCACCAAGTCCTTCCCCATGTCACCCACGGTGGGGTTTCTAAAAAGTAAAATGAGTGCTAAACACACCTGTGCACCAACCCAGAAGCACAACATTTGGCGCAAGTTACTCAGGTCAAACCTCTGTGGCAGCCATCTGGTCTTGCTGGTAAACAGGAAGTGCTCCTCAAATGCAGCTTGTTTATTGGATGTGAGCTGGCAAGAGTAGGGACCATTTGCAGACATTTAAATTAGTTAGAGGAGTATGTGTACATTCGTATCTGACATGTCTGCTTCCATTTTGACAAGTGATTTTTTGTGAAAATTAATCTTCTTTTCTCTTCTTTTCCCTGTCTGGAAGGATTATGTCATAGGCCAGTTTGAATTGAGAAGGTGTGGTCTGGGAAAGCAGAGGTGGAGAGAGATGGATAGGTTGCCTTTTTGGAAGCTGCTCTGTGTGTAAAAGATCAGCCAACAAACTAAGGTTGCTCTGCGTTCAGTCACCTCAGAGTGATGTCGGCTGTTTTCCACACCTCTCTGTGTAACATAATTAACAGACATATTCACAGGTGCACGCTGTAAACCAAGCCAGCTCAGAGCTTCGTGCTTGTGGAGGCCACAGAGAGGCAGGAAAGGAAAGCTTAATCTGAGAAATGTCTGTGCTGCGTCATTTCCATGCTAACCCCCGAGGAGCTGCAGCTTTCAGACAGCAGGGTCTGTGGGTGTCAGTCTGAACCACCACAGTAAACACATTCACTTTTGTTCCCTTGACACATAAAAACCTAAATAAAGCCTCCTCATAAAGCACATTTATTGGAGCTATTCTGCTCTAAAGCAATATTGACTTTTTCTATGATAGTGACCAATCACATACAAGCAGAAAGGTAAACACAAAAAGTCTGCAGGGATTTTCGGCTCTCCACAGGAAATCACTGAGGGTGTCAGGAGAAGGATTGGATGTTATGAAGCTGCAAATCTTCAAGAACTAAAATCATTAAAGCAGTCTGCCTGACTCTGATTCATGCTGACAAAAGCTTACCTTTCTGTGTGGGGGTTAAAGCTAGAGTAGAGCCTGTGAGCTGTCTATTAACTAAAGCTTCTGTGATCATCGGTGCCTCCTTTAGCGTCTTTTTTTCTGCTGGTGTCCTGTTTGTATGGATGCTGAAACAGGTTTTAATGAACCCAGATGAAGGAAACAGCAGTTTAATTTCTTTACACTATAAAGTTTATTATAAGGAGAAAAAGGATTTAGTCAATACGTGAAGAAAGAGTAAGGCCAAGGAAAACTAAAAGACAAGACCAGGGGAACAGGATGGAAAGACAACCCAAATTCACAGAAACCCCAAACCAAAGATAACCTCAAACTGAGGACTCGAATAAACATTCAAATATTCAATTCAGTTTGATTTACAGATTCACAACGACAGTATATTGTTAGGCATAGACCCTATAAACTGAATGTAAACAAGAGCCACTGGGAAGTATAATCCATAAAACAAAAACTATAAATGTTAAATATGTCTATGAAGGTTCTCAGTCATCCAGGTCATCGTAGTCAAAGGAGCTCGCAAAGAAAAGCGTCTGGACTTCTTTAAGTTGCTTGAAGACGTTTCACCTCTCATCCGAGAAGCTTCTTCAGTTCTAAGGTCAAATGGTGGAGAGTCCCAGATATAAACCTAGTGGGAGTTTCCCCCCACAGAGGGACAAAAGGACCCCCTGATGATCCTCTAATCGCCTGAGCCAAGGTGTGAAACTGGGTGTGGGTCCCAATCAGCCAGGGTTTCGGGTGTGTTCATTGTGAAACCTGGCCCCACCTTATCATGCGAATTCCCGAGGTCGGATGGCCCAGGCAGCTGCCTTTATTTCCTTTGTAATGTCATTTATTCCATTTTATTTGGTCTCTCACATTTTCTCCTGCTTCTGGCTGTGTAGCAATGACATTTTCTTCTGTTCCACACAACGTACTCATCCCTAAAATTCATATAAGTTTTTTCACACTGCAAGAACCAGCTGGAAGCACCCATCATTTACAGTGACCCAAAGGGGACAATCGTCACAGTTTTTGCATTAATATTTGCCAATAAACAAAATAAACACAAGATCAAATCCAAACAAAGGAATTCAAAAATGGCTTTTTTAAAATACATGGACCATAATACTAGATTTGTGTTCTTCCAGGTACTCTTCATGTAGCTTACACTGAGTATGGAAGACTTTCTGTGGACCTGGGTGATTCTGGATGTGGAGAGCCAGACCGTTTGTCAACCGAACACAGGCCTACAGGAAACTACAGTTCTGGCTACGGAAACCGAGTTTTGAACGGAGCAATTATTAGCCACCTCATCCGCATGGATGATATCCAGTGTGACAAGACATTGATTCATTGATCCACACCAAACGAGAGCTAGAGCAACCATATTAGAATGTCATTCAAACTGGATAAGTGTATTCGGACGGTGTGAGAGGGAAGGCAGTCAGAACTGAGGGGATTACACTACCATAAGAACGCTGCAAACATTAAGATTAGCTATAAGTGTCTTCCAATCCCACAGGCAAATGGGAACCATGAAGAGCCTGCCAGGAAAGCCACAACCACCAAATACCTGCAGAGACTAAGGCAAGTACTGAAGACTCAGCTGAAAGAACATAAAATGGTCTCTGTTTCTGCTGTATTATTGTAGGGGCTACCTTAAAATATAAAGCGCCTTGAGCTCACTGTTGCTGTGTTTTGGTGGTATGTAAATAAAACTGAGTTGAACTGAATCGGCTCTGAGCGCCTTCTTGTTTGCTGTGGTGATGAACATGCTGACAGATGAGGCCAGGCAGGAGACTCTGCAGACTATGATGTTTGCAGAGATGATCTTTAACTAGAGTAGGAGGCTGGTGGAAGAGATGCTCTGGAGAGAAGAGGAATAAATGTCAGTGGAAGCAAAACAGAATCCCAAACAAAATCACACCGAGCCAGCACCTCATCATCTCTGCTCCCTTCACCTAAACATCCCTGAAGTTGGCTCTAACCACTGTAACGTGCTCATAGCAATATGCCTACTATAAAGTGCCTTGAGCTGACTGTTGCTGCGATTGGGACTTTGCAGCAAATTGCAATTTGGAGTGTGGTATTGGAGGTGCAGCCAAGCAGCTGCTGGTATTACAGAAGAATTAGATGTTTTTTGATGAGCTTGACAAAGGTCACACACTGGGCTGAACCAATCCAGGCTCATGTCTAACTGCTGCTGTGTTTTCTGGCTGCACACTGTGTGTATGCATCTTACCGTGCACGTGTCTTTGTGTACCTCTCGTGGTCTTTTATCCTGGCTCAGCCTTAGATCTCTTTGTTTGAGCCTCATTAGTTTGTATGAAGCTGTGAATTCAATCCAGCGGTGCCACTGCTCTGAATCCATCCGCTCTTTATCCTCCCTCCTTAGTGGCCTATTTTCCTACCTCTCATTTCTCAAGAAAGATGCACACAGTCAATGAACATATTAACTTGTGTTTGATCATCAGTGCAAGCCTGTGTGTGTTTGAAGAATAAGACACAGACATGTAACCTATATTTGCTAATGTTTGGATACAGTTGATGGCATAAAAACTCAAGCTGAATAATAAAAATAATAGTAAAAGTAAGACCATAATTTAATAAAGTGATTCCAGTGTTATTGATCCAATCTGTGCAAAAGCAGAAAAAACTGTTAAAGCTTTAAAAGCTGAAGTTCTAAAATAAAGAAAAACATTAAAAACTCAGTTCCTGCTTCACGGGCGCTCTCATGCAGAATTAATAAGATAAGATAAGATAAGATAAGATAAGATAACCTTTATTAGTCCCACACGTGGGAAATTTGTTTTGTCACAGCAGGAAGTGGACAGTGCAAAAGTTATGAGGCAAAAATTAGAATACAATAAGAATAAATACAGTACACAGCTGTACAGAATAGAATAAAATAATATACTATATACAGTAGAATAAAATAGAATAAAAATATACAATAAGATAAAAATAGAATACGAATGCTATATACAACTGAGTAAAAATACAACGATGCCAGAAAAGATTATTGCACTTAGTGTTATTGCACATGTGTGGATGTGTGTGTTTGTTCAGTTAAAGTCTTTGTTGTGGAGTCTGACAGCAGTGGGGAGGAAAGACCTGCGAAATCTCTCCGTCCCACACCGTGGGTGCCGCAGTCTCCCACTGAAGGAGCTGCTCAGTGCTGTCACAGTCTGCTGCATGGGGTGGGAGACGTTGTCCAACAGGGATGACAGCTTAGCCGCCGTTCTCCTGTCACTCACCACCTCCACTGGGTCCAGAGGGCATCCTAGAACAGAGCTGGCCCTTCGGATCACCCTGTTCAGTCTCTTCCTGTCCCCAGCAGAGATGCTGCCGCCCCAGCAGACCACGCCATAAAAGATAGCAGAAGCCACAACAGAGTCATAGAATTTCTTCAGGAGTGGGCCCTCCACTCCAAACGACCTGAGTCTCCGCAGCAGGTACAGCCTGCTCTGCCCTTTCCTGTAGAGGGCGTCTGAGTTATGAGTCCAGTCCAGTCTATTGTTCAGATGAACACCAAGGTACCTGTAGCTGTCCACAGCCTCAATGTCCATACCTTGGATGTTCAGTGGTTGCAGTGGAGAATGCTTGTGCCTGCGGAAGTCTACCACCAGCTCCTTGGTTTTACTGGCGTTGATCTGGAGGTAGTTCAGCTGGCACCAGTCCACAAAGTCTTGAGTCAGTCCTCTGTACTCCTTGTCGTCCCCATCAGTGATGAGGCCGACTATTGCAGAGTCATCAGAGAACTTCTGCAGGAAGCACTGGGTGGAATTGTGGGAGAAGTCTGCAGTGTAGATGGTGAAGAGGAACGGAGCCAGAACCGTTCCCTGTGGGGCCCCCGTACTGCAGACGACCCTGTCCGACACACAGCCCTGAGTCCTCACATACTGTGGTCGGTGGGCTCTATGGAGCTTTATAAAAGATGTGTTTTTACTCTGCTGTCAAAAACATGTTGGTTCTCTGTTGTTGATGAGATATGGATGTCTGTTCATGTACTCACGTTATAGCTGTGCCATTTTGACCAGGTCTGTCTAGATGTTAGATCTGAACTGGACTTCTTACTAAAATAACCAAATAACTTGTACCTAAGTTTAAGAAACCTCAAACCAAATGACAGCCAATGAGAAGAATAAGAGAACTGTTAAAGAATCAGACCAGTAAGTGATACTGATTATTGAATCAACATCAACTCCCGCTCAGGTGACTCACCTGTGCATTCAGTGGTGTTAGATCACTTAGTCGTCTTTACTTATTTTGATTTGAGCTCAAATGTTTCAGACCAAACATGGATTACATCACTTCAGTTTCCTACAAGAATTAGAGCAAGTTTAATTGAGCAGTTTAGCGGTCTGATGAGCTCTGAGCCAATGATGGAGGCAGGTTTGTGGACATGCTTTATATTTGTGGTGTTTGATTTCTAAACAGTTAAATTTTGCAAGAGTGAGAGAGTGTACTTGATTAGCAGCACTTTGTTTCTGTGTCCTGATTCTTAGATTGATCCTAAATCCAATTCTGTGCTCCCTTGAAAAGCTCTCTGACTGTTTCCCTAGTTTTCCTGCTGAGTGCCTGGACACAAAACTGACATCCGTCCTATGCACCCTGGCTGCAGGTGTTCATCATGTGCTGCTGTAAAAAGTAGGACGTTACATCCAGTAGTTTTCTCCTCTCTCCACAGGAGGTTTTTGTCTCCACACAGGAGTCTGTGTTCATTAACCTCATTGTTTGGCTGTATCTGTCCCTGTCTGACACATCTGAGTGCTGTCTCATTAAATCACACTGACTGAATGCTCAAATGCCTTAAATGACTGATTGTAACTATTACAAAATGAAACTCATTTCCAGGGAATCAAAATGTAATTTGATATAATCTCTCAGTCTCGTATAATAACCTTCTTAAAGTTGGGTGTTTTTTCATATATTAAAGACATTTTGTGAGAATTGTTTGCATCCTAAAAGCTGAGACCTCTCTGACTCTCTGTAATAGCCAATGTCTATGTGAACGTTAGACTAAACTTTAAACACTGTGCTGTGAGTGCCTCAAAGCAGACGACTGAGGGAGCAACTCCTCAGCTTCGCATCAAGACGTTCCACCACACACCACATCATGTACACAGAGACAAAAGCAACAAGAATAGCCTCCTTTAGCTCTGAGTGAAGACCTGCAGGTGCTACAAACAGGTAGCACAGCTGCATCATGGGAGGTGCCTCAGGCCCTGTGTCCGATAGGTGTCGCGTCACCTGTTCAACACCAGAGGTTTCACTGAGTGACTGGCATTCAGATGCTATCCCCACGTTTACATGCATACTGTTTATGGGCTGTTTGTGAGGCGGGAGGATGAATGTCATGCTGTTACACCTGACCTGTGACCCACCTGTGTGTGCTGCAGTGGAATATGATGGTGGATGTTAGCATTGTGTGTATGAGGTCCACTGATCACATCTTCTCATATGGACCAAAATAACAGCTCCATCAGCTGATGACATCGCCTCGTCCGGCGTCTGTGGTAGCTGCGCTTCAGTGGTTTTGTGATCATTTAGAGCTTTCCTGTTAATTATTCCATGCTTGTAGTTTGGAGTTGCTTTTTGTAGTCCTCAGTCCTCCCCCGAGTTTTCCTTAGTGAAGAATTGCTGTGTGCATTTGTTAGTTACTTCCTGGATTATTTGGGGATGATTTTCTGTGTTGGGTTTTACTTTCTTTGTCTTGTTTTCGTGATTAGTTTCAGCTATCAGAGGTGGGGTGGGAGGCATTCACAATATCCTGCTCATCTTCTCGGTGGTTTCTGGATTTATGAAGGTGTGGATTTGAATGTGATTTTGTACTTATCATCTTTAAACCCTTGCCCTATCTTTCACTCCTCAGTTTTACTCCTTGGTCCTCCACAAACTGAGTTTTGGATCTTTTTTTGCTATAAAACAAGCCTATTCAAATGGCGGCCCGCGGGCCAAATGTGGCCCAGAAGCAACCTGCGAGTGGCCCTGCCTGTGGTCCTGGCAGAAACACAGAGAAAACCCCAAAAATTAATTAATTAATTTTAAAAAAATCAAAAAATGAAAAATTCCTACAGCGTAGTGTAGACTGTGAACGCAACACTCCTAGTAGCCTAGCAATATTTAACCCACAATGCACCGTGATGTAAACAAATTAAACAATCATCGTAATATATGATACGACAACAGCATGTCTCTCTCACTCCAAAAGCGCAAAATTGACAATGAAAACTGTCGGTTTAACCCTGCCTGGACTGACAAATACTTATTCATTTTACCGAGTTTAATAATCTTACAACCGGAGTTGTACTACCATGGTGAGGGTCCTGTACAGCCCAAGAGAGAGCTGCAGCATCTTCCCTTCGTGTTTGCTTCTTGGCGAAGAAGAAAAGGCCTTTCACAGATTCTGAAACAATGAAATACTGCATGCTGGCCGTGGTGGATGCGGTGAAAAGTGATGAATAAATTAAAGTAAGTGTGACATCTGCTATTAAAAACGTACCCCTGTAGGACAGTTCAAATATTCGTAGAGTTGAAGTTCTGGCGTCAGACGAGTTTGAAATGCTGTTAGATGACCTGAAGAAAACTGATGTAATGTCTATAGCAGGAGATCACAGACAGAACTGATAATGCACAGTTGTGCGTATATGTCCGTTTTTTGGATGGGAAATTGCTCGGTTTACTACCGTTAGAGGGACACACAGCTGGCGAAATAATGTTTGAGAAGATTTCAGCTCTTTTTGAGGAAAATGGTCTGGATATGAAGCATGTCTGTATACTTGTGACGGATGGTGCTCCATCCATGGCAGGAAAAATGAGTGGTCAGCGAAATATTTATTTTAATTTGAAAGGGAATTATCAAAATGTTTTTTTGTTATTATTATTATTATTTCAAATGTGCAAAAATAGTTTAGTTATAGCTCCCTTTTTTTTAAATGGACCTTTTGGTGTGCATTTGTGATTTACAGGGGAAAAGGAATAAAAAAAATTACTTGTTTTTCAATACAGTTGTGTGGGTTTGAAATTGATCATGATCTGCTGCTTACTGTCTTCAAAAAAAATATCTGGCCCAGATAAATTCCTCGGTTTGAAAATCTGGCCCAACTAATTTCGTAGTTGAATAGCCATGCTATAAAAGAAAACTGAACACACATAGTTTAGGAGGAATGAATATAACTTTATTAGTTACTTATTTTTAATAACTCACTGTGTTGAATTGATGACTAAAGAAAAAAGAGGCTTAAAATTTCTTTATTAGGGGCGTGGCCTCTCTGACAGGCAGGTGGATGGTGACACAGGTGGCTATAGCTGCCAGCTGTATGGGAGGCTCAGCTAAGTGGACCTCTGGTATTTCCTCACATAGATACCATATCACATGAGAACATTAACATCACATTAAGTGCAGACATGCGGGCCAGTGCAAAGATCGTTTCCCGTGTTTGATTCTGTGATTTCTGAGCAGGAGAACAGGAAGCTGCCACAAACTAGTTTAAGTGCCTTGTTTTTCCGCTGTGGAAATCAAATGAACAATGAAAATAGCTTTTAGGTCTGTGTGTGTTTGACCTTGTTATGATGCCAGAGGAGATGTGTTTTTATTACTGCAGCACAAAAACAAGCCAGTTGTTTCATTCTGTTTTTAGTTTGAATTCACAAAAACCAGAAGAGTTCATGTGTGTCGCTCACACAGATAGTTTTCCAGCGGTGTGGTTCGCCCTCTTGGTAAAAGTGGAAGTACACATGTTCAGTTTGTTTCAATTCAGGGTTCTTTAAACTCTGATATCTGCTGCGCTGTTGGTGCACTTTGATTAACATTCAGTTAAATGAAATTCAGTTTTATTAGCAACAGATCACAACAACAGCCACCTCAAACCGCTTTATATTGTAAGATAGACCCTACAACAGTCAGACAACCCCCTACTGTATGAACAAGCTCTTTGACGACAGTGGGAAGAAAAACCTCCCTTTTATCTCAAAGAAACATCTAGCATAATAACAGTAAACCCGTACATTACTGAATGATTCAATAACCTGGTAGTAACTGAAAAAACACCATGATTAGATCATTTAGGATCTGCTCGGTGGTTTGTGCCTGGCTGTTATAGGTGTCCTCTGGTGCCTGTAGGAAATATCATGATGGATTCTGGTAAACCTAAACAAACACTACCCTGGACTCCAGGGGGTGTAACTACAAAACAATGAAGGCTCATCGTAACCAGTTTTATAACAAGTACAACAGTAAAGCTGCTCATTATGGCTCTAAAACTTTAAGCATTGTCATCATGTCCAGTTTGTGCTGCCTCCAGCTCACCTCTCGGACCTTCACTCATGATGTCATTCTCGTAGTTCACTGAGTAAAACAATCACTCCAACAAGCCGTGAACACTCATTTTTATATCACTTTGTAAATTCTCATTAAATTAATTTATTTATCACTTTTATTCAACAGGAAGTCCCACTGAGATGTCATTTAAACACTTCAACATAAAGTTTCATAAAACCGGTAATTAAATTAATTTTTACCGGTAATTCTTTTTCTCACATCAAGGCATTAAACCTGAATGCCTGGGTTTCTACTGATGAGACCTTTCTCCCATCCGTCCGGCTGATCAGTATTCCTGTGGAGTCTCCTATCGGCAGCAGCAGAGATGGAGATGACATGTGCAAAGGTCCTGGGAAACTGAAATTTTCTGGACGGAGAAACATAGCAATGGAGGCACAATGAGGCTGGCAGAGTGTAATACAGAACTGTGTGGAGAATATGGGGGTCTCTGAGCTGCTATCTGACGGATGGGACCTCCTGAAAATCTCTAAATTACTCCAGAAATAGGACTCCAGAAATAATACATAGCGAATTATTTTCTATCCAATCAGCACAGCAAGTTTGATTTGACACAGCGTTCAGCAGCTATATGTTTCTGATCGCTGACTGCATTAACAGCCGCATGCTGTTCGCAGATGCAGAGCATGCAGCGCTGACTCAAACAGGGAGTAGCCAACCAAACGTCTCAGGACAGCGGCATTAAAAATGTGGCCCCTCCCTGCTGCTCAAACACACACACACACACACACACACACACACGCACACGCACGCACACACACACACACACACACAACATAGTATATTTATGTATCCCCCCTCTGTTTGGTGTTTTAGGTGCTGAGTATCACAAGTGTGCTTTGTAACAGAAGCAGCCGTTGGAGGTCCGTTTACGTCACCCTCAACACCCCACCCACCCCCTCCCATTATCTCCTTTCTTCTTATGTTTCGTCAGCCTTTACCCCTAATCTAATATCCAATAGTCAGTAGTATGAATAAAAAAATTAAGTAACTAAAACACAAACATTAATCAGAGGAGGGCTACAAAGCATTCAGACCATAATTCAGGTCAGGACATCAGGACAGGATACAAAAACTAATGGAGCACAAAACCAGCTTGTCAGAGTATTTACCTGTCACCATGGTGAATCTTGGCTCTACTGATAAAGGAAAAAGTAAATAAAGATATGATGAAGGAAGTGATAGCAGAGCTGTACATTTAAATTTGTTCAGAAATCTCTCAGTCAGAACATGCTATATCATGTTTAGGTAACTAGCGAAACTAGCGAGCTAACTTCCGCTAACTTCCTGCTAGCTTCTAACTCCGTTAAGTGTAATAAATTCTGCTTCAATCAATCAATCAATCAATCAATCAATCAAGGCTTTATTCGCCATGTGCAGGTTGCCCTGCAGTGAAATAGGACACCCCCCGACCTTACACACACAACACAGACATCACATGGGGATACAGGTCGGAGATCGGTAGCGCTACAGAAAAAAACACTGAAATATACACTACAATGGGAAAGTACAAGAGGAAAAAAGAGACCTCTACTCTCGCTGAGCTCCTGCGAGGACAGCATGAGAACAGGAAACAAAAAAACTCCTCTGCACAAAAAAGCACATAAATGTCCACAGCACAACATTATGGAGCACGTGACAAGCCATAATCCGAGTAATCCGAAGCAAACACAGCAGCCATCCTGTGTTTCCCCATTTTCATGGATGCCTGGATGTTAAACTTAACTGTTACACCTGGTAAAGCAGCAACGCTGATCATTTTATTAAAGATGAAAGAATTTAGACAGTTTTTAACTCTCAGTGATGCCGCAGTGTTCATTTGACTTTAGGACCTGAAGAGACAGAGTTTAGGACCCAGATTACTCCCAGATTTACGAGCACCTTAGTCCGACAAATACGGCAATAACGACGGCCGCTTGCATGTTCTACAAAAATGTGCTTTGGTGGGTATCTGACGGACAAACACCAAACCAGTTCCACATCACTGAAGTTCCAAAAACCAGTTCTGGTTCATCTGTTTCATTCAATGATCCACTTTCCCCTTTCTTATTCTCCGTTGCCGCCATGCTTTTTCGGCCATGTGCATGCGCGTTTTACCCATATTCTATCGCGATATTTTATTTTCTTATCGTTGCCCAACATTATACCGGTATTACCATGAATGGTATAATATGGCCCAGCCTTACTTGTGTCTTTTATTTCTCAGTTTGTTTTTGCCACCAAATAAAAGCTGCTGCTTTAAGTTTGCCATCTCAGAGTCCAGCCCCTCCTGCCACAAACATTACATAAGCTTTCAGTTTATTTTAAATGATGCTCACATTTATACTCACACTAAAAGCATCTCAGTAACCACGGTGTCTCTAAATTCAGTTCACCAGCAGTGGTCTCTGAGAGTGTGGTGAGAAAACCTAAAGAAGTCCGGACACTTTACTTTCCATGCTCCGTAGACTACGGTGGCCTGGATGACTGAGAACCTTCACAGACATTAAGTTTGCATTATTTGATTGATGTGGAGATAATCTGATAAATAAGCAGAAGACTGACTGTCTGAGCATCGAATGTCATTGAGCACAGAAATATTGCTGCTCCTCTGTGATGGAGGTGAACCTTGTTAGGTATCTCCTCCTCCTCGCAGCCAGCTGAAGGTGAGACCACACACCAGAGTCATTAATCAGCCTGTTAGTGCATCCAGGCCACGGTACAGCCTGCTGCTGTCTGCAAAAAGATAAATAACAGGGATGAGCTTCTTTGCCTCATTTTGCCTCAGGAAGACCAGCACAATATTTAACCTCTTTAGAAGCGCCACCTCCATCAGTGAACAACACTTCCTCTTATTTCTCGTTTGCTGCCACCTTGTTGATTGAAGTAATTGGCAAAATTGTGAGCACCCTCGCTGCAGCACTCTTTGCTGCTCTCACTTAGCAGGCAGCGCTTCCAATTTGGCTTCAGGAAACAATTAGAGAGCACTCCCTGTGGAGGGTTTCGCTCAAACTAAAGGAGAAGCTTATTTCATACAGCAGTGATATTCATCATATACCAGGGACAGGAACTTTAAATATGTCTCAATGCTGACGAACTGTCGAAACTGCAAACAAACGACCTCATGAGATGTGCCGTACGCCCCCATGGCCGAGGTTCGGTTCACTGTGAATGGCTTCCTGTTGTGGTTAGGGCGATTGTGCATTTTCTGGCCATCTGTTTCTGTAAACTACTGAAAACCAGTCATGTGCAGTCCTCATCAGCTGAAATCATACACTTCTGTTCATTTCCTCAGCTGCGATTGGCTCTTTGACTCCAGTGACCACGTTCCCTGCTCAAGAGTTAGAACTTGAGCTGTTCTTTCTCTAATTTGGCAGGTTTGTGTGATTTTATGTGATGTGTTTGTGAGGTGGGATCTAATATAACCTCTAGCACTCATTGTATCACCAGCAACAAATCAAGAGTTAGCTCTGGTGCTTCTGTTCAAAGATTTTCCATTCACATTTCAAAGTATAAAAACTACAACAAATACTATAAAAATGGAACTTAAGAGGGTATTATTGTTATTATTATTATTATTGGGTCCTTATATTATGTTATATTATTAAGCCCTGTGAGAGTGTCCCCCAAGAGGGTCATGGACCTCCTATTGATCCTCTACCTAATCACACGAGCCAAGGTGTGAAAACAGGTGTAGGTCAAAATCAGCAGAAGTTTCAGTTGAACCTGCTGTGAAACCAAGCCCCGCCCTATCATGTGACTCACTGAGGACAGCTGGCCCAGGGTGTGAGTGGGCGTTAAGGCATCTGGGAAGGATCTCAAAACTGGATTATAGATGGCAGACAGTTGGTGTCGTAAGCCCCGTCGTTCACAGTGGACATAAATGGCTTCTTTCACTCCTCTTTCAAACCATCTGTCTTTGTCCAACATGTGAACATTGGCATCCTCAAAGAGTGACCTTTGACCTTTAGACGCAGATGTACAGCTGAGCCTGGTCCCGTGGAGGTGGCTCTTCTATGTTGTGGCTGTTTGCTGTCTCCAGGTCTGAGCTCTGCACAGCTACGTGGTTGAGTTTGTGTTTGTGATGAACCAGTTTGTGTCTGAGTGTGTTGCTGGGTTGAAGTACTGCTTGGAGAAGACTGAGCATCTCTGATAAACCTGCTACATGAGGGATGGCCCTGTGATTCTTCCTCGTTGGTGTCTGACCTTCTTCTCTGAGCATCTTTGATGGAAGCCCATGTTTTAAGAGCTTCCTTTACATGTGTGTGTTCCTTTTCTTTCCCTTCTGGCTCAAAGGGAACATTTTATTGTTGTAAAAGGTGTTATTTTAATTCAAACCAAACAAGGGTTGAAGTGTTCCTGGAAAATCTCCTTTGACTAGGTCTTCACTGCTTCTTTGTCGTTTTACATATTAAATCTAATTTTCATTGTTCTTGTTTTACATTGTCTGTCATCGTCCAGTTGCCTGCACCTTCAGACCAGTTCTCTGTTTTTGTTGTTTCTGTTTTTTCTATCAAAGTAAAATAACAATAATAATAGTGTGTGTAATAACTGCTGTGAGTGTGTTTGACTGACTGTGATATAAGATAAGATAAGATAAGATAAGATCAAACTTTATTAATCCCTCGGGTGGGTTCCTCTGGGAAATTCGGTTTCCAATAGCACAGCACCGACAGAAGTTACAGAACGTGAGCAGAATATTATATATATACACATATATAAACACAGAGACATATATGAATAAAATATACAAAAGGGATAAATAGAATAAATAGGAATAAGAATACAAGGGAATTGCACATTTCAAGTATTGAGCTCTATTGCACTGTTGACTATTAACAAAAGTATTGCACAAAAGGTATTGCACAGTGAGGTGAAGAGGCACTACAGCTTAGTTGTTCCCCCCTCCTTTGTCCTCCTGTCTCCCCTCCCTCTCCCCTCGAGAGAGGAGTTAAACAGTCTGATGGCGTGTGGGACAAAGGAGTTTTTAAGTCTGTTGGTTCTTGTCTTTGGGAGAAGCAACCTGTCACTGAACAGACTCTTCTGGTTGTTAATGGCCGTGTGCAGAGGATGCCCAGCATTGTCCATAATGTCCAGCAGTTTTTTTAGTGTCCTTTTCTCTGCCACTGTCACCAGAGTGTCCAGCTTCATGCCGACCACAGAGCCAGCCTTCCTGATCAGTTTCTCCAGCCTGCATGAGTCCTTCTTTGCTGTGCTGCTCCCCCAGCACACCACAGCATAGAAAAGTACTCCAGCAACCACTGACTGGTAAAACATCCTCAGGAGCTTCCTGCAGATGTTAAAAGACCTCAGCCTCCTGAGGAAGTACAGTCGGCTTTGGGCTTTTTTATACAGGTGCTCTGTGTTGCATGGCCAGTCCAGTTTATTGTCCACCCACAGCCCGAGGTACTTGTACTTGTTGACCACCTCCACCTCCTCCCCCTCTATCTGAACCGGCAGTGGACCTTCTCTGGACCTCCGGAAGTCCACAACCAGTTCCTTGGTCTTTGAGGTGTTGAGCTGCAGGTGGTTTGTGTGACTCCATGCGACAAAGTTCCTCACCAGACTTCTGTACTCCTCTTCCTGATCATCCCAGATACACCCCATGATGGCTGTGTCATCTACAAACTTCTGAATATGGCATAATTCAGAGTTATAGCAGAAGTCAGAGGTGTACAGGGTGAAGAGAAGAGGGGACAGCACAGTTCCCTGTGGTGCTCCTGTGCTGCTGACCACAGTGTCAGACGTGATGTCCTTCAGCCTGACGTACTGTGGTCTGTCGGTGAGGTAGTCGGAGATCCAAGCGACCAGGCAGGGGTCCACCTCCATCCTGTTCAGTTTTTCCTGAAGCATACAGGGCCGGCTGGACATACTCTCAAGATGGCTGCTAGGGTGCAGACACACAGCTTGGCAGGTCCTGTGCGTTTGCCAAAAAACCCACCTAAAAAACCATCTAAAAACCCCTGGATCTTGACATCAACTTGTCTTTTTGTTTTTATACATTTTTATCTTCTGTGGAGTTTGACATGTCCAAGAAAGCTGAATAATTATACCACTTTCCCAGCCAAATGGAGTCAACATCTTTTGTTCACAAGATTCTTGGATTTTGGTCATGCTAGACCACCCCCAGGTAAACATGAACAATCAAATATACCACAACTATCGCTGGAGATTCTGAAACTTGTTCTGATACTACTTTTGGCTGGTGATTTAGAACTAAATCCTGGACCTAATTCAAACATCAGTGATTTGGACTGGCTACAACTAATTAGCCTAGTTAGCCTAGGCCTGCCTGGGCCTCCAGCTCAGCTGCCTGGGCCTCCATTTCAGCTGCCTGGGTTTCCACCTCGGCTGCCTGGGCATACACCTCGGCTGCCTGGGCATCCACCTCAGCTGCCTGGGCCTCCACCTCAGCTGCCTGGGCCTCCAGCTCAGCTGCCTGGGCCTCCAGCTCAGCTGCCTGGGCCTCCATTTCAGCTGCCTGGGTTTCCACCTCAGCTGCCTGGGCATCCACTTCGGCTGCCTGGGCATCCACCTCAGCTGCCTGGGCATACACCTCGGCTGCCTGGGCATCCACCTCGGCTGCCTGGGCATCCACCTCAGCTGCCTGGGCCTACATTTCAGCTAGCTGGGCTTTCACCTCAGCTGCTCGGGCCTCCACCTCGGCTGCCTGGGTTTCAATCTTGGCTGCCTGGGCATACACCTCAGCTGCCTGGGCCTCCACCTCAGCTGCCTGGGTCTCCACCTCAGCTGGGTGGGTCTCCACCTCAGCTGCCTGGGTCTCCACCTCAGCTGCGTGGGTCTCCACCTCAGCTGCCTGGAACTCCACCTCAGCTGCCTGGGTTTCAATCTTGGCTGCCTGGGCCTACACCTCAGCTGCCTGGGCCTACACCTCAGCTGCTCGGACCTCCACCTAGGCTGTCTGGGTCTCCACCTCGGCTGTCTGGGCCTCCACCTCGGCTGCCTTGGCCTCCAACGCGGCTGCCTGGGCCTCCATTTCGGCTGCCTGGGCCCCCACCTGCTGTACCCAAACTACAGTCTCCGGTAAAGGGTTTCTCATCATTAAATGCTCATAGCATTGTCAACAAAAGGACAAGAAATCCTGCTATTAAAATTTACAGAGGAACAAAGATCTGCAAGACATTTAATCAGGCTAAAGTAATCTGGGACACTAAAAATAAACCAAAGGGGCTTCTATGTGGACACATTAACATTCGCAGTATGTTACCAAAGCATGAGCAACTGGAACATATTCTAAGCAATTCCAATATTTCTATTTTTGGTATCTCTGAATCTTGGCTCACAAGTTCTTCTCCTGAGTCTGCGGTTGTCTTTCCAGAGTGCACAGTATTCAGAAGGGATAGAATTGGAACAAGAGGAGGAGGAATACAGTACTTGTGTATGTAAAAAAACACCTAGATTGCTCTTTACTTAGTTCACCAATAGATGTTGAAATAGAACATATTTCTGTTAAAATCACTCTTTCCCCAGAAATAAGATAAGATAAGATAAGATAACCTTTATTAGTCCCACACGTGGGAAATTTGTTTTGTCACAGCAGGAAGTGGACAGTGCAAAAGTTATGAGGCAAAAATTAGAATACAATAAGAATAAATACAGTACACAACTGTACAGAATAGAATAAAATAAAATACTATATACAGTAGAATAAAATAAAATAAATATACAATAAGATAAAAAATAGAATACAAATACAAATACTATATACAACTGAGTAAAAATACAACGATGACAGAAAGGATTATTGCATTTTTGATTATTGATTATTGCATCAACGTAAATGTCATTTACGTTGATCTGTTTATATCGCCCTCCTTCCGCAAAGAATATTTTTTATGAACAACTACAGATATTACTTAAATATCATGCTATAAATAATAAGTCTAATGAAATAATTGTAATGGGAGATTTTAATGTCAACTGGGACTGTGAAAAGGACAGAAAAACACTCAAGGGCATAATGGAGACTTTGAACTTTACTCAACACATTGAACAACCCACAAGAATAACAAGACACTCTAAAACTAAAATAGATCTGGTTTTCAGTAATAAGCCCAAGCGAATTATTAAATCTTATAATTTTATCACTGGTATTTCAGACCACAATTTTATATTATTTTCTAGAAAACTTTTAAAATCACGGGTTAAGAATGACTTTCAAAGTTTATCTAATAGGAGATCCTTTTATGAATTCATACCAAGAAGTCAGCGACAAAATGTAGCAGAACCATTAGCATCAGTTAACTGGGAGCCTTTATTGTGTAGTGATGATCCACAATTCTGCAGCAGTCACTTCACTGACAGTGTTAAGGATGTTATATCAACATACTCAATTAGAAGTCGACAAAAAATAAAGACAACATCTAATTTGCCCTGGTTAAACAAAGAGTGCAAGAATTTAATGAAAACAAGAGATCAATTACTAAAGCAGTTCCTGAAAACAGGTCTAACTCTGGACAGACAGAGATTTACTTCAATGCGGAACAAAGTAACAAGAAGTTTGAGACAGGCCAAAGCAAAAATTTTTATAAATATAATTGAAAGAGCCAAAGGTAATGGTAAAGATCTGGCAACACTTAAATAAATTACTAGGCCGTCATTCAAACAAAAGTAAAAATACAATTGAACTTTATGTAAATAACTCTATTGTTAGAGAGCCTCTATCTATTGCCAGTAACTTAAACACTTTCTTTATTTCATCGGTTAAGGAGATCAGTCAGAGCTTTGACTCAGTCGTATGCTCTGATAATGTAAATGATGCTGGTCAAAATTTGTTCACCATCACTCATATTTCAGACACTGAAGTTGCTAAACTAATTACAGGTTTAAAACAATCAAAAGCACTTGATGTATATGGTATTAACACAAATTTCCTAAAGGAACATATGGATCTGCTCGTACGTCCAACAACTCGTGTTTTGAATATGTCATTCAAACATTCCATTGTTCCAACAGATTGGAAAATTGCTGCAGTTACACCAATTTTCAAAGCAGGTGTGAAGACTGACATGGCTAATTATCGCCCCATAAGCATACTCCCGGTCGTATCTAAAATAGCTGAGAAGTGGGTGGTTAAACTCCTCACTGCTCACCTAGAAAACACCCAACCCTCATTACATCCATTGCAGTTTGGCTTTCGGGCACATCACTCCACAGATACTGCCCTGTGTATGTTAGTGGAGAACTTGAAGAGCTTGCTGGACAAGAGTCCCTGTGTTGGAGCTGTATTTTTAGATCTGAAGAAGGCTTTCAACTCTGTAAACCATCAGATATTGTTGTCCAGATTGACTCAGTTTAATATCTCCAGTCAGGCTCTTCAGGGGTTTGCCTCATATCTCTCACACAGGAAACAGTATGTGGTGTTGGGTGGGGTTAAATCTCCATATTTAGACTGTGATACAGGGGTTCCTCAAGGATCTGTTCATGGGCCCTTATTGTTCTCTCTTTTTATCAATAACTTACCTGAAGTCTGTCCAAATATATTTGCTCAAATGTATGCGGATGATGCAGTTATATATACGCAAGCAAATAGTGTCCAGCAGGTGGCAAAAGATCTTACAGCTGCTTTAGCATTAATGCATAGCTGGCTGGAGGACTCATGCCTAATGTTGACCTCAAAAACTGTCTGCATGTATTTTTCAAAACGCCCCTGAAACTTGAAGCAGTCAAACATATTCCTGGATGGAGTAGAGCTTGAATTAGCTCCAGAATTTAAATATCTTGGGGTCATTCTAGACCCAACATTATCCTTTAAGAGTCACATAAATAAAGTGTCGCAGGTACTTAAATTTAATAATCGAAATTTTAATCATATACGTAATAATTTAAATATGAATGTTGCAAAAACTTATTTTTACTCAATGATCATCTCTCATATGGACTATTGTTTGACGTCCTGGTCACTTGCTTGTCCAACAACACTTAAAACTATTGAAAACATTTATAAAAGAAGTTTAAAACTACTTGACAAAAAAACGACCTCCCACCACCACTGTCATGTGTTAAAAAAACATAAATTACTGAACTTCAATAACTTAGTGAAACTTAAAAGAGTTTAATATATAAAGTCTTACACTCCCTTGCTCCACCACCACTAAAGCAGTTCATTAGGCATAAAGAAAGCTCAGACAGGACCACTCGAGCTTCAATCCGAGGAGACTTGTTTATACCCCACAGACGGACAGCATTTGGGCAGAACGTCCTCTCTGTCCAGGGTGGCCATCTGTGGAACAGTCTTCCTCAACCCATTAGAGAATGCTCTACACTCAGTTTGTTTAAGGCAAAGGTTAAAAACTGGTTATGGACAAATCAAGTGTGTGATCATGTATGAGTTGTATAGTTTTAATGTTTTATTTGGGAACAGAATGGTGTGTATGTGTAAGTTTGGTGATGGAGTTTTTATTATGAATGAATGATGAATTTTTATGAATTATTATGTCTATTTTTTTATGTTTAAGGACAACAGATGGAAATTAGCCTTTGGCTATAATCTGGCATGTTTACATTCATGTAATTTTTTTTTTTACATTTATGTTCATTAACATGCACTGTCCTAAATAAATAAATTAATTAATTAAAGGCACTGGAAAAGTCAAGAAACAGGATCCTGACCGTGCCTTTTCCCCCATCCAGGTGTGAGTGGGCTCAATGCAGGAGGTACAGGATGGCATCCTCCACTCCGACACCCGCCTTGTATGCAAACTGTAGTGGGTCCTGGGCATGTTGTACCTGTGGTCGGAGGAGGTTGAGGAAGAGCCGCTCTAGAGTCTTCATAAGATGTGACGTCAGTGCCACCGGTCGGAAGTCATTCAGCTCATTGGGCCAGTTCCTTTTGGGGACCCGGACGATGCAGGATGTCTTCCATAGGGCGGGCACTCTCCCCAGTTGCAGACTGAGGTTGAAGACTCGTTGTAGCGGCTCCCCAAGTTCAGCAGCACACGCCTTTAGCATCCTAGGACACACCTTGTCTGGACCTGCTGCCTTTCTGGGGCGAAGCTTCCTCAGTTGTCTCCTGACCTGATCCACTGTAACACTGGGAGATGATTGGAAGGAGGGAGGGGAAAATGTTCTGCTGTTGACAGAGGGGTTGGAGGAGGGGGGTGTCATAGTGTCAGGAAGGGGGGGGAAGCGAGGGAGGTAGGAGAGTGGGGAGAGGGCTCTGTAGTAAAGGTGAGGGTGGGGGGGTTGTGGGCTGGTCAAACCTGTTGAAGAAGTTGTTGAGTTCGTTTGCCTTCTCCACAGTCCCCCCCCACTGTGCTTTTCTTGGTGTTGTGGCCTGTGATGGTTTTCACACCATTCCACACCTCCCTCATATTGTTCCTCTCCAACTTCTGCTCCACCTTCCTCCTGTAGGTGTCCTTTGCTTCCCTCAGGCAGCGTTTCACCTCCTGCTGTGCTGCTTTCATCTCCTCCTTCACTTTGCTCCTGAAAGCCTTCTTCTTCATGTTGAGGACAGCTTTGACTTCCTGTGTTACCCACGGTTTGTTTTTAGGATAACACCGTACCGTCTTAGCAGGGGCGACTGTGTCCACACAAAAGTTGAGGTAGTCTGTAAGACAGTGTGTCGCCCCCTCTATGTCCTCACCATGTGGGCTCAGAAGCACATCCCAGTCTGTGGTGTCAGGCTGCCTATGGACGAGGGGTATAAAAATGGTAAATGGCCTGTATTTATATAGCGCTTTACTAGTCCCTAAGGACCCCAAAGCGCTTTACATATCCAGTCATCCACCCATTCACACACACATTCACACACTGGTGATGGCAGCTACATTGTAGCCACAGCCACCCTGGGGCGCACTGACAGAGGCGAGGCTGCCGGACACTGGCGCCACCGGTCCCTCTGACCACCACCAGTAGGTAACGGGTGAAGTGTCTCGCCCAAGGACACAACGACCGAGACTGTCCAAGCTGGGGCTCGAACCGGCGACCTTCCAATTACAAGGCGAACGCCCAACTCTTGAGCCACGATCGACCCCATTGTGGCTTGTGGCTGTATGTAAACCAGGTTGTGGTCTGACTTCCCTAGTGGGGGGAGGGGGTGACTCTGTATGCATCTCTCTCATTAGCATACAGTAGGTCAACTGTCCTGTTGCTCCTTGTGGGACAGTTCACAAACTGGTGAAAAGCAGCCAGAGTAGAATCCAGTGTGGCATGGTTAAAGTCTCCTGATATAATAATGAAAGCCTCGGGGTGTTGTGTCTGAAGTCTTGCTGTAACTGTGTGTATTTGCTCACAGGCAGCTGCTGCGTCGGCCCTCGTCTAGGGCCTCTATCGTTCTCTATAGTCTAGGATGTAGCTTTTAGCTGCCTCTCTCTCCTGGAATGAAGATGCTTCAGACACATGTGATGATCACATCCTGCTGAGGAAGTGTCACCACGGTAGCAATGATAGGAAGAGCAGCTCATCATGGCTCATTATACTTGCTGTACTGACCCTCACAAACAGGAGGCCTAAATTCATTTCCCCTAGGGTACGCTACACATTGGTGTTGCAACAATTTAAATAGTTTTGACTTTTTCTGCTCTTCTGTCAGTGCTGACATCGTAGTTTTGTCCGAGTGGCGACGCCTGTCATTCAGGAGAATACTGCGGCGAAGACTCACTCACTGAGCTGCGGTAACGTCCCTGTTTGGGGACACACACATTTCTCAGCACGTGGTTCAAACTTTTCTAGCTCCTGAAGTTTTTTCGTTTTATGCAGTTAAAATCATGATTACATACAAAAGGCGGTTTGTAAAACTCCCCCAAAACTATCCAGAGCTTAAACAGCATAAATATGAGTCCAGCCATCAATTAATATGTAAAAAATACAGAAATCAGTTACACCCTGCATCCTAATGATATAAATAATGATAAAATTACCCACTCCAGAAGACGATCAAAGCAGCCAAACGTGAGTACAGGGACAGGGTGGAGCAACAGTTTGACAACCCTCGGAGTATGTGGCAGGGACTAAACACGATCGCAGACTTTAGAGGGAAACCCAGCACACCGCAGACCACGGCCTCTCTGTGTGAGGATCTAAACGTATTCTATGCTAGATTCGACACAGCGAACACCATGAGACCGGACAGTGTGCGCACCGCGGATGACGTCAGTGCGCACACTGTGTCTGAGGAGGATGTGCGGAAGTGCTTCAGGAAGGTGAACGCACGCAAAGCTACTGGTCCGGACGGGATTCCCGGCCGCGTCCTCAAGTCATGCGCGGCTCAGCTGGCTGGAGTGTTCACACACATCTTCAACCTTTCCCTCTCTCTGTCTGTAGTCCCAGCCTGCTTCAAAATGGCCACCATCGTCCCTGTACCCAAATCCTCCACCATCTCCTCATTGAACGACTGGCGACCTGTAGCCCTGACCCCCATCGTAAGCAAATGCTTCGAGAAGCTGGTCAGGGACTTCATCTGCTCTGCACTACCCGACTCACTGGACCCTCTACAGTTTGCATACCGCCACAACAGGTCCACTGATGATGCCATAGCCCTGACACTACACACTGCCCTGTCACACCTGGAGAAGAGAGACACGTATGTGAGAATGCTGTTTGTAGACTACAGCTCAGCATTCAATACCATCGTTCCCTCGAAGCTGGACAGGAAACTGCAGGATCTAGGACTGAGCAGCTCCCTCTGCAGCTGGATCCTTAGCTTCCTGTCTGACAGGCGCCAAGAGGTCAGACTGGGCAGCATCACCTCATCCCCCATCACACTGAACACTGGTGCTCCACAGGGGTGTGTACTGAGCCCTCTCCTATACTCACTCTACACCTACGACTGCACAGCCACTAACAACTCCAACATCATTGTGAAGTTTGTGGACGACGAGTGGTGGGTCTTATCACCAACGGTGATGAGATGGCTTACAGGGAGGAGGTCAGGGCCCTGACCCACGGGTGTCAAGACAACCATCCCACCCTCAACGTCGCAAAGACAAAGGAGTTGATAGTGGACTTCCGGAGGTGCAGAGAAGTACACACCCCCATCACCATCAACGGCGCTGCTGTGGAGAGAGTGAGCAGCTTCCGGTTCCTTGGTGTACATCTGGCTGAGGATCTTACGTGGTCAGTACACACAAACAAAACAGTGAAGAAGGCGCAGCAGCGCCTCTTCTTTCTCAGGAGACTGAAAAGATTTGGCATGAACCCCCGCATCCTCAGGACCAGCGAGTAGTGCGGTGCTCTGAACGGATAATTGGAGGTGAGCTTCCCTCCCTCCAAGACATCTACAGGAAGCGCTGCCTGAGGAAAGCGGGGAGGATCATCAAGGACTCCAGTCACCCCAGCCATAAACTGTTCAGACTACTTCCATCAGGAAGGAGGTTCTGCAGCATCCGGTCCCGTACCAGCAGACTGAGAGACAGCTTCTTCCACCAGGCCATCAGACTGCTGAACACGTCATAGACACCTCAGCTTCACTACCGGAACTTCAACATTATGCACTCCATACTGTACAGTAACGCCACAACTCTGTATATTTTTAGATATTTTATTTATTGTTTATTTAATTTGTAAAATATGTGTACACACACACACACACACGTAGAAAAACATTTAGTATACACATCCAAAAAAATTTTTTTTTTTGCATATACTATTATATATTGTACATACAGTGTTGGGAAGGTTACTTTTAAAATGTATTCCATTACAGAATACAGAATACATTCCCCAAAATGTATTCTGTAACATATTCCGTTACGTTACTCAATGAGAGTAACGTATTCTGAATACTTTGGATTACTTAATATATTATCATGCTTTTTACAACTACATGAATGTACTATTGCTGTGATTTATTACTGTTACTGAAGGTCCGCGGCTCCGAACCCGTAGTAAAGGGACCTCTGACTAATACGTCGGTTCCGTGTCAGGCTCGTAGCCGAAAAATAGCTTTACTTTGTTGTCTGGGTCAACTCTGCTTGCGAGAGACAGAGAGAGGCGTTGAAAGGCTGCTCCAACAGAACTCATTGTTTCGGAGGAAAACACGAACACAGCGTACAGTCGAGTCTTAATAGCTTACTTACAACTGGGCTCGTCAGGCACTCTTCTTGGCTGCAGTGGTTATTATTATATTTACATGCTTCCAGCTCCCGTTTTTCCTCGATGACAGCTCGTACCTTTCCACTCCCCTTTTTCTCCCTCCTCGCGCTCACAGACCCATAACGTGTATGGTAGTCCATTCTCCCTGCAACACGGACTACACTGCCCATGATGCTACATTCTTTAGAGCTATGCTTGTAGTATTCTGCCTGTTAGCTTAGCACAACAACAACAACAACAACGAAAAGGCGCTCTCTCACCCAGGAAACACACAGTCGCAGAGAGAGAGAGCGCGTCGCCCTGTAACCATGGCAACCGTAACGCTGCCGGCTGGAACTACAGAACGTAGCTGTCAAACAAAACCCAAACAGTCCTGACCCGCGACAAAATGAAACAGGAAAGTACCGCAGTGTAATCCATTTATTTCAACAAAGTAACTGTATTCTGAATACCACCTTTTTAAACTGTAACGGAATACAGTTACTCGTATTTTGTATTTTAAATACGTAACGGCGGTACATGTATTCCGTTACTCCCCAACACTGTGTACATATATTTATTAGTTTCAGATGTAGCCATTCTTATATTTTGCTTGTTTATATTATTGTATTTTGCACAACTCTGTTGCTTGTGAAGCTCGCACACAAGAATTTCACTCACATGTGCTGTACCAATGTACCTGCACATGTGATGTGACAATAAAAGTGATTTGATTTGATTTGATTTGATTTAAAAACCTTCTGATAACTCTGCTCTGCCTCTGAATCCAGCTGCTCATCCTTCAGGTGTCTTTTCCTCCTCATTGCTTGATGGCGTCCATCTGTGTTTTGGTTCTGCGTGAAAAACATGTCTGTGACTACCCAGAATGCACTGCGATTCCCAAGCTCTGCTAAGGAGCTAACATGAACGGGACACTGATAGGGCACATGATATGGAGCACGCGTGTCTGCTGTCAGCGTGCTCTACCTCACTGTGCTTTGACACAAGCTTGTGAATTTTCAGCCTCACAAACTTCTCAGGCCTTGAAGCCACGCTGTGTGGCGAGGGGTGAATGATCCGGTTAGATGTGAAGCGGCACTCCCTCCTGCATGGAAGAAATCAGCAAAATTAATTCAGTTTGTTTAATTAGAGACCTGAGAGCAACCTGCCATAAAAATAATTCAATCACTCGTAGCACTGGAACACAGTTGCGGTTTGTCATGTTGGAACGCAGTAACAGTCCGTACAGACTCGTTAAAGCATGACTGCAGGAGAAGAGTGTCCTCTGCTCTTTATCGCATTTACATACTGATGCATGCCTGACTGAAAATGTAGCTCATGTTAATTTCATATTTGGTCTGAGATGGAGAATAAGATGATTAAAGTTTAATAAAGTGGAAATGTAAAACATCCATGGCATGTCCTCATGTAATTTGTTATTTAGTAACTGATTTGAAAGTATTTGAGGTGATTTCTTATTTTGAGTTTGCTGTTAACAAAAGTAAAGAAGATAAAAATCAGTTTGCCTAAAATAAAATATCTATTTTTTGTCACTTTTAGCTAATTTATTTTGACTGTCAGTAAATTCTGCCTGGACATCAAAATCAGTCTTTTTTTTTACATTTGTTTCTTCAGCACTGAAGCCAGTCTTCATCTTCATCTCCCACCATCACTCTGCTCATCTCTCTCTGCTGCCTGGAGCATCCTTCTAACCCAACATTGTCCATTTTATGAAAAACCATCCATCACACTCGCATCGCCTCTTTGGACATCCATTTTTATTGTTTTTTTATTGTTGTCGCCCTCAAGCTTCATCTCTGTGATATCTCACTGATCTCTGTGGTCTTCATTCCGTTCTCCTTCCTAAGAATTTGCATCTAATTTCAGCATCATCATGAGAAATAAAGCTCAGCGGCTGCAACACCAAGCTGCAAAGGAAAAACAGCTGACTCTGCTGGGCTTGACAATATCTGACAGTCATAGTTTAGAGTCTTCGTCACACTGTCAAGTGATGCAAAGCGTAGTGAACAACTTTCTGTTTGTATTTATCAGACAAACTCAGGGCGCTCAGCAGGCCCTAAATGGGGGCCTGTGATGCCAACAGCTGTAATCCCACTCATACAGCAGCTTATCATGGCTCCCATTTATCTGTACCTTAAACAGAGGACCTGGGCCTTTGCTCTGCTTGCACACTGCACAATCAACCTGTTATTTTAAATAATTTATTTGGAAAATTTCTAGATCCTCTTACTTCATAAGAATAATCCAAGAGTACTATTTGATACCATCAACTGTATTGTTTCTCCTCAAGCTGTTACTTCCTGATGAAGATTGTAATACTTTTCTCAATCACTTTGTGAATAAGGTGATGGACTTGAGATCCAAATTCTCTTCAAGTGCCTCCTCTTATGAAGATGGTCGTTAGTCTCCTGGGTCATTTACTACTACAGTTACACTTGACTTAACTGGGTGAAAAGAAATCCTCATCATGCTCTTTAGATATATTACCTCCTTCTGTCCTGTCAGAGACTCTTACCAGCATCTGTCCCATATTGCTATCCAACATCAACAGTTCACTGAGGTAAGGTCGTGTTTCATTGTGTCTGTGGCTACAATGTAGCTGCCATCACCAGTGTGTGAATGTGTGTGTGAATGGGTGGATGACTGGATGTGTAAAACGCTTTGGGGTCCTTAGGGACTAGTAAAGCGCTATACAAATACAGGCCATCTACCATTTTTTTCATCCTATTTTAAACTTGAATACTGAAGAAACAGAGTCTTGATGCCAACGATGGGCTCATTTCAAAGTTGCTATTTAAAACAAATTATTTGACATAATTGTATGTCTGTGAAGGTTCTCAGTCATCCAGGTCATAAGGAGCTTGGAAAGAAAAGCATCTGGACTTCTTTAGGTTTAAAGATCACTACTCTGCTCAGTAACAACAATACCTACCTACGAAGCCTTAAAGCGAGACCCCACAAGCAGCTACAAAAAGCTACATCAGCAAAACTAGAGAGATGATAGTGGACTCCAGAAACGACCAGTCAGAGAACACCAGCCCATCCACATCAACGGTGTCAAGGTCGAAAGGGTCAGCAGCTTCAAATTCCTTGGAGTCAACATCACTGAGGACTTCTCCTGGACCCTTCACACAGACACTGCTATCAGGAAAGCTCGCCAGCGGCTTTACTTCCTGAGGAGGCTGAGGAAGTTTGGCATGAACGCCAACATTGCCTCACATTTCTACAGGTGTGCAATTGAGAGCTTGCTGATGAGCTGCATCACAGTTTGGTACGGAAGCTGCTCTGCCAGCAGCCGTAAATCACTACAGAGGGTGGTGAAGGCAGCAGAGCACATCACTGGCACGAGGCTTCCTGCCATTCAGGACATTTATCTCCAGCGATGCCTCCGTAAAGCACACAGCATCATCAAGGACCACAGCCACCCAGCACATCAGCTGTTCTCCTTGTTACCATTTGGCAGATGTTACAGGAGCCTGTCTGCTCGGACTACAAGACTTAAAAACAGTTTTTACCACCAAGCCATACGACACCTCAACCACAACACTTAAACACACACAACACAGCACTCAGAAGCTACCCTGCAGCTTCACAAGTACTCTGTTTAATCTGCACTGGTCACTCCACTTTATTGTTATTGATATTTATGTGCAATACTGTAATTTTCTGCTGCTCATTCCTGTGCAATATCCAGTGTTGGGACTAACACGTTATTAAAACCCTTCTTTGGCCCTGGGACCATTTTTGGTCCCTTTAGTTTTTCAGTTACAAGCCATTTGCACTGTGTTGAATGGAATATAGCCAAATTCTCTAAAAAAAAGTTTGGCATAATTTCATTTCAAAATTCAAGTCTGACTTCCTTAAATTAGCTTCAGTGGCTAAGCTAACAATACACATCCTCTTAGAGCCCTACACAGCAAATTCAAAAGTGTTAAATGTTTTGGTGTTAATAGTCTTCTTGCAAAAGTAGAGTTAATTTTACTCTAAGTAGAGTCACATTCTTTTAATGTAACTCTGAGGTGTAAAATGATAGTAGTTAAAATCGAGTGTTAAAAATGAGTGTTTCTCTGTCAAATCTGGAGGTGTTACAATGGAAACATTAACTCTTGACCTCTTAACTCTGAACTCCTAGAGGGGCTATGACACCAACAGAGTAAATTCACAGACTCCGCCCCTAGCACGGCTCCAATCGAAGCTGAAGTGAAGCCGTTTCAGAACATTTTGCTCTACATATTTGAGTTGTTTGCCATGCTTGGTAAGTCATGTTTCAAAGATTGTTTCAATTATTATTATGAGCTTTTACTTCTGTGGCTCTTTGGAGTTGAGACAAAGCTGTGTGAAAGGCATTAGCCATGTTGCTCGGTGATAGCATAATATTCTGTTTTAGCTAGCTGAAAGGTATTGTTTGCGGGCAAATACCACAGCCTTGAAAAAAGCTTGCATGTGAATTTTCAGTCAAACTTTTGGTCAAATACACCTAAAACAATGTCTAGAATGTGAAATGTTGGTATAATGGTGCTACTTGAAGCCTGAAAACGATCGCCCATAAAAAAAAACGAGCAAACAGCAGTAGCAGACGTCCTGACTGGTTTCTACGTTAGCATAGATCCCTCCAGAGTTTTGTGCACACGGTTTAGGTAAAAATGAAAAAGGTTGAGGTTTTACATTTAGTTCAGTATTACCTGTTGCCTGTGTCCTTGTCTTTTGGGAAAATACTTTACACAAGTAATGGCTCAAAGAGGATTCCCTTTTTTTTTTTACTGTGCTGCAATTGTTTACTGGATTGTTTGTGCCATTAATTAGTGTCAACTAATTTTTATTCGATCTCCGCACAGGATATGCTTGTGAAGATGGAATATGGGGGAGAGCAGAAGTGCGTTGAAGTTCCACAAAGGGATGAATGAAGGACATGCATATTGTATTGAAGAAATAAGTGATGAGAATGCTGTTATTTGCATTTACCATGTCAGACCTTTTGATAAACACAATTCTAATGAAAGTGAGAACATGTATGCTGTTACATCTTTCAGAAGATGTTTTGAAATTGTGGTGCACAGTTCAGAATAAATGTTTTTCAAAAACCATTGCATCTTTTTAGTAAATGTTTATTTCCAAAAGAAATTTCTAGAAGTTCAGAACAGTAAAATTCCCGCTTTTTAGAATGAATTAGAAGATAACTCTTACGTAGTTAAACTAAAATACTCTTTGAGAGTTAATATATAAACTCTTAACACCAAGTGTTAAATTATCAACTCCAGACAGATTTGGTGTTTAACACTAAATCAGAGTTAACGTACCAACTCTCCAAAAAGAGTTAAATTAACACTCTCTGGTGTGGACCCATATAGACACTTTAATAGTGTTGAAATCAAATCCGACAGTGTTAATATGGACATGCTGGATTTGCTGTGTAGGGACCATTTTTGGCCCATTGACTTCCATTATAAACGCTATTTTTCACTGCAGAATTATTACCGTTAATGTCTTGGTGATTACTCATGTCTCCGTCTCGTTTTGGTCTATGAGTCTTAGAGTTGTAATTTTTTTATTTGTCCACCGGGTGGCGCCCTTGCTCCACATTTGATCCCTGCTGGAAAACAGCGGGCTGCTTGGATAGACCTGCGGGAAACGAAGCCTCATTTCCGGCGTGCAGCAGCGGCTTCGCCCGCTGATCGGGCGGGACCATTTTTCGGTCCCTAGGACCGTTAGAGGGTGCTTTTTTTTTTTAGTCAACAGGAAATGACATATTTGTTGTCACGTGGTATCGGACGTGTGGGCTGGAAAAAGCAGTCCCCGGTGATCGTGCCCCGGTGATCGTCGCGACTTACCCCGGCAACATGCACTTATTTCGGCCTAGAGGAGGAGCATTTGCCGCCTGGAGACCATTTTCTGGTCCTGAAAAAAATAAATAAAAGGCGATCGAAATGACTGTTGGTGCCAATCTTTAGTCCATCTAAAGGCCTAATTATAATAACAATTGAATATTACCTCAAATGTTTTTTTTGGAAAATATTCAAGTTTTATGTTTTTTGGGGCAAAAAAGCAGTGCGCTCATGTGACGAAACCGGGATATAAAGGGTTAAAATCCGCGAAATGTAATTAAAACTTGACATGAATATTTCAAGGAGAAGTAGGTCTAAAAGATTGGCTAATTTAAAGTGGAATAAAATATTAATATATAAATTTTTTATAGCACTTTTTTGGGCGTGGTCAATTAGGACCGATAGTGTGTGCATTTTATGAAATGCGCTCCTGCAAAAAAAATAAAAGGCGATCGAAATGACTGTTGGTGCCAATCTTTGGTCCATCTAAAGGCCTAATTATAATAACAAACAAATATTACTTCAAATGTTTTTTTTGGAAAATATTTAGTTTTTTGTTTTTTGGGGCTAAAAAAACAGGGCGCTCATGTAATAAAACTGGGATTTAAAGGGTTAAAACAATGAAAATATAATTAAAACTTTATATGAATATTTCAGGGAGAAGTAGTTTTAAAAGACTGACCAATTTAAAGTGGAAAAAAATATGAATATATAATCTTTTTATTGCACTTTTGGGGCGGGACCATTTTTGGTCTCCAGGGCTCTAAAGGGATGCATTTTTAAGGGTCAGCGAAGGGTTTTAAGTAACGCGTTACAGTAACTACGTTATTATTGTGGTAACGAGCACGGTAACTAGTTATTATGCCAAAACCAGGAACGCGTTACTCATTACTTGAATTTAGATAGGGTCGTTACTCGTTACTTCGTGTGGTGGCATCGCGGAGCTTCCACAGATTCAGTAACATTAGCAAGTGGTGGAGGCCAGCAGGTGGAGGAGGGAAAGGGGACGCAGAAGGAAAAGAGACCCGAGGCGGTCGCTGGTCCAAGTGTGAACTGAACTTCAGGTAAGAAGTTATGACCTGCAGTCTCTCTGGGTCAGATACCAAGCTTAGGTGGAGTTTATTTTCGTTGTGCTGACTTTTTCCGTACTGCGTGCTAGCTAGCATGACGGAGTTTCTATACAGCTGGGTGGTGCTGTGTTACTGATGTTGAACTTTATTTTGTTCATAAGTTATTAGAGTTGCCAACTGTCCCGTCTGGTATTCAGAGAAAATATTACGTGTTTCTTATTGAGGTGAAAAGGAACAGTTTGTCCCGTAATTCAGCTGCAATGAAAAAGACACAAAGCTGGAGTTATTCTGTGTCTTTGCTGCACAGCTGCCTCTTCTTCTCTCATCCTCTCCCCTCCCTCTCCTGTTTCTACTTCAGTCATGAAACTGATCAATGATCAGCTGATCGGCTCTCTTGTTTGTTTATCGCTCACTTTGTGCCAGAAAGAGGAAACCAGCGGATGTTGCGCTAAACAACAGCAGCACGTTTAAGCTTGATCAGCTGTTGTTAGAATTTATTTAATATTAATTTCTAGTATCAGCTGATGTTTGCTGGAGCCACAGCTGTAAAGCTGCTGGTCATGATGTCGGTTTGGATATGTGGTGAGAGGGAAACATGAAGATGAAACCAGGAGATGTCCTTACTGAATCATCAGAGCTGTGATGGAGAAACAGGTTTACCTTTTAGGTGACATGAAGGAGTTGAAGTTATGAACTGTTTCTGAGAGACAAATAACACCAGGATCCTTTTTTAGGTAGCTGACAGCTGGTAACTGTGCAGGGGCGGGTCTAGCAAAGTGTGGCCAGGGGGGCATGTAGGGCATTAACAGGGAGAGGGGGGCACAAAGAAATACTTTTCTTTCTTATTCTCATTTAAAATGTCTAGCTTTTAAAAAATAATTATCTGAATCTTACAACAAACAATTGATAGATTGATACATATATACCATCAGAACAGTGTACATCACTGTCACAACAGTGTTTGTTTTCATTCAAAGGCTTTATGATTTTTCCTATAATGGTGGGCCGGTCTCTAGTAAAAATGCCCGGGCCGATTTTCTGTCCCAGTCCAGCCCTGTATGCAGCTCAGCTGCAGTCTGCTGTTACCTACATCTTCCTATTCAGAAGGCAGAATTTCCGAGTTCTGAGTACAATCAAAGCACCACGACTGCAGTTTTTGTGTTGGATGTAAAAAGCACACATGACGCTGTGACGCAGGCTAGAATCATGGCAGCAGTCCAGGCGTGGGATTTCTCTCGTGGAAATGTGCACATTATCTTTTCCTTTCTATTGGTAGGTGGCACAGTGCACTGTGGCAAGTAAGCAAGCTAGAAGACTGCAAAGTTATGGAAGCAACACATTAACAAGAGAAGTCTGAGTAAAGCCAAAGTTACTTTCCCTAGTAACTAGTTACTTTGAAAGTAACGAGTAACTTGAAGTACCTGAGTTATTTTTGAGAGAAGTAACTAGTAATGTAACTAAGTTACTATTTTAAAGTAACTTACCCAACACTGGCAATATCCCACCTGCCCTCCCATCATATTTCTTTTCAAGATTTTCTTATTTAATCACTAGTGTACATATATTTATATTTATAGATACATATATACACTCAACAAAAATATAAACGCAACACCTTTGTTACTGCTCCCATTCCCCATGGGATGGACGTAGAGACCTAAAATTCAGTCCAGATACACAATATAACCATCCCTCCCAAACAGTGGTCACAAATCAGTTCCAATGTGTGGTAGTGGGCACATCTGCCATATTGAGATAATCCATCCCACCTCACAGGTGTGCCACATCAGGATGCTGATCTGACATCATGAGTAGTGCACAGGTGTACCTCAGACTGCCCACAACAAAAGGCCACCCTGGAATGTGCAGTTTTTTGCGCTATTGTGGGTCTGGGGACCCAGAACCGGTCAGTATCTGGTGTGACCACCATTTGCCTCATGCAGTGCAACACATCGTCGCATGGAGTCTATCAGATTGTCAATTGTGGCCTGTGGAATGTTGGTCCACTCCACTTCAATGGCTGTGCGAGGTTGTTGGATATTCGTGGGAACTGGTACACGCTGTCGTATACGCCGGTCAAGCACATCCCGAACATGCTCAATGGGTGACATGTCCGGTGAGTATGCTGGCCATGCAAGAACTGGGACATTCTCAGCTGCCATCTGCCCTGAACAATGTGAACCATGATTCATCCGTGAAGCGCACACCTCTCCAACGTGCCAGACGCCATCGAATGTGAGCATTTGCCCACACAAGTCTGTTACGGCGACGAGCTGGAGTCAGGTCAAGACCCCGATGAGGACGACGGGCATGCAGTTGAGCGTCCCTGAGACGGTTTCTGACAGTTTGTGCAGAAATTGTTTGGTTGTGCAAACCAATTGTTCCAGCAGCTGTCTGGGTGGCTGGACTCAGACGATCTTGGAGGTGAACCTGCTGGATGTGGAGGTCCTGGGCTGGTGTGGTTACACGAGGTCTGCGGTTGTGAGGCCGGTTGGATGTGCTGCCATATTCTCTGAAACGCCTGTGGAGACGGCTTATGGTTGAGAAATGAACATTCAATGCACGGGCGACAGATCTGGTTGACATTCCTGCTGTCAGCATGCCAATTGCACGCTCCCTCATTGCTTGTGGCATCTGTGGCATTTTGCTGTGAGACAAAACTGTACATTCCAGGGTGGCCTTTTGTTGTGGGCAGTCTGAGGTACACCTGTGCACTACTCATGATGTCAGATCACCATCCTGATGTGGCACACCTGTGAGGTGGGATGGATTATCTCAATATAGCAGATGTGCCCACTACCACACATTTGGACTGATTTGTGACCACTGTTTGGGAGGGATGGTTATATTGTGTATCTGGAATGAATTTTAGGTCTCTACGTCCATCCCATGGGGAATGGGAGCAGTAACAAAGGTGTTGCGTTTATATTTTTGTTGAGTGTATTTAGTAGGGGTGCAACGATATTCGTATCGATATTGAACCGTTCGATACAGTGCTTTCGGTTCGGTACGCATATGTATCGAACAATACAAAATTTTTAATTTATTTTATCAACTTTCCTTCTGACGATGCTGTCTGTGTTGAGCGCTCAGTGAATCTGCGTTCGACTACTCCGCCTAGGCTCGACAGTGCAGCCTAGGCGGAGTAGTCGAGTCATGCACTAAAGTAAAACAGTATGTTGGATGTGCCATGCAATGCTCAATTACATGGGTGGGAACTAGTGTGTTAGCGCAGTTAGCTCGTTAACGTGTTGGCCGTCTAGCCCCATGCACGGGGCGATCGGCGGTAGCTCGTTAACGGAGATTTGCTGTGTTGTGGCGTTAACGTCATTTCAACGAGATTAACCTGAAAGCACTAGTGGGAACACAACGAATATGACTGCACATTTACGCCGACATCATCCTAGTGCAAAGACAAAAACAACAAGCATGCTACTAACTTTAGCCGAGTCATTTAGACAGCTGTTAGCACATGATTCTCCTTATATGTTTAATATGCTGCTGAGAATATAGCCCAGAAGAAGCGGATAGTATAGCTTTTATTTTGGAAAGAGACATTTCTCTGTAATAAACTCTCTTTTCCAAAGATGAGTGATTCCTCAATCAGATACAGGGCTCGCAATATCGCTAGCCCGACGTCCTGGAGCTAGCGATTTTTTCAGTCGGGCTACCAAAATCTATCTCTGCCCTGCCCGTCGGGCTATCGTAGGAAGGAAAAATATATGTCAATGCTTTTGCATTCTTTCAGAAATGTAGCTGGGTAATTATGTCATTGGCATCGGTGAGCCACTGTCAATATGTGACATATTGAAATCGCGTTTGAATTTGCGCTTGTTTTTTTGCTTTCACTTTGCAATGACAGCACTGATCTGTGAGTGATGATAATTTGTGCACCAATTCCTCTGACATCGTCTTATTAATTGGTAGCTTACTATGCAAACATGACAAGTGAAATCTCCCGCAGCAAGCTTAAACATGTGAGAGGTTGATCGCGCAGAGAATCGCTGAGCTTATGTGAGTGCGTGTGTAAAAGCAGCAGGATATATATTTGACTACGATGACCTGGATGACTGAGAACCTTCACAGACAGATATATATTTTAGTTCTGCTGAGCCAAATAAGACAGGTCAGGGTGAAGAAGTGACAGCCAAAGAAAAGCTTACCACAAAACGGAGAAGTTATGACAAATCAGACTATAAGGCAAAAAGAAAGTGCAGCTTTATGGTTTCATGGACAGAAGAATTTCTGTGGCTGCAATATGACGAGCTAAATAACCAGGGCTGCACATAAGTGGTCCGCAGGTGCGCATTCGCTGTCAAAATAAAAAACACGCACAAGGGTTAGGGTTAAATTTAAAAACTGTACTTTTGAGTTAAAATATATATTTATAATTTTAATAAATGACAAATTAAAAAGGCATGAACATTTTTTTTGTATCGAAAAAATATCGAACCGTGACACCAAAGTATCGAACCGAACCGAACCGTGAATTTTGTGTATCGTTGCACCCCTAATATTTAGTCATCTTTTCTCTTTTACCATGTCTCTGTAATATTTTGCTCCTTACAATGAGCTCACCCGAAACCCTGGCTGATTGTGACCCACACCCATTTTCACACCTTGGCTCATGTGATTAGGTAGAGGATCATCAGGGGGTCCTGTTGTACCTCTTTGTGGGGAAACTCCCACGGGATTTAAATCTGGGACTCTCCGCCATTTGACCCTAGAACTGAAGAAGCTTCTCGGATGAGAGGTGAAACGTCGTCAAGTAACTTAAAGAAGTCCAGACGCTTTTCTTTCCAAGCTCCTTAGAGATAATTGTAGAAAATCAGATTACATTTTTGACAAGGTGCCAAAATATTTTGTGTACAGTGCTTTGTGACCGCCTGTGTGAAATGTGCCTGTTCAACTCTACTCTAGGAGTTAAATGAGGCAATTCGCCTCCGTATTGATTTTGAAGAATTTGACTGAAACATTGTAAATCATTGAAGACATTCACACATTAACAGCAGGAACTGACTGGGCTGAGGTCCTCATTAAACTGATTGCTGATTACCTGACAGGAAAACCACAATATGTGCGTCAACATTGTGTGTCTGACAAGGTAATCCGCAACACAAGGGCACCACAAGGGACCATACTCTCTCCCTTCCTCTTCACCCTCTACACCACAGACTTCTGCCACTGCACAGAGACCTGCCATCTCCAAAAGGTTTCTAATGACTCTGCGGTGGTTGGATGCATCAGCAGGGGTGATGAGTCAGAGTACCGGGCTGTGGTCGACTCCTTTGTCACGTGGTGCGAGCAGAATCACCTATAGCTCAGTGTGGCGAAGACCAAAGAACTGATTGTGGACTTTAGGAGGACCAGGAAACCTGTGACCCCTGTTTCAATCCAGGGGGTCGATGTGGACATTGTGGTGGACTATAAATACCTTGGAGTACACATAGACAATAAACTGGACTGGGTTAAAAACACTACTGCACTTTACAGGAAGGGCCAGAGTCGACTCTGAGGTCCGTCAACATCTGTCGGACAATGCTCAGGATTTTCTATGAGTCTGTTGTGGCCAGTACTATCCTCTACACTGTTGCATGCTGGGGCAGCAGGCTGAGGGTCACAGATGCCAACAGACTCAATAAACTGATCTGCAAGGCCAGTAATGTTGTGGGGATGGAGGTGGACTCCCTTAGGGTGGTGTCTGAGAGGTGGATGTTGTCCAAGATAAAGACAATGTTGGATAACACCTCCCACCCACTCCATGACGTGCTGGCTAGTCACAGGAGCATACTCAGTTAGAGACTGAAATTACCCATAATGCACCAGTGAATGAATCTCCCTGTACAACTCCTCCATCTAATGCACAGAACACACTGCAATAGTTACACATCCATGCCATCTGCACATCCTCTCAGAGGATGGTTGTTATGGTGCATATATATCTATAATCTCTGTGATATTCAATTTTCAGGATGAAAACCTCCTTGTTGTTTCACCTTAACAAATGCGTGTCAACTAAGACAGTCCTACAACATTCAGAGTCTACAGGAGCTCAGGGTGGTTCTTGTCTACTATAGGGACCATAGGGACCATGACTACCTCAGGGACCTATCAGATGTCTCCGTTGTCCCACAGGCTAGGACCCAACAGGACTCCTTCTTCAGCTTAATGGTTCCCTTCGCCTCTGGTGTCCACCATCTGCTTTGGGAATTACCACCATGGCAGACACCAGCCACCTTGCAGCCACAACTCCTTGCAGTAGCCTCAGCTATTGAGGTGTGGAACATCCTCTACTCACACTCCCTCAGATTTTTGCCAAAGTTCTGCAGGAAGTGGGAGATGAAGATCTCCCAGACCAGGAACTCAGTGCCAGGGGATTCCCAGTTCCACTGTATCCCTTAAAACACGTTAGGTTTGCCCAGGATCCTCCCCCAGCAGCTGATCCAACCCACCACCAGGTGGTGATAGGTTGACAGCTCAGCTCCTCTCGTCATCCGAGTGTCCTTAACATATGGCTGCAGACCTGATGGCATTATTACAAAAGGTGCAGGGAAGAGTGACTTTTATTCATCAGTGAAACTCCAATGTACTGGCAGCAAGCAGATGGTACACAAGAATACCTAACCCTGCACGCTGCCTCTCACCGAGGACAATATCAGATTGGAGAAGAGTCCAGTACCTAAGGTGTCTCCTGTGGGTGGTCGGCCTACAGGAGTTCGGGACCATGTCTGCTCTTCGGGCCCCCTGGTGACAGGTTGGGGCCATGGTAAGTTTATACCAGGTAAGGTAAACTGAACGCTTGATTGATGAACATTTCTGGTGAAAATAACTAAATATTTTTAAACAATGAAAACTGAATCTGAAAGTGAACTAACAATGGCAGCCCAATATTGTAAACAAAGCATGACGCTAGCATCGATTGTCCTGAAGTCAGGTTGTCTTTGCACACAAAACAGCAGACAGCTGAAATCAATAGGTGCTGGCTCGGTGTGCATGTTCTGTTCGGCGTGGCATGTTTTCTGTCTCTCTGCTGTTGTTTAAACCCAACAAGAAAAAACTGAACAGAGGGAGTACAGATGGAGCATGGTCATCAGTCTGATGCTGCTTTATGTTTACATACAGGTGTCGACGCTCACACTTCCATTATCATCCTGTTTGACCCTCCTCCTCTTTGTCCTTGTTGTCCTCATCAGTCACAACGCTCTGTTTAGTATTCCCGCCACAATGTTCAGCTCGCACTCCATCACACAATCAGATACAGGCTGGAGGAGATAGGACGGATGATTTATCTTTTCTAATAGGCAAAACAGACAAGTCTCTCTCTCTCTCTCACACACACTGCATCCACAACTGTAGTTTCATGTGCACACGTTGTGGTCATGCCATCCAATGTCAAGAGTAAGGGGAAGTCCCATTAGGATGAGTGTTTTCTTCATCGCCTTCCCGGTATGATAAACACTGGGGTGAGTGAGGGGTGGACCTGACTGACAAACTCCACCTCATTGTTACTCCATTTTAAAAATCTCTGCCATGTTTCAAAGAGCCCAAAAGTAAATAAGCGGCAGACAGAAATGAGGCAGGTCGAATTGTCTTGCGTTTCATGCATGCGCACGACTGGAACGTAAGCGTTTTCGGCCGTTTCAGTGTGGACGCACAACTCTGTGAAAACAGATGAAAACGATAGTGTGGACGCGGAGAGTTTTCAGATGAAAACGCAGTTTTCAAATCTATCCGGGCCAGTGTGGAAGTAGCCTGAAGGAAACCATCACACCCATACAGCAGCAACTAGTCAGTGTGTGTGCTGACCCACCTTAAATCCTTCCTGCTTTCTCTAATGGTACCCTAATTGCAAAAATGAACATTCAGTTCAATTCAAATTTTATTTATGTAGCACCAAATCACAACACCAGTCATCTCAGGGCACGCTATATTTTAAGTTAAAGACGGGAGAATAAAACAGACACAAAACCAACAATCAGATGAATCGAGATGAGCAAGCACTTGGCAACAGTGGGAAGGAAAAACTCTGTTTTAACAGGAGGAAACCTCTGGTAGAACCAGACTGAGGGAGAGGCAGTCATATTTTACTCAACTTGAAAATAGAGACATATAACATAAAGTAAAGTATCAACTGAGCTCAGACATCAAGAAGCTCATTTTAACTCTGACAAACTTGGAAAAAAACACTGAAGCGGGTGCCGTAATCAGCACATTCCAGAGGAAGACTGATCCAACATACTGTGCATGTTCAATGGTAGTTAGATAGCACTCCAAAACCACAAAAATCAAATCCAACTGGGAGAAGAGACAACAGCCAATGACAAACACTAAGATTGGGGCTTAAATACTGGGAGAAAATAAAACTTAAAACAGGAAGTAACACATCGCAGAAATGCTGAACAAAAGCTCAACATAGAGAAACTTGGAAAAGGAACGCTAGGGAAGGCTGGGAAAGTAACCAAAGCAACCAAACACAGAAAAACAAATTCCATTAATACTCAGACTTGATGTTAATAAAAGGCTCAAAAGTCAAACTGCATAAGTCAAAACCGAAAACTCAGCGCACAGACTAAACAGTATACAAAAGGACAAGACACCAAATCCTTCACCACCCAAAAACCAAGGACAATGGTGGTAGTAATAAGAATAAAATCAAAGGGTTGATGATGAGAAAAGTAGTTTTAAGTAGTGTTTGTGAATATGACATCAGTAGCTGTGAAGGTGCGAAGGCTGTTTGTCCACCCTTTGAATCCCCGGTGCTGAGTAGGGGTGGGTTTTTATAATCGATTTATCGATTAAAATTGATTCTGGCTTGGATAACGTGATATCGATTCATTAAAATCCTGAATCGATTTTTTAATATTAATTTATTTTGCCTGAAACGCCAGAATCTCAGGTTAAACCTCACAAAATTTCAACAACCACCAAACAGCTAAGACAGTAAATAAGAGCAGGAACACGGGTCCTGCCCAAAGACGTAAACACAAAGCGCCTTTCTCATCCGACTGCACGGACACGGTCGGGGCTGAAAGCCGACAGCTCGCTGATTCTGATGTTTCGGCGGGTCGAGCTTTGTGTTTACGCCCTTTTTGCGCCAATTCTGAAGCTGCAGGTTTAATTTCTCTCCAAACAATATTGACCAAACCAGCAGCAAAAGAAGATCCAAACTACGCTTCACATAAACATCGTCATGATTTCACTCTGAATTTTGCTGTTTTGCTTCCACCACACTTCATGCACAGCTCCCTCTCTCTCTCTGTACTTCAAGAACAGTTTCCCGTCTAAAAATCTGTTTTCTGCATTATTCGCTTGCTTGTTACGCACAAGTCTACTGTTGTTTACAGGCTGTCAGCCGCTGTTTTTTTTCCTTTTACTTACTTCCAAACAGAAAGCCTCATTTCTTCCGTTCAACAGGTTTCTGAACAAATGTAAACTTTTGGAAATTATGCAAAACGCTCAGCCGTGTCTCTAATAAAACCGCTGTAACTTCAGAGGTGATGTTCATATGTTGATTAATAGTTTTCTTTCATTTTTGATGTACTGCAGAATATTTTTATAAAATCCAGGCCAGGAAAATCACCTTCATGTTTTTCTGTGTTTTATCTTCAGCTACTTTGACACAAAGGCATCTGCTGTGATGCTCACACCTTTGATAAAGTCTTGCGAGTGTCAGCTTCCTTTTTATAGATACAAAAATATGTAAATGTACAGATCTGAATTATAATATTTCTGACTGTCTGAAGCAAAATTTCCCAGATTTAAATCGAATTGAATCGAATCGATTCGGGACCTTGTGGATCGGAATCGAATCGATTCTAGAAATCAGTGACGATACCCAGCCCTAGTGCTGAGGAGAGACGAAAGCTTTAAGCTGTTTAGATGTTCCCTTTAGGCCAGGGTCTAACATAAATAACCATTCAATGAAATACATTAACTTGAGTTCTTAACACGACCGCAGCTGTTTCCAGCTGAGAAATAACTGTGGCTGTGAACCCGGAGAAACTACTAACCTACTAAGTTAACTGAGCAAAGGTGGAGAAATACGACTGATTTGTTCCTGTTGGTGTCACGGACCCGGTTCCGGGGACTCGGGGTTCGTGAACAGTGTGGACCGTAATTGTTATTGTTATTGTTGTTATTATTATTGTTATTAGTGTATTGGATGTATGTTTGCTGCACTGTGCTCTTGTGTTCCATGCTGGTGTGTGTGTGTGTGTGTGTGTGTGTGTGGGTGTCTGCGGGTGTGACTGAAGGATGAAGGACAGCCACCTGCAGGCCTGATGGGCGTGGCCCTGCCGGCTGCCGGTCACGCCTAGGTTCTCACACACCTGTTTCTGATCGGGCTCGTCGGGGGAGCTACTTTACAGAGCGATGGAGCTTCCTCCGGCGCAGGATCGTTGAGTTAGACTCCATGTCAGTGTTTAAAGTGCTGTTCAGTGTATGCCTGCTGGAGTTGGTGCCATAACGGCTGTGTCTGTTGTTTTTCCTCAGGAGGACAGCGGAACACAGGACTGCAAGACACACGGGGTGTGCGAAGGCACAGGGGCAGAGAGCACGAAATACCAGCACTTAGGAGAAGACACGTCACGGGAGTCGAGGGAGCACTTTTGGAGATTTAATGTGTGGTGTACATTTACCTCACTGTAAATAAACCCACTGCTCATTCCACTAAGTCCAGCGTTTGGGTCCTTTCTCCAACATCCCCCACGGTCTGCCACCCAGACCGTGACAGTTGGTCTCTTTTACATAAAGATGCATCCTTATTCTTGGATTCAGCATAGCACTGCAGGGGAAGAATAAAGGAGGTTAGAGATGAGGAATAGTGATGTGTCGGTTGTGAACGAAACGGCTCTTAGAGCCGGATCTTTGAAGTGAACGACGCAAGCCGGCTCCTTATTGGGAGCCATGGTTTGTTTTCTTTCTCTCACCCTTTTTTCCCGCTTCACTCTGCACGCGAGCCTTGTGCTTGACCTGAGCAGAGGGGGGAGGGGCGGTAGTTACACTCGCAGTAGCACAGGAACAGAGCGGGAGGGACAAACTCCGAAACACGTAGAAACTCCACAACACGTACAAAACACAACAGAAGTGCTCCAGGATGCTAGGGCGCAGTGTTGAGCTTTTGTTACCGAGTGGCTACACAAGCCAGCAAGTACCACTGACCGGATTTGGTGTGTGGCAGTAACAGGTAAATGAACATTTTTTTTTAATTATTTGAATATATATGAGAGCTTTTGTATAAATAAACAAACCATACACATATGCTTTCAATTGTGTAATTTAAGTGATGTAGTAGCTCTGTTTTGAAGTTCAGTTAATGCTAGAAATGTGTTTTGGAGTTTGTACGCGCTTTGTCTCTAGGGGCCACCGCATATATTTATATATAAACATATATAAATAAAACCATGTTTTTTTTTACATTAGTAATTCTTTTTGTGCATAATTTTATATTGTTTGTTACGATCCAATGTTGTCAGTGTTTTGTGTTAGGCGTGACTGTTATGTGAGCATAGGGACCATTAGGGAGTTTTGTTTGTTATTTTTGGCACTGCTCACTGCTGAAGCAAATAAATGGCTGCTTAGCATTTTTAAAAGAGATTGTTGTTTGTGTTCTTGCTTGGGTGGAGTGTGGTGGGCCAATGTTTTGTTGTGTTCAGGACACGCCTAGACCTAGAACGTAACATAAATGGGGGCTCGTCCGTTGATAATACATTAATTAAAGCAACAAAACAACCTGAAGATCCAGTTGGGAGCCGAAAGAGCTGGCTCTCTAAAAAGAGCCGGAAATCCCATCAGTAATGAGGAAGAAGAGGAAGGTGTCGAGTTTAACATATGAGTATGAAGACACAGTAGAAACACATCGATGAGGAGAAGTCACACAGAAATGCAAATATTTAAATCTAATTGGAGAAAAACAGCCAAAGTGAGTCAGAAACAAAGGACAGACTGATAAGTGACTACAGCCAGCACTGCCATTTTAGGAGACTTACTCACTCGTCTTCTTTTCCTCTTTCCAATCATGATCTTTATAGCTCAGTCGCTGCCTTTGTCTTTAGATCTGCTGCCACATGATAACAACATGCAACACAGACACTTTAAATCGAACCACAAAAAGAGGATTTGGCATCAGGTCTCAGATCGGTGTGAATCACAGAGAAGCTCCCGCTAAATGTGAGATGATGGCAGGCAGATGAAGAACATGTTCTGACACAACCTTTTACCAACACTTGTGTTAACAAGAAGAGACCTCAAACAGAACCAGGATCAGACAGGGACAAATGTAGCTGCTAAAACTGGTGGATCTAAATCTTCACCACAAAGTCCATTCACATACAAGAAGAAGGGGACTGAGTGGGTCAGCGCTCAGGGCACAGAGACTAAATCAGCCTTAAACACACCATTTATTTCCATGGAAAAAGGCAAAACCAGAATTACAAATACAATTTCAAAATACCCTATACAATAAAAAGAACGTTCTCAATGCACTACAAACCCTGCCGGCAGAAATAAATATACACTATGCAAAAAAATGCTACAATGTTTCCCATACACTAAAATTTCCCCCACAGTCCCGTAATCCCACAGTCCAACCACACTCGGCTAAATCTGAAAAAAAAAGAAAAAAAACCCAGGAGAGGAATTCCTCTTCCGGGATGGAAATCACGCCAAAAAACCAAGGAGGAGGCTCCTGTCGCAGACCTGTCTCCTCCTGACAGCGCGTCACTGCACAGTCCAGCCACACACCTGAACACGGCCTCCCTCATAGGACCGCCAGATGCAGGCAGAGACACACCCCTGCCCTGCTGTGGATTTCACGTGTCACCTCCCACTGTCGCTATTCCTGCCGTCGGGACGCCGTGTTCCGCTGGCCGGTCCGTCGCCGAATGACTTGTGGCACCCCACAGTGCGAGAGCGAAGTGCTCTAATCCGGTTGTTCAGTGATGACGCGACGAATCCTACTTCCAAGCCTAAAGTAGTCTGTGTTTAATGTGGCTTTTGTGTTGTTAACATGTTTAATGTTTTGTATTTTCTTATATTTGATCTCAAAAAGCTCCTAAAACAGTCGGTGATCACTGTTGACCTCCCTCGGCTTTTATTACCGCTAATCATTTATTTAAGCTCAGTTTTTAAAACCTTAGGGTGTAGCCACAGCCCAGCCCATGCAGCAGTATATGAATGACTAACCTCGTATTGTGGATGGATTATCTCAGTTGTTCTCCTGGCTGAAGTTTGGTCCTTTTACAGCATCCTGCCATGCGATTACATTTGTTCCTGACCACCGAGAACACTCACGTTAACTTTTATCGAGTGGGAAAAAAGTTAGCTTGTTTATATTATGCTAACATAGCTGTGTCGCTAGCGGTCACGTAGCACATCATTATATACCAGCTAGCCCAACTTCAGTAACCCTACAAACGTCACTGCTGTTTAGTTTTCTGTCTTCATTTATGCTGGAAGTGATAACAGAGCTGTACGTTTTCATTTGTTTCCAATACCCCGCAGTCAGGACATGCTATATTGTATTTAGATAGAAGCTAGCGAGCTAACTTCCTGCTAACTTCTAACTCCGTTAAATGTCATAAATTCCGTTTTCATGGGTGCCTGGATGTTAAACTCAATTGTTACACCTGGTAGAGCAGAACGCTGATCATTTTATTAAAGATGAAAGACTTTAGACAGTTTTTCAACTCTCAGTAATGCCACAGTGATCGTTTGATATATGGACCTGCAGCAGAGTTTAGGTCCAGACACGGCTAGTGACGTCAGACTGAACAACCGGATAGGGTGATATGGTACTACAAGGTCATTAAGATAAGATGGGGCCTGATTATTTAAGACCTTGTATATGAGGAGCAGGATTTTGAATTCTGGATTTAACATGAAGCCAAAACAGGAGAAATCTGCTCTCTTTCTAGTCCCTGTCAGGACTCTTGCTGCAGCATTTTGGATTAACTGAAGGCTTTTCAGGGAGATTTTAGGACTTCCTGATAATAATGAATTTAGAGCAATAATGAGAATCATCAGTAAAAAGGAGCAGAGCTTCTCTGTTATGGTGCCATCCTGTGCTGTAATGCCCTTTTCTCTGCCTCTCTCATTTTCTCCATGAGTCTGTGTGTGTGTTTGTTCATGTGTGAAAGCATGACCCCTCCTTACTTTACAGTGGCCTCCGGGATCCCCGCCTTCCTGCCACACACACCTAGGATAATCACCCCCTGCTAATCATCTGGCAATCAACAGGCTCCTTTAAAATCTGGGGAAGCTCCTTCAGTCTTTGCCTGAGCGTTGAACCTGTTGTGGTAGTTAGTCACCCACATGCTCTAAGTCTGTTTACCTGTTGTCATGCTTGCCTTCTTTTTACTCCTCATCCCTTCTGCAGAGGTTTTTGTGTGAAAGCTGGAGTGGAAAATCAGTATGGTGGACTTTGGCATGTGGCGAACAGAGGACTTGATTACCTGACCAACCTCCTTCCTGCAGCTATGTGCTTGAGAGACGGTGGATTTGTCCCTTCTAAAAGAAATAAACTCAATGAACTTCATTTCTGAGACCCATTTTTGAGTGCCTTTAACTATGAGCTGTCTGGATACATCTTTAGCTGCTGAACCTGGCTGAATCTTTACAAAACTGGACCTACCGAACGCATACCATCCAGTGCGCATCAAAGATGGAGATCACACTGATCTCCATCAGTGGAAGACAGCATTTAATGCTAAACTGGGACACTTTGAATACCTGCTCATGGGCTTTGGACTCACAAACTTAAAAGGCTTGTCTTTGTATATCTAGATGACATACCTATCTTTTCACGAGTCCCACATCCATCTGGTCCTGCAGCGCCTCCTGGAGAATACTTTTTTTGTAAGCGTAGAAAAGTGTGAGTTACACCCACTCTGTCTCTTTATTGGGCAGATCAGGGCAGTAAATGACTGGCCCACACCAACCAGAAGCAGCGCCGATGCGTCCTCACTCAAGGAACTGTTTGCAGAGGATTCTCTTCTCTTTACATTGAAGATCATTTCACTTTGAGTCATTACACGTTAGGTCTATGCCACGTGTGGCTTCTGGGTAACAGTGTTGATCTGTGGTACAGGTTACTTTATACCACATTTACTACTCACAGCTGAGACTTTTCTGATGTGGAAATCTTAGTATTTTATCTCTTATTTAATCAGATTCCTCCTGAATTGGACCTGTGGGAGCTGATCTGACCTCCACACATGTTGCACTGCAACTTTGTCTAGACACTTAAGTACTTCGACTGACTGTCAATCCAAGTCAGGTCTATTTCCGTAACCAACTCTCCTCTCTGTTTCTCTTTTCTATCAAACGTCTTCCTGTCTCACCCACGCTCTCACCACCTTCTCTCTCTCCGGAGGCAGAAACTGGAGGAGATAATGGAGGATCACAAATTAAAGCTGAGACCTAATGAACACACACACATATTAATTTGGTCCGAGTGAGTCACACTCAAAGCACTTAGCTTAGTTCAATCTAATCTGAGTTTAAGTGTGACGGACAGGAGAACGTTCTCCTCTATCCTTCCATGCTACATGTCGTCCATTTAAATAAATTAGATCTGAATCGTTAACATTTCTATCAGACAAGCTCACTGGTTTAAAAGAAATATAAAAATGTGTGTAGACCAAAGATTTCCTTACTTTCATGTTAAAGAATGAACCGAACCAATCGAAGTAGAAAAGTCTCCTTTGGTCATATCCATAATGCATGGTTATTTATTTGACATCTGAGCTGAATAGCAGACAGACTTTAAAGAACCGAGGAGTTCTTCATGGCAAACAGTAGTTTTATTAGGTATCAGTGGACTAGATTAAAGTATTCATCATATATAAATTATTAATGTGTACTTTATGGATTTTGTCAGCACAGGCTGCCTCATCCAAAAATGACCTTTTCATTTTCTCTGTGCTCTAGTTTCATAAAGCTCTGCATTGTCAGAATGAGATAAACTTAACACCTGCCAATGAAAATAATCTCATATCTGCTGACACTCTGTGCTTTCCTGAGGATTTTTGGATACATCAGCTCCTCACTGATAAATGGTCAGTCTGTGGGTCATCTCGAAGACGTGATATCAGTGATCCAGTGTGTCATTCTGTGCTGCACTGTGAGCTGCATTCAGACAGGATTAGTGTGTGTGTGGAGGTCAGATCATTTTATGTCTGCAGTGAAGATGATAATCCTGTCCACATCAGCCCTGGCTGTGTTTTATATCTATAACCCTCAAGATGTTTCCCACACCTGTGCAGACAGGGGTGTGTGTGTGTTAATGCATTACTTTAAAATATGTGGAGACTGCTTCAGTCATATCTGACTTTGCTGGATGGGGGAAGGCAGAAAAAGACACTAAAGTATTTGGGATGACTTGTCTTAGGAAAAGGCACTAAAACATACAACATAAAACATCCTTCCACACAATAGGTACGTGCTGTGCCCGTAAAGACTTGTTATAAATATAATGAAATACAGGAATTAGTTGCTGAGCACAACACTTGAGCAAACAACGACAAATATTATCAGGTCCATGAGACAATTTAATTTGGAATTCAACTTTATTTATACAGCGCCAAATCACAACAACAGTAGCCTCAGGGCTCTTTATATTGTAAGGTAGACCCTACAATAATACATACAGAGAAAACCCCAACAATCATATGACCCCCTATGAGCAAGCACTTTGGCGACAGTGGGAAGGAAAAACTCCCTTTTAACAGGAAGAAACCTCCGGTTCAGGGAGGGGCGGGGCCATCTGCTGTGATTGGTTGGGGAGAGAGAAGGAAGACAGGATAAAGACATGCTGTGGAAGAGAGACAGAGATTAATAACAGATATGATTCAGTGCAGAGAGGTCTGTTAACACATAGTGAGTGAAGAAGAAACACCCAGCGCATCATGGGAGTCCCCCGGCAGCCTACGTCTATTGCAGCATAACTAAGGGAGGATTCAGGGTCACCTGGTCCAGCCCTAACTATATGCTTTAGCAAAAAGGAAAGTTTGAAGCCTAATCTTGAAAGTAGAGATAGTGTCTGTCTCCTGAATCCAAACTGGAAGCTGGTTCCACAGAAGAGGGGCCTGAAAACTGAAGGCTCTGCCTCCCATTCTACTTTTAAATACTCTAGGAACAACAAGTAGGCCTGCAGTGTGAGAGCAAAGTGCTCTAATAGGGTGATATGGTACTACAAGGTCATTAAGATAAGATGGGGCCTGATTATTTAAGACCTTGTATGTGAAGTGCAGGATTTTGAATTCTGGATTTAACAGGAAGCCAATGAAGGGAAGCCAAAACAGGAGAAATCTGCTCTCTCTTTCTAGTCCCTGTCAGTGGGGACAAAGAATAACATCCCCGAACCCCCACCCAGAATCATTGATGGGGATCCTGCCATCACTGGTCAACGGATTCTGGAGTCACGCTGTCAGGGCTGGAGGTTTCAGCATTTGGTGGAGTGGGCTAGTTCTGACCCTGAGGAACATTTCTGTGTGCCATCCCATTTCATCTTGGACCACTTACCATTTAGGAGTCAGTTGAGGAGACTGTCTTGAGACTTCCATCACTGTTGTCCCATACCATTAGTCATGGAGAGTGGGGTCAGGTCAGGTAGTAGCCAGGACACAACACCGGCATATCAATTTAGTAATCCAGGCATTTTGCTTCATTACTGACATAGGGCTGGATCAGGTGGACCCTAAGTCCTCCTTTAGTTATGCTGCAATTGGTCTAGGCTGCTGGGAGGATTCTCATGATGTTTGTGCGTTTGTTTTTCAGTTGGTGTTTATACACCACTCTGCATTTAATCATTAGTTATTATTCATCCCTGGCTCTCTTCTATAGTCTTTGTCCTGTCTTCCTCCCCTCACCCCAGCTGGACCATTGGGGTGAGGGGAGGAGCCTGAATCTGCTGGAGCCACCCCATATGGAAAAGATATATATAAATCTTATAAAGTTTTTATCTGTCTTGTATGAAACTTGTATGAAAAGCATACAAGAGTGAAAACACATATAAGATCCCTTGAAAAATTATATAATGAAACTTGTATGTTTTGTATACTTACTAAAAATATATATGAAAGTAATGAGAAAGTGGCCACTTTCATGAGTAAATCATATATGTTTTTACTATTTCATTTCCATATGGGACATGCTCATAGGGGTTGTATGAGCGTTCTTTTTTTTGTCCTGTTCTCTTTCTATTATTATAGGGCCTTTACCTTTCAATATAAGGCACACTAAGGCAAGTTAAAAAGTAGAATGGGAGGCAGAGCCTTCAGTTTTCAGGCCCCTCTTCTGTGGAACCAGCTTCCAGTTTGGATTCAGGAGACAGACACAACTGTTGTTGTCGTTTGGTACTATACATATAACATTGAATTGAGTAGAATTGAAGATTATATGACATGAAAGAGTCCTTTGAACTGTCTTGAACATATTACAGGCTAGATTATTAAAATCTTTATCCAATTAAACAAAACTGAGGTCATCATCTTTGGGTCTTCTACATCTAGGTCAGTTCGCCCCATATTTAAAAACTCATGCAAAAGACCTAGTTTTGTTTTGCTTTGACAAAAAAATTTGTTTTGTTGTCACAAATAGTTGATCTTTTTATGTTATTCATGATCTCGAGAAAGTCATCCATGCCTTTATTACTTCACATCTGGATAACTGTAACTCCATCTACCTCCATCTCCTTGCAGATGGTGCAGATTGAGCCGACTGCTGTCTGCTGCACATCACTCCAGTGCTGTGCTCTCTGCACTGTCTTCTTGTCCATTTTAGAATTCATTTTAAAATTTTACTGATGGTTTTTCGAGGCTCGTCATAGGCCTGCCTGTAGATTGTGTTACAAATCTTATTCATTCACATTCGGGTCTCTCACATCCACTGGCAAATATCTCTTACATCTTTCAAGGTCACGCCTCAAATAAAAACCTGCTGCGCTGCGAGTCTGGAATCAGTTACCACTTGATGTAAAAAGAGTGCCCTCCTTCTTTGCCCTTACATGTGGGATCAAACCCACCTTTACTCTTTGGGCTTTCAGCCCACCAACCTCTCGTGTTGTTATAGCTATAACTCTGTTTGTCTCCTGATGTGTTTTTGTGTTTATGTATCTGCTTATTGTTGAAGGCCTCTTAATTCTGTGTTGTGTGTCCCCTTCTGATTTTTTTAATGTAATTACATGTTTGTGTATATATACACTGTAGGTATAGCTACTTTGTACAGTGAAAGCTGGGTTTTAAATCTGCTTTAGAATTGCATTTTATTAGTGCAGATTAGTGTGTACACACTTCATTTGACTTTACAGATGATAATGTGAAATCACAATAATTGATTACACAGCGGTGGAGAGTAGACTTTATCACAGTAGATGTCTTTCTGAAAGCGCTGTAACTAAGTTTAAGAATATAATCCACCCACTGTTATCATCTTCAATGTCCTGTACCAACACAGAGCAGAGCAGCTATCTGAACGCTACTCCAACAGAAGTCAATTATCTTGTTAATAATTTCACCTCCTCACTACGTACGACTCTGGATACTGTAGCTCCTGTGAAAACTAAGGTCTCTAATCAGAAGTACCTGACTCCGTGGTATAATTCTCAAGCACGTACCCTAAAGCAGATGACTCGTAATCTGGAGAGGAAATGGCGTGTCACAAATTTAGAGGATCATCATTTAGCCTGGAGAAATAGTTTGCTGCTTTATAAGAAAGCCCTCCGCAAAGCCAGAACATCTTACTACTCATCATTGATTGAAGAAAATAAGAACAACCCCAGGTTTCTCTTCAGCTCTGTAGCCAGGCTGACAAAAAGTCAGAGCTCTGTTGAGCCAACCATCCCTTTAACGTTAACTAGTAATGACTTCATGAACTTCTTCACAAATAAAATTTTTATCATTAGAGAAAAAATTACCAGTAATCATCCCACAGATGTAATATTATCTACAGCTACTCTTAGTACCATTGATGTTAAGTTAGACTCTTTTTCTCCAATTGATCTTTCTGAGTTAACTTCAATAATTACTTCCTCCAAACCATCAACGTGTCTTTTAGACCCCATTCCTACAAAACTGCTCAAAGAAGTCCTGCCATTAATTAATTCTTCGATCTTAAATATGATCAGCCTATCTCTAATAATCGGCTATGTACCACAGGCCTTCAAGCTGGCTGTAGTTAAACCTTTACTCAAAAAGCATCTCTAGACCCAGCAGTCTTAGCTAATTATAGGCCAATCTCCAACCTTCCTTTCATATCAAACATCCTTGAAAGAGTAGTTGTCAAACAGCTAACAGATCATCTGCAGAGGTTTATTTGAAGAGTTTCAGTCAGGTTTCAGAGCTCATCACAGCACAGAAACAGCTTTAGTGAAGGTTACAAATGATCTTCTTATGGCCTCTGACAGTGGACTCATCTCTGTGCTTGTCCTGCTAGACCTCAGTGCAGCGTTCGATACTGTCGACCATAATATCCTATTAGAGCGATTAGAACATGCTGTAGGTATTACAGGTACTGTGCTGCAGTGGTTTGTATCATATCTATCTAATAGACTCCAGTTTGTGCATGTAAATGGAGAGTCCTCTTCACACACTGAGGTTAATTATGGAGTTCCACAGGGTTCAGTGCTAGGACCAATTCTGTTTACATTATACATGCTTCCCTTAGGCAGCATCATTAGAAGACATAGCATACATTTTCACTGCTATGCAGATGACACCCAGCTCTATCTGTCCATGAAGCCAGATAACACACACCAATGAGTTAAACTGCAGGAATGTCTTAAAGACATAAAGACCTGGATGGCCGCTAACTTTCTGCTTCTTAATTCAGATCAAACTGAGGTTATTGTACTCGACCGTGAAAATCTTAGAAATATGGTATCTAACCAGATTCTTACTCTGGATGGCATTACCTTGGCCTCCAGTAACACTGTGAGGAACCTTGGAGTCATTTTTGACCAGGACATGTCCTTCAACGCACATATTAAACAAATATGTAAGACTGCGTTCTTCCATTTGTGCAACATCTCTAAAATTAGAAATATCCTGTCTCAGTGTGACGCTGAAAAACTAGTTCATGCATTTATTACTTCCAGGCTGGACGACTGTAATTCATTATTATCAGGAAGTCCTAAAAACTCCCTGAAAAGCCTTCAGCTAATCCAAAATGCTGCAGCAAGAGTCCTGACAGGGACTAGAAAGAGAGAGCATATTTCTCCGGTTTTGGCTTCCCTTCACTGGCTTCCTGTTAAATCCAGAATTGAATTCAAAATCCTGCTCCTCACATACAAGGTCTTAAATAATCAGGCCCCATCTTATCTTAATGACCTTGTAGTACCATATCACCCTATTAGAGCACTTCGCTCTCGCTCTGCAGGCCTACTTGTTGTTCCTAGAGTATTTAAAAGTAGAATGGGAGGCAGAGCCTTCAGTTTTCAGGCCCCTCTTCTGTGGAACCAGCTTCCAGTTTGGATTCAGGAGACAGACACTATCTCTACTTTCAAGATTAGGCTTCAAACTTTCCTTTTTGCTAAAGCATATAGTTAGGGCTGGACCAGGTGACCCTGAATCCTCCCTTAGTTATGCTGCAATAGACGTAGGCTGCCGGGAATTCCCATGATGCATTGAGTTTTTCCTTTCCAGTCATCTTTCTCACTCACTATGTATTAACAGACCTCTCTGCATTGAATCATATCTGTTATTAACCTCTGTCTCTCTTCCACAGCATGTCTTTTATCCTGTCTTCCTTCTCTCACCCCAACCGGTCGCAGCAGATGGCCGCCCCTCCCTGAGCCTGGTTCTGCCGGAGGTTTCTTCTTGTTAAAAGGGAGTTTTTCCTTCCCACTGTTGCCAAAGTGCTGCTCATAGGGGGTCATATGATTGTTGGGTTTTTTTCTCTGTATCTATGAAGCGCCTTGAGGCGACTTATGTTGTGATTTGGCGCTATATAAATAAAATTGAATTTAAATTGAATTGAATTAATGTGCATACATAGTACATGTATGCATCCAGTTAACACACGTGGAGTTTTCACTTCAGTAATCATGATGCAAACATCTGCATTATAATTAGCCCTTGGAGGTTCCTAAGGACATTTATTGTCTTTTTCATTTTTAGTTTTAAACCATCTTCACTGTGTTGAGTGGAATATAGCCAAATTTGTCAAAGAATGTTTTTTTTACTTATTTTTTTTAATTGTGGTGTCAATTCATTAAATCAGCCTAAAATGGCTAAGTTACAGCAATCCATCCACATTAGTCCCTTTGGACAAAAATGTCCACATTGAAACCCATTATAAACGCTATTTTTCACGCCAGAAAAATTACGGTCAAATCGATCGTCAGGTTTCTAGCTTAGGTTTCGTTTTGGACTACAGGCCTTAGAGTTGTAATTTTTTTATTTGTCCACCGGGTGGCGCCCTTGCTCCACATGTGACGCCTGCTGGAACATACACATGTTTGTGTATGTTCTCCAGCGGCCTGCTCGAGACAGATACCCGGAAAAGGCAGACTAATTTCCCGCGTACAGCAGCAGCTTGGCCCGCTGCTCGTTCCGGACCATTTTCTACCCTTAGGTTCGTTTGATTTTTTTTTTTTTTTTTAATCAACAGGAAATGACGTATTTGTTTTCACGTGGTAGCGGAAGTGTGTGCTGCAGACACGGGAACCGAACCATATGCTCCGGCGCTGCGCGAAACACACCCGCGGCAGAGGCACTCCTCCCCGGGGGAGCAGGAGCAGCAGCGCCGCCTGGGGACATTTTTGGCTTCTGGAAAAAAAATTAAAACCGGATCGAAATTAATGTTCATGCCAATCTTTTGTCCATCTAAAGGCCTAATTATAATAACAATAAAATATTACTTCAAATGTTTTTTTTGGAAAATATTTTATGTTTTATGTTTTATGTTTTTGGGGCAAAAAAAGCAGTGCGCTCATGTGACGAAACCGGGATATAAAGGGTTAAAATCCGCGAAATGTAATTAAAACTTGACATGAATATTTCAGGGAGAAGTAGTTTTAAAAGACTGACCAATTTAAAGTGAAAAAAAAAATTAATATTTAATATTTTTATTGCACTTTTTGGGCGTGGTCGATAGTGTGCATTTTATGAAATGCGCTCCTGGAAAAAAAATAAAAGGCGATCGAAATGACTCTTGGTGCCAATCTTTAGTCCATCTAAAGGCCTAATTATAATAACAATCAAATATTACTTCAAATGTTATTTTTTTTAAATATTGAGTTTTTTTGTTTTTGGGGGCTAAAAAAACAGGGCGCTCATGAAGTAAAACTGGGATTTAAAGGGTTAAAACAACGAAAATATAATTAAAACTTTATATGAATATTTCAGGGAGAAGTAGTTTTAAAAGACTGACCAATTTAAAGTGGAAAAAAATATTAATATATAATATTTTTATTGCACTTTTTGGGGAATGGACATTTATGTCCATTAGGGACCAAGGTGGATGTCTTTTTTAGGGATCTCCAAAGGTTAGGTCAACGTTTGACCACTAGAGGGCGTCATAACTCCAAAACAATGTGATATAGCTCAGTGGTTCTCAAACTTTTCACAGCAACGACACCTCATAAAATAAATGGCTCTTGAAGTACCATCCTAATGACCGACATTAAAGTGCAGTAGTATAGGCCTGTTTAACACCACATACAGTTTACACAAGACACTTTTATTTCTTATATCAATGTTATTTATTGTAAATGTCATAAACAGGATGTGACACGTGATAATAATAACAACTGTACTGCATTAAAACATTGACAGCAGGTGGGATAGCCAATCTTTAAGTGCTGATGTATGAACCCTGGATGACTCCAAACTACTCTGCATTTATTAAGGCTGTTGTGTTTTTAACATGTTTTAGTGTTTTGTTTCTTGTTCTATTTAATCTGAACAAGCCCCTAAAAACAGTCAGTGATCACTGTCGGCCTCTCGGTTTTTATCACCACTGTTAATTTTAAAGCTCAGTGTTTAAACCCTTAGGCTGTAACTCCAGCCCAGCCCATGCAGCAGTAGAATCTTATATTGCAGTTGTTCTCCTGACTTGGTCCGTTTACAGCATCCTGCCATGCGATTGCATTTGTCTCTAACCATCAGGATCCTTCACGTTAACTTTTATGAGTGGAAAAAAGTTAGCGTTCATCCTCCAGCTTCACTGTTTATGTTATGCTAACATAGCTGTGTCACTAGCGATCGCGTAGCACATCGTTATATACCAGCTAGCCCAACTTCAGTAACCCTACAAACGTCACTGCTGTTTAGTTTTCTGTCTTCATTTATGTTGGAAGTGACAGCAGAGCTGTATGTTTGAAATTTTGCTGTTGCGGCTAAGCTGCAGGAATGTTGGCTTCACGACCCTCCTTCGTAGTTCGTGTACGTCAAAGCTCCGTTTGCTCTTCGTGGTGTTTCAGCCGACAACACCAAATGTGGGGGCCTTGCTGGATCCACTGTCCACCCACCATGTGATGACCCTCTTCTGGGATCCCCCCAGCCAAGGGAAATACACAGCTCTCAATACACCGCTGCTGCGGCGCTACTCCCTCTTTTACATAGAGCGGGCCGTGAAACTCCTCTCTCTCTCTCGGGCGTGGGTGATGGTGCCGCTCTCAAGCTCATGGAGAGCACGCTGTCCTTGCTAGGAACGGATGACGGCGGATTCCTCTTCACTCACGTCTTTCTCCGACAGTGGCTTGGTATGACTTGACCTCGCCAACTCCCCGCTGCTGGCTGCAAAGGATTACCCCCCTCTCGCTGAAGAAGCTGATCGCATTCAACTGGCTACCAGGAGCTTCGGCATCCGGGCGATAGTTCCCGACTCACCGACAGCATCTCCTGCGCCCACACCGATTCTCCTGGGAGCCTCCAACTCATCAATTGTGGCTGGCATCGTGGCATGGTGGAAAAGGGCAGTGTCTTTACCATCTGCGTGACAGCGCTGTGGTGCCTTTGCAGTTTTAAGTCCCAGGGAAACAAGCCCACCAGCGTTCTGTAGCAGCCGTGGCTGCTGGCCATAAGGAAAGGCTGCTCTTCATAGAGGACTCGCGCTCGAGGAGCTCTTAAGCTAAAAATAAGCTTCCTAAAATAAGCTTTAAATTATTTTAGGAACAAAATCTGTCTGAACCTTTGGAGGAAATATGAAATATTAAGTCCAGTTTCCACCAGGATCACCTACAGTAACATCAGGATGATCACAGCAAATTGGTCATCAGCTGGCAAAGCTAACAAGGGTTTAACCTGCAGTTCACATGAAAGAGGCTGGGCTGGCAGCATCTGACCAAACATTATTGAGGAGTGGCATAGCTGTAATAATAGAAAGATGTGAAGATGTTACACAGACTACAGACTGAAGGCAGGACAGCAGTGTCTGGTTCAGAGTGATTAAAATTGAGCTCTTTATAGCCTTCAGTCGTTCAGACTGTAAAAGAGCTGGTTTATGAAGAAGTTTAGCATATTTGTAAGAAACCTGGTAAAAATGAGGACTGTGAGTGAACAGACTGGTCAATGTCACAGCTCGATCAAAGGGATTTTTAGTTTTTATTCTCTCAGCTGGAGTTTAACACTCTGAAACAATAAAAACTGTAATCAAACTCAAGATCAGACTAAACCTGATCTGAGGCCAGCAGGTGCAACCAGCTGATGTTCTCAGATCAGATATTAATGTTTATAGTTCAATAAAACTAAAGCAAGTGTAACAGTGTATATTAAACACTGATGTCCATCATCAAACACAAAGACTTTGGAACACTGAGGGATCTTCATGACACTATTTTTCAGAGATCTGATTGGTCAGCAGACTGTGATTGCTTACCTTCTATCTCTAATGTGGAACCACATCTCAGAACTTTGATAGAAAATACAGATTATTGAGCAAAGGAGGCTCTGCCCAGACACAGGAGCTGCAGGAGACAATGTTAGCTCACTGAGACTTCTCCCACTGGGATGTCTGACAGTTTACTGCTGCAGAGTCACAATCAACACAACAGAGTAGTGCTGTGCGTGTGTGTTTGTGTCCAGGTTTCACTTCCACCTTGGCCTGTGCAGCTTTGTAGATAAAAAAATAGAAGAGTTGGTTGGACTCTGGTTCTGTGAATGTGGCAGATGAGTTAAAGTTGCAGTATGTGTGTGTGTGTGTGTGTGTGTGTGTGTGTGTGTGTGTGTGTGTGTGTGTGTGTGTGTTGTTTCTGGATGTTTCTCTGCTTTCACTGTTGAGTCAATCTGACCCAAACAGGATGTTCATGCAGAGACTTGATTTTTCTGCTTTTCCAAACCTTTAATTTGTCCCCATAATTTCCAAAAACAGATATTTGCATATGAATAAACATGTGTCTGGCTGTGCAGGAAACTCTGGTTTATGGTAAAACAAACCATACAAACAATGCATGCCTCGAGCTCTGAAAACCACACACACTGGAAGCGAAACAGAGCTGAAACATGGACATGCCTTCACTTAGTGCAAAGTCAGGGGAGAACCAGTGTAGGCGGAGCTAACATGTTTAGTTTTTATTGGCTGTCAGATATGTCAAGTTCTGTGATGATGACAGGAGACATTTGCACCTGAGCAATAATCAGCCCTGTTCTGAGCTGATGCTCTCAGGTGAGTTACATTCATAAACTGACCCAGGATCAGCTGTTTGAGCTGATGTTTGCTGCAGAAACAAACCTGCATTAAACACTGCGAGCGTGTCAGAAACTCAGTGTGCATTGTCAGTGCCCTCATGTGGTGACAGGGTAAACTGCACAGTGTGCTGGTGGCAGCTCACCTGTGAGTCGGTGTGTGTCAAACAGGCTGAGAACACCTGAGAAAGACCGCCTGCTGAGTCAGTGAGCAGCAGAGCAGCTGCAGGTGGTGGAAACAAATTTGATATCAGAAACACAATGCAGGCTGGGTTCAAAGGTCACCCTAATATCAGTCAGTGAAGGCTGCTGCCAAAACACAGCCAGAGGCAGGAAAGGGTTTCCTGTTTCCTGCAGCTGTGGTTTACAAATGTGTGGTGTGTGCACTCATTCAGTGTTACACAGGTGAGTCAGTAACTCCACCTCATCTGTGCAGCAGTTAAAGGCAATGATCAGTGAATGGAAACCAGGAAGGAAATCAATTCATAAAAACTTCCCATCTTCCAGCTCGCTCTTTGCCCTCTCCTTGGTGGATGGCGCCCCCTGCTGTTCACCGTGTGTGTCTGTTTGCAGAAGCCACAGGAAGCTGTCCAGCTGGTTCTTTGACGGAAAAGTTATTCAAGCCCGCAGCATCTCCATTGAAACAGAAAACTCAGGACTAAACATGACTTTCTGACCCCCCTCCCACTTTAAGCTGTAGGGACATTTGTAACAATATCAGCATCGAAACTGAACAATGATTTAAAGACAAGGTAAAACAACAATAACAACAAAAACAGGTGTGTAGGCAGTGACATCACCGAGGCTATTAGTTATCTCCGTTATCTGATTGAAATAAACTGCTCTCTGATATTAATGCCAAGGATCAGCGCTGGCCAGAGTTTAAACACCGGATCAGATACAAATCTTTCCTGTTTTACTCAAACGTCGTGCTGATACAGCTGCAGGAGTGTGTGTGTATTACTGGACAGGTAGGTGTGGTTTGCTGTCTGGTGTGTAATAACTAACCGCGTGCTTCAATAACGTGAGTAAACAGTTGATAAAGTTTTTTTTCAACTCCAGCTCTCCTGCCTGCATGGACGTTATGTATATGCGCATGCGCCGTGGCGCCCGTGTCCGTCAGGGCGGTGATCTCTCTCCTGTTCTGCGTGTCTCTCTCTCTCTCTCTCTCTCTGTGGGAAAAACCCAAGTAGGAGGAGGACTCCTTCCTCTTCTCCGTCTTGTTCTGCTCCGGCGGCGGTGAGCTCTGATTGGAGTAAATGATAAAAAGCTCCCGGTGCGCGGCGGTGAAGGCAGACAGACGCACGCGGATGTGTCTCCGGAAGCGCAGCGGAAGCCGCCCCGCGGACCTCCTTCAAGCCCAGATTGTGAGTATGAGCTGCAGAGGAGGGGGCGGGGAGCGCGCTTTCACTTCAACCCCCGTGCGGGCTCCCGTCCGCGGCCTCGCTGCTCCTCCCTCCCCCCCTGCCAACGAGCGGCCAGTGTGCGGGGGTGGGGGGAGAGGAGGACCCGTGTCTCCTTTCCTGCTTCCTCTCTCAGTGACATTGGACCGACAGCTCTGGGGGAGGAGTGAGGAGAGGAAGGCAGCTCTTTAGTCCTCTTTCCTTCACTCCGTGCTTGTTTCCTTCAGCTCTCATGTGTGCCAAAGACCTGCGGAGGCTCAGTGAGGAAGGCCCGGTGCAGACCAGCAGGGACAAACTTTAATGGGTTAGAGCGGACTTCTGTTCTCCTGCTGTGACAGATGTTCTGGTGTTGTTAGCCATGTTTTGGCGTTCTGACAGAGGTTCTGTTTTCATGAAAAGACGTTCTGGTGTTCTAGCGGAGGCTACGATGTTCTGACAGATGTACGGACAGATGTTCTGACAGATATTCTGGTGTTGTTAGCCATGTTTTGGCGTTCTGACAGAGGTTCTGCTTTCATGAAAAGACGTTCTGGTGTTCTAGCGGAGGCTACGATGTTCTGACAGATGTCCGGACAGATGTTCTGACAGATGTTCTGACAGACGTTCTGGTCTTCTAGCAAAGGCTAAGATGTTCTGACAGATGTCCGGACAGATGTTCTGACAGATGTTCTGACAGATGTTCTGACAGACGTTCTGGTGTTCTACTGTGAACGGTATGATATGGCCAAAACAATCCATAAATCCAAAATACTCCCCAAAAAAGGGCACACACAGCTTGGCCCAGACTGCAAGGTCCTCATGGTGATGTGATCTGCCTGACACATCATGTCTGTTAGAAATATTGGGGTAGCTCTCTGGGGTGGCTGTGGCTCAGGTGGTAGAGCAGATCAGCTACTGACTGGAAGGTTGGTGGTTCGATCCTTGGCTTCCCAGGTCTGCATGCCAAGTATCCTTGGGCAAGAACCTAAAACTAACCCCAAGTTGCTCTCCGATGCATCGGAGTGTGAATGTGTGTGAATGCTTAGAGTACAGAAGGAAGTGCTTGTATGAGTGGGTGAATGAGGTCTGTTGTATAGATTGTATAGAGCGCTTTGAGTACTCCGGAAGAGTAGAAAAGCGCTATATAAGAATCAGTGCATTTACTAGAGCAGGGCGATATGACCAAAAATATTTATCACCATATACATTTGAAAATTTGCGATAACGATATAACTGACGATATAATTGACACTAGACAAAATACTTTACAACTCCTCAACTTTATTAGTGCAAAAAAAAAAATCAATGTATTTTCACTTAAACAAGCAGCTGTTTATGTGCATTAAAGTTATATAAAAATGTAACAGTGCAAATTCCTCGCTGACAGTTTCACCAAAAGGCGTTTCCAGTGGAAACTGGCCGACATATCCTCAGCATAACCATGTATAATATCCACAAAACTGGTTCTGGTGTTCTAGCAAAGGCTAAGATGTTCTGACAGATGTACGGACAAATGTTCTGACAGATGTTCTGACAGACGTTCTGGTGTTCTAGCAAAGGCTAAGATGTTCTGACAGATGTCTGGACAGATATTCTGACAGATGTTCTGACAGACGTTCTGGTGTTCTAGCAAAGGCTACGATGTTCTGACAGATGTACGAACAGATGTTCCGACAGACGTTCTGGTGTTCTAGCAAAGGCTAAGATGTTCTGACAGATGTCCGGACAGATGTTCTGACAGACGTTCTGGTGTTCTAGCGGAGGCTACGATGTTCTGACAGATGTACGGACAAATGTTCTGACAGATGTTCTGGTCTTCTAGCAAAGGCTAAGATGTTCTGACAGATGTTCTGACAGATGTTCTGACAGACGTTCTGTTGTTCTAGTGGAGGCTACGATGTTCTGAGAGATGTACGGACAGATGTTGTGACAGATGTTCTGACAGACGTTCTGTTGTTCTAGCGGAGGCTACGATGTTCTGACAGATGTCCGGAGAGATGTTCTGACAGACGTTCTGGTCTTCTAGCAAAGGCTAAGATGTTCTGACAGATGTCCGGACAGATGTTCTGACAGATGTTCTGGTCTTCTAGCAAAGGCTAAGATGTTCTGACAGACGTTCTGGTGTTCTAGCAAAGGCTAAGATGTTCTGACAGATTTCCGGACAGATGTTCTGACAGATGTTCTGACAGACGTTCTGGTGTTCTAGCAAAGGCTAAGATGTTCTGACAGATGTCCGGACAGATGTTCTGACAGACGTTCTGGTGTTCTAGCGGAGGCTACGATGTTCTCACAGATGTCCGGACAGATGTTCTGACAGATGTTCTGGTGTTCTAGCAAAGGCTAAGATGTTCTGACAGACGTTCTGGTGTTCTAGCAAAGGCTAAGATGTTCTGACAGATTTCTGGACAGATATTCTGAAAGATGTTCTGACAGACGTTCTGGTGTTCTAGCGGAGGCTACGATGTTCTGACAGATGTACGGACAGATGTTCTGACAGACGTTCTGACAGACGTTCTGGTGTTCTAGCAGAGGCTAAGATGTTCTGACAGATGTTCTGACAGACGTTCTGGTGTTCTAGCAAAGGCTAAGATGTTCTGACAGATGTACGGACAGATGTTCTGACAGACGTTCTGGTGTTTTAGCAAAGGCTAAGATGTTCTGGTGTTCTAGCGGAGGCTACGATGTTCTGACAGATGTACGGACAGATGTTCTGACAGACGTTCTGACAGACGTTCTGGTGTTCTAGCAGAGGCTAAGATGTTCTGACAGATGTTCTGACAGACGTTCTGGTGTTCTAGCAAAGGCTAAGATGTTCTGACAGATGTACGGACAGATGTTCTGACAGACGTTCTGGTGTTTTAGCAAAGGCTAAGATGTTCTGACAGAAGTATGGACAAATGTTCTGACAGATGTTCTGACAGACGTTCTGGTGTTCTAGTAAAGGCTAAAATGTTCTGACAGATGTTCTGACAGATGTTCTTACAGGCGTACTGGTGTTCTAGCGGAGGCTACAATGTTCTGACAGATGTACGGACAGATGTTCTGACAGACGTTCTGGTGTTCTAGCAAAGGCTAAGATGTTCTGACAGATGTCCGGACAGATGTTCTGATAGATGTTCTGACAGACGTTCTGGTGTTCTAGCGGAGGCTACGATGTTCTGACAGATGTTCTGACAGATGTTCTGACAGACGTTCTGCTGTTCTAGCGGAGGCTAAGATGTTCTGACAGTTGTTCTGACAGACGTTCTAGTGTTCTAGCAAAGGCTAAGATGTTCTGACAGATGTCCGGACAGATGTTCTGACAGATGTTCTGACAGACGTTCTGGTGCATTAACAAGAGTTCTGTTGTCATGAAAGACATTCTCATTAGGGGTGGGTTTTTATAATCGATTCATCGATTAAAATCGATTCTGGCTTGGATAACGTAAAATCGATTCATTAAAATCCTGAATCGATTTTTTAATATAAATTTATTTTGTCCGAAATGCCAGAATCTCTGGTGACATCTCACAAAATTTCAAGAACCACCAAACAGTAAATGAGAGCAGGTACAGGGATTCTGCACATAGACTTAAACACACAGCGGATCAGAATCAGTTAGATGTCGCCTTTCTCACAGTCGGGGCTGAAAGCCGACAGCTCGCTGATCCGGGTCCGCGCTTTGTGTTCACGCCCTTTATGCGCTGATTCTAAAGCTGTTAGTTTGATCTCTCTCCAAACAATATTGACCGAACCAGCAGCAAAAGAAGATCCAAACGCTTCACATAAACATCGTCATGAATTCACTCTTTTACTGTTTTGCTTCCATTGCGATGCGCAGCTCTCTCTCTCTCCCTCTCTCCCTCCCCCTCTCTCTCCCCCCCCCCCCCCCCCCCTCTCTCTCGAACAGTTTCGCTTTCTTCATTATTCGCTTGCTTGTTACGCACAAGTCTACTGTTGTTTACAGCGCTGTCGGCCGCTGTTTTTTTCCCTTTTACATTCTTCCGAAAAGAAAACCTCATTTCTGCTGTTCAATACTGAACAAATTTAAACTTTTTAATATTATTCAAAATGCAAAATGCTTAGCCGTGTGTCTAATAAAACCGCTGTAACGTCAGCGGTAATGTTCATTAATTAATGGTTTTCTTTCGTTTTTGATGTACTGCAGAATATTTTTATAAAATCCCAGGCCAGGAAAATCACCTTCATGTTTTTCTGTGTTTTATCTTCAGCTACTTTGACACAAAGGCATCTGCTGTGATGCTCACACCTTGGATAAAGTCTTGCGAGTGTCAGCTTCCTTTTTATAGATACAAAAATATGTAAATGTTCTGATCTGAATTATACTTCTGACTGTCAAAATTTCCCAGATTTAAATCGAATCGAATCGAATTAAATCGAATCGTGGATCGAATCGATTTGGGACCTTGTGAATCGGAATTGAATCGATTCTAGAAATCAGTGACGATACCCAGCCCTAATTCTCATGTTCTGAAAGATTTTGACCTTGTAAGAGAGGCTCTGAAGATCTGACGTAGGTTCTGGTGTTCTGACAGACGTTCTGGTGTTCTAGCAAAGGCTACGATGTTCTGACAGATGTACGGACAGATGTTCTGACAGATGTTCTGACAGACGTTCTGTTGTTCTAGCGGAGGCTACGATGTTCTGACAGATGTCCGGACAGATGTTCTGACAGACGTTCTGGTCTTCTAGCAAAGGCTAAGATGTTCTGACAGACGTTCTCGTACTCTGACAGAGGTGTTGATGCCGCTGATGTTTTAGTGTTCTGACACAGGTTCTGTTATCAGGAAATATGTTCTGGTATTCTGACAGAGGCTCTCATGGATAGATACAGGAGCCTGATAAAGAGTCCAGTCTACAATACACAACAAGACACGACACACTTAAAGGTGCCATCTTATACTATAAGATTTAATATATTTACAACAGTGTTTTTTTTGTTTTTTTTTTGTTTTTTTTTGTTTTTTTCCTGTCCCGTTTGGCTCTTTTGCATCAGAATTGTTGTCTAAAGGCAAAGAAAGATGCCCAACGGATTTACTTTACCAAATTGACCATCCCAGCCTTGCCGTAATGGTCCATTTGATTCACCTTTTATTGTTTATTTTATTTTCACTTACTGAATACGGGACAGACTTGACTGGGGGAAAGAAGGGGAGAAAGAAAGAGGGAAAGAGAAACAGCTGAGAAGAGGGACGGGGGAGAAGGGCAAAAGACAAAAACCAACAGAATGAGCAGAAAAAAAGAAAAAGAAATAAAAAATGCATCTATCAATCACCTGGATCACCTGCTGAGAAAGAAAGAAGAAAACAAGCAGAAGAGAACAAGAGTAATAGAATAAACAACATCACAATGATCTATGGGAATATGACAGTAAATACTAAATATTAAACATTATTGTGCAGCACATAAGATCAACAGAACACAGTGTGCTTTGAGGTAGGAGCCAAAAAGGGTGTAGTTTGTGGGTGTGATCACCCGTGTGTACACCTGTGAGCATGGACGCGCTTGTTTTTTTTTAAAAGGTTCCTTCATGTAATGATCTGCTAGAGGGTGTGGGGGGGCCACAGCCCCGTCCTCCAGGGCATGAAGCAGGTATGGAGGAGATCAAAACTCCAGACATCCAGAGGCCCCCAGAACACAAGAGACCAAGGAAGACCAACAGAGGGGCAGCCGCGCCACTGTCCCAGAAAGAGCTGAGGAGAGTCCCAGATGAGGGCTCACTCAGCAGCCGCGGAGCAGAAGCCAGGGGGAGTTGCAGTGACGCGCCCGTGAGCTCCGCCGGCAGCCAGCCGTGCCTGAGTGACCGAGCCCCAGGCCGAGAGGCCGGGGGCACCCCACCTCCGAAGTGGCCCGAGCGAGCCCCAGGCTCCAGGCCCCGATAAGCGGCCGCCAAGGAGTGAGCCGGTGTGTACCTGGACGCCCATCCCCGGACACAAAGAACCACCAACGCACCGATGTCTGAGGGAGTCCGCCACTGGCAGGGGAAGTGGTGGTAGGGGGAGATAGGCCTCCAAACCTTGGAGGGCCTAAGATGTCCCCAGAGAGGTGGCGCCTGACACCCAGCCTGACATATAGACACAGAAATACAGGCACACACATTTACAAACATCCATTCCCACCCTCATGCTCTCATATGCACTTACTCCACACTCAACCAACGTGGAGACAGACATAAAGAGACGCTGTACACACGATCACACTCCCCAAGCGTACTCTACAAACCGGGTCTAGGTACCCTTGCCCCTGGAGGGGGAACTGCACCCAGACCCAGGTGGTATTACCTTTTTCCCTGCGGTGGGGGGAGGCAGACCGCCCCGACTCCGCAGCAGCAGGAAGGCCCCACACTCCAGACCGCAGTCGGACGGCCAACTCCTCCTCCTAGCCCCCCCGCTCCAGCAGGTCGCAGAGAATGGGGGTGAGAGAAGACTCCAAACCTCCCTCCACCCGCTCATTGTAGTGTTGATGCATGTGTGTTCTAAGGTGCATTTAAAACCCAGGAGGGCTTTGAGCTACCTGCCAGAGAGCAGCAGGTAAGCGCATGGTCCCTCCTGCTAGCCCTCAATGTCTACGTGTATTTAACCTTGAGAGGTGGACAACGACGCCAGGGGTGGGGTGTACACCCTGATGGTACTTTGGATTCCGTGTATCGTGCCCACCCCCAAGATCCTATATGTATGTGTAATGAGAGTGTGAGTAATGTGAATGTCTAAGTTGTGGGATAAAATTGAGGCAGAGGCAGCCAGAAGGGGACGGGGGGGGGGGGGGGGGGGGGGGGGGGGGGGTAGCCTCCTCTGCACCCTGGTGACATACCCCTACTCCAAGGTCCTGCATGTGTTAAAAAAGTCCAAATAAAGTTAGTTAAACATGGTAAAATTAAAACTGACATTTTATAACAGAAGTGCAAACAGCATTCAAAAACTTTTTGTGCACTACCAGTTAGGGCTGCTCAATTAATCGAATTTTAATCACGATTACGATCTGGGCTTTCAACGATCTTTTTTTTTTTTTTTTTTTTTGAGAATTATAGGCGCTTTCAACGATCATTAAAAATGACTGAGCCGATTATTAGCCCCTCCCTCATTTATCTGCGACACCTTAAAGGCTGGTCTGTGAAAATATTGTCGGGCATAAACCGGTCCGTGGCGCAAAAAAGGTTGGAGACCGCTGATTAAGAGGACCCGAGGGAAGCTCGGAAAGCTAAGCAGGAGTTATTTGGAGAGGAGAGAGTGACTGCCGTTGGTTGAAAAGAGAGGTAAAAAAAAAACTTCAGTGGTGTTGCACACTATTTTATATTATTTTTTAAAGTCATTATTCAATACATTGTTATTGTTAACCCTTTAAAGCCGGTCAGAGCAGCACGCTCCGTGTTGTATAACTATTTTTAAATCCCTGTAGAACCTGAACCGCGTAAGCTAGCACAATAATTTGTTTTGCATATGAAACCAGAGGAGTTGTACTTACATCTTATGCCATCAGCTTGTCCTCGGTCACGATTTCCTTCCACATATAGTTTTGCAAAAATTGCATAAAAAGCGCTTGCAGGAACAAAAACATAATATTCCAGAAACACGCTTTGCCGATCCGATCAGCTGTTCGTAACACTTCCCACAGTGAAACAGACGTCAGCGCGAACTATCGCATGTCCGCCATTTCCTGCCCGAAACCGGAAGTGACATCATTTTCGTGGAAAATTTTGTTTTTTTTTACTTGTAGGCCTTAAAAGCCTATACTGGTCATGTTTGACTTTTCTGAATAGTTTCTGGGATGCTTAGAACTCGAATTGCACTGCTGGAAATAGTTTATTTTGATGCACCTGCTGTTTTCTTTGCAAATTTGCATCATAGGATTGTTTTTTGTTTTTCCTGCAGTGTATAAAAATTGCTGTATCTCCAAAATAAAACTATGAAGACACTCAAAATAAATTTCCTGTTGTTGTAAACTATTTTTTGCAACTTTTTTGTATTTAAAGTTTTGAGGGATAAGCCTCTTAAATTTCTCCAAGTAGAAATATATGTAAAAAAAAACAAAAACGATTTTCAATTTTTTTGTAGTTTATTGCACTTTTTTGCCATTAATGTAGTTACTATGGACTTAATGCATACATATTATTAAAATATGGGCTATAACAGTTGTATAGCAACTTGAAATGCTCCCACAAATGGCACTACAACATGTAAAAAAATAATATAAGCTCTGGCGGACTTGGTTCTATAGTAGGTCTTAAAGGGTTAAATAAATATCGTCAAATAATCGAGATCTCAATTTCAGTGAAAATAATCGTGATTATCATTTTTGCCATAATCGAGCAGCCCTACTACCAGTCGAACGTTTGGACACACCTTCTCATTGAATGGTTCTTCTTTATACAAAAAAGGGTGAAATAACTCAGAACCGTGTTTTAGATTCTTGGTAACATCCAGCCTTTACTTTGATTCCTGCTTTGCTCACTCTTCTCATTCTCTCCATGAGCTTCATGGGGTCGTCTCCTGAAATGGTTTTCCAACAGTCCTGAAGAAGTTCCCAGAGATGCTGAGCACTTGTTGGCCTTTTGCCTTTACTCTGCGCTCCATCCCAATCCATCTCCACTGGGTTTAGGTCAGGTGACTGTGGAGGCCTCACATCACTCTCCTTCTTGGTCAAACAGCCCTCACACAGCCTGGAGGTGTGTTTGGGCTCATTGTGCTGTCCTGGCATGTGTCTGCAGGATGCTGTGGTAGCCATGCTGGTTCAGTTATTATGGTTCTTGCCATAATATGAATTCTAACAGTTGTCAAATAGGGCTGTGTTTGACAACTGTGAACCCTGACAGGCACACCTGTGAGGTGAAACCATGTCAGGTGACGACATCATGTAGCTCACTGAGAGAAGGCCGAGGGTTTGCAATCAGCAAAGCAAAGGATGGCTACTTTCAGAATTTAAAATATAAAACACATTTAGTGTTTTTATCAATCTTTCTTTGCTACATAATTCTATAAAGCTCGATGCATATATTTGACGTTTGTATCTACAATGTGTAAAGTAGTAAAAATACAGAAAAACCATTCAATGAGAAGCTGTGTCCAAACGTTCGACTGGTAGTGTAAATGTAAGAAAAACACCTGTGTGAAGCTGAAGTTTATTTATTTAGCACATTACCAACAGTCCATGCTGCACAAAGTGCAATGTAAAATACCACTAAAATAAGATGCACAACAGTGATGCAGGTAAAACATCGAAGAGAGGAAAAAAAATAAAACAAGTAAATAAAAACAACAACTAAGGCTGTTAAAACCAAAATGTTTAGGTCAACGTGTGTTAAAAGCCAGACCATAAAAATGTGTCTTTAGTGATGATTTAAAATGTTAGTGTTTGTGCAGGTCTAATATTAAGACGAAGACTATTGCAGAGTCTGGTTCCTGCCACAGAGAAGCCTCTGTCACCACCACACTTTAGTCCAGGAGTAGTTAAGGTTAGTTCTGACCTGGACCACACGGTCCAACAACAAGAATGCAGAGTTAAGAGAATATCATTAACAACCCTTCAAAGTGCCGTCTCTGTGTTGTGTACTGATTTAAAACAAGATTGAAACTTTTCATCGATCTCATTAAGACCGAGGTAAGCCTGCAACTGTAAACTGTAAATAGACCAGTTTCTCCAGAACTTTTGAAAGAAAGGGAAGCTTTGAGATTGGTCTGTAATTGGACAGAACAGTTGGGTCCAGATTGTGATTTTTAAGACGAGGCTGAACTATAGCTTGTTTAAAACATGATGGGACACAGCCTGTAGCAAGGCAAGTGTTGATTAATCTGTGGATAAAAGCCCAACAGTATTAAAAGTATTTTTAAGCAGATTTGGAGGAAGCCGATCTGATGTGCAGTGTGATGATCTTCGGTGATGAACTACCACAGACAGTTCACTCAAACTGAGACAGCTGAGCACACAGGAGGAACACTGAGGTCTGAGGCAGGGGGCGACCAGACATAAGAAACTTTATCAGTAAAAATGCTGAAAAGTCATCAACTATACATCTGACATCACCACATGGACAAAAAATCAGATTAAAACATTATAAAGTACCTGAGGCTGTTTGTGGACACCAGGTTTGAGACAAGCTGAGTGTTTGCAGTCTGTGCAGCCTCTTGGTAAGCAGAGACACAAACATGAAGCCTATCGTTTTTCCATCTCCTTTCAGCGTGTCTGCAGTCACGTCTAAGGCTGTGCGTATGTTCATTCAGCCATGGCTCTGATAATGGCTCAGCACGCACAGTCCTGAGTGGAGCGATTCAGTCCAAGATTTAAGTGCAGGTTGAATTAAAGATGTCAGAACGTCCTCAGCGCTTTCACAGCTGGAGTTCATTTTTCCACAAACCATAAATGCAATAGAAAACTTAGGCGCTATCAAAGTATTAAGGGCTCGTCCTTTGTGGGCTACAGTGCACGGCTTATCCACAAACAGCCCAAAGTTAAAGTGAACAACTCAGGAAAATGATCAGAGACGTGCACGTAGAGCAGGGCGATATGACCAAAAATATTTATCACGATATATATTTGAAAATTTATTTATGTATATTTATATATTTGAAAATTGATGATAATGAAAATTGTGATAACAATATAACTGATGCAAGACAAAATACTTCACAACTCCACAACTTTATTAGTGCAAAAAACCCCATTAATATATTTTCACTTAAACAAGCAGCTGTTTTTTTATGTGAATTAAAGCTGTATAACAATGTAACAATGCAAATGCAAATTCCTCGCAGACAGTTTAACCAAAAGGCATTTCCAATGGAAATGGGCTGACATATGCTGAGCATAACCATGTATAATATCCACACAAGTTAAAAACTGGCGCTTTGCAACATGGAACTGCAGTGTGCCAAATAAACAAGTCAAATAGGTATTTTTCGGACCATAAGGTGAACGGGATTATAAGAAAACCAAACAGTCAAACTTGACTCATTCTTCTCGCTTCCTCCACGTCTGTACCATTGATTCATTAATGTTGAATTCTCTCACAGCTGCTCTAGTCCCATGTTCTACTAGTCCCTACTAGTTCTACTCTAGTCCCAAGTTTGAAATCCACTTCATAAGCAGTCTCTTAACAGGAGCCATTTGTGGTCCTTATACACACACACTACTGTAATATTATGTTGAAGCACAGTACGTATCACTCCGCGAGGCTCCTGCCTACAATAGCCGTAATGCTCCAACAATCCATCAGCTGGTGCGCCTTCGTCGCTTACCAAAGGCGTACTAAAACATTTTTGACAGATTTCTGCATGTACCACATAAAATCGGTTAGAGGTCAGTAAGCACAACCAGAATTCATACATAAGGCGCACTGTTGATTTTTGAGAAAATTAAAGGTGTTTAAGAGCACCTTATAGTACGGCAATAACGACGGCACGCTTGCATGTTCTACCAAAAACTGTGCTTTGTTGTGTATCTGACGGATGAAAGCTAAACCAGTTCCACACTAGAGGTGGGAATCACCATACATCCCACGATATGATATTATCACAATACTTAACTCACGATACGATATTATTGCAATTTTTAAAAATATTTTGTGATATTCAGATTCTGTACATAAAGGTAAACTTTATCAATATTCATTTTATCTAATATCAAAGTCTCGCACTCAGTCTTTCTCTCATTTCAGTTTTATTGTTGACAAACTGAACAGTTTGTATTACAGTCTAGTCCAACTTAACTGAATGCAACCATCTGGTGCAATTACAGCTATTCTGAACTATGAAATTTATTCTTGCTCAGAAAAAGGATCAACATGCTCTGAAGTCAGAGCCAAGATGGCGCCGTGGATGGTCGCCCTGGTGCTTCAGTGCGTTACTTTTGTTTTGTTTTTGTGCATTTCTTCTGTGTCTGGGCACTCCTCTGGATACTCGTACACCAGAGAAGAGCTCCTTAACTACAGGACTACAACGCCTGTGGATTTATTTCCAATATTTGTCGCATCTGCGGCAGATTTACTGCTGACTCTGACCAGGAAAGCGAGACGCCGAAAGAGAGGGAAGCGAGCCGGCGCACTCGTGCGTTTGAGGAGACGCGGACTGCGAACTGCTCTTCCTGGGATCTTCCTTTCTAATGTACGCTCACTCGGGAATAAGATTGACGAACTGGCCCTGATGAGAAGCATGAACAGAGACTTTGCCTCCTCCTGTGTCTTATGTTTTACGGAGTCGTGGCTCAGTGAGAACATCCCAGACTGCGCGCTCAAGCTGGAGGGCTTCCATCTGCTGCGCGCGGACCGGCAGGCCGCTCTCTCCGGTAAGTCCAAAGGTGGAGGTCTCTGCTTCTACATCAATAGTGGCTGGTGCACAGATGTGACAGTGATTGCTCAGCACTGCTCTTCCTCTCTGGAATATCTTTTTATCCACTGCAAACCGTTTTATTCTCCGCGGGAGTTTGCTTCATTCATCCTGGCCGCTGTTTACATCCCGCCAGACGCAGATGCGCAGGCAGCTCAGTGCGCACTCGCGGAGCAGATTCTCCACACGGAGCGGACATTCCCGGACTCTCTCATCATTGCTCTTGGGGACTTTAACAAAGCCAATCTGAGCCATGAGCTTCCAAAATATAAGCAGTATATTAAATGCCCGACCAGAGAGGAGAGGACATTGGACCACTGTTACAGCACGATCAGCGGGGCCTATCGCGCGGTGCCCCGCGCTTCACTCGGACTTTCTGACCACGTCATGATCCACCTAATCCCCGCGTACAGACAGAGGCTGAAGCTCTCCAAACCTGTCGTGAGGACTAAAAAACTGTGGAGCAACGAGGCTGTGGAGGAGCTTCGCACGTGTTTGGAGACCACAGACTGGGACACAATGAAGGCTGCTTCTAACAGCTTGGACGAGTTTACGGACACTGTCACCTCCTATATCCACTTCTGTGAGGACAGCATTGTGCCATCACGCACCAGGGTGAGTTATAACAATGACAAACCCTGGTTTACTCCTAAACTCAAAAAGCTGTGGCTGGAAAAGAGAAAGGCGTTCAGAAGCGGAGACAGGGACTGCTACAGAGAGGCCAAGTACAGGTTCACTAAAGAAGTGGACATTGCTAAACATCAGCACTCTGAGAAGATGCAGCAGCAGATCTCAGAGAATGACTCGGCCTCTGTGTGGAAAGGTTTTAGGAATATCACAAACTACAAGCCTAAAACCCCCCACTCCACTGATGACTTGCTCTTAGCCAACACCCTAAACGACTTCTACTGCCGTTTTGACGAGCCATCAGGCAGCCTTCACACCTCCAACGGCCCCAACAATAGAGGCACTTTGGACACTAATTCCCCCACCTCTCCCCCCTCCATAGAGCCATCACCACCTTCAAACCGTTCACCTACAACACCCCCCTCCTCACCCCACACAAAAGAGGATTTCACACCACCTCCTCCCACCACAACTCTTCATATTCATGAAGCAGATGTGAGGAAGCAGTTTAAGAGTCTGAATGCTCGAAAAGCTCCCGGCCCAGACGGTGTGTCTCCTGCCACCCTCAGACACTGTGCAAACGAGCTGGCCCCAGTGTTTTCTGGCATTTTCAACTCCTCACTGCAGGCATGTCATGTGCCTGCCTGCTTCAAGTCCTCCACCATAATCCCTGTCCCCAAGAAACCTAGGATCACTGGACTAAATGACTACAGACCCGTGGCTCTGACATCTGTGGTCATGAAGTCTTTTGAGCGCCTAGTTCTCTCCCATCTCAGGACCCTCACGGCCCCCCTCCTGGACCCCCTGCAGTTTGCATATAGAGCCAACAGGTCTGTAGACGACGCCATCAACATGGCCCTACACTTCATCCTGCAGCATCTGGACTCCCCAGGAACCTACGCCAGGATCCTGTTTGTGGACTTCAGCTCTGCCTTCAACACCATCCTTCCAGACCATCTCCGAGACAAGCTTTCCCAGATGAATGTGCCTGATCCCATCTGCCGGTGGATCACTGACTTCCTGACGGACAGGAAGCAGCATGTGAGGCTGGGAAAGAATGTCTCGGACTCCCGGACCATCAGCACCGGCTCCCCTCAGGGCTGTGTTCTTTCTCCTCTGCTCTTCTCCCTGTACACCAACTGCTGCACCTCCACCCACCAGTCTGTCAAGCTAATCAAGTTCGCAGATGACACCACCGTTATTGGACTCATCTCGGACGGGGACGAGTCTGCCTACAGGAGGGAGGTTGAACGTCTGGTGTCCTGGTGCAGCCACAACAACCTGGTGCTGAATGCCCAGAAGACAGTGGAGATTATTGTGGACTTCAGGAAGCACACAGCCCCACTCCCCCCCATCATCCTGACTGACACCCCCATCACCTCTGTGGACTCATTCCGCTTCCTGGGTACCACCATCACCCAGGACCTGAAGTGGGAGCCCACCATCACCTCCGTCATCAAGAAAGCCCAGCAGAGGATGTACTTCCTGAGGCAGCTGAAGAAATTCAACCTGCCAACACGGACGATGATGCAGTTCTACACTGCAATCATCGAGTCCATCCTCACCTCCTCCATCACCGTGTGGTACGCTGGAGCCACTATCAGGGACAAACAGAGACTGCAGCGTGTTGTGCGCTCTGCTGAGAAGGTGATTGGCTGCAGACTCCCATCTTTGCAGGACCTGTACACCTCCAGGACATTGCGGCGTGCAGCTCGGATCTCAGCTGACCCTTCTCACCCTGGACACAGTCTGTTTGACCTGCTCCCCTCAGGCAGGAGGCTCCGGTCCATTCGCACCAGAACCTCTCGCCATAAGAACAGTTTCTTCCCCTCTGCTGTTGGACTCATGAACAATAACCGTATGACTGTTCCCACCACTAACACATGACCCTACGCTGTGTTCACTGCATCATTCCATGTTTGGCACTGATCACCACCTGCACTCATATATATCTTTCAACGTAGCACTCTTAATTCTTATTCTCATGTATATATCTCATGTATATCTCATGCACATATCTTCCCACGTAGCACTTTTAATTCTTATCCCTACTTTTATTTTTTTCCATGTCTATTTAAGTGCTATTTATGACACTATGTTTGCACTGAAGCACCGCAGCAATTTCCTAATGTTGTAAACCTGCTCAACATTTGGCAATAAACCCCATTCTGATTCTGATTCTGATTCTGAAAAACTTTTTTGTAACAAAATATCGATTCCTGCTGTCCCTGTATCGATACATTATTAGCAAACAAAATATCCCGATACTACACAGTATCGATTTTTCCCCCACCCGTATTCCACACCACTGAAGTTTCAGCATTTTTACAAACCAGTTCTGGTTCATCGTTTCATTCAACGATCCACTTTCACCCTTCTCATTCTCCGTCGCCGCCATGTTCATATGAAAACAAAGGCACTGCGCATGCGCGTTTTACCCATATTCTATCACGATATTTTATTTTCTCATCGTTGCCCAACATTATACTGGTGTTACTGTGAACAGTATGATATGGCCAAAAAAATCCATAAATCCAAAATACTCCCCAAAAAAGGGCACACACAGCTTGGCCCAGATGTGGCTCACATCTGCAAGTTTTACAAAGACTGCAAGGTCCTCATGGTGATGTGATCTGCCTGACACATCATGTCTGTTAGAAATATTGGGATAGCTCTCTGGGGTGGCTGTGGCTCAGGTGGTAGAGCAGATCAGCTACTGACTGGAAGGTTGGTGGTTCGATCCTTGGCTTCCCAGGTCTGCATGCCAAGTATCCTTGGGCAAGAACCTAAAACTAACCCCAAGTTGCTCTCCGATGCATCGGAGTGTGAATGTGTGTGAATGCTTAGAGTACAGAAGGAAGTGCTTGTATGAGTGGGTGAATGAGGTCTGTTGTATAGATTGTATAGAGCGCTTTGAGTACTCCGGAAGAGTAGAAAAGCGCTATATAAGAATCAGTGCATTTACTAGAGCAGGGCGATATGACCAAAAATATTTATCACCATGTACATTTGAAAATTTGCGATAACGATATAACTGACGATATAATTGACACTAGACAAAATACTTTACAACTCCTCAACTTTATTAGTGCAAAAAAAAAAAAAAAATCAATGTATTTTCACTTAAACAAGCAGCTGTTTTTTATCTGCATTAAAGTTATATAAAAATGTAACAGTGCAAATTCCTTGCTGACAGTTTCACCAAAAGGCGTTTCCAGTGGAAACTGGCCGACATATCCTCAGCATAACCATGTATAATATCCACAAAACTTAAAAAGAGGTTATACACACACAATACGGTAATATTATGTTGAAGCACAGTACGTATCACTCCGCGAGGCTCCGCCTACGACAGCCGTAATGCTCCGACAATCCATCAAGCGGTGCGGCTTCGTAGCTCAGCAAAGTCGTACTGAAACATTTGACAGATTTTCGAGCGCCGTGCACATAAAATCGTTTCGAGGTCAGTAAACACAACCAGAGTTCATACATAAGGCACACGGGATTATAAGGGGCGCTATCGACTTTCAGGAAAATCAAAGGATTGATTTTAAGTGTGCCGTATTTTCCAAACAACACGGTAATAACGACGGCCCGCTAGCATGCGCTACCAAAAATAGTGCTTTGTTGTGTATCTGACGGACGAAAGCTAAACCAGTTCCACACCACTGAAGCTGCAGCATTTTTACAAACCAGTTCTGGTTCATCTGTTTCATTCAACGATCCGCTTTCGCTCTTCTCATTCTGCATCGCCACCATGTGCGTATGTAAACAAAGGCACTGCGCATGCGCGTTTTACCCATATTCTATCGCGATATTTCATTTTCCTATCGTTGCCCAACATTACACCGGTATTACCGTGAACGGTATGATATAGCCCCGCCCTAGCATTTACCATTTACTCTCATAATGACTATGAGGTTTGTTGAATTTCTCAGGTTAACCCTGATCATGTGTTGCTAACCTGGAATTCAAACGTGAGGCCAAGCAGTGTTGCTGCCTTGCTCATGTGAGAGAATTGAACCGTGTTCCTTAAATTTAGAGCTGCATTTGGAACAAACAGACACAAAGTGTTCCTCCGTGCTTCCTTCCTTTCTTGGTGTGTCGATGACTCGTATAGCTTACGTCAGGATAAGCTGCAGTATGGGGATTTATGGGAATGTTGTCATTATGACCATATAGGGTGCTGGGTCTGGTTTCAGGAGGAAGAGACACTGAAAAGCAGAAATAACGTGTTTCTGCATTGAAGGAATCGTATTTCGAGCAGTAGTTTTTACATCCAAGTCCCTCAGAGTGGAACAAACACCTGTCTGTAATCATTACTGATCACCTGCGGGTGCTTCGCCTCGACTCCGTTTCCCTTCTTTCTGAACACCCAGCCCTCCCTTCATGTCACTCTTGGTTTTACATATTAGGCTTAAAAGCATGTTGGAGGTGAGGGTTGTGGGTCATTGCAATAATGTGTCTTAATGTGAAAGTCTTTGGAAGCCTCTGGAAAGAAAGCTGTGCTGGTTTGTTTGAAGTCTCTTGTCAACTTTGAATAAAGCCACCTCTCAGATAGCCGCCGGAGGACGAGGAGCAGGACGGCTTTTTCTGTCTTCCTGTTGCCAGTTGGTACACACTTCCTCTTCCTGCGTCTTTCTTCATTATGTCTGTTGCTTACTTCCTCTTTTTCAGACTGCTCATCTTCTTCCCTTCTGTCTGTTTCTCCTTTTGTCTTGTGTTTCTAGCACTCCGGCCATCTTTGCTTCATCGATGCGTACGTCTGTGGGCTTTTATCAGACGATGCTGCTTCATCAGCCTGTTAAAGGTCATATTCACTCAGATAACCGCAGCAGTGATTCAAGATACAAGAACTTTATTGTCAGTACAACAGTATACACAGTATGCAGCGTACCGAAATACCCCCCCCCCCCCCCCCCCATGGTGCATTTATAAGAATATAAAAGATAAATCTCCAAGAGATATAAATCTAGGAATTACAAAAAATAGTAACTTATAAAATAAAAAGGTACTATTACTAACTATACAATACTAACTGTACAATAAACAAAGGACAGAGGCAATACGAAGTGGATTGTGCAGCAGGTATTGAACACTTCCAAAAAAAAAAAAAAAAAAAAAAGAACACAATAACTGGAAGATGATGATGGAGACAGATTGGACAGTACATGAAGCAGATGTGGGACTGACAGAGAAACTTGTGATAAGCCGACATTACCCAAGATGACGATCAAAGTGACTCTGTGTTACCCAACATGTAAGCGAGGAAACTGCTAAAGAAAAAACAAGTGGCTTTAAAGAGTTCCATCTCCTCTCCGTTCATAAATAGACACACAAACATCGTGTAGTTCTTCACATGATAAAATACACATGGAGTCAGCCTGTGACTCATCGTGGTGCCTCCTTAATGTGAGGTCAGAGGTTTGATCCCTGTTCCTTCGTCCTGGATGCTGTCCTTGGACAAACCCCTGAACACAGAGGTTTCCTGTGTGCTGGTGTGAATATAGAAACGCTAACAGCAGTGAGGGTCCGTTTACAGCCTTTATCTCCCCTAGCCTTAACCCTAATCTCCCCCATTGTCAGCTTTTCCTATTGAAAGTGATAAAGAGTGGTGGCATGATGGCTGACCACTGATTCTAACTTCTTCCTTCCAGAGTTGGAGAAAAAGCATTTTCAGAACCAGAAATTTCAGTTACTCGTTTTTTTCTGTCCATGTGTTACAGTGGAAACATCCTCAGCTCCACCTCTGATGGTGGGTGAAGTTCTCGTCTTTACGGAGACTTTGCATGAAATCACGGTGCACAAAAACTTAACTGTGTTTGCCTGAATGGTTCGTTAACTGGAATCTGATGAACTGGATTAAAATGTGACTGTTTAGTACAGGTGTCATTGCTCCCTCTGCTGCTTTCTTGGTCATATGGTTTTACACTCGCCACACTCACGTCCTCCAAATGTTTACAACTAATTGAATGCATCAGGAGCTCGTTCATCTCTGCTGTTCGATGTTCGAGGTTTAACCCTTTATTGACGATGGGCCCGCTGACAGGCCCATTTTACAAGCGCTCTTTAAACGACGGTAACTCCGTCATCGTTTATGCTAGAGAGAAAATGTGGACGCTTACTGAAAGACGAGAAAACTTTATGGTGCATCTTTAGAAAGCACGAGCAACCGATGGTCCAATCACATGTAAGAATTGATGATGCATGGGTGTGAAGAAGTGGCAACGCCCCAAAAAAGGCCTGCAGATTTAAAAAAACTGAGTGGCTTAGGCTCAAAAACTTCATTGTACATATTTAGTATAGTTCATTTTTAGAGTTGATGTGTTACATTTTGTTTCTGTGGAATATCAGTTTCCACTTAACTATAAATCTGAAAACACAGAGTCTGTTTTTTATTTTCGTCCACTGTAAACTGTTGTTGCGTTGTCACAACAATACAGTGATGTAAAATGACTGACAGATATTTAAAGCTGGGGTTATTCTGAAAAAAGGGGCAAAAGCATGCACTTATAGTGTGATTTCTGCCCCTATTACAGCCAAAATGACCAAATACGTCCAGGCGGCCTAATGATGCTTGGTCAGTAAGAGCAGCAGATTAGAGGTGATGATGTCATCTGGTCCTCACAGCGCCCAGAAAACACGGCAACGTGTCAGAATCGTTTAAATATAAAGTTCATTAAGAATCTTTCAGTGTCCTTTTCACACTTTTGCACACACACACTGACTGTGGTTTTTTTCTCTCCTTCGTGTGTGTGTGTGTGTGTGTGTGTGTGTGTGTGTGTGTGTGTGTGTGTGTGTGTGTGTGTGTGTGGACACCTTGTGAATAAATCTGCCTCTTGGTGGATTTGTTGGTGCTGTTTGATGTTGCATTTGTGAACATCTCCATGTGTTTGGACTGTATGTGCTTTTGTGCATTTCGCTGTGTGTGTGTGTGTGTGTGTGTGTAAAGCAGAGGTCCGAGGCTGAAGAGAGGATGACATGCGTGTGCCCGGCCTGCTAACACCGCTGACGACGCACGCTCTAACCGACCGGCCGCTCTCTCGACATGGCGGATGTTCTGGTAAAGCCCTCTGACTGTGTGTCCTCTCTGTGTCCGTCTGTCCGTGTGCCACACAAACACGTCCTCTTCTAGCAGTAATGAAGTCACATCACCATCAGCAGTGTGAGAGTTGTCCTCGCGCACCACACAATCATTTCTTTATGGACTCTGCAGCAGCAGACCAGGGAAGATGCTGTCATGTTGTAACATGCACGAGAGCTGAAACTGGATGTAATGTGACGCTCATCTCGGACCAGAAGCACGTAAAGGGTTTTGTCTGTAATGTGTTGAGAAGAACAAGGGCACAGGCCAAGCGAGCAGCTGGGCTGTGACAGCTGGGCTGATGTTGTGATGAGCTGTGGGGATTTAGCCTCAGGGATGTGGTCAGGTTGGTTTTCCTGTGAAAGAGAGAAACTTTGACAAGTCGAGACTGGACTGATTCCAGAGATGAACAAGTTCAAGAATGTAAACACTGCTTTTAGCAGCTTTTTCCTCCTTTTCCTGCCTCGGTGGTGTGAAGAGGTCCGTGCAGTCCTCGTGGCAGGGTTAGTTGTGTGTGTGTGTGGACGCCAGGTCTGATTCATCAAGTTTCAGAGAGAAACCAAGAACCCCTGTGTGTCACAATACCTCTGATTCTGCTTCCTGCCCCCCACCCTTCGTCTCTTCCTCCTTTACGGGAGTGAAGGCGTGCTGATTGATGGAGGCGTCGTGGCTGTTAGCGAGCGGCTGAAAGGAAGGAGAAAGAAGGACTAGTTTGTCGATCGTTCGCCGCTGAATCGTCCCGTCTCTGGTGAGTTGTGTGGCTGAATGCTTTCTGTGTGCTTTAGCGTGCTGCCGTGGGCACTCCTGTCACCTTAAAGACGATGGATGCAGGTACGGCGTGAGTCACGCCATGCTGTCGATACTGTTGATTATCGACCGAACTGAAGGTTCATATCTAAGATTTGAAAAATGATTTCTGATCTGTGGGTGTTCGAGGAAAGGCAAAGGTCTTTAGTGGAAAATGCATCATGGTCAACTGTATTTCTCAGTTCCTGAAAAGCTGAACAGTCTGGGAAATGCTGATTTTCATGTGTTGGCTTGTAAACAACAATGAAAGGGCCCAGCAGACTTTCAAGTTGAATATTTGAAAGCTGCAGAGGCGGCAGACATTCTGTATTTAAATAAGAAGTACAGATAGTAGTTTTGAAAATACTCCAGTAAATGTCGAAGTACTAAATAAACTCTTTGAAGAAGTACAGAGTAAGAAATGAAAGAGTAGTTCCCTGGAGGACATCTGACAGCTGCGCACACATAACTCAACCTTGTGGTATAAAAATGAGAATATAAACCTACTTGAGATGAATTTTCATTGCAATAAATGCAGTCAGCCTGAATCACTGAAGCAGAACATGAGCAGCTGCCTACATGTTGGCGCCGGGAGCGGGCCAACAATAACCTGAACTATGCTCAATACAAATCTGCCCCAACTGTAAAGAGCAGTAAATTATCTCATTTTGATTATAAAGCATGTTCTGCTAGAATAAAGATGTAAAATTGTGGAGTAAGTCATAAACAGGGAAATGTTTAACACATAACTAAGAAATGCTTAATAGTTGTTTTTCAAATGTAAGCAAAGGCAGTAAGGGCTTGTGTGTGTACACGGCAGCATGAACTCGGTTGGATTTACCTGCACGTGTAAAATGTTGTCCTGTTGCTGCGCTTACAGAAACGCTGTCTCTGACTTGAAAAACTTTACTTTATGCTCCTCCCACTCCCTGCTTCTCAGCTTGATGCTGACATCTCCCCTCGGTGAGGGGTTAGGTCCGAAACAAACCACATTAACCCCTGACTTCAGTTGTGCCTCTTTCATCTCTTTTTATGCGATGTACCCCGGTGATTTATACACGAGTAGGATTGCCTCATGTGTTACAGTTTACGCTCATGTCGGTTAAAAAATAACTACTCAATTAAAGTACAGCTCCTAAAAGTTGTACATAAGTATAGTAATAAGGTATTTATACTTTATTTTTCCCACCTGTGCCGGGCTGTGGAGATTTCCATCTTAAATGTTTCCCTTCAGGTTGGTTTTATATTCTGAGTGGGGGTAATACAGGCAGGTCTTCCCTCAGAGTGTGTTTGCTCCTGAGCCTGAATGTGGTCTTTGGACCGTTAATAACACCTTAATACTATTAGTGGTACCCGTCTGAGGACCCTGAGAAAGAGCACTGAAGCCGCTGCTTTTGTTGGGCTCCCATTTAGTTCTGTATATGATTTTTTAAATCTCTAATATATATATGAGTAATAATCCATGTTAAAATCAGTCACTACAATAGAATTGAATGGCCCTTTATTGTCATTGTACATGTACAACAGTATGGTGGCTACTCCATGCTGACTGAGCAGCAGTAAAAATCATAGAAATAGTAAATAAATCAGGAGTAAACAGGAAAGTAGTGTTAACAGTCCGAATGGCCCGGGGAAGAAGCTGTTAGTGAGTCTGGAGGAATAGTGACCCTCTGTGCAGCCTGTCTGACCCCTGAGTACCAAACACCAGGCAGGAGGAGAGCCTGAAGGCCAGCAGCAGCTCCTGCTCCAGGTTATTCTAAGTGCAGCCGCTGCTGGGCCTTCTTTACCAGGTGGTGGTGTTGTGGGTCCGGGTGAGCTTAGCGGGGTGGCCTCAAACAGAGCAAAAAAGACGTTGAGCTCCTCTGCGAGTTTGAGGCTGCTGTCAGGGGTTGGGGGACTCTGGCCTTTGTAGTTGATGAGGGTTTGCACACCTCTCCGCACCTGATGGGGGTTGCTGTCGGTGAGCAAGCCCCCTGTCTTCCTCCTGTACCTCCTCCCCAGGTTGGCTCTGGCAGTCGTGTATAAAGAACTGTCTCTCAGCCTTCGGCTGAGTTACGAGTTGTGATCAGAGCCTGGACTTCACTCGTCATGGGTTAGGAAAAACCTGGATGGTTTGGTGACTGTCACATTCTCTACAAGGCACTTACTGTAGAAAAGGACAGACTGAGTGAAGGTTTCCAGGTCCTGCAGTTCGAAGACGGATCAGTCTGTCAGATCAAGAGAACAACATCTGGCCTTGTTTTAATGACCCCGGTGCTTAGAGGAGTTTGTTTCCTGAGAGGGGGTGTATGCAGAGATAAGGAGCAGCGAGAGGGGGTCAGATTGTCCCATGTGGGGAGGAGCGTGGCTCTATTCCTGTACACATGGTCCAGTGTCCTGTCCCCGCTGCTAGGACAGTTAACATGCTGGTGGAATTTGCAGGGTAATGATTTCAAAAATGCCTTATTAAAGTCCCAGCAACAGCATGGATGTGCTCTGGGGTCTCTGCTTTCTGTTGATAGAAGTTGGAGGTGGATGAGACTTGAGCTAGCGTTGTAAACAATGGTAACTGTGGCTACCGTTAGCCCGTGAGGTAGATAAAAGCACCTGCACTGAATGGACTGAATGGAATCTCAGTGTGCAGTGACTGTCTGTGATTCCACTGTTGTTGTCCTGAAGCACATGAGCACAGAGCCCACCACCCCTTCCCTTACCAGAGTCTTTGTTGTGGTCCCGGAAACTCCTCTGAGGAATCAGGGATGTTTGGATGCATCCAGCATGCAGCTACAGTGAGTAGACAGCACTCAGGACAAAGCAGTTGTAGTAAATCTCTGATTGTAGCTCCTTTGTTGGCTACAGCCAACAAAGGAGCCACCCCTACCCATGAAGCCAGATAACACACACCAATGAGTTAAACTGCAGGAATGTCTTAAAGACATAAAGACCTGGATGGCCGCTAACTTTCTGCTTCTTAATTCAGATTAAACTGAGGTTATTGTACTCGGCCCTGAAAAGCTTAGAAATATGGTATCTAACCAGATTCTTACTCTGGATGGCATTACCTTGGCCTCCAGTAACACTGTGAGGAACCTTGGAGTCATTTTTGACCAGGACATGTCCTTCAACGCACATATTAAACAAATATGTAAGACTGCTTTCTTCCATTTGTGCATTTGTGTATTTATTACTTGTAAGCTTGACTACTGTCATTCATTATTATCGGAATGTCCTAAATATTGGCTTTTCTTCATTGGCTCTATAAAGCACCTTGAGGTGACTATTGTTGTGATTTGCTGCTAAAAAACTAAAACTGAATTGTAAAGATTAGAGCTGCTGCTCCTACTGAGAGAGTGTGCCGAAGTCTCCTGTGTGTTTCAAGTCCAGCTGGGAGGAGATCCCAGTGTGTCCAGGTAAAAACATGCATACAGACTGTCTTTTACTTCTTTCTGTAGCTGCTGCAGAAAGTGTTTGTTTCTTAAACTCTAAGTGTTTTATAGGATTCTGTCTGTTTGTTTCTTGGCCTGAAGCCCTTTCAGTCAATGCTAACATCCTTGTAGCCTTAAAATGGGCGTGTGGCAGCCTGCTTGGTTACGCTGTGTGTGTGCGCGCTCTGAGTGCACGTGCACGAGCATAAACATGTGTATATTTCAAAAGACTTCTCCTAATAAGGACAGGGGCTGAATCTTGAGTCTGATGCAGTTTGTTGAAGCTGAAAAACCTCAAATGTGTCACCTCAGAACGGTTCGGCTGATTTAGACACCGCTGACTGCGTTCGAGTGTGAGTGCTCGAAAAGGAAACTAAGCCTGTGTGTCCAACATGTCGGTACAGCTCCTTTCCTTTCTGCCCCAGGCTCAAGTCCACCGGTGCTGTCAGCCTGGTGTCATGATGAAACATAGAACTGTTCACACTCTACAGTCACCATGACTCAAACATTTATTCCCCTTTTCTGCATTTATGTCTTTCATTGTATCACACTCCATGTCTTCATGTCCTTATAGCTCCATGTGTCCTTTGTCCACATGTCTGCTGTTTAAAAAACACAGTTTGAAAACAGAACAACACTAATCTGTTTTTGTCATTAGGACCTCTCCCTAACACACACATGCAGAGTGCTGCTGCTGATCAGATGGTGAAATTATGAAGCGCTAATCTCTCAGATTAATATTTGAAATTTACTTAATTATGTAAACACAGCTCTGTGCGTGTGTGTGTGCGTGTGTTTGTGTACATGTGTGCGTGTGTGTGTGTTTTTGTGCATGTGTGTGTGTGTGCGTGCGTCTGTGTTTGTGTGCGTGTTTGGAGCTGCTCAGTGCTGTCAGTCTCCTGCATGGTCTAGGAGATGTTGTCCAACAGGGATGACAGCTTAGCCACCATTCTCCTGTCACTCTCCACCTTCACTGGGTCCAGACTACAGCAGGGCAATATGGCCAAAAATATTTATCACAATATATATTTGAAAATTTGCGATAACGATATTACTGACGATATAATTGATGCGAGACAAAATACAATTCCACAACTTTACTAGCGCAAAAACCCATCCATTTATTTTCACTTAATCAAGCAGCTGTTTTTATGTGCATTAAAGCTATATAAAAATTGAACAGTGCAAATGGTAAATGGTAAATGGCCTGTATTTATATAGCGCTTTACTAGTCCCTAAGGACCCCAAAGCGCTTTACATATCCAGTCATCCACCCATTCACACACACATTCACACACTGGTGATGGCAAGCTACATTGTAGCCACAGCCACCCTGGGGCGCACTGACAGAGGCGAGGCTGCCGGACACTGGCGCCACCGGGCCCTCTGACCAAATGCAAATTCCTTGCTGAAGGTTTAACCAAAAGGCATTTCCAGTAGAAATGGGCTGACATATCCTGAGCATAACCATGTATAATATCCACCGAAGTTAAAAAGAGGTGCTTTGTGGAAGGGCCGATGGCGCGTCCACAAAGCAGCTCTTTCGATATGGCAACCTCGCTTCTGTCAGTCTGCCCCAGGGCAGCTGTGGCTACACCTGTAGCTGCCTCCACCAGTGTGTGAATGTGAGAGTGAATGAATAGTGGAATTGTAAAGTGCTTCGGGTGCCTAGAAAAGCGCTATATAAATGCAATCCATTATTATTATTATTATTATTATTATTATTATTAAACTGCAGTGTGCAAGAAGAAGAGCTGTACGTTTGAATTTTTTCAGAAATCTCTCAGTCAGAACATGCAATATCATGTTTAGGTAACTAGCAAAACTAGCGAGCTAACCACTAACTTCCTGCTAACTTCTAACTCCGTTAAATGTAATAAATCCTGTTTTCATGGATGCCTGGATGTTAAACTTAACTGTTACACCTGGTAAAGCAGCAACGCTGATCATTTTATTACAGATGAAAGAATTTAGACAGTTTTTAACTCTCAGTGATGCCGCAGTGTTCATTTGACTTTGGGACCTGAAGCATACAGAGTTTAGGACCCAGATTGCTTCCAGATTTAAGAGCACCTTAGTCCGACAAATACGGCAATAACGACGGCCGCTTGCATGTTCTACAAAAAAATTTGCTTTGGTGTGTATCTGACGGACAAACACCAAACCAGTTCCACATCACTGAAGTTGCACCATTTTTACAAACCAGTTCTGGTTCATCTGTTTCATTAAATGATCCACTTTCCCCTTTCTCATTCTCCGTTGCCACCATGCTTTTTCGGCCATGTGCGTATGAAAACAAAGGCACTGCGCATGCGTGTTTTACTCATATTCTATCGCGATATTTTATTTTGTTATCGTTGCCCAACATTATACTGGTATTACCGGGAACGGTATGATATGGCCCAGCCCTAGTCCAGAGGGCATCCTAGAACAGAGCTGGACCTCCGGATCAGCCTGTTCAGTTCTCTTCCCCAGCACAGATGCTGCTGCCCTAGCAGACCGCACCTTAAAAGATGGCTGAGGCCACCACAGAGTCATAGAAGGTCTTCAGGAGTGGGCCCTTCACTCCAAACGACCTGAGTCTCCGCAGCAGGTACAGCCTGCTCTGCCCTTCCTGTAGAGGGCATCTGAATTATGAGTCCAGTCCAGTTTATTGTTCAGATGAACACCAAGCTACCTGTAGCTGTCCACAGCCTTGATGTCCATACCTTGGATGTTCAGTGTTTGCAGTGGAGGATGTTTGTGCCTGCAGAAGTCTACCACCAGCTCCTTGGTTTTATTAGTGTTGATCTGGAGGCAGTTCAGCTTGCACCAGTCCACAAAGTCTTGGGTCAGTTCTCTGTACTCCCTGTCGTCCTCATCAGTGATGAGGCCGACTATTGCAGAGTCATCAGAGAACTTGTGCAGGAAGCACTGGGTGGAATTGTGGGAGACGTCTGCAGTGTAGAAGAGGAACGGAGCCAGAACCGTTCCCTGTGGGGCCTGTACTGCAGACGACCCTCTCCGACACACAGCCCTGAGTTCTCACATACTGTGGTCGGTCAGTGAGGTAGCCCAAAATCCAGGTAGTGAGGTGATGCTCCACTCCTGAGTTCTCCAGGTTGTCCTTCAGGACTGTGGGAAGAATGGTGTTAAAGGCACTGGAGAAATAAAAGAACATGATTCTCAGAGTGCTCCCAGCGGTCTCCAGGTGAGAGAGGGAAGGATGCACGAGGTGAATGACGGCATCGTCCGCTCCAATGCCTGGTAGGCAGACTGAAGTGGGTCCAGTATTGGAGAAATCCGATCGTTCAGACCCACAGAAATGATTTAAATCATCATGTCAGTAAACTGTCATGAATGTTACTGCAGCTGTGATTCTCCTCCAGATTATCTCAGAGTAATGCGAATTTCCATTCCATCCATCTCCAGACGCTCATCCAAACGGGAGCCTCCAGCCCCCCCCCCCCCCCCCCCCCCGCGAGGGGCGAGGCGGGGGCAGGTGGCTTTTCTGTCTAACACAGAGAGACAGATAATCATTCACACTAACACCTCGAGCTGAATCACAGAGTAACCCTAACATGCATGTTGAACCGTGGGAGCCCAAAGTGGCACAGAAAAAACCCACAGTCACTTTTAACTTTTATTTTGGGGGAAGAAAAACTCTAAAGCAGAGATATTCTTCAACTGTGAGAAATAAAAACATGACTCACACACACACAAGTGTGTGTCACATGTTGGGTCTCTTTCACTTCCTCTTGCTCTTCCTCTCTTCTATTCACGCCCTTTATTTTGTAAAACCCTGGTTTCTGTTTCCTCTTTTGTTTTTGTCTCTCCTCCTTTTTGATGTTACTTTGACTCTTTCCTGCTTTTTTCTCTCTTTCTCCCAAACAGTGAGTGTATTTCTCTTCCTCTAATCAGCGTGTCTTTTTCCCGTCTCTCATATTGTGGTTCTGATTTTTGATTTTTACTTGTTCAGTGTTGTTTCAGCTGCCTGCAGCCTTCAGTCACTGAAGGCTGCAGGCACCAACTTTTTATTGTTGGTGTCGGACTCACAGTAATAATGAATGACCAGTCGTGCATCTGTTTCGGTGCATGCAGTGAATACACATTTGTTTACTGCATAATAGATTTATGAAGTAGGAAACATCCTCGATCTTTCCCGATCATCCCACTCAAATATTTCAGATTTAGGACTGGCTGTGCAAAACAGCCAGAACGATTTAACCTGAGCAGAGCTGGGAGGATGCTTCATAAGGCCAAACAACCAGTGTAGTTCACTTCCTGTCAGCTCTGTGAGGATCTTCAGGAACAGTTTTCCAGGCTCCTTGAAGGACATTCAAAGCTCTTCTTTGGATGTTTTGTTCCCTGTCAGGATGATCCCACGCTGCTTCAGTCATGCTGAGGTCTGGCTCTGTTCCCCCGTGTGTTTCTATCCAGCTGTGCCTTCACTGTGGTTGGATCATTGTCATGCTGAAACATGAAGCTGATGTTTCCAGATGCTGCTGCACGGTGGATCACACTCATCAGTTTATCAAAGATCCATCTCTCCATCAGACCTGTTCCTCTGATTTCTGAGTTCTTGTGCAATTTCCATACCTCAGCCTTTCCTTGTGTTTCCCTTCATTATGGCTTCCTGATGCTGCCCTTCCACTCAGACCATTTCTGATGAGGTTTCAGTGGAAAGTAGATGATCATCGCTCAGTGTCCTGTGTCAGGTCTTTGCTGGACTTGTTCTTCTTTCTTCAGTTTTCACCTTCCCTGCTGTTTGGGAGTCACCTTTGGTGCAAAAACACTATTTTATTTCAGACTTTGTCATCGTTGGTATTTTTCACAGATTCGACTAAAGAAACCAGCTGCTGGTAACAAAAAGTCAAAGTCTTTGCTAAGGTGTCTGCTGTGTACATCCTTGAGTTAGAAGACTTTTTATGCTTTAGTGCTTCATACGTCAGAGTTCAGGGGTTAAAAACACTCCCGTGAAAAGGGTCAGGTACAGGGACTGAACAAAAACAAAAAAAGCAGCCGATGTCCAAAGAAGAAGAGCTTCAGAAAGCTGGAGAACTGTTGCTCAAAAGCACTTTTTTTTTTTTTTTTTTTTTTTTTTTTTTTTTTTTTGTCTGTCCCGTTTGGCTCTTTTGCCATCAGAATTGTTGTCTAAAGGCAAAGAAAGATGCCCAACGGATTTACTTTACCAAATTGACCATCCCAGCCTTGCCGTAATGGTCCATTTGATTCACCTTTTATTGTTTATTTTATTTTCACTTACTGAATACGGGACAGACTTGACTGGGGGAAAGAAGGGGAGAAAGAAAGAGGGAAAGAGAAACAGCTGAGAAGAGGGACGGGGGAGAAGGGCAAAAAACAAAAACCAACAGAACGGGCAGAGAAAAAAAATGCATCTATCAATCACCTGGGTCACCTGCTGAGAAAGAAAGAAGAAAACAAGCAGAAGAGAACAAGAGTAATAGAATAAACAACATCACAATGATATATGGGAATATGACAGTAAATACTAAATGTTAAACATTATTGTGCAGCACATAAGATCAACAGAACACAGTGTGCTTTGAGGTAGGAGCCAAAAAGGGTGTAGTTTGTGGGTGTGATCACCCGTGTGTACACCTGTGAGCATGGACGCGTTTGTTTTTTGTTTTTTAAAAGGTTCCTTCATGTAATGATCTGCTAGAGGGTGTGGGGGGGCCACAGCCCCGTCCTCCAGGGCATGAAGCAGGTATGGAGGAGATCAAAACTCCAGACATCCAGAGGCCCCCAGAACACAAGAGACCAAGGAAGACCAACAGAGGGGCAGCCGCGCCACTGTCCCAGAAAGAGCTGAGGAGAGTCCCAGATGAGGACTCACTCAGCAGCCGCGGAGCAGAAGCCAGGGGGGGTTGCAGTGACGCGCCCGTGAGCTCCGACGGCAGCCAGCCGTGCCTGAGTGACCGAGCCCCAGGCCGAGAGGCCGGGGGCACCCCACCTCCGAAGTGGCCCGAGCGAGCCCCAGGCTCCAGGCCCCGATAAGCGGCCGCCAAGGAGTGAGCCGGTGTGTACCTGGACGCCCATCCCCAGACACAAAGAACCACCAACGCACCGATGTCTGAGGGGGTCCGCCACTGGCAGGGGAAGTGGTGGTAGGGGGAGATAGGCCTCCAAACCTTGGAGGGCCTGAGATGTCCCCAGAGAGGTGGCGCCTGACACCCAACCTGACATATAGACACAGAAATACAGGCACACACAGATACAAACATCCATTCCCACCCTCATGCTCTCATATACACTTACTCCACACTCAACCAACGTGGAGACAGACATAAAGAGACGCTGTACACACGATCACACTCCCCAAGCGTACTCTACAAACTGGGTCTAGGTACCCTTGCCCCTGGAGGGGGGAACTGCACCCAGACCCAGGTGGTGTTACCCTTTTCCCTGCGGTGGGGGGAGGCAGACCGCCCCGACTCCGCAGCAGCAGGAAGGCCCCACACTCCAGACCGCAGTCGGACGGCCAACTCCTCCTCCTAGCCCCCCCGCTCCAGCAGGTCGCAGAGAATGGGGGTGAGAGAAGACTCCAAACCTCCCTCCACCCGCTCATTGTAGTGTTGATGCATGTGTGTTCTAAGGTGCATTTAAAACCCAGGAGGGCATGGAGCTACCTGCCAGAGAGCAGCAGGTAAGCGCATGGTCCCTCCTGCTAGCCCTCAATGTCTACGTGTATTTAAAATTGAGAGGTGGGCAACGACGCCAGGGGTGGGGTGTACACCCTGATGGTACTTTGGATTCCGTGTATCGTGCCCACCCCCAAGATCCTATATGTATGTGTAATGAGAGTGTGAGTAATGTGAATGTCTAAGTTGTGGGATAAAATTGAGGCAGAGGCAGCCAGAAGGGGACAGGGGGGGGGGGGGGGGGGGTAGCCTCCTCTGCACCCTGGTGACATACCCCTACTCCAAGGTCCTGCATGTGTGGGTGGTTGTGGTGGAGCGGGAAGAGGGAGGCAGCTGGAGATGGGGAGGGAAGGAAGGGAGGGGCAAGTGACCCCTCCCTGGGGCCAGCTCCCCCGCTGACCCCAGTAGGCACCCCCATACTCCGCGACCCGCCAGGGAAAGGGGGCCCAGGCCCATCCAGACCGGGGCCCAGTGCAGCAGCGCCTCCCGGCCCCACAGAGCCCGGGACAGTCCACCCAACCCCACCACAGAGAAAACTGCACCCACCCCACCATCCACTCATCTTCCAGACTACATAAGACAATAAACACCCAGGCTGAGATCTTCCTCCACCTCTCCTGTATCTCCCCCTCCTGCAGAGGGAGCTCCTGAGGAGAGGAAAGCTCCTGCAAGATGTGACAATCTCCCCCACCAGTTGAAGAGCCCTCCAGGTGGCTCGATGCACCGGCGGCACCCTGCTCCAGGTGCTCAAAAGCACTTTAAAGATTAAAAGAAAGTAATAAAACCAAAGAGGGGTGGCTGAAAATTCAATTTTATTTATACAGCGCCAAATGACAACAGTCCCCACAAGGCGCTTTATATTGTAAGGCAGACCCTACAGTAACACATACTGAGAAAAAAACAACAATCATATGACCCCCTATGAGCAAGCACTTTGGTGACAGTGGGAAGGAAAAACTCTGCCTCCCATTCCAATTTTAAATACTCTAGGAACAACAAGTAGGCCTGCAGAGCGAGAGCGAAGTGCTCTAATAGGGTGATATGGTACTACAAGGTCATTAAGATAAGATGGGGCCTGATTATTTAAGACCTTGTATGTGAGGAGCAGGATTTTGAATTCAATTCTGGATTTAACATGAAGCCAATGAAGGGAAGCCAAAACAGGAGAAATATGCTCTCTCTTTCTAGTCCCTGTCAGGACCAGTGTTGCCAACTTAGCGACTTTGTCACTATATTTAGCGAGTTTTCAGACCCCTTAGCGACCTTTTTTCTAAAAAAAAGTCGCTAAAAAAAGACGTGAAAGCCCATATTGCTTTTACTCTCAACAAGCAGCGGGTGCTGTAACGCAGTCAGTTCTTCTTTTACTCTTTTACTCTTATGCTGTTTTGTGGATCACAAGGTTTAAAACTACTTATAAACACACACACACAAAGTAACTCCACCAGAGTGCCTATTTCGGGTCACTTTTGCCAGTCCAAGCCCGGGTAAAGGAGCAGGATTGGAAATGTGACATTAAACAAAACAATAATTGCTAAAAGAAATTTAATTTGTAGTTCTAAATAAACTCTAAATGCATTTAGGACGTTTTTTACTCACTTTATGTCTCTTCCACGATGTTATTTGTCTCTCCAACAACATAGGGTACAATTAGATTAGTATGATCAATTATGCAAATTAGGCGATGACATCATTTAGCGACTTCTAGCAACTTTTAGGACAACCAATAGCGATTTTCCTTACTGAGGAGTTGGCAACACTGGTCAGGACTCTTGCTGCAGCATTTTGGATTAGCTGAAGGCTTTTCAGGGAGTTTTTAGGACTTCCTGATAATAATGAATTACAGTCGTCCAGCCTGGAAGTAATAAATGCATGAACTAGTTTTTCAGCGTCACACTGAGACAGGATATTTCTAATTTTAGAGATGTTGCACAAATGGAAGAACGCAGTCTTACATATTTGTTTAATATGTGCGTTGAAGGACATGTCCTGGTCAAAAATGACTCCAAGGTTCCTCACAGTGTTACTGGAGGCCAAGGTAATGCCATCCAGAGTAAGAATCTGGTTAGATACCATATTTCTAAGATTTTCACGGTCGAGTACAATAACCTCAGTTTGATCTGAATTAAGAAGCAGAAAGTTAGCGGCCATCCAGGTCTTTATGTCTTTAAGACACTCCTGCAGTTTAACTAATTGGTGTGTGTTATCTGGCTTCATGGACAGATAGAGCTGGGTGTCATCTGCATAGCAGTGTAAATGTATGCTATGTCTTCTAATGATGCTGCCTAAGGGAAGCATGTATAATGTAAACAGAATTGGTCCTAGCACTGAACCCTGTGGAACTCCATAATTAACCTCAGTGTGTGAAGAGGACTCTCCATTTACATGCACAAACTGGAGTCTATTAGATAGATATGATACAAACCACTGCAGTGCAGTACCTGTAATACCTACAGCATGTTCTAATCGCTCTAATAGGATATTATGGTCGACAGTATCGAACGCTGCACTGAGGTCTAGCAGGACAAGCACAGAGATGAGTCCACTGTCAGAGGCCATAAGAAGATCATTTGTAACCTTCACTAAAGCTGTTTCTGTGCTGTGATGAGCTCTGAAACCTGACTGAAACTCTTCAAATGAACCATTCCTCTGCAGATGATCTGTTAACAGTTTGACAACTACTCTTTCAAGGATGTTTGATATGAAAGGAAGGTTGGAGATTGGCCTATAATTAGCTAAGACTGCTGGGTCTAGAGATGCTTTTTGAGTAAAGGTTTAACTACAGCCAGCTTGAAGGCCTGTAGTACATAGCTGATTATTAGAGATAGGCTGATCATATTTAAGATCGAAGAATTAATTAATGGCAGGACTTCTTTGAGCAGTTTTGTAGGAATGGGGTCTAAAAGACACGTTGATGGTTTGGAGGAAGTAATTATTGAAGTTAACTCAGAAAGATCAATTGGAGAAAAAGAGTCTAGCTTAACATCAATGGTACTAAGAGTAGCTGTAGATAATATTACATCTGTGGGATGATTATTGGTAATTTTTTCCTCTAATGATTACAATTTTATTTGTGAAGAAGTTCATGAAGTTTCTATGCCATATCGTTAGCTTCATAGCATAAGTGCCTAAGTCATTGACTTAGTCAAATGACTTAGGCACTTATGCTATGAAGCTAACGATATGTTAAAACAAGATCTAGAGTGTGATTAAAGTGGTGGGTGGGTTCTTTTACATATTTAGCATCTACATGGATGTTAAAATCACCCACAATAATTATTTTATCTGAGCTCAGAACTAAATCAGATAAAAAGTCTGAGAAATCAGACAGAAACTCTGTGTAAGGCCCAGGTGGACAATAGATGATAACAAGTAAGACTGGTTTCTGACTTTCACAGCTGGGGTGGACAATGTTAAGCATCAGGCTTTCAAATGAATTAAAAGTCTGTCTGGGTCTTTGGTTGATTAATAGGCTGGTGTGAAAAATTGCTGCCACACCTCTCCCTCGGCCTGTGCTTCGAGGTTTCTGGTAGTTAGAATGACTCGGGGGTGTTGATTCATTTAAACTAACATAATCATCCTGCTGCAACCAGGTTTCTGTAAGGCAGAGTAAATCGATTTGTTGATCAATTATTAAGTCATGTACTAACAGAGACTTGGAGGAGAGAGACCTAATATTTAATAATCCACATTTCACTGTTTTACTCTTTGGTTCAGATGTGGATACTTTATTGTTCTTTCTTTGTAATTGTTTATGTTTAAGTTGTTTGTTGCTGGTTTTTAGTTTGTTTTTTGTCTGTTTGGGAGCTGACACAGTCTCTATGGAGATGGGTTTTTTGGGGGGGGGGGGGGTAGCAGGAGGAGAGAAGCTGCAGAGAGGCGTGTAAGACTGCAACTCTGCTTCCTGGTCCCAACTCTGGATAGTCATATTTTGGGAGGTTTAATGAATTTGTCCATATTTCTAGAAATGAGAGCTGCTCCATCCAAAGTGGGATGGATGCCGTCTCTCCTAACAAGACCAGGTTTCCTCCAGAAGGTTTGCCAATTATCTATGAAGCCCACATTGTTTCTGGGACACCACTCAGACAGCCAGCAATTTAAGGAGAACATGCGGCTAAACATGTCACTCCTGATCTGATTGGGGAGGGGACCAGAGAAAACTACAGAGTCCGACATTGTTTTGGCAAAGTTGCACACCGATTCAATATTGATTTTAGTGACCTCCGATTGGCGTAACCGGGTGTCATTACTGCCAACGTGAATTATGATTTTACTGTATTTACGTTTACCCTTAGCCAGCAGTTTTAAATTTCCCTCAATGTCGTCTGCTCTGCCCCCTGGAAGACAATTGACTATGGTTGCCGGTGTCTCTAGCTTCACATGTCTGAGAACAGAATCACCAATTACCAGAGTTTGACCCCCGGCGTGTGTGTCGCCGAGTGGGGAAAAACGGTTAGACACATGAACGGGTTGGTGGTGTACCTGGGGCTTCTGTTTAGGACTATGCTTCCTCCTCACCGTGACCCAGCCGCCCTCTTTCCCCAGCTGCTTGGGATCTGCCGGGGAACAGCTAGCGGGGCCTACGCTATCTTCGGCTGCACCAGCTACAGGGGCCTGGCTAGCTACGGGTGAATGAAGGGTGCGAAGCTGAGTCTCCAATTCAGTAATCCTGGCCTCCAGAGCTGCAAATATGCTACATTTGTTACAGATTTCATTACTGCTAAAGGAGGCTGAGGAGTAACCAAACATCTGACACAATGAGCAGGAAAGTGAAGGGGGGACAGGTGAAGTAGCCATGGTGCTAACGAGTCGGCTGCGAGCTAAGCTAAGCTATTGAAACAGTAAAGACACAGTGAGTGAATACTTTGGCTATAAATTAGGGAGTGAGTGCACAGAGAGTGTGCTTCGGATGAAGCATGTGAAGATTATACTATGAAAGAAGAAGGTATCTAAGTTTTTAATTAAATTGCTAAGCAGGTAAGCTACTCAAAAACATCACTGTGTTTGAGCAGTAACAGGAAGTGATACTCTACCGCAGAGAGCGCGAACACCAATTGTTAATATCGGCGCAATATGGTGCAAATGGAAAAGAATGTGTCACTGTTTATTTACAGGTGCAAGCTCGCTGTCATTACTGTAAACAAAGGTTATTGGGAAGGGAGATTTTAAGCTCAAGTTTCGTCCTGTGACCTGAGCAGGAAGCAGCGTCATTTCTCTGAGTCGTCACATCCTGACTGAGCCCAAGATCATCAGCTGAAGCAGCTTTAAACTCAAACGGTTAACTGTCTCTTCCCAGCTTTTTCAAGTGGTCTCAGTCACTATAGTACCTGTGCAGGTAGGCCAAACCGAGTGCGTTCTAATAGACCAATATGCTTAGGAAGGTATCGAACTGAGACATGTGACAGGAAGTATCTGGTGTTCCAGTTATCCAAATACTAAGGAAAGGAGCTTCAGTACTTCCTTTAGCATAGGGTACATGCTAATATTACTGTGTTATTGTGCCACATGCGTTTATGCATTCATGGCTTCTGTGGGTGGGGCTAACTTGTACTGACTGAGTGTGAGCTCTGAGTGTCAGGACAAGGCCAAAGACTGAGCATCCAAGTGCAGATCATGCTTTCCTTCTGATAATAAACAGTCCGGGTAGCAACTATCACAAACACAACAGCCATGACTTTTTTCTCTTAGATTTTGTTCAATTTGCAGTAAATTGTGTGTCACAGAGTTTTTAATTCACAGTTGGGCGACTGAGTGAAATATTATCCTCCTGAAAGTGAAACTCTTGGAAATACGTTTGCGAGTGTTTACGAGTGTCTTCATGCGGCTGCAGACGTTGAATGTTCCTTCTTCTGTAAAACTCCAGCCTTTGTAATGAAGGATAGTTTTGTTGTGAAGCACAAATTAATGTAATAATAATAATAATAATAATGGATTGCATTTATAACTTATGTCTAAAAATGTATCATTTCATACATCTGTTAAAACACTCGACTCCAGATACATGACGCGCAGCTGGAAACACTTCCCGCAAGACGAGCTTCCCGAGATTCACAGAATTTACAGAAAATGTTACATTTATGTGATTTATATCGTTATCGGGATGATAGAATTCTTATATCGGGATATGAGATTTTGGTCATATCGCACAGCCCTAACAGTTACCGTTTAAAAAAGGTGGTATTCAAATTACAGTTACTTTGTTTAAATAAAGGGATTACACAGCGGTTTCATATATTAGGCTGTCCCCTCTCTGTTTTTGGTATTTACACGCTGGTGGAAACCCAAGGAAAACACACATTAAGAGGCTCAAATGTCTGTGTCTCAATCTCGCGTCTCATAATGACATGAAGAAATATTTTTAAAAATGTTTAATATGAAGGCAATAGGCAGAGTGTTACATGTAGGGCTGCCACGATTACGTCGACTATCAAAATCGTCGACGACTAATTTAATAGTCGACGCGTCATTTGAAGCTTTGCAAGATCCCAAAAGACGCAGGAATAAGTAGTAGGATTTAAGAGTGTAATAACGGACTGAAACAGAAGATGCCAGCACTGCATGTACAAGGATGCCAGCTGCCGTTAAACCCCGAAGAAGAAGACTGTGTCCCAGAATTCATAGCGCAGCCCAGCTCAGTTGTCAACAATGGCGGCAGCTAGTTAGTTTTAATATTACTCTTATTATTCTTTCTGGGTCACAAAATAAACTTTTAACATATTTTCAGGCGAGAATGTAGCTGTGGAAACCTCAAATATCTGCTCAGTTTATCAAGACACCACATATTTTCAAAAGCGCTCCGACGTTTTATTTGTTTCTGAGTAAATCGGTTTGGCTGAGATTAAAGTTATAGTTTTTACACAGCTGAATAAACGTCAAGCAGACAACTGATCATCAGAAGTGTGAGATGCTCAAGAATTTACTCCGGTGAGTTTATTAAACTCCACCGAAACAATCTGCAAATTTCATTTAAATTTAATAAACTATCATCTTGTCTTTATTTTTAGTTAGCACATACCTGAAACACTGAAAGCTGTAAGCTAATGATAGTTATATAAGAGCAGCTGCTGCTGGTGCAATAAGCTGTACGTTTTACGTTCAATGGATGCATGATCTGATTAGTCAACTATCAAAATAATCGTTTGTGGCAGCCCTAGTTACAGGCATTGCCCTAAAGCATGCAGCCTGATGGGCAGTGTAGTCCGTGCTGCAGGGAGAATGGACTGCCATACCCGTTATGTGTCTGTGAGCGAGGAGGGAAAAAAAGGAAACGTACGAGCTGTCACGGAGCAGAAACGGGAGCTGGAAGCATGTAAATATAATAATAACCACTGCAGCCAAGAAAATGGTAAAATGGTAAATGGCCTGTATTTATATAGCGCCTTACTAGTCCCTAAGGACCCCAAAGCGCTTTACATATCCAGTCATCCACCCATTCACACACACATTCACACACTGGTGATGGCAAGCTACATTGTAACCACAGCCACCCTGGGGCGCACTGACAGAGGCGAGGCTGCCGGACACTGGCGCCACCGGGCCCTCTGACCACCACCAGTAGGCAACAGGTGAAGTGTCTTGCCCAAGGACACAGAAGAGAGCCTGATGAGCCCAGCTGTAAGTAAGCTGTTAAGACTCAACTGTACGCTGTGTTCGTGTTTTCCTCTGAAACAATAAGCTCCGTTGGAGCAGCCTTTCAACGCCTCTCTCTGTCTCTCGCTAGCAAAGTTGACCCAGACAACAAAGTAAAGCTATTTTTCGGCTAGGAGCCCGACACGAACCTGACGTATTAGCCAGAGGTCCCTTTACTACGGTTCGGAGCCGCGGACCTGTTTTATATACGCGCCAAATAGTTTTCTACACGAGATCGCTGCAAAAAGTGTAGCCTTACCTAATGTCCACCTACTGTTACTCATTTATATTAAGATTTTTACATCTAGTTGGTATTGGTATGGCGAGTAACCTTCAGTAATAAATCACCCAGCAATACATTCATGTAGTTGGAAAAAGCATGATAATATATTAAGTAATCCAAAGTATTCAGAATAGTTACTCTCATTGAGTCGCATAACGGAATACGTTACAAAATACATTTTGGGGCATGTAATCTGTAATGGAATACATTTTAAAAGTAACCTTCCCAACACTGATCACCCTGAGTATGTATCTGTACAGTACACAGGTCCGATTCCGGCCGAGCGAGGGGCGGAGCTCACCATGGGCGGAGGTCGCAGCGAGACCTCTGCACTGACCGGGACGGGAGGGGGGCGGGGCACGGCCACTACCCAAAATTCCCAGCGGCCCAACGCCTGCTGCTTCTGCTGGTGCTGCTGCTGCAGCTGTTCATGGTGAGACACACCTGCCTTACCTGGTCAGTGCTGCCCTTAACCTCATCGTGTGTGGCTGTGCTGTTTGTGCGAGTTTGTGTGTGTGCGCGTTTCCTGTCTGAAGGCTGTTTTATCATGTCAGTCTCACTGTCAGGAATGAAGAGGAGAGGCAGAGGTGGAGGAGGAGGAAGAAGATACCGGACACAAAGATGGAAACCATTCCAAACTGTGAAGCTTGGTGAGTCACTGCAGTCGATCGTTCTCTGCTCGACCTCAAAAACATGAAAAACACAACTTTTTCCGCACTGCAGAAAAATGCCACCAGGGGGCAGTATGACCTCAGCTGAGCTCAGCGAGCCGTGAAACATGTTGATGGGAGTAGTACGCAGTTTGGGAATAAGCTGAGCCTGAGTGTGAGTTTTATTTACCTGCAAAGGAAACGTGTTCAAACACAGATGTGGTCTGACTGTGCCTACATCAGTTTATCCTGCATTAACGGCTCTAGGATCTTTACAGACTCTCAGTGTTTAGCCTCACAACTGCAATTAAGTCAGAAATATCCAAATATTCGTACGTTCAATTTTATATCAGCTAACTGCAGACCAGGAACATACACAAATGAACAGATGAAGATGAACAAAGCTTTCCCCGCTTCTTCCTCAGCACCAAACCATCGTTAGAAGAGATCCGGCTGTGGTCTCAGTCCTTCGACAAGCTGATGAGGAATCCGGCAGGTCGAAATGTTTTCCGGGAGTTCCTGCGGACAGAGTACAGCGAGGAGAACATGTTGTTTTGGCTCGCCTGCGAGGACCTCAAACAGGAGATGAACAAGAGCGCCATTGAGGAGAAAGCTCGTTCCATCTATGAAGACTACATTTCTATTCTGTCACCAAAAGAGGTATGACTGTTTTTCAGCTGGGGTTATACCAGTGCTCACTGTTTAGAGGACCAGTGTGTGAACTATACAACAAGTGCACAGAGCTGTAAGATGTAAGGTGTGTCTAAGCCAGAGCTGTGATCACTCTGTTACAAAAACACTGGATACAGGTTCTGACACCAGGATTTACTTCCTGTTTACGCATTCTCATTGCTATCCTCGAAGAAACCAACTCCAGACTTTTTTGGAAAAAAATTCTTCATTTAATCCCAAACGCTACAGAAAGAGTGCGTATTTCTCCCACATTAGCTTCTAAAATCCAGGTGTTTACAGGTGCACCTTACAGCCGTATGTCTTGGATTTTCAGCACTGGCACTCTCAGTGTTCGGGTTTTCTTTCTTTAAGGAGGTAAAGAAAATATTTAATTGATTTCAGCAGTTGAAATGACAAGTTACAGCACGCTGGACAGCACCACCAAAGCTGAGGCCATGCTTCTGGAGACTTCTCTCCAACCTCTGGCTGTGGAGGAGCGTCTGCTCCGTGGGTTCTGAGTCAGCTGATCTGTCGGTCGAGCCACACCAGTGGATGTAAGCTGTGGGGAGCAGAAATGTGTCTTCAGTTATCATTTTTGCTTCTGACAGTTCGCCACAGTTTGGCCACTGATGGAAAAGCTCCGACTCCTTTAGATCTTGTTTGCTGCACAGCCAGCAGATGGCCTCGGGGACCTGCTGGGGCTGCATGGATGTACCCTGGTGCTCATCCATCCAATTCAATTCAATTCAATTTTATTTATATAGCGCCAAATCACAACATAAGTCGCCTCAAGGTGCTTCATAGATACAGAGAAAAATCCAACAATCATATGACCCCCTATGAGCAAGCACTTTGGCAACAGTGGGAAGGAAAAACTCCCTTTTAACAGGAAGAAACCTCCGGCAGAGCCAGGCTCAGGGAGGGGCGGGGCCATCTGCTGCGACCGGTTGGGGTGAGAGAAGGAAGACAGGATAAAAGACATGCTGTGGAAGAGAGACAGAGGTTAATAACAGATATGATTCAATGCAGAGAGGTCTGTTAACACATAGTGAGTGAGAAAGGTGACTGGAAAGGAAAAACTCAATGCATCATGGGAATTCCCGGCAGCCTACGTCTATTGCAGCATAACTAAGGGAGGATTCAGGGTCACCTGGTCCAGCCCTAACTATATGCTTTAGCAAAAAGGAAAGTTTTAAGCCTAATCTTGAAAGTAGAGATAGTGTCTGTCTCCTGAATCCAAACTGGAAGCTGGTTCCAGAGAAGAGGGGCCTGAAAACTGAAGGCTCTGCCTCCCATTCTACTTTTAAATACTCTAGGAACAATAAGTAGGCCTGCAGAGCGAGAGCGAAGTGCTCTAATAGGGTGATATGGTACTACAAGGTCATTAAGATAAGATGGGGCCTGATTATTTAAGACCTTGTATGTGAGGAGCAGGATTTTGAATTCAATTCTGGATTTAACATGAAGCCAATGAAGGGAAGCCAAAACAGGAGAAATATGCTCTCTTTCTAGTCCCTGTCAGGACTCTTGCTGCAGCATTTTGGATTAACTGAAGGCTTTTCAGGGAGTTTTTAGGACTTCCTGATAATAATGAATTACAGTCGTCCAGCCTGGAAGTAATAAATGCATGAACTAGTTTTTCAGCGTCACTCTGAGACAGGATATTTCTAATTTTAGAGATGTTGCACAAATGGAAGAACGCAGTCTTACATATTTGTTTAATATGTGAGTTGAAGGACATGTCCTGGTCAAAAATGACTCCAAGGTTCCTCACAGCGTTACTGGAGGCCAAGGTAATGCCATCCAGAGTAAGAATCTGGTTAGATACCATATTTCTAAGCTTTTCAGGGCCGAGTACAATAATCTCAGTTTGATCTGAATTAAGAAGCAGAAAGTTAGCGACCATCCAGGTCTTTATGTCTTTAAGACATTCCTGCAGTTTAACTCATTGGTGTGTGTTATCTGGCTTCATGGACAGATAGAGCTGGGTGTCATCTGCATAGCAATGTAAATGTATGCTATGTCTTCTAATGATACTGCCTAAGGGAAGCATGTATAATGTAAACAGAAGTAGTACCGTGGTCTATGAAGGGGACGAGGAGTGTAACGGTCCTAATGCTCCTGCGTTGGTCCCAACATAGCCTGTTAGTCTTTAATGCAACGAGCAGACGCGCACACACAGCGATTGTGTTAAAGCTGCAAACGACACAAATCTAAATAGTCAGTCCTCTTCACCAGCCTCAAACATCACTCAGCCAGGGGAAGCTGGTTATACTAGACACCTGCTCAGCCAGGTAAAGGCCCGTGATTGGCCCAAAACACAGATCCCAGAGAATCCCGGGCCCAGAGCGAGACCCGTGTAAAGTTAGCAGATTTTTCAATAACAAAATTCACTTCCTGTATCATGTAGGTGGGAATGCACCCATAAGCATTTTGGTGCAGTCCATTGTTGTACTCGCGGCTGTCAGAAACTTGCGATTCTTTTAATTGAACAAATTGGTAAGCAGTTATGGGAGTTACAGTTCCCGTACCATAATTCCTTTATGTAGCACTTAGAACACATAGCTGGCCCAAGTGCTGTACAGCAGAAGAACAAAAAGTACAATAAATAACTAACAATAGAATAACAGTGTCAGTTACCCACTGAGTCAAAGGCCAGTGTATAAAAATGAGTTTTTAAAAACCACGTCTGAAGTCGACCGCCTACTAGAGGAAGAGCTTCAGGGTCTCCTCTAAGTTTCAGCTGCTCAGCTGACCGGAGTGAACCGTATAAGGCAAATATACCATTTAAGGATTTAAAAACCAGTAAAAGGATTTAAAATAGATCCCAAATTCAAATGGAAGCCAGCGTAAGGAGGTCAGAACTGGAGTAATATGATTTTTAAAACCATTTGAAAACACCTGTCTGGTGCCAGCGACAGGTCCTGGTTTACAGGGTTAAACTCGTCCATTTGGGCCAGTAACTGGTCTCTGTGGGCTCTCCACCATCATCCATAAAAATAATAAACAGAATTGTTGACAAAGGGAATAAACGAAGACAAAGAACCAGTCTGACTTTCTGCAGGCAAAGACGAGGCTCTGACTGTAGTTATACACTCAGAGAACAGATAGCTCCATACAAAGGGACGATACTCGATACCTTTGAAGGGACAGAGGGGGCGACGTGTTTGTTTTTTTATTTCCGTGCACTCTTCTCGATCCTGACTGAGCGCCTCTGGGTGTAGATTATGTAAGTATCTGCATTGTTGATTGGTTGATAAGTGGGCTGGAATAGAGAAGGGAGCGATAGCAGAGTTCACCGGGAACAGGAGTCAATACTCAATTTCTACTTTTTGTATGTAAGATCAACAACAACATGAGCAAGAGTGGCTCTCAGATGGTTGAACCACAGACTCTGTACACTGCCTCCCTCTGGCAGCAGAGCTCTCTGCAGGCAGATGGGTAGTCTGCAGCCTATAGGCAGCAAACACTGCTCAACCATAAATCTGCTTCCCCCCAGAGTTGCCTGATCATTTGCCAGAATTTCTTTAAGACTGAACAAAAGTCTTGCTCAAGGCTTCCCCTAACTCTCACAGCAGAGGTTTGGTTCATTCAACCATGACCAGAGATGCGTTCTGCCCATTGTTACCGCTCTGCAGCCTCCAGAGTCCACAAGTAAACCAAGCTCCATAGGCCTCTTCTTAGGCCTGTCTGCTTCAGGGATCACCACCACAACACCCACCGACCACTCCACAGGCACAACTCTGGATCGTGATCCATTCAGATCCTCGCCTGCAGTTCTGTAGAAAGTCTTCTGCCTGTGACAGACTCTCACAGGTCACTCTCACTATACTTTTGGGTACGCAGCTCCTGAAGACAACATCCAACATTTTTCCCAAAAGGCTGATTCTGTTCATCTGGATGTTTTCAGTGGGAGAAACGTTTCACGATCGTCTAAGTGACTCCTTCAGTCTCAGCTGACTGCAGGTTTCAACCTTATAAAGAGCACATTTGCACAATGACTGAATCCAGCCCACTGAATGAACAATGGGCTGTGAGGTCGGTTCCTTGAGTGATGAAACGTTTCTCCCACCGAAAACGTCCAGATGAACAGAATCAGCCTTTTGGGATTTACTTACCTGGATGACTGAGCATCAAGACATCCAACATTTTTATTGGAGATTATGTATCGGGATTTCAGGAGCAGGACCACGCCTCCAAACGCTCCTTCCGGCTGTCATCTACAGAGGTTCCCCCAGTTCTGCAAGCCGATCATTCTCGTTTACGTGCCTCACCCTCCCTCTCTCTTTCTTCTCCATTCTTCAACTTCTTCACTTCTATTTAGTGCATTGGGATCTGCCAGGCCCGGGAGCCATCGCCAGTCTCCTTCGAGGCCTTCCCCAAACCGCAGCTCAATTCATGCCAAAGCATCACTTTTACCTACTAAAATGCTGTCAAACCTAAAATGAGGACGTGGGCTCAGTTAGTGAAATGTTATTTCCATGTTAAAGACATGTGGAGACGACACAGTAGCCTGAGTTGGGTTTAGCAGCAGCTGTTCAATGCAGTGTGCCTGGTTAAGAGTCTCTCGTGAGCTCCTATCAGTCACGTCTCCAGCTCCAGGTTGGCTGGCTCATTAGTCACACTGTTTCTTTATGTAGTGAAACCTGAACTGCTTTGTTGCATCAAAGTGTGTTTTTCCCTCCAGGTGAGTCTGGATGCTCGGGTTCGAGAGGTGATCAACAGGAAGATGCAGGATCCGACGCCACACACCTTTGAAGACGCCCAGCTGCAGATCTACACGCTGATGCACAGGGACTCCTACCCACGATTCCTTGCCTCCAACATCTACAAGGCGCTGGTTCATGGCGGCTCCCGTACGCCCTCCGAGTCCTACTCCTAAACATCTTCATCCAACCTGCGCTCTGCCTCCATCCAAATCTTTCAAGCAGTCATCACTCCATCCTCAGCTCTTCCCACGTACTCATCTTCATCGTCTCTCCACTTCATGTTTTCTTCCTTTTAGTCACACTCCTGCTCACTTCTTTCTTCTTTTGTAGTCACCTTCTCTTAATATGGAGATAATCATTTTGAAAACAAGAAAAAAAACCCTGGAAACAGATTTACAATGTTTATAAAAATATATATATTTTTCTCGAATTTGAAATCTTAATCAGGCCTTTGACGTCAGTTAGACCTTGTTATGTGCAGGGTTAGTGCAGTGCAGTGATTAAAAACTAGCAGTTAAATATTAAGACAAACTCCTGGCCAACAGTTTCAGCTCAAACAGATGAATTTTAATAGCAGTGAACTTATTGATTTTAGGTGATTTATGAGTTTTACGTCACTGAAATCAGACTAAGCTGATCCCTGATCCATCCCTGCCTTCCTCCTCCTCACGGTTCACCTCTGCTTTGGTTCATGTTTCCCACCTGCTCCTGAGGGCACCAGCGAATGACACTGAAGTTTTACTGGGGTGATTGTTTTTTCAGTGGGAAAAATATTCACATGTGCCATCAGCTCTTTGTGGATTTTTACCAGCCTTGCTCCTTAGCATCTCCTTTCACAGAGCCAGCTGACTCCACCTCGCACTTCAGGAATGATGCGGTTCAAAGAAAAAGATGAATGCTGCGTCGTTCCCTTTCTCTGTTTTTGAACTGGAAACATGACGCTTCCTGAGACGCTTCATCTTTGGTAGTTCGCTGGATCGATGACTTTACTCCTGACCACAGGGGGGCGCCGCTTCCTCCAACTACTGATTAACAAACGACTACGTGAATATTTTATATCACAGAACTGAACGTGGAACATTTCACCTACTTTTGTTTGCCGTGGTCTCTCCTCGTCCTGGTTTTTCCAGAAGAGGATGACCCAATGAGACTGATTACACCCGACACACACACACAGAGCAATAAAAACACTGGAGTTTAGAAAACACACACAGAATCAGTGCTACTTTACTTACACGGACCGTTCAATAATCAATACTTTCCTTCCATTAATGGTCAGAAAGACACAGATTTGAGTTTCGGAGTAAACGAAGCTGCTGTGACCGCTGTGTCTTTAAAATGAATGGATAATCAGTAATAATGATTATTGTTCATAACTAGTCTGCAACCAAAAACTACTATCACTGAGAGATGAAATGTAAAGAGTGCAAAGCTGCAGGCGGACGTTTGTGTTGTAATAAATGAACATTGTGTCTGCCTCGTGTCGCAGAGACCATAAGAAGAAGGACCTGTTAAAAGTGACACAGAGGAGGTTTTGTTTGTGCGGGTGGAGAACGCTTCACTGTTTACGACCAAGAATAACGCGCAGGTGAAGTTGGAATTTTATCTTCTTTAAGTCAGACGTACGCTGCCATTACGTGAATGTTTATGGTCGCCACATCTGTTTTCTTACAAATTTATAACAGGCCCTGTAAGTATAGTATCACACACACACACAGACACACACCGGGGCTGCCTACCTGGGCGCTGCTGCTGCTGACCTCTGCGACCTCTCACTTTTGACCTCATCACTGTCTGTGGCTCCTGATTAGCTGCAGGAGGCCACCGGGCTCATCTGTGGTTGGTCCATTCAGGAAGGGGGGCGGGAGGAAATCCCAGGTGCAAAAAAGCAGCCCATGTTGTGAGTCGGACGCTTCCTGCACTGCTTCATGGGAACGCTGGTAGATGGAGGCGGAGGCCACAGGTTCCAAACAGGAGATGCCTCCCTCTTCAGCAGACCAGTCACACGATGCATTTCTCTTCGTATTGTTGATGTTATTTATTTTCTATTTTGTTAAAACTGTGATTTTAATTGTACAAATATAAAGAGAAAACTGAAGATCCAACGAGAGGCTGCTTGTTTTGTGACAGAAATGACCTGAGAGGTCAGACAGTGTTCACACCTGTGTTAACACCAAGGACTGAATCAATAAAATCTCCCAGGCTAAAACGCTGTTATTATGATAACTGACCAGCACCGACACACTCTTTTTTTTGTGTGTCCCGTTTGGATCTTTAGCCATCAGAATTGTTGTCTTAAGGCCAAGAAAGATGCCAAGCGAATTTATTTTACCAAGTGGATCATCATGGCCTTGCCATATTGGTCCATTTGATTGACCTTTATAATTATGAATTTATTTTATTTTCATTTTTTAAAGTCGGGACAGACATGACTGCGGGATAGGACAGGGAGAAAGAATGAAAGAAAGAGAGGGAGAGAAAGAAAAATAGAGGAGAGAAGAGACTGTGAGAAAGGGGGAAGAAAGAAAGAAAAACAAACAAAAACACCTGGGTCACCTGTATGGAGAAAAAAAAACAAGAAAGCAAACAACAAAGAGCAACATAATAAAAACAGCACCATCACAATAAACTAGCTAACAATAGATATCAGTAGATACTAAATATTAAACGATATTGTGCAGCACGCAAGATAGACAGCGCACAATGTGCTTTGAGGCAGCAGCTAAGAAAGCTGTAGTCCGCGTCTGTGAATACCCGTGTGTACACCTGTGTGGATCAGCGTGCTTGCATTCCAAAGGTTTCTCCATGTAACGATCTGCTAGGGAGTGTGGGGAGCCACAGCCCCGTCCACCAGGGTATGAAGCAGGTATGGAGGAGATCCAGGCCCCAGACATCCAGAGGCCCCAGAGTACGAGGACCCGAGGAGGACCACTAAAGGGGGGGAACCGTGCCACCCTCCTGGGAAGAGCTGAGTAGAGCCCCAAACGAGAGGTCACCCAGCAGCTACGGAGCAGAGGCCAGAGGGGGTTGCAGTGGCTTGCACACACAGATTTCATTAACCATGTCAGGGTGCTAGCTCGCTGGTTTCCCGTGTTCTGATGGTAGGATTTCTTTCTAACCTTCGGCCTCGATGAAGAGGAAAACCTAACGGTGTTTGCAGGGTTGGTGAAGTCGGTCCAGCTGATGTGATGATGAACTTGAGGGTCTACGCTCGCCACAGATCACCAACACGTATATCTGACTTTGTGGTAAAGTCACAGACTTCGCTTTGATCTGTGACAAATCAGGCTGTGTGACAGGAAGCTTTGATGTTTCCATGGATACAGTCTAAAGTCTCACAGCTTAAAAACAAACAGCACTGAGCGCGTTCAGACACAAAATAATTCAAATCTTTAGATGAACCAGTTTCTGCTGCTGTCAGATTATTTTAATTTATTTATCTAAAAAGGGACAGTGCAGTTTAACATAGTCCAAGTACAAAACATGAAACTGATGTAACGCACATAAGTTTATAGCTATTGCTAATTTTCAACAATTGTCCCTTGTTGGGCTTACAATCAAAATAAATACATTTTACAACAACTACAATTAATAGACAATAAATTAAAAAATAAAAATCTGTTAAAAAATAAATATTTTACTTTTAGATTTTGTCTTTTTCAGAGGTGTTGTATTTTTATTTATCCTCATCTGATAAAGCATCTGAGCAGGGGGTGCTCACAGGGATCATTTGATAAGAAACAAGACTGACGTGACGTGTCAAATACCTTTTTTATGTGAGCCTGAAGCAAAGAGCCCGGCTTAACAGAGAAGGCTGGTAATCACGATACCCGTTATCGCTGACTGGAGTTTCAGATTTTAGTCCAGGAAGTCAGGATATATAGAACTTTAGTTCACGGTTAGCTACAGAGCTAATATAAAATCATCAGCACAGGAAGCAGGAGGGTAAGGGTTAAACTGTTCCCAGTAACGATCACGCTGGGTGAAGGATGGAGACAAACACCATTGTAGGACAGGAAGAAGCTTAAAATGACACAAACGTGTCCGTCCACAGCTCGAGGTCAGTCACTAATCTGCTGCTGCCTGGTTTGAATGACTGTGACAAAATCCTGATCCTCAGTGTCGTGTCCAGAACGAGGGGAATTCTTTGGAGTCCAGGACACAACTTCTCTGCTGCTGGGTTAAGGTCAGACACTTTCTAATAAACAGTTCTTAGAGCACAACAGGAGCCAAGAGTACAACTCAATAAAGTTTCCACGAACACAGAAAATAATGAACCAGCTCCCTGAAATCTATAATCTCAGACGGTTTCCACTGAGCACCAATTATGTTCTCTTGACAAAAATAGACTTGTGAAAAGATTCATTTGTACATATGTTATATCTGTTTTCTCTGTCTCTCTTCATGCTCATGTATGGGAAGAGCTCACCGGTGTTTCCACAACAAACACAACAGAATCCTTCTCAGCTCTGTTTCCCCACCACTCTTCATCCTACCCGTCAACACACTTCCAAACACCAGCAGCATTTAGAAAAACAGCACGAGGCCTCTGCTCTTTGTTTAAGTAGTCTGTCTTTTGCTGGATGCTTCGTGGTACAGTGTTAACGTCCACATTTATTCAGACGAATACTGTTTAACTTCTCAAAAGTAAGAGCATGTTGGTCTGTCCAGGCCAGGTTAGATATGCATCCGACTGCCACCATCACAGATCTGTTTAATCTGCCTATCAGCCAACCAGCCTCGTCCGTTTAGACTTGTCCTTGACATTTTGGGGCATGAAGCTCCTTTCGGTTATAGCCTGAAAAATATTTGTTGAGTCTTGGTGGAAAAACCTTTCCCGAGTCTGTGTGAACATTTGTGTTGAATTTGAGGCGTTGAACACCTTCAGGGGTGATATAACCAGGATTAGCAATCATCAGGGTTCACTGGTACTGTAACCAGTCAAGTAGAGGAAGAAGGTTTGTTGTCACTCGTTGGCTGTTTTGCACAAACTAACAATGGGAATTATAATCCATTAAATAGAGGATTAGAGTAACTCTGCAAATAGTCTGAGGGTAAATTAATCTCATTTTCACTGACCGACAGTGAAGATGAACTGTGAAGGAGTGGAGAGACAATGCTGGTACCTCAACGCTGCACGAGGTCATCGTTCATTCGTCTCGATGAGCTAAAAGTCACACTCAGCTAAACAACCATCAAGATTTTTTTTTTTCCTACAGGTGGCATGTAAACCAGCCGAATTCTTCTCAGTTCGTATTAATCAACATTTTTCAGATTGGAAGCCAGTCCAACCTACAGAATGACTGAAAACACAACATCATTTATTATAATCAAACCCAAGTGCCGATGACATCGTACCACCACTGACTCAGTCTAACAAGTCTTTGGGGAAATTACAGTGAAAGAAATCATTATGTGATGAAAGTTTTCCCACAAAGAAAGAAATGGTTTCTGGTTCATTTCAAAGGAGACAAACTATTCTGCATTAACTCGAAGCTTCAACTCTCACCACAGACTTTTCATCGACCTGAGGACAGGAGACTGGTGAGGACGGTGCATAATACCTCATTCTGGATCTTCGTCTTTAGCCGGTCCTTTGTTCTCTTAGTGCTATGTTTAAGGTCTTCCTGGAAAACCCACCCACAACCAATCTTCAGCATTCAGGCTGAGGGGACGAGGTTCTGGTCCAAGATTTTAATGGTACATGGCCCTGTACTTTGAAGACACAGGGCCTGTACACTCAGAAAAACGACTTCAAGCAAGTTTCCACTTCCATGCCCAACGGTGGGGATGCTGTTCTTTGGGTCATACGGCGGGTAGAACTCAGTTCCATTTTGGTTTCATCTGACCACAGCACTTGCTCACCCGGCTTTCCTGAATCATTTAGATGTTCACTGCAAACGTCAGATGGGCCTGCTTGAACATTTCAGTCCAATTTCTGAATACTCAAACTCAATGCCTCACCAAGTTCATGGTGGTCGTCTTTTACTTCATTCCAGCCATGGGCAGGTCTACGGTGGGAACCGGAATTCTAGCTGGGTTGTAAAGGCTCAATGTAGCTTGCCATCACCAGTGTGTGAATGTGTGTGTGAATGGGTGGATGACTGGATATGTAAAGCGCTTTGGGGTCCTTAGGGACTAGTAAAAGCGCTATATAAATACAGGCCATTTACCATTTACCATACTCATTTCAGCCAATAACATGACATCAGTTTTGTCTAATGTGTTTCTCTAGATTTTTGGTTGATATTCTGCGTCTCTCCATTCAAATGAAATTCTAAAAGAAAGACTGCCGATTTCTTTGTGAGTAAACTTCAAGGTTCACCAGGGGGCAGGGATGGTTTCCCTTTTTATTGATGATGGTGATTTCTGAAGCCAAAACAATAAAAACAGCGATTCGATGGTCTTCATCCAAGAGCAGATTTAATATGTTCAGCACATCATGGCAAAGAAAGACACACTATGAGCTGTGATTTGAATCTGGCTCAAGCGTCTTCAGAAAGGAAGTCTCAGTCATCAATACAAAACCAATTCAACCAATGGACAACATCAGCTGGCTTTTGTCTCTCCAAATACATTGCAGCATTTAGTTTGATATATAAAAAGAAATTACACCAAAAAAATAAAAAATAAAATAAACTTCAATAACTTCAATTTGCTTCTTGACAGAAGAATAAACGGCCGAGTTTTCTTCAACAGAACTGAAAGACAAATACAAAGAGACACCTCAATCAGACCCAATGCAGAGAAACCTGAAACAGTCAGAAACAGATCCGACTGTCACCTGGCCCTAAACAGACACTATGAATCTCAGCACCTCAGAAATCAGAGGCAGAAGCTCAGTGGAAAAAGATCAAAGTGCACACCTGCAGTGGAAAAACACACCACAGAGCTAACAAACAAATGCAGATCTGGTAACTCAAATCTTTTCGCTTTGAGCAGCTTGAGGCAGCTGCTGTTGTGATTTGGCATTTTATAAATGAAAATGAATTGAACTGAAGCTTTGCTCTTCTCATAAATCACCTGCTTCTCCATTTAGTTGCTTCACTTTGACCTGAGTCAGCAGCTAAATCAGCTAGGTCGGGGTGAGAGGGTATGGTAAGATCAGAAGGTCAGGTAAAGAAGGTTAGCATGCAGATAGAGCTGAGAGGAAGAGGGGGAAGCTGTAATTCAGCCTCTGCTGCCACCATCTGGAGGCAGAAGCTGCAAACCTGAGCTCAAACATTCAAAGCAACAGACAGTGCACAAGACAAGTGAACAAAAGCTCCACAAAAGAGGAAGACTTCAGAGAGGATTCATGGATGTACTGAAGGAAGGAGGGTGGGTGTGACTGCTGTGTAGACCTCTAAGAAGGGTGATGAGAAAGAGGGTAGGTCGATTAGCTATTTATCAAATATTTGCAGAAGAGAAACTTTTATATGGCCCTAAATATTTCCAAGACAGCGCCGTCTGTAACACTGATCAGTGTCAACGCCAGTCCACATGTCCTGTGTATTTCTCAGAGTCAGGGGCCTTACCTTCCATCGGTTGCCGCAGTCGTTACACAAAACAAAAGTGGTCATGGGCTCATCAGCGCTGCGGGTCTGCACCTGAACACGAGAATGAGGTGGTGAAAACTGGTCAGAGAACAGCGACCATCAGCCTGAAGATGTGCTCATACCTGTGTGTACGTGCAGCTCTTTCCATGACACTTGCTGCAGATAAACATGTCCGTCTCAGTTCCTCCGACCTTGGAAAGCTGATGCTGTCTGATCGACTCTTTTGTCAGAGCCTCTCTCATCTGCTTCAGCTCTGCACTCGCCATTTCCTGCGCGTGCACACACACACACACACACACACACACACACACACACACACACACACACACAGAGCTTCATTCGACCCACTGACTCCACTCCTTTTTGTAGTTATCCAGTTTACATTCATACAAACCACCGCTGCACAAATGGGGATTCTTACCGTTTCACTCTATAAGCTCAGTGGGCTCTTGACCTCATCTCACTAACGTGAAACTAAAACAAATTACTTCCCATTTAGACTTTCAGAATAAAACAATATTAGGCCTATAAATATTTTGCCAGAGACAACTTTTTTCTAATTTAGGCTCTGTAAATCACCACAATCAATTTAAAATGAAACAACTGAGATGCAGGTGAAGTGCAGACTTTCAGTTTAATTCAATGGTTTGAACAAAAAGATTGCATAAATGTGAGGAACTAAAGCATTTTAATGCAATCAAACACAAAACAGAAAAGTAATCGGAGCAATTACATATAATAAAATGTTCATTTCTTATACTTGGTTGAAGACCCTCTGCCTGAAGTCTTGGACATCACCAGATGCTGCTTTTTAACGCTCTGCAGGCCTTTACTGCAGCAACTTTCACTTCCTGTTTGTGGGCCTTTCTGTCTGACTCCAACCAGTGAAACGCTCAGTTGGGCTAAGATCAGCTGACTGACTTGGCCCTTGAAGAATTTTCCAATAAACTCCTGGCTGTGTGTTTCGGGTCATCTGTATTATGAAACACACTGACTCTGACTGCACGTAGACAGTCTGTCTCTGAACACCTCAGGAGTTCGTTCTGCTGCTTCGGTCACATCATCATAAACACTCATGTCTAGGGATGGGTATTGATAAGATTTTCACGATTCCGATTCCATTTTCGATTCTGTTTAACGATTCGATTCTTTATCGATTCTTTTTAAAAAGGAGGACACTAAGGTCGACTAGCTTAGAACTTTGTTTTATATCTTCTCTTTGAACAAGATAGAAATTTAAATCAAATCAAATCAAATCACTTTTTATTGTCACATCACATGTGCAGGCACACTGGCACAGCACATGCGAGTGAAATTCTTGTGTGCGAGCCCCACAAGCAACAGAGATGTGCAAACACAACAACACAAACGAGCAAAATACAAGAATGGCCAACCTGAAACTAATAAATATATGTACAATATATAATAGTGTATGCATTTCTGGATGTGTATACTAAATATTTTCCTACGTGTGTGTGTGTGTGTGTGTGTGTGTGTGTATGTGTGTGTGTGTATACACATTTTTACAAATTAAATAGTAAAAAAATAAAATAAAATAATAATAATAATAATAATAATAATAATAATAATAATAATAATAAAATATATAAAATATACAGAGTTGAATATGTGCAAAACAAGTGGCATTTATATACAGTGTGGAGTGCATAATGTTGAAGTTCCAGTAGTGAAGCTGAGGTGTCTATGACGTGTTCAGCAGTCTGATGGCCTGATGGAAAAAGCTGTCTCTCAGTCTGCTGGTACGGGACCGGATGCTGCAGAACCTCCTTCCTGATGGAAGCAGTCTGAACAGTTTATGGCTGGGGTGACTGGAGTCCTTGATGATCCTCCCCGCTTTCCTCAGGCACCGCTTCCTGTAGATGTCTTGGAGGGAGGGAAGCTCACGTCCAATTATCCGTTCAGAGCACCGCACTACTCGCTGGAGAGCTTTGCAGTTGTAGGCGGTGCTGTTGCCATACCAGGTGGTGATGCATCCAGTGAGGATGCTCTCAATGGCACAGCGATAGAAGGTCCTGAGGATGCGGGGGCTCATGCCGAATCTTTTCAGTCTCCTGAGAAAGAAGAGGCGCTGCTGCGCCTTCTTCACTGTTTTGTTTGTGTGTACTGACCACGTAAGATCCTCAGCCAGGTGTACGCCAAGGAACCGGAAGCTGCTCACTCTCTCCACAGCAGCGCCGTTGATGGTGATGGGGGTGTGTACTTCTCTGCACCTCCGGAAGTCCACTATCAACTCCTTTGTCTTTGCGACGTTGAGGGTGAGATGGTTGTCTTGACACCAGTGGGTCAGGGCGCTGACCTCCTCCCTGTAAGCCGTCTCATCACCGTTGGTGATAAGACCCACCACTGTAGTGTCGTCCGCAAACTTCACAATGATGTTGGAGCTGTTAGTGGCTGTGCAGTCGTAGGTGTAGAGTGAGTACAGGAGAGGGCTCAGTACACACCCCTGTGGAGCACCAGTGTTCAGTGTGATGGGGGATGAGGTGATGCTGCCCAGTCTGACCACCTGGCGTCTGTCAGACAGGAAGCTAAGGATCCAGCTGCAGAGGGAGCTGCTCAGTCCTAGATCCTGCAGTTTCCTGTCCAGCTTCGAGGGAACGATGGTATTGAATGCTGAGCTGTAATCTACAAACAGCATCCTCACATACGTGTCTCTCTTCTCCAGGTGTGACAGGGCAGTGTGTAGTGTCAGGGCTATGGCATCATCAGTGGACCTGTTGTGGCAGTATGCAAACTGTAGAGGGTCCAGTGAGTCGGGTAGTGCAGAGCAGATGAAGTCCCTGACCAGCTTCTCGAAGCATTTGCTTACGATGGGGGTCAGGGCTACAGGTCGCCAGTCGTTCAATGAGGAGATGGTGGAGGATTTGGGTACAGGGACGATGGTGGCCATTTTGAAGCAGGCTGGGACTACAGACAGAGAGAGGGAAAGGTTGAAGATGTGCGTGAACACTCCAGCCAGCTGAGCCGCGCATGACCTGAGGACGCGGCCGGGAATCCCGTCCGGACCAGTAGCTTTGCGTGCGTTCACCTTCCTGAAGCACCTCCGCACATCCTCCTCAGACACAGTGTGCGCACTGACGTCATCCGCGGTGCGCACACTGTCCGGTCTCATGGTGTTCGCTGTGTCGAATCTAGCGTAGAATACGTTTAGATCCTCACACAGAGAGGCCGTGGTCTGCGGTGTGCTGGTTTTCCCTCTAAAGTCTGCGATCGTGTTTAGTCCCTGCCACATACTCCGAGGGTTGTCAAACTGTTGTTCCACCCTGTCCCTGTACTCACGTTTGGCTGCTTTGATCGTCTTCCGGAGTTGGTAATGTGCGTGTTTGTAGTCCGATGTGTTCGCGGAGGCAAAGGCGGTGTTCCGTGCCGCCAGTGCCGCGCGAACATCTCCGTTAATCCAGGGTTTTTGATTTGGGAAGGATTTGACTGTTCTGGATGGGACGACATCTTCCACGCATTTCCTGATAAATCCGCAGACTGAGTCTGTGTACTCATCAATGTCTCTGGCGGCCACGTGAAACATTTCCCAGTCCGCGTGATCAAAACAGTCCCGCAGCGCAGACTCCGATTGGTCCGTCCAACAGTGCACCGCCCTCCGGGTTGGAGCTTCCTGTTTCAGCTTCTGCCTGTAGGCGGGCAGGAGCAGGATGGAGCAGTGATCAGATTGGCCGAATGGGGCGCGGGGGAGGGCTTTGTACGCATCCCGGAAAGAGGTGTAACAGTGGTCGAGTTGCCGGTTTCCACGTGTGTTGAAAAGGATGTGTTGATGGAGTTTTGGTGAGACTTTCTTCAGGTTTCCCTTATTAAAGTCTCCGGCTGTGATAAACGCTGCCTCTGGGTGTGCGGTTTCCTCGCTGCTGATCGCGCTGTACAGTTCCCTGAGTGCACGGTCAGTGTCGGCTTGTGGGGGAATGTAAACAGCCGTAATAATCACTGCTGTAAATTCCCTCGGTAGCCAGAATGGCCGGCACTTAATCATCAGGTACTCCAGGTCCGGTGAGCAGAAGGATTTGACCGGGTGCACGTTCGCATAATCACACCAGCTGTTGTTGATCATGAAACACACACCACCGCCTCTGCTTTTCCCAGTAAGATCCTGTGACCTGTCCGCGCGGTGCACAGAGAACCCCGGCAGTTGTATTGCGGAGTCCGGTACTTTGTCCGATAGCCAGGTTTCTGTGAGGCAGATCACGCAGCAGTCCCGCATCTCTCGCTGGAATGAGATCCGTGCCCGAAGCTCGCACAGCTTGTTCTCCAGAGACTGCATATTAGCCAGTAATAAACTGGGTAACGGTGGTCTGTAAGTGCGCCGTCTCAGTCGAACCAGAACGCCAGATCTTCTCCCTCTGCGTCGGCGTTTGCGGCCTCCAGGGCCAGAGAACAAAGGCGGAGCGTCCGTGTTGCAAAACTTGAACTCCGGAAAGTTATAAGAAAGACCGTCTTTTATGTCCAGTAAGGTTTGTCGGTCGTACACAAGGAGACAAGTGCTGCTCGTGAAAAAATAAAGGAAAAGTAAAATTAAACACAGAAGAAAGCCGTTGCTTGGGGGAGCTCGCGACGAGGCTGCCATACTCGGCGCCATCTTGAAGCATCTTGAAATTTAGGAGTAACATGGCCTTACAAACCCAACAGTGAGATCTTAAGAGATCCAGCCTGCGGCTCTTCAATGGGGTGTCACAGGGTCCCCAGGAAAAAACATTGTAAATGTGAAATAATAAAATAAATATTCTTCTGTAGCAATAACAAAGTATAACATAAATTATTCTGTAGCAATTACACAAGAATATCCAGTAATGTCCCTGCCTACAATTACACACATTCACTTACTGAAAATCATCTGCTGTGGCAAACGGGTGCAAGCCTTTGACCACAAACTGAGTCACTGCTCGGTGACATTCGTCTATCCCGGCCTGAAAGGAGACTCTACCGGCAGACTGCAGCGAGAACTGCCAGCATCTGAGCCAGACTCTGTCTCTCTCATCATGGTCACTAAATGCACAGTAATGGCAGGTTTGTAATAAGGCAGATCGCGCTAACATAATATGCACTGTTAGTTGATTATTTACCTGCCGCATTAACGGGAGAGGATGTGCAAACGTTACCGCTGCTGCTGGGTTGAGATTCACGAGTCCAGAATTAAAAACACGACATTCATTTAAGGTCATCGCGTGTTTTGTGAGCAAATGCTTTTGCATATTCGTAGTGTTTCCTCCCTTAAATGAAATATTTACTTTGCAAGTATTGCAAGTTGCCCTGTTGTCATCCGTTCTCGTAAAGTATAACCAAACTTTTGACCGTTTGAGCCGCCGTGTTTCCTGCCAGGTAAATGATGCTCCACAACGTGGTGACGTCATTCGGGGCGACTGGAATCGATAAGGGAATCGTTTGCAAAAATGGCAAACTATTCCAAGGAACTGAAACAGTGGGAACCGGTTCTCAACAAGAACCGGGTTTCGATACCCATCCCTACTCGTATCCCAGTGCCACTGGCAGCCATGCACGTCCAAACCATCACACTACCTCCACCGTGTGTTACAGATGATGCTGTATGCTTTGGATCACGAGCTGTTCCACGCCTTCTCCATACTTTTCTCTTGATCTTGGCCTCATCTGTCCAAAGAATGTTTTCCCAGAGCTGTGCCGGCGTTTTTAGACGTTTGTAGCCGATCGAGCCTTTCTATTCTCGGGGCTTATGAATGGTTGCACCCTGCAGTGAACCCTCTGTGCTTTCTGTCATACAGTCTGCTCTTTATGCTGCACTTGGGTATCGACACGCCTTCCTCCTGGAGAGTGTTGTTCCCTTGGCTGACGTTGTGAAGAGGTTTCTCTGCACCGTGATTCTGCGAGCATCCACCACCGTTGTCTTCCATGGACGTCCAGGTCTTTTTGCCTTGCTGAGTTCACCAGTGCTCGCTTTCTTTCTCAGGATGATTTTGTCACTCCTAATATTGCAGCAATTTCTCAGACGGTTTGTCTTTGTTTGTTTCAGAGCTGCATTGACTGCATGATGTCTGTTCACAGCAAAATCTTCCAAATGCAAGAACCAAACATCAAGTCAAATCTTTATTCTTCACTGATGATGACATGACGAAGGAATTGCCCACACCAGGGGTCAGTAACCTTTAACACCCAAAGAGCCATTTGGACCCAGTTTCCACGCAAAAGAAAACACTGGGAGCCGCAAATACTTTTTGACATCTAAAATGAAGATAACACTGCATATATTGGTTTTTTTTTTTTTACCTTTATGCTTCAACTAAGGTGTGTTGCTTATGAATCCATGAAGTGGTATGGAGAAAATTACATTATGTAATTAACACATTTTGAACTCTTAAAGAAATAAGAGATAAGATAAGATAAGATAAGATAGAACTTTATTAATCCCTCGGGTGGGTTCCTCTGGGAAATTCGACTTCCAAAAAGCACAGCAACGACCGAAGTTACAAATATAACAAAAGGAAACACCCAGCTGAACTAAAGTGATCCAGCAAACAAAAACTGTGAGCCGCCACCCTCATATCGCCTTTGGGCTTTTGGAGCCTTGACCTGACTTTGGAAAAAAGCACTATGCTGCTAAAAAAAAATGAAAAATAGATATTTGCAAAATTCTGCCTACATATGTATTTTACCAGGTTAATGGGTGTGGCAGGGCGTGGTCTGCAGTGCCGCTGCAGAGGAGGCGGACGCACCTGAGAGTCACCCGCAATCACGCCTCGCCGCCTTAACCTCTGTGCTATCTGGCTCAAGCGATGGGAGTTCGCCTTGTAATCGGAAGGTTGCCGGTTCGAGCCCCAGCTTGGACAGTCTCGGTCGTTGTGTCCTTGGGCGAGACACTTCACCCGTTGCCTACTGGTGGTGGTCAGAGGGCCCGGTGGCGCCAGTGTCCGGCAGCCTCGCCTCTGTCAGTGCGCCCCAGGGTGGCTGTGGCTACAATGTAGCTGCCATCACCAGTGTGTGAATGTGTGCGTGAATGGGTGGATGACTGGATATGTAAAGCGCTTTGGGGTCCTTAGGGACTAGTAAAGCGCTATATAAATACAGGCCATTTACCATTTATGTGTTGGGCTGTGAGCTTTAACACCGACTGTATGCGTACAGCAACCGTGTGTGAAAAGTGGTCAATAAAGAGATGCTGAAAAGCGTGTTCATGCAAACATTGTCGGATCTGCCGTGATATGTTTACAATGGGACTTCTGCTCCTGAACCTCTGCGCACAGCGTCTGCAAATCGTGGCTTCCATCTTTACGCAGGACTGTAAGCTGTCATCTGTGAGGCATGAGCGGTGTTTGTTTTTAACATAGTTCACGGTGGAGAACAGCTGCTGACATAATGTGGATCTGAAGATCCATAACTGGCCTACCTGGGGTTGAAAGTCTCGATGCACGACGTTTCTGCGGGTACACCGGCTTCCGCGAGTGTGACGCTTATTTTGAGCGATGAAAAAATAATAAAATATAATTTTATTTTTATATTTCAAAATCACAATAATCTTCCAATTTAGAACTACAAGTTAAAAAAAGAACTAAATACAAGTAAAACACACTTCAGCTAAATACTTCTAATTTATTTTACCCAAACCACGCGGAGTCGCAGTACAAGGACTAAAGAGCCGCAGGTTGCCGACCCCTGGCCCACACCATCCATCGGCCTTTCAGACGATTGTCCGATTACTTTTGGTCCCTTTAAATAGAGGGTGGCACATGTTAAAGAGCTGAAACTCTTAAATCCTTCATCCAGTTTCAATGTGGATACCCTCGAATGAAAGCTGAGAGTCTGCACATTATGTCCTTTATACAACTAAAAAACAGGTTAAAAAAAAACAAAAAAAACCTTGTGTCAGTGTCCAAATATATATGGATGTAACTGTAGAAGTAATAAAGGGTTATACAGTTACACTGCACTGTATCGTGAAACTCCGCCCCTGACCCCTATTTAAAGAGGAAGACGCACTGACCTCAGCAGTCATACAGGCGATGCGATGTGGCGAGATGTTTCCACACAGTACGTTGCGGCGCAGTTCTGGGTTCTTCTGGTCTTTCAGGTTGGAGATTCGACTTCGTAGACGGGTTTTATATTTCATGTCTGTCGACTTAAACTCCTGGAAGATCTGTGCACATGGCGAGCCGTCAAGGATCAAGAGTGTGTGCGAAATGTGTTGGAACTGGAAAAACGTGCAGAACATTTATTGTAGTGCTGCTGGTGTTCATTAATACTGAAGCTTTTATGTAATCATGAATGAAATCTGCTCCAGTAAAGTGAGATCCTTCCTGTGAGGATGCTCCCGCCGACACTGTTCAGTGGTCAGGTTTCAGCAATAGCAACACGAAAGGATATGTTCTTCGATTTGAGCCGCCAGGTGCTCGCAGTCCACTCTGATGGCCTTGTGGTCATCTAAAACACAAACATTGGTTAGCTTCATGCTTGTAAACAGCACCACAAACACCTGACTATCAACTCTGACAGATTCCAGGTCTTTGTGTAAACAGGAGATTACTGAAACACAGATTCCTCATTTAGACAGTGATACGATCAGATTAATCTGATCAAGGCAGGGTTCAGAGTCTGAAAAGATCCAGACTTCATTATCTTCTCACCGTCCGTCTGCAGCGCCGCTACCAGCAGCTCTCGACTCTTGCTTCTCACGCAGCCCATGGTTACGGGGGCAGGGGGGAAGGAGGTGACCTGAGAGAGGGTGGTGGTAGTTGGGGAAGTGGGGGTGGACGGGGGCCCCTCAGAAGATTTACTGCTGAGGAGGAGGAGAGAGGAAGAGTTCTTATTTGACTGAAACTTTCTCCTGATCGCAAACATGTAAACAAGCTGACGCCGCCGCCAGTGTGCAACAGACCCTTTTTCACTGCTGCCATAATCCTTGGAGGTGGATGAAGACCTCACCGGAGAGCCGTCCTTTTTCTTCTCCTCTGAACCCTCTGTCAGATAAAAACTAACAAATGACTGCAGCCATAATTCTACTTCCTGTTTGTACACTCGGGATTACGGTTTCTAACACTTGATGATGCAACTTAAATCATGCGAACTGACAACAGTCACCTGGAGACACATTATATGTCACGTTTCGGTTTTTCTTTACCCACCCAGCAGTTTCTTCCAGGACTTGATGAGAGTTTTGGCTAAAGTCTGAACTTCTTCGTCTGAACTTTGTTTCCTCACAGCGTTCACCGACATACCCACTCTGGTAGACTACACACACACACACACACACACACACACGTTTCTGCAGCGCTTTAAATGAAAACATTCACAGCAATGATAAATGGATTTGGTCTAGTGTATTCATAAACCTCGTGGACTTTAATCTCACCGGTGTGTTACTGCACACTGAAAGTCATAAACACCGAGTCCTGTGTTACCTTCAGTTCAGTTAAATCAGACACGCAAGTGAATTTCAGGCTTTTTCGTATCACCATATTGTTTGTGGAGTTGCTCACCTGCAGTGTCTCCAGAGACATGTTGATGTTCTTCAGTTCTCTCAGCAGGTCCAGAGCATTGTCCTGTAAACAGAACCACCATTTTATTGTACCTAGTCGTTTACTAAATAAACGTGTTGTGAAAAACTGTAAGAAGGTTTCTGTCTGAATGTTAAAAAACTATTAAAGTTTTTCAGTAAAGCTTCACATTTGAATCTCGAGTCCTCACTAAGACCAAAAAAAGTGGACCACACCAGTCCAGCTCCGAGGTCTTTACACTGGCTGCCTGTCCGTCAGAGGATAGACTTTAAAGTCCTGATGCTGGTCTATAAAGCTCTGAATGGTTTAGGACCAAAATACATCAGTGACCTCCTGACCCAGTATGAACCTTCCAGATCCCTCAGGTCATCTGGATCCGGTCTTTTATCAGTTCCCAGAGTCAGAACCAGACACGGTGAAGCTGCATTCAGCTTTTATGCTCCTTATATCTGGAACAAACTCCCAGAAAGCCTCAGATCAGCTGAAACACTCAGTTTATTTAAATCCAGGTTGAAGACTCACCTGTTCTCAGCTGCATTTGAATAAAGCACCAAATCCACACTTTTAAGCTTAAATTTCAAAACTTACATTTAACTACTGATTTTATCTATTGTTCTGATTTTATCTGTTTTGATTTTATATACTGTTTTGTTTGTTTGTTTATTAGTTTGTTTGTTTGCATGTTTTAATCAATTTTAAATCATGCTTTTTATTGTTTGTGTTTCTAATGTCTCTGTAAAGCGCTTTGAATCACCTTGTTGTTGAATTGTGCTATACAAATAAACTCGCCTTGCCTTTGTGCAATACTATTTTTCTTTGGTCAGCACACCTTTACATTCAGGTGGAATAAAAACACAGCTAATATTTCTTTTATCTTTTACCTCTTTGATAACAAACAAAGTTTCACCAAGAACTCAAGGAGCTGCATGACAAGACGACAGACAAACAGAAGAAAGTTCAGTACAGTCAAAGAGCGCAAGTTAAGCAAAAGAGAGTAACAGCAGAAAGCAGGACAAGACTGCTCAAAGAAGTCCTGCCATTAATTAATGCTTCGATCTTAAATATGATCAACCTATCTCTAATGATCAGCTATGTACCACCGGCCTTCAAGCTGGCTGTAGTTAAACCTTTACTCAAAAAGCATCTCTAGACCCAGCAGTCTTAGCTAATTATAGGCCAATCTCCAACCTTCCTTTCATATCAAACATCCTTGAAAGAGTAGTTGTCAAACAGCTAACAGATCATCTGCAGAGGTTTATTGGTTTATTTGAAGAGTTTCAGTCAGGTTTCAGAGCTCATCACAGCACAGAAACAGTATCAAGCCTACAGCCTCTCCGTCAGTCCAGCCTCAGAGGTCTGTCTGCATCATGCTGCACACGTTGGTCACATTTGGAGTTCAGGAAACTACAGTTTGAATATTTTGTGCCATGTAATGACATCACTAATCACCTGACTGCAGGTGATGAGCTCTGAGCTGATTCCAGGTGTGTCCGTTTGAAATCTGAACTGTGTCATGATTTCAAAGTGTTACCTTCCTCGCTCACCATCACCTGTCGGCCGCTTTCACTCACCGTGCTCTTCTTCTGCACCATTTTATCCAACTTTCTGGCGATGCGCTCCACTTCCTGATCCTTCACCATGTCTGCGGCTGCCTCTGCGTCACTGCCCTGCAGAGGAAAGCTCCATGGATGGAGCGCAAACTCTTCTCCGTCCTCTTCTCTCCTCTCACGGCCGGTCGTTGTGTGCGAGGCATTGTGGGAGATGGAGTCTTCTTGTCTCTCCAGGTTAACGTTCTTCTTCTTTTTCTTACTTTGGTTGGCAAAAAACAAAACGGCGCATTACCGCCTCCAACTGGTGTGGAGTGTGAACTGGACCGTCGCTCAAAAAAACCCCAAACAAACAAATTCTCCCGAGCGATTTACCCTCTTTTACAAACTGGAATAAGGCCTGATAACTTTCACTTCATGGGTCCTTTTGCAGTAAATCAATAAGATCCAGTTTCATTTACATATCACTGAGGTTTCCTTCATTTCTTGCCTTACCATACTCGTTATCTCTGTCTGACAGAGGCTAATACCCAGGTCCACTACCCCATGCTTTGTGGCTTCCTTTGCAGCTCTGTCTGCCATTTCATCTGCTCTGACTCCACAGTGAGCTGGAATCCATAAACACATGTGTGTATATTCTGTGAAGTGTTGCTGAACCTCTGTTAGGACATCTGCTCTGCTTTCTGAGCGGCTACTCTGTAAACTGACCAATGACGAGCCAGAGTCGTAACAAATTACTGCTTTAAACGGCCTCATGTCTTCTACCCAGTGAACAGCTAACCGTATTGCGAGCATTTCTGTATACTGACAGTCCGTCACTGATCCTTTCCCTATTTTGACTTTAAACTCCGGAACAACCAATGCTACACCGGTTTGACCGGCTGTGTTCTTTGATGCATTTGTATGTATTTGTACATAATTATAATACTTGTCGATATAAGCCTGTCCTGTATGTGCGTTTAAATTAACTACCCTGTCCCTGTTCTTCTTTTCCAATAATGGATACTTCCTGTGGCATCAGGTAGTATCCATGGAGGTATTGCTGATAACGGCACTCTTTGACTGATGTTGAACTGATGCTCTCCTAGTCACAGTCCATCCGAAGCTCTTTGTTTCCTGCAAGGTTTTAGTACCTCTTCTGTTGGGTGATCCTGTCCATGGCCGTCCAGATTTGCCATTAAGTGTTAACTGCTCTCTTCTCATTCCTAGTGGCATCTCACCCATCTCCATCTGTAAAGCTGCTGTTGGGCTTGTTTTAAACACACCTGTGCAGAGTCTCAGTGCCTGATACTGAATATGGTCTAACTTTGAAAGGTTTGTGTCTGCCACTGAATTATATGCTACACATAATCTAACACTGATTTGACTAACCCAGGGTATATGGCCCTCAAAGACTTCCTATCTGCTCCCCAGCCCATCCCAAGTAAACCGCTCATTATATTTATTATCCATTATTCCCTGAATGTGTTCAGCCCGTGTTACCCTTTCATCCAACCACAATCCAAGAAACTTAAATTTACTCTCTCTTTCTAACTCCTGACCGTATAACTTAAGCTTGACTTCCTCTCCAACTCTTTTCTCGTAAAATCATTGCCTTGGTCTTATAAACCGAAAATTTAAAACCCTGTTTATACGACCACTCTTCAACTTTTCCAGTTGCCCCCTGTAGTTTCTTTACAATAAACATTTTTATTGTAAAGAATAAAAATGTTTTCCCTCTCTTCCCCATCGCTCCATCAAAGTGAAACCCCCATCCCACCCTGTATGTCATTAAACACATGATTTATCATTAAAGGAAATAACAAAGGCCTCACTCTGCTCCCTTGATGTGTACTGTTTTCTACGGGAAACCTCTCCGAGTGAATCTTCCCAATTCTCACTTGTATTTGTCTTCCCCTTAATAAATCCTTTATCATCTGAACATCCACTGATACCCGGTTTCCTGACTTTGAGGCCTTTGAGGCCTTCTCTCCACATCGTGTCGAAGGCTTTTTCCATGTCAGCAAACACCTCAACTACACTCTCTTTGTTTATTTGTGCTTTCCTGACTTCATGTTCCAAACACAATATGGATCCTCTTCTGAAAGCACTTTGATGTTTACAGGGAGTGCAGAATTATTAGGCAAGTTGTATTTTTGAGGAATAATTTTATTATTGAACAACAACCATGTTCTCAATGAACCCCAAAAACTCATTAATATCAAAGCTGAATGTTTTTGGAAGTAGTTTTTAGTTTGCTTTTAGTTTTAGCTATTTTAGGGGGATATCTGTGTGTGCAGGTGACTATTACTGTGCATAATTATTAGGCAACTTAACAAAAAACAAATATATACCCATTTCAATTATTTATTTTTACCAGTGAAACCAATATAACATCTCCACATTCACAAATATACATTTCTGACATTCAAAAACAAAACAAAAACAAATCAGCGACCAATATAGCCACCTTTCTTTGCAAGGACACTCAAAAGCCTGCCATCCATGGATTCTGTCAGTGTTTTGATCTGTTCACCATCAACATTGCGTGCAGCAGCAACCACAGCCTCCCAGACACTGTTCAGAGAGGTGTACTGTTTTCCCTCCTTGTAAATCTCACATTTGATGATGGACCACAGGTTCTCAATGGGGTTCAGATCAGGTGAACAATGAGGCCATGTCATTAGTTTTTCTTCTTTTATACCCTTTCTTGCCAGCCACGCTGTGGAGTACTTGGACGCGTGTGATGGAGCATTGTCCTGCATGGAAATCATGTTTTTCTTAAAGGATGCAGACTTCTTCCTGTACCACTGCTTGAAGAAGGTGTCTTCCAGAAACTGGCAGTAGGACTGGGAGTTGAGCTTGACTCCATCCTCAACCCGAAAAGGCCCCACAAGCTCATCTTTGATGATACCAGCCCAAACCAGTACTCCACCTCCACCTTGCTGGCGTCTGAGTGGGACTGGAGCTCTCTGCCCTTTACCAATCCAGCCACGGGCCCATCCATCTGGCCCATCAAGACTCACTCTCATTTCATCAGTCCATAAAACCTTAGAAAAACCAGTCTTGAGATATTTCTTGGCCCAGTCTTGACGTTTCAGCTTGCGTGTCTTGTTCAGTGGTGGTCATCTTTCAGCCTTTCTTACCTTGGCCATGTCTCTGAGTATTGCACACCTTGTGCTTTTGGGCACTCCAGTGATGTTGCAGCTCTGAAATATGGCCAAACTGGTGGCAAGTGGCATCTTGGCAGCTGCACGCTTGACTTTTCTCAGTTCATGGGCAGTTATTTTGCACCTTGGTTTTTCCACACGCTTCTTGCGACCCTGTTGACTATTTTGAATGAAACGCTTGATTGTTCGATGATCACGCTTCAGAAGCTTTGCAATTTTGAGACTGCTGCATCCCTCTGCAAGATATCTCACTATTTTTGACTTTTCTGAGCCTGTCAAGTCCTTCTTTTGACCCATTTTGCCAAAGGAAAGGACGTTGCCTAATAATTATGCACACCTGATATAGGGTGTTGATGTCATTAGACCACACCCCTTCTCATTACAGAGATGCACATCACCTAATATGCTTAATTGGTAGTAGGCTTTCGAGCCTATACAGCTTGGAGTAAGACGACATGCATGAAGAGGATGATGTGGACAAAATACTCATTTGCCTAATAATTCTGCACTCCCTGTAGATATGTATCCCTTATTTTCTATATGGTACGTGAATCTTTCACGTATCATTCGCTCCATTATTATACAGATATTAGATGGTAAGGCTATTTGTATCATCCTTTCCTGGTTTACATATGGGCACAACCCCCAACTAAATCTTTCACAGACGGCGTTGATGAACGTGCAGACTTGATGATGTCATTGAAACACTTTCTACGCTTTTTATTTGTTTCTGCAGGTAAATTCTGTTTTTTTCTCCAGAGCTCACACATGACCTGAAACTCTCGCTGAGCACATTATTAGGAAAACCTGTAGAAACCCACACTCTAAGAATTGAAATACTGCTGTTGTTTACAGGATACATGTTTTTTACGGTGACTTTACGCTACATAATTAGTTTTTTTACTCTCAAAATAAGATAAGCAGGCTTAGTATTAAAGTAATACCGTGAGATGTTAAGGCTACAAAATCTTTGCTATTCAAATTACTGTCTCAGTTCAGAAGGACTGGCCCTTGAACTGCACAGTCTCGCACATGCGCAGTACTAGGGCGATCGTGGCTCTGGGGGTTGGGAATCGCATCTGTAACCGGAAGGTCGCCGGTTCGATCCCTGGCCTCTCTGTCCTGGTCGTTGTGTCCTTGGGCAAGACACTTTACCCTACTTGCCTACTGGTGTTGGCCAGAGGGGCCGATGGCGCCATATGGCAGCCTCGCTTCTGTCAGTCTGCCCCAGGGCAGCTGTGGCTACAACTGTAGCTGCCTCCACCAGTGTGTGAATGAATAGTGGTATTGTAAAGCACTTTGGGTGCCTTGAAAAGCGCTATATAAATCCAATCCATTATTATTATTACTATACAACTGGCGGGGTCTTTCTATCTCTTGAATTCGGGCAAAAGCAATAACTAGCTGACGTTAACAGGGGGCTTCTTTGATTTGGTTTGCTTGCCTGTGCGTCCCTTGATACACTGCTTTAGCTTAAGATCTGCCAACAATCATAATGTCAACACATGTTAGATGCTTCAGCTTTGTCTCATCCGATAGATGCAAAGGGTCAAGAAGGTAAGACTTCTTGACCTCTTAGATGTTACAGTATTTGCTCCACATCTATTGCTCTCTTGCTTGAATGCTGTCTCTCTCTTTCAGTTAAAAGGGAAGATAAATATGGGCCATTCAGTGCCTTTAAAAAGTCTTGTTGAAAAACTATCTCCCACAGAGTCCATGTGTTGGTTTAGCCTCAATACAGCATTTAAGCTGACTGTAATGACTGTAATGAATAATTGATTGCCTACAAGGTCTGAGGGTCACATTTCTTTCCAAATACTTGTGTAAAATATATCCTGTAACAAAGGAGAGTGGACCAGTGATGCTTACCCGGCAGAGTAAACTGAAGATTTCCAGGGAAAAACCCCAAATCTAATCTAAAGACAAATATTTGGTTGATCTGTAATGATCATGTTCTGTCCATCTCACCTGTGAACAGAAATTTTTTTTTAAAATAGGATGTGTAACAATGTGTTTAATATTTACTTTTTCTAATCGAATATTTTGTTTAACTTGTGCTTCTGTAACCAGGCTTTAGAGATGTTCCCTTGTTAATGCCAACTGTCTTCATGCTAGACTCTTTTCACATTACTGTAAATCAGCACAGAGAGTCACGTCAGTTGGCTCTACTTTGCATTTTCGATAAGTTGTCGCGAAATATAAATATTTAAGTGTATTTTATAGGAAGGATTTTAATGAGATAACAATGAGAAAGCATAAAGTGACGCAAGTGTTACAGAAGACTATAGCTGTGTTTAAAGTGGCAGAATGAGAGTAAACAACTTAAACCTTCGGAGTTAGCTATAGTTAAGAGAGCAGTGGGCTAGTTTGAACTCATTCAGGTGTAAAACCTATAAAAATAATAAAACTTGATTATCAGATCATCAAGTGAGACATTCACTGATAAGGAACTTTCAGTTTTATGCATCTTTATTTTCTTCACATGGGGTATACTTAGGTACATATGCAGTTTTTGTAACTGTATACTTTTTTTCTCAGTACACATAGCATGCGTTAACTACCGATACATGTTGTGTGCATGTTTTTCTTTTCTGTTAGATGCCTTGTTAGACAATGTTCTAAATCAGAGTTTAATAAAGTCAGGTTTAGATAGAGCTTTATTAATCACTTGGGTATGTTCCTCTGGGAAATTCAGTTTCCAGTAGCAGAACACCGACAGAAATTTGCATAGTAGTAAAAAATTAGAATAAAAATTAAAGGGGGAAAACAGGAATATAAGCTTAAATACAGCATATATAAATAAGCTACGTAGCAGCCAGAATGTGTATTGCACAGTGATTGGTTCTTATTTAGTTTTGTTTTTTCAGTTGTCCCCGCCCTCCTTTGCCCTCCTTTGTCCTCCTGTTCCCCCTCCCCTCCAGCGAGGAGTTAAACAGTGCGATGGCGTGCGGGACAAAGGAGTTTGGTCTGTTGGACCAACAGACTTAAATTTGTCTGTTGACTTGTCGCTTTACTAAAGCAACTTGAGTATATTTGACCTGAAAACTTAAACGGCGCAGCTATGCTGTACAATGAACAAAAGCTTCTAATATTAATACTCATCATTTGTATTTAGTGAGCTAAACTTAATCATTAATCAAGTTAATTGAACCTGTTGTCAGTAGATCCAAGAAGATGATTTTAGCTAATGTAATTGAACTATATTCTCTTTAGTATTTAATTAACACAGCTTAGTTACATTTACTTAAAATATATGATTACAATTAAATGTAATTACTGTTCCCATGTAAACAGCGAGTTTTGTGGGACTGGTTGGTATAACTTGATTAAGTAAATACAACATTTTATTTCTTACCTGAACCTTTGTTCCGAGTTACAGCAGAACAATGGCGGAGCGGGGGGGAGGCTTAAGCCCGGGTTGTTTTTTCAGAAGCACGGGGTCTTTTGGAGTGTAATCTTTTCATAGTTAGATGCCTGGCTGACAACTGTATAAAACAAAACTACACACAATATTCGAAGCACATAATGCACACTGTGGGAATTAACGACTGTGCGTAAATCTCCCCTAATATTGGTATGATCCGAGCTCAGACACTAATCAACTGAGTGAGGGGGCGGGGCAGCTGCTGCCTGCAAGTGCGCTGTTGGAGAAGCGCAGCCAGGCAGACAGAGGAGAGCTTAAGTTTGAGCAGTGTTAAGGTTCTAATAATGAGGAAGGAGAGTACAAACAACCAGGTCCAGAACTTGGTCAAACAATTGATTTTAATGAATACACGCGTGGGAAGACCAGCACCTGTTCGCAGACAGGGCTGATCTCCGACTTAATCAAAGCATACACAGATTTTTATACCATCAGGGTTTGAATTAATGACGCCCCTTCATATGTCACCAGACAGAATATATGGATACGTCAAATCAAAACCACAATGACTTTTAACACAGTTTAAAAAGAACATTGTCTTCTATCTTCATGGCCGGTATTTCCTGTCAACCTTTTGACTTCCAGTTCTCGTCTGGAAACTGTTCCTCTTTTTGCAGAGACAACAAGAAATTGTTCCTCTTTCACAGTTGCGAGCAAACATAACTAACCTCTCACCTATAAATGATTCTCTCTAACTGTGTGTGTTTGTGTGTATATGTCGTCCTCAAATGCTCTTTCATCTCACCCGTTGCACTTCTGACCTTTCACCAGAACAGAGGCTCATCCTCACATGTAATCCTCAAAATAACCTGCACTTAGACTACTTTCGGTTTCAGTTCTGCAAAAGGCACACGCTGCAAACCTGCAATTTCCTGTCAGCCTGTGGTTTTAGTCTTTCTGAAAGACACACACTGTTTAAACATCTGAATGCAATATCAATACTGTAAATTATATTATTAATGCAATGGTCATGATGATTATTAACAATAGCAGTAAAATAATTTCCCTGCTCTCCACAGCAGGTACTAAAGCAAATCATTCGTACTGTACAAATAATGTAAATATGACGGTGTATCACAAAAGATTGATATCAAACTGATCACTTGACCAATATTACGTTACTTGCTCTTAAAGTGAATCAAGAAATGGCGAAATGAAAAGCTGAACAACAACAAAGCTGTTTCTTTAGAGAGTCTCAGCTTACATGTGTGTTTATTTCATATTTTCAGTTGTTTCCCTCCACGGCTAAACAAACCGGTTTCAGTAATGTACTGATATACAAGAATGGACATAAGGAGCTTCTTTCAAAGAAAAAACTCTGGTAGATGTTATTTTATTTATTATGCTTTGTATGTTGTTCAGTATATTTCTATGCAAAACAACAGGAACTTCAATACACAGCAGTATATTCACAGTTTAAACCAGATATTTACACTTTATGGAGAAAACATAAAAACATTATTTTACTGTTAAACATCAATTTAGAGTACACTTGTTTTGTTTTGGATAAATAAATATTTTAAATCTTTTGAATTAGTTAAATGTCAGAATAAAGACAGATATAGCTTCTATTTTAATCACTTTCATCAAATTTAGGAGTACATATGCACTAAGTTTATTGTTAATTAATAAGAAAACTCCAGACGATTCCATTCTGAGCTGAAGAAGCTTCTGATAGGTTAGTAGAGTCCATGTGAGTAAATTGGTGGCACAGCTGTGGATGCATATAAGGCAAAACACAGGGCCTGTTTCTGTGACATGGGAACATCCAGAGATGTCAACCAAAACACCAGGAACAGGGTTGTGGATCCTCATAAGTGTGGCTCAATTTGAATACAATTTGGTGCCATTTACAATTAAGAATTATTAGGCAAATGAGTATTTTGTCCACATCATCCTCTTCATGCATGTTGTCTTACTCCAAGCTGTATAGGCTCGAAAGCCTACTACCAATTAAGCATATTAGGTGATGTGCATCTCTGTAATGAGAAGGGGTGTGGTCTAATGACATCAACACCCTATATCAGGTGTGCATAATTATTAGGCAACGTCCTTTCCTTTGGCAAAATGGGTCAAAAGAAGGACTTGACAGGCTCAGAAAAGTCAAAAATAGTGAGATATCTTGCAGAGGGATGCAGCAGTCTCAAAATTGCAAAGCTTCTGAAGCGTGATCATCGAACAATCAAGCGTTTCATTCAAAATAGTCAACAGGGTCGCAAGAAGCGTGTGGAAAAACCAAGGCGCAAAATAACTGCCCATGAACTGAGAAAAGTCAAGCGTGCAGCTGCCAAGATGCCACTTGCCACCAGTTTGGCCATATTTCAGAGCTGCAACATCACTGGAGTGCCCAAAAGCACAAGGTGTGCAATACTCAGAGACATGGCCAAGGTAAGAAAGGCTGAAAGACGACCACCACTGAACAAGACACACAAGCTGAAACGTCAAGACTGGGCCAAGAAATATCTCAAGACTGGTTTTTCTAAGGTTTTATGGACTGATGAAATGAGAGTGAGTCTTGATGGGCCAGATGGATGGGCCCGTGGCTGGATTGGTAAAGGGCAGAGAGCTCCAGTCCGACTCAGACGCCAGCAAGGTGGAGGTGGAGTACTGGTTTGGGCTGGTATCATCAAAGATGAGCTTGTGGGGCCTTTTCGGGTTGAGGATGGAGTCAAGCTCAACTCCCAGTCCTACTGCCAGTTTCTGGAAGACACCTTCTTCAAGCAGTGGTACAGGAAGAAGTCTGCATCCTTCAAGAAAAACATGATTTCCATGCAGGACAATGCTCCATCACACGCGTCCAAGTACTCCACAGCGTGGCTGGCAAGAAAGGGTATAAAAGAAGAAAAACTAATGACATGGCCTCCTTGTTCACCTGATCTGAACCCCATTGAGAACCTGTGGTCCATCATCAAATGTGAGATTTACAAGGAGGGAAAACAGTACACCTCTCTGAACAGTGTCTGGGAGGCTGTGGTTGCTGCTGCACGCAATGTTGATGGTGAACAGATCAAAACACTGACAGAATCCATGGATGGCAGGCTTTTGAGTGTCCTTGCAAAGAAAGGTGGCTATATTGGTCGCTGATTTGTTTTTGTTTTGTTTTTGAATGTCAGAAATGTATATTTGTGAATGTGGAGATGTTATATTGGTTTCACTGGTAAAAATAAATAATTGAAATGGGTATATATTTGTTTTTTGTTAAGTTGCCTAATAATTATGCACAGTAATAGTCACCTGCACACACAGATACTGTATCCCCCTAAAATAGCTAAAACTAAAAACAAACTAAAAACTACTTCCAAAAACATTCAGTTTTGATATTAATGAGTTTTTGGGTTCATTGAGAACATGGTTGTTGTTCAATAATAAAATTATTCCTCAGAAATACAGCTTGCCTAATAATTCTGCACTTCCTGTAAAGTTAACAAATATGTTTTTATATTTATCTAAAAAAATAAACATTTAGTCTGATTTGATGTTACAATTAAAAAAGTGTTTTTATCTGAAGAGTTTGTAAATATCTGGTTTCAAATGTATATTTGAGGATTGTCATATTGTCAGAGAGAGAGGGAGGAACAGAGAGAGAGAGAGGGAGGAACAGAGAGAGAGAGAGGGAGGAACAGAGAGAGAGAGAGAGGAACAGAGAGAGAGAGGGAGGAACAGGGAGAGGAACAGAGAGAGAGAGGGAGGAACAGAGAGAGAGAGAGAGGAACAGAGAGAGAGAGAGAGGAACAGAGAGAGAGAGGGAGGAACAGAGAGAGAGAGAGGGAGGAACAGAGAGAGAGAGGGAGGAACAGAGAGAGAGAGAGGAACAGAGAGAGAGAGAGGGAGGAACAGGGAGAGGAACAGAGAGAGAGAGAGAGGAACAGAGAGAGAGGGGGGGAGGAACAGAGAGATGAACAGAGAGAGAGAGAGAGAGGAATAGAGAGAAAGAGAGAGAGAGAGGAACAGAGAGAGAGGAAGGGAGGAACAGAGAGAGAGAGGGGGGGGAGGAACAAAGAGAGGAATAGAGAGAGAGAGAGAGGAACAGAGAGAGCAACAGAGAGAGAGGGAGGGAGGAACAGAGAGAGGAACAGAGAGAGAGAGGAACAGAGAGAGGAACAGAGAGAGAGGAACAGAGAGAGAGAGGGAGGAACAGAGAGAGGAACAGGGAGAGGAACAGAGAGAGAGAGAGGGAGGAACAGAGAGAGAGGGAGGAACAGAGAGAGAGAGAGGAACAGAGAGAGAGAGAGGGAGGAACAGAGAGAGAGAGAGGAACAGAGAGAGAGAGAGGGAGGAACAGAGAGAGAGAGAGGAACAGAGAGAGAGAGAGGGAGGAACAGAGAGATAGAGGGAGGAACAGAGAGAGAGAGAGAGGAACAGAGAGAGGGGGGGGGAGGAACAGAGAGATGAACACAGAGAGAGAGAGGAATAGAGAGAGAGAGAGAGAGAGAGAGAGAGAGGAACAGAGAGATGAACACAGAGAGAGAGAGAGAGGAATAGAGAGAGAGAGAGAGAGAGAGAGAGAGAGAGAGGAACAGAGAGAGAGGAAGGGAGGAACAGAGAGAGAGAGGGGGGGAACAGAGAGAGGAATAGAGAGAGAGAGAGAGGAACAGAGAGAGGAACAGAGAGAGAGAGGGAGGAACAGAGAAAGCAACAGAGAGAGAGGGAGGGAGGAACAGAGAGAGGAACAGAGAGAGAGAGGAACAGAGAGAGGAACAAGGAGAGAGAGGAACAGAGAGAGAGGAACAGAGAGGGAGGAACAGAGAGAGAGAGGGAGGAACAGAGAGAGGAACAAGGAGAGAGAGGAACAGAGAGAGAGGAACAGAGAGGGAGGAACAGAGAGAGAGAGGGAGGAACAGAGAGAGGAACAGGGAGAGGAACAGAGAGAGAGAGGGAGGAACAGAGAGAGAGAGAGGAACGAACAGAGAGAGAGAGGGAGGAACAGAGAGAGAGAGAGGAACAGAGAGAGCAACAGAGAGAGAGAGAGGGAGGAACAGAGAGAGAGAGAGGAACAGAGAGAGAGAGAGGGAGGAACAGAGAGAGAGAGAGGAACAGAGAGAGAGAGGGGGGGGGAACAGAGAGATGAACAGAGAGAGAGAGAGAGAGAGAGGAATAGAGAGAGAGAGAGAGGAACAGAGAGAGAGGGAGGGAGGAACAGAGAGAGGAACAGAGAGAGAGAGGGAGGAACAGAGAGAGCAACAGCGAGAGAGAGGAACAGAGAGAGAGAGGGAGGAACAGAGAGAGGAACAGAGAGAGAGAGGGAGGAACAGAGAGAGAGGAACAGAGAGGGGGAGGAACAGAGAGAGGAACAGAGAGAGAGAGGGAGGAACAGAGAGAGAGGAACAGAGAGAGGGGGAGGAACAGAGAGAGAAAGAGAGGAACAGAGAGAGAGAGAGAGAGAGAGAGGGAGGAACAGAGAGAGAGAGAGGAACAGAGAGAGAGAGGGGGAGGAACAGAGAGAGGAACAGAGAGAGAGGGAGGGAGGAACAGAGAGAGGAACAGAGAGAGAGAGAGAGAGAGAGAGGAACAGAGAGAGAGAGAGGAACAGAGAGAGAGAGGGGGAGGAACAGAGAGAGGAACAGAGAGAGAGGGAGGGAGGAACAGAGAGAGGAACAGAGAGAGAGAGAGGGAGGAACAGAGAGAGAGAGGGAGGAACAGAGAGAGAGAGGGAGGAACAGAGAGAGAGAGAGGGAGGAACAGAGAGAGAGAGGGAGGAACAGAGAGAGGAACAGAGAGAGAGAGGGGGAGTAACAGAGAGAGAGAGAGGGAGGAACAGAGAGAGGAACAGAGAGAGAGAGGGAGGAACAGAGAGAGAGGAACAGAGAGAGAGAGAGGGAGGAACAGAGAGAGGAACAGAGAGAGAGAGAGGGAGGAACAGAGAGAGGAACAGAGAGAGAGAGAGGGAGGAACAGAGAGAGAGAGGGAGGAACAGAGAGAGAGGAACAGAGAGAGAGAGAGGGAGGAACAGAGAGAGAGAGGGAGGAACAGAGAGAGAGAGGGAGGAACATAGAGAGAGGAACAGAGAGAGAGAGAGGGAGGAACAGAGAGAGGAACACACAGAGAGAGAGAGGAACAGAGAGAGAGAGAGAGGAACAGAGAGAGAGAGGGAGGAACAGAGAGAGAGAGAGAGGAACAGAGAGAGAGAGAGGGAGGAACAGAGAGAGAGAGGGAGGAACAGAGAGAGAGAGGGAGGAACAGAGAGAGAGAGAGGAACAGAGAGAGAGAGGGAGGAACAGAGAGAGAGAGAGAGGAACAGAGAGAGAGAGGGAGGAACAGAGAGAGAAAGGGAGGAACAGAGAGAGAGAGAGGGAGGAACAGAGAGAGAGAGAGGGAGGAACAGAGTTCTTACACACACTGGACATTCTGGACATTGTTTCACTTCATTACTTAAATCACGCTGCTGTTATTGTGTATATATTTATTTATATTTCTTCATACATTCTTATATAGTTCTATATTGTGTATTTTGTTGTACAGTTATTTTATTTTCAACTTTAATTTATATATTTTATCTTATTCTCCCAGTTAAATTTACCCTTCATTCTAATTTGTGTTGTACAGTTATTTCATTTTTAACCTTAATTTATATTTTATTCCTTCCTAGTTAAATTTACCCATTTTAATTTTTCATATTTATTTCCTATCTTATTCATAGCCTTTTCCTTTTTTGTTTTCTTTAGGTCACGAGCAGTTGTCCAAGCATTTCACTACATATCGTACTGTGTATGACTGTGTACGTGACAAATAAAATTTGAATTTGAATTTGAATTTGAGAGAGAGGAACAGAGAGAGGAACAGAGAGAGAGAGAGGGAGGAACAGAGAGAGAGAGAGGAACAGAGAGAGAGAGAGGGAGGAATAGAGAGAGAGAGAGAGGAACAGAGAGAGAGAGAGGGAGGAACAGAGAGAGAGAGAGGGAGGAACAGAGAGAGAGAGAGGGAGGAATAGAGAGAGAGAGGGAGGAACAGAGAGAGAGAGAGGGAGGAACAGAGAGAGAGAGAGGAACAGAGAGAGAGAGGGAGGAACAGAGAGAGAGAGAGAGAGGAACAGAGAGAGAGAGAGGGAGGAATAGAGAGAGAGAGGGAGGAACAGAGAGAGAGAGGGAGGAACAGAGAGAGAGAGAGGAACAGAGAGAGAGAGAGGGAGGAACAGAGAGAGAGAGGGAGGAACAGAGAGAGAGAGAGGGAGGAACAGAGAGAGAGAGAGGAACAGAGAGAGAGAGAGAGGAACAGAGAGAGGAACAGAGAGAGAGAGAGGGAGGAACAGAGAGAGAGAGAGGAACAGAGAGAGAGAGAGGGAGGAACAGAGAGAGAGAGAGAGGAACAGAGAGAGAGAGAGGGAGGAACAGAGAGAGAGAGAGAGGAACAGAGAGAGAGAGAGGGAGGAACAGAGAGAGAGAGAGGAACAGAGAGAGAGAGAGGGAGGAACAGAGAGAGAGAGGGAGGAACAGAGAGAGAGAGAGAGAGGAACAGAGAGAGAGAGAGGGAGGAATAGAGAGAGAGAGAGGGAGGAACAGAGAGAGAGAGAGGGAGGAACAGAGAGAGAGAGAGGAACAGAGAGAGAGAGGGAGGAACAGAGAGAGAGAGAGAGAGGAACAGAGAGAGAGAGAGGGAGGAATAGAGAGAGAGAGGGAGGAACAGAGAGAGAGAGGGAGGAACAGAGAGAGAGAGAGGAACAGAGAGAGAGAGAGGGAGGAATAGAGAGAGAGAGAGAGGAACAGAGAGAGAGAGAGAGAGAGGAACAGAGAGAGAGAGAGGGAGGAATAGAGAGAGAGAGGGAGGAACAGAGAGAGAGGAACAGAGAGAGAGAGAGGAACAGAGAGAGAGAGAGGGAGGAACAGAGAGAGAGAGAGAGAGGAACAGAGAGAGAGAGAGGGAGGAATAGAGAGAGAGAGGGAGGAACAGAGAGAGAGAGAGGGAGGAACAGAGAGAGAGAGAGGAACAGAGAGAGAGAGGGAGGAACAGAGAGAGAGAGAGAGAGGAACAGAGAGAGAGAGAGGGAGGAATAGAGAGAGAGAGGGAGGAACAGAGAGAGAGAGGGAGGAACAGAGAGAGAGAGAGGAACAGAGAGAGAGAGAGGGAGGAACAGAGAGAGAGAGAGAGGAACAGAGAGAGAGAGGGAGGAACAGAGAGAGAGAGAGAGGAACAGAGAGAGAGAGAGGGAGGAATAGAGAGAGAGAGAGAGGAACAGAGAGAGAGAGAGAGAGGAACAGAGAGAGAGAGAGGGAGGAATAGAGAGAGAGAGGGAGGAACAGAGAGAGAGGAACAGAGAGAGAGAGAGGAACAGAGAGAGAGAGAGGGAGGAACAGAGAGAGGAACAGAGAAGGAACAAGAGCAGGTGAGACACACATGTTAGTCAAATGGTTGTTTACCAAAAGTATCACCGTATCATAGGTACTCATGTATCTCGTACCTAGTGTTTCTTTTTAGGTTTGTTATTTTTCAAATTCTATATTTATTAAGTTATGCAGCTTGTTTGCACAACAAGGCTAAATAATTATATAAACTTTTCTCAATCTAAATATTGGACTTTGGTAGAATTAAAAAATTATTGTAGTGCAGGTCTATGATGATTTTTAGTGCTACTATCATCTAGTTCTGATTCTGGTTCTGTCTTGGTTACGTCCTAAGTAGTCCTGATTTTAAACTGTTGTAGTCCTGTTTTAATTCCGGATCAGTTCTGGGTCTGGTTGAATTTGGGTTTAGTCCTCGTGTCTTGGTACAGCCCGACTTGCTGCTTAATTAAAAAACTAATTTAAGGTGTCCTGCATAAGTGATATATATTTTTCCCTATATGAAGTCATTCTTTTTTGAACAAAACTCAAAACAGAGGCTATTAATCTTTCAGCCACAATCCCACATGCATACTATCCTTTAGGGCCAAGCCCTGGGTGTATCAAATGTCTGCCTCCGCCTCTGCTGCATCAGTTTACAGATGCAGGTGTATTTAAAGGTGTTTGCATTATTTTGGCCACTCATTAAAATACACCAGGACGTTAAAGTTTGTTTTTATATACCTGCCGAGCACAGCTGTCCCTAATAAACTAACTAAACTGACACTTTAACTGAAGTGTTTTCAGGTTTTTCATTTAATGTTCATGTTTATAGTAATGGTGTGTTCTGCACTTCTACAGGTGACCTCACCTTCAGCTTTGACCAGCTCAAAGACAAACAAAGAGGATTGAATGATTGTTTTTTGTTTTGTTTAAATTGTGGGTGTGAAGAGGTTTCTCCAGGGGGCGCTGTCTTCCTAAACATAAAGCCTGTGTGCAGACACTCTATCCCAGGGGTGCCCAATCCCGGTCCTCGAGAGCTACCGTCCTGCAGCTTTTAGATGCATCCTTGTTCCCACACACCCGAATCAAATGAATGGCTTGTTATCAGGCCTTTGCCAAACATGATGGCATGCTGAAGAGGTAATCAAACCATTTGATTCAGCTGTGTTGGAGTAGGGCTGCATCTCAAAGCTGCAGGATAGTAGCTCTCGAGGACTGGGATTGGGCAGCCCTGCTCTATCCCCTTCAGAGGAGCAGCGCTATGTTAGTCAGCTGAAACAACATGTTGTGACTCCTTCAGTCTCAGCTGACTGCAGGTTCCAACCTTATAAACAGCACATTTGCACGATGACTGAAACCAGTGCACTGAAGGAACAGGGAGCTGTGAGCTCACTTTATGATCATTAATATGCAAATTGTCTTGGCTATTGATCAGCAACCACTGATCATTGATTGATGGTCATGAGTCCCATTCACAGAGAGTTGGGGGAATGGCTGCAATCACAGCATTGTAAGATGGTGACAGATGTACCCTTAGACCCCCTCCTCGAATCAGAGATGGTCTTTCCCTTTTCACATTTACGTGAAAAGGGAAAGACTCCGCGCTTAAACCAGCATTCCTCCCTGTCCAAGATGTGTACATCCTCATGAGACTAACAGGAAACGCTGAAGAAGAGAATCTTGTCCTGATTCTTCCTCACTCCTCCCTGTTGTCTCCAGAGTTTCTCTCTTTGATGCTTCTTTCTTTAATCGCTCTTCTTATTTATTTTTCTCTTGACTTTTCTTTTTTCTTTTCTTTCTTCACTGGTTTTTCTGCCTTTGTTCTTGTCTTCTTCTTCACTGATGTCTCTGAGGTTTTTCTCCAGTGAGTCGTATTCATCTGTTTGGTATTTACCTAGAAAGAGAGAGAGATCAAATGTCAGGCATACACATATTTTACGTATGTAAATATTTAGTTTTGTTGGGTTAGTTCTTAGTTGCACTGCAGTATGTCCTCCGGGCTTGTCACTACTTGTCGTTGGTGCAGCAGCAGCACCAACAGCCAACATGTTGTTAATTTGACACATTTCCTGATTTGCTTTTAGTTTCTTTTTTCTTTTGGTGTCTCAGCTTTTCAGCTGCACCGTTTTGCCACTCTTCCACTCCAAACTTTGTTCTGCACAGTGAAGGTCGGAGAGGGCCCAGTTACATTAGGAAATGTAATTTGGCAATCAACATTTTCTCATCCCAACGCGTCACATACCGACGGCATGTGACAATCCATCGGTATGTTACGCGTTCGGAGGAACGAGAGCCGTTTGGAATGAATCTATACATGTAAATGTGTTTTAGGTTCTGATCGTGAATCACTTTGGAAAACACTCTCTGACAGGGTTAGGGCTGGAATGGAGGACTGGAGCGTGTTCTGTTGGATTCAATTGACAATCTAGAGCGTCTCATAAGGACGGGTACCTTTCACCTTACTATGAGACGCCTCGGGACGTGACAAATCGTCGCTATGTTACGCGTTGGGAATGAGAATGCTCGGTTAGCAATACGCTGTCATGAAAATGAACCAACTGGCTGTTCTCGGTGCGTGTGGGGCTGGTGCACAGCGGCCCTTTAATTGACCCATCAGCCCGAAAGTATGTCGGTCCGTTGGTCAAAATGACTGGTGTGCCAGATTACCATCCCAGCCCTGTGTGTTACTCACATGTGATATCCTGAAAAAATCTCTTCTCTTTACTGATGCAGACCTGTTTCCCACCAGCAAGGATGAAGGAGCCAGCTCCACACAATACTTGGCAAGCTTTCTGAAGGAAATGAGAATGGCTCCATCCATCCAGCTGAGAGGACACTTCCTGTCTCAGGTCATTACCAGCAGTGACTCCATAGATTGATTTTAAGTAGAAATGTTACTTCCTGGTGCCGAAGGTCAAATGAAGGAAAGTGTTCACTTCCTGTTTCAGATGACACTGCATAGATCAGGTTGGAGCAGAGAAACAGTTCCTGGCGTCAGAGGTCATTTCGTATACATCAGGAGAAGAGGACACTTTCTGAATTCAGGTTTTCACTTAGACTGGCATATATGTTGAGCTCGTCTACCCATAGCTAACACTACAAGTCACATTTCATTCCATCTTTTCAGATTTCGAACATGAGAATGTGGACTAACGGAGGTGAGGATTGGACCACCAACTTTCTGATCAGCAGATAACCTGTCTGCCTCCCGAGTCCTGGCAGTGGAGGATTAATAGAATAGAATAGAATAGAATAGAATTCAACTTTATTGTCATTGCACATGCACAGGTACAGGGCAACGAAATGCAGTTTGCATCCATCCAGAAGTGCTTTAGTGATATAGATATATTACAATATATATTAGCAATAATATAGATATGTGAGTATATTACAGAAATGGGTCTATTATGGTATGTTATAATGTACACGGTATGAAGTATGTTGTGAATATTCTATAACTATAAGTATGTACAGGCTGTAGTGAGTACAAGCTATGTACAGGCTATGAACAGGATATAAATATGAAAAACTATACAGAATATGAAATAAATAACTTTACAGAATCTGAGATATACAGCTATACAGAAATGGGAACTATGCAAGTTGTAAACAGTTGTAGGATTAAAGATTATCGAATGTACAGAATGATTATTTACACAGAGCTATACAGTAGTGCAGTTAAGATAAGTGAGGGTGTAGATAGTTTCTACAGAGGCTATATAAAGTGCTAGTGGTTGTGAGTGGTGGTTCAGTCCATGTTATTATTGTGTTTGAGGGTACAGTTGTCCATTGTGGGTGTGTGTATGTTCAGTCCATGAGTTTAACGTGGGTCAGATGTCAGGAGGCAGAGTTCAGGAGTCTGACAGCTGTGGGGAAGAAGCTGTTCCGGTACCTGGTGGTCTTAGTCCGGAGGCTCCTGTGGCGCCTCCCAGAGGGCAGGAGGGTGAAGAGTCCATGTGATGGGTGACTGGGATCTTTGATGATTTTCCCAGCCCTTTTCAGACACCGCTTCCTGTAGATGTCTTTTATGGCAGGAAGTGGTGCTCCGGCGATGCGCTGGGCAGCTTTCACGACCCTCTGCAACGCCTTCCGGTCCGAGGCAGAGCAGTTCCCGTACCAGACTGTTATACAGTTGGTCAGGATGCTCTCGATGGTGCAGCGATAGAAGTTCACCAGGATGTCTGAGGACAGGTGGTTCTTCCTCAGAGTCCTCAAGAAGAAGAGGCGCTGGTGAGCCTTCTTGACCAGCTTGGAGCAGTTGGTCGTCCAGGTGAGATCCTCGGAGATGTGGACTCCCAGGAACTTGAAGCTGCTCACACGCTCCACAGCCGTCCCCTTAATGTGGATGGGTGGATGTGGGTCAGCATTCCTCCTGTAGTCCACGATGAGCTCCTTGGTCTTCTCAGTGTTAAGCAGCAGGTTGTTTCTGTCGCACCACTCAGCCAGACGATCCACCTCCTCCCTGTAGGCGGCCTCATCGTTGTCACTGATGAGGCCAATCACCGTGGTGTCATCTGCAAACTTAATGATGGTGTTGGAACCATCAGCAGGTCTGCAGTCGTGGGTGAAGAGGGAGTAGAGGAAAGGGCTCATCACACAGCCTTGTGGTACACCGGTGTTCATTGTGATGGTAGATGAGCAGCGGTTATCCAGCCGGACATGTTGGGGGCGGTTGGTCAGGAAGTCCACTAACCATTTGCAGATGAGGGAGCTGATACCCAGGTCTGTCAGTTTCCTGATGAGTTGTGAGGGGTGGATTGTATTGAATGCTGAACTGAAGTCTATAAACAGCATTCTGGCGTAGGTGTTGTTGTTGTCCAGGTGTGAGAGGACAGAGTGCATTGCGATGGAGACTGCATCCTCTGTGCTCCTGTTCCGGCGGTATGCGAATTGGTGGGGGTCCAGGGTGGGGGGGAGACAGGATTTGAAGTGTGCTAGGACCAGTCGCTCTAAGCACTTAGTGATGATGGGGGTGAGTGCTACTGGGCGGTAATCATTGAGGCAAGATGGGTTGGAGTTTTTGGGTATCGGGACGATGGAGGTGGATTTGAAGCAGGCCGGTACCACAGCGTGGGCCAAGGACAGATTGAATATGTCTGTGAGCACTCCTGCAAGCTCCCCAGAACACGCTCTGAGAACACGCCCGGGGATGCCATCAGGGCCTGCAGCCTTGTGGACATTGATCCTGCTCAGCACCGCTCCTACATCGGTGGGGGAGAGAGTCATAGGTTGGTGGTCTGGCGTCATGTCTGCTTTGGTTGTGGTTGTGGGGTTCCCTCGCTCAAAACGAGCATAAAAGTTGTTGAGTTCGTTGAGGAAGGAGACATCAGAGGATGCGGGGGAGGGTTTGGTGGTCCTGTAGTCTGTGATGGTCTGGAGTCCTTGCCACATGCGTCGGGGGTTGGAGTTGGAGAAGTGTTCTTCTACCTTCTTTTTGTAATGGTGTTTGGCTTTTTTGATGCCCTTCTTTAGATTAGCCCTGGCTGTACTGTAGGCGTGTGCATCTCCTGACCTAAAGGCAGTGTTGCGGGCCTTCAGGAGGAGACGAACATCCCGGTTCATCCAAGGCTTCTGGTTGGGGTACATGGTGATCCGTTTCTGGGTGGTGACACTGTCTGTGGTTTCGGAGATGTAATCCAGTACAGATGAGGCGTACTGGTCCAGGTCTGTGTGGGTGAACATATTCCAGTCTGTGTTTTTAAATCTGTCCTGGAGCACTGCCTCTGTCCCCTCTGGCCACACTTTAATTGTCCTCACAGCAGGTTTCACACGTTGGATGAGTGGTGAATACCTAGGTGTAAGGAACAGGGAGAGATGGTCCGATTGTCCAATGTGGGGGAGGGGTGTGGCTTTGTAGGCTCCAGCCAGGTTGGAATACACATGGTCTAAAGTCTTGTCTCCTCTGGTGTGGCAGGAGACATGTTGGTGGAATCTGGGGAGGACTGTCTTTAAGTTGGTGTGGTTGAAGTCGCCAGCAACAATAAAAGCAGCCTCGGGGTGTTTATTCTGGTGTTTGTTAATGGCTGCAGAAAGTTCTTTCATGGCCAACCTAGCATTAGTGTCGGGGGGTATATACACGGCAGTGAGTATGATCGAAGTGAATTCTCTGGGGAGATAATAAGGTCTGCATTTGACCATTAAAAACTCCGCATTAGGTGAGCAGTGACTCTCAGTAGTAGTGGAGTTAATAGGAAGAACCAACAAGTCCTGACATGTCTTCCTTTAAAGAGAGATGATCAGATTTTGAAAAACTGATCCTCAAATATGAAACGAGCTCATGTGTGTGAGCGCATTATTTTACTTTGCAGAGGTCAAATATGAAGTAAAGTCTCAGGAGTGTCATTTCATCTGCTGATCATGTGGAAGAAAAGCTGCTGCAGACATCAGATGGTCATCCAGTGGAAACCTGTCACTCCCAGGCAGGTTTGGCTTCACATAACTCTAATCTATGCTTTAATCCCTGTCTGCACTGAAGACGGTGGGCTGTCGTTAATGACGGTGAGAGCTTTCTTTTCCTAAATGCTGAATTCAGAATTAACACGAAGTCAAGTTTTAATGTAATTACTCTCAACCTAAAAACCCCAAGTTAAATCCAAAGAAAATTTGTGCTTAGTGACACAGAGAGAGGCAAAAGGATGTCCATGTGTTCTGAAAATTCTCTTCATGCTCTCCCACAAACTGTAGAGCTGAAACTGAAGCAACATTTTGCTAATTTCTGCCAAACAATAAAACCAAAAAAACACATTCAGATTCATCTTCAGTAAGAGGCTGCATTTACTCACAAGAACCATAACAAAAGTGTTTCGAGATCAGAGAGGCTAAGGACAATTACAGGAGGAAGCTGGAGTGGAAACTCCAGCAGAACAGCATGAGAGAGGTGTGGAGGGGCATGAAGACCATCACTGGATTCAGGCCAACCAACAGCAGGGGAGCTGAGGGAGGTGAGAATAGAGCCAACAAGTTGAATCTGTTTTTCAATAGATTCGACACCACAGTGTCTGCTCACACCCCCACAACCTCACCTGTAGTCAGCCTGGAATCCAGAGCCACACCACTGTGCCAGCCTCTCTCTTCACATGGTGCTGTTGCCTCCTGGGAGATTCCTGACACCCCTCCCCCACCCATCACCTTCACTCAATACCAGGTTGAGATGCAAATGAGGAGACTTCACTCAGGCAAGTCTGCTGGACCAGACGGAGTGAGTCCCCTCGTCCTCAAGACCTGTGCCCCCCAGCTGTGTGGAGTCTTTCATAAACTGTTTATGCTGAGTCTGAGTCTGCAGAGGGTCCCGGTGATGTGGAAGACATCATGCCTCGTCCCTGTACCAAAGACGCCACGTCCCAGTGGCCCCCAGGATTACAGGCCCGTGGCATTGACCTCCCACATCATGAAGACCCTGGAAAGGCTCATCCTGGACCAGCTGCGACCCATAGTAAGACCACATCTGGATCCCCTTCAATTTGCTTATCAGCCTCGTCTTGGAACTGAGGACGCCATCATCTACCTGCTCAATCGTGTCTACACCCATCTGGACCAGCCGGCGAGCACTGTGAGGGTCATGTTTTTTGACTTTTCCAGTGCTTTCAACACCATCAGGCCGACCCTCCTGGGTGATAAGTTAGCAGCGATGCAGGTGGATGCTTCTCTGGTGTCCTGGATTGTTGATTACCTGACAGGAAGACCACAATATGTACGTCTCCCACAGTGTGTGTCTGACAAGGTGATCAGCAACACAGGGGCACCACATGGGACTGTCCTCTCCCCCTTCCTCTTCACCCTCTACACCACAGACTTCAGCCACTGCACAGAGACCTCCATCTTCAGAAGTTTTCTGATGACTCTGCGGTGGTTGGATGCATCAGCAGGGATGATGAGACAGAGTACCGGGCTGTGGTTGACTCCTTTGTCACGTGGTGTGAGCAGAATCATCTGCAGCTCAGCGTGGCAAAGACCAAGGAATTGATAGTGGACTTCAGGAAGACCAGGAAACACTTGACCCCTGTTTCAATCCAGGGGGTCAGTGTTGACATTGTGGAGGACTATAAATACCTTGGAGTACACATTGACAATAAACTGGACTGGGCTAAAAACACCACAGCACTTTACAAGAAGGGCCAGAGTCGTCTCTATTTTTCGAGGCGACTGAGGTCCTTCAACATCTGCCAGAAAATGCTGAGGATTTTCTATGAGTCTGTTGTGGCCAGTGCGATCCTCTATGCTGTTGCATGCTGGGGGAGCAGGCTGGTCAATAAACCGATTCGTAAGGCCAGTAATGTTGTGGGGATGGAGCTGGACTCCCTCAAGGTGGTGTCGGAGAGGCAGATGTTGTCCAAGATAAAGACAATGTTGGATAACACCTCACACCCACTCCATGACATGCTGGTCAGTCACAGGAGCTCGTTCAGTGAGAGACTGAGATTACCCAAAAGCACCACTGAACGACACAGGAAATCATTCCTGCCTGTGGCTCCCTGTACAACACATCCACTTAACACACTGTTTACTGCAACAGCTACACCCTTCTTGCACATGTTCTTTTTCAGCTATTTATTAATAAGTGACTTATATGTATATATATGCCTGTATATATTGTGCTATTCTTAGTTAGTGTATTGTCTATCTTTGTTAATGTTTGTTTACAATGGAGCACTGTAACAAAAAAAATTTCCCTTAGGGATCAATAAAGTATTCTGATTCTGATTCATTCAGTGTTTGAGCAGCTCTTCTATTGAAATGACTGCAGAAAGACAATAATGTCATTATAGCAGGGAAGTCCAGCTGCGATAGGTTTGAAACATCAAAGAAACAGAAACAGGAAGCAGACGCTGACCTGAGGCGTGAAGCCTGGTGCAGTGAAACACTGCAGATAAAGATTATTAATCTGAAGCTTTAATGTGGCTTTGTTTTCAGATTTTTTAGCTTGTCGACTTTAAACTGTGTGTGTGTCTGTGTGTGTGTGTGTGTGTGTGTGTGGGTCTGTGTTTGTGTCTGTGTGTGCGTGGGTCTGTGTGTGTGTGTATGTTTGTATGTACGCAGCCACATTAAAGACAGGACTTCACCTGCTCAGTGATTCAGGGTTAGTTTTAGTGTTCGTCTCAGTCAATGCTGAGATTCGTAAATATGACTCAGAGTCAGACAGGTGTTATTTTCAGGTGTGATCAATTCCATATTTATCCATCAAGAAATCTGTGTAGAAGAAGGAGCTTCTTGCCCTCTTATTAGACACACTGATGCACGGAGATCTCAGCTGATGTTAGTTAGCTGCGGGAAACAGTACCTACTGCCTGGTCAGACTGAAAGACAGATGGACAGGCAGAGTCACAGACAGGTTGGTGGACAGACAGGCAGGCTGATGAAAAGACTGAATGATGGACAGGCAGACCGATACACAGACAGACTAACACAGGGACGGACATCCCAATCGGACCAGGAGTGACTGTTTGTTGTTCTTATCTAACATCCACCTGGGCCTCACTGAGTTTTTATCTGACTTAGTGCTCAGCTGAAATAAAATAATGATTGTGTTTGAGTTTAACATCCGTGTAGGTACTAAAAATGACAGCCTCAACACTGGATTTAATCTATCATTAGATCGAGTTGGTTTCTTTTTCATTGTGAACACGTGTACGGTGTGCTTCCTTATTTCCACAACTTCTCCAACATGGGAGATTACCTTGAACCTGCTTATTTGTAATTTCTAGTGTAATGAAAGATGTGTCCACCCAAATTCTGCTGAGAATCTTGAGTTGGTTGTTGTGTTCTGGTTTTCACTGCCTGCTATGGAAAATGCAGGGCATCGGATCACAATATCCAACAACGGATAGTGAGAGCAGCTGAGAAGATCATTGGAGCCTTTCTTCCCTCCATCACAGACACTTATAGCACCTGCTCCATTTGCAAAGCCACCAGCATTGTGCACGACCCCACACACCCCTCACACACACTCTTCACCCTGCTGCCTTCTGGAAAGAGGTACTGGAGCATCTGGGCCCTCACTGCCAGACTGAGGAACAATTTCTTCCCCCAGGCTGTCAGACTCCTGAACACTCAGCGACTGGACTGACACACACGCACAACTTCATACACGTCACTACCAACCACTCGTCTGCAGTATCTCACAATCGCGCACACACACACACACACACACACACACACACACACACACACACACACACACACACACACACACACACACACACACACACACACACCAAGTTACTTTTGCACAGTACTCAGCATTTTGCACATTTCCATTGCACTGTCTTGTGTCTGTATCGTTGTGGCAGGGGTGGTGTGGTCTCTGGCCTGCTGCAGTGGAGAGGCGGTACAGTGAGCTCACAGAGCGGCGCCGAGGTGTGAGCGCTCAATGTAATGATCTTCTTCGTCTCTGTGAGTATACAGTGATGGTGGAGACGGAGGAGTGGGTGTGGAATAGAGCAGCTGTCCCTGAGTGACTGGTGCCGAGAACCGTCAAAACAGTTGCTAAAACAAATAAAAGTGACGTACATGTGCATGAAATCCTGTGTGTGTGTTGGGACCTTATCACAGTTGTCCTGTCCTGTCTTGTTTACTTTTGCAATTTTTTGCACATTTTTATGTTTGTCTGTCAGATGTAGCACCAGGGTCTCAGAGGAATGCTGTCTCACTCCACTCTGTACTGTACCACTGTACATGTACAATTTTAATAACTGTACCGTACTCTGTTTTTGGTAACTATTGTCCTTGATGTAAATATGTAAAAAAAATTGTGTATGTTTCTGTTCTGTGTCCTGTGTGCTGTTTGTTTGTATATGTGTTTTTCTTGCTGCTGTTACAACCATATTTCCCCTTGTGGGACAATTAAAGGATTATTCTATTCTATTCTATGGTTCGAATGACAATAAAAGCCACTTGACTTGGCTAGTTATTTATCAATGTTTTCTTTGCTACATAATTCCATAAATCTTGTTTCATATATGTCTCCAGTTTGTATCTATAATGTAGAAAGTAGTGAAAATAAAGAAAAAACATGACAAAGTGTGTCCAAACGTTCAGCTGGTAGTGTACTATAGTATGAGTTCCTGAGCCCAGATTTCCTCCTATGACAGATGTGTTTCCTGTATATTAAACTTCCTCTCTTTAAGTATCAGATTACTTCTCTTATTTGATTATTCATCCCATTGACATTCACTGACACCAGAGTTACATTCCTCACCTTTTTATTCAATTTTCAATTCAATTCAATTCAACTTTATTCATATAGCGCCAAATCACAACAACAGTCGCCTCAAGGCACTTTATACTGTATAATATAATACATACAGAGAAAAACCCAACAATCATATGACCCCCTTTGAGCAAGCACTTTGGCGACAGTGTGAAGGAAAAAGTTTTGTTCTGTTTTGGCTTATCACAATCATAGCAATCCACAATAACTCTAAGAACTTGGAAGAAGATGACAAGAAACTGAAAATATATATTTGTGACCTACAGTGTCCCTGTGGTTTGAGAGGTATGACCCTTTCCAAATAGGGGCGAGGGGTGAGATCCGGTCACCTGGCCATATACTTTCCAATCCATTATGACTTTGAAGAAACTATGGTAATGAACATCCAGTCTCTGATTTTCACTGTGCACTTCAGTTTCCATTGGGTTCAGCTGTTTGCCACCTCAATTATAAGTTCTTGGTGTTCCTTCGCTGTGGAGGTCCCTGCTTTGCTGCAGCGTCTCCAGCCAAATTCTACTCCTCCTTAGCTCCTCGGCTGCCGCCACGATCGTATGTCCTGGCGCCCCCCAAACTCTGCTTCAGGTCCCAAAGTCAAACGAACACTGTGGCATCACTTAGAGTTACAAACTGTCTAAATTCTTTCATGGTGTAACAATTGCACCTTGCAACAATTACAAGGAAAAGCACCTTCTGAGTAACAAAGTTTCACAGAGGAAGCATTGCTTTAGAAAATTAAATAAAGTCAATTTGAAAAATTCTGACAGGGCTTTCCCACTGATTCTTTCAGCTCCTCACACTCGTCTCCAGGCTTGAGCCAAAGCTGTGCCAGCCCCTGGATGATGACATATTCCTGTCTCCTGGCTGGGATGTTGGTGGATAAACACGGACTCGCACACACAGACACACTTACAGACACAGACACACATACACGGACACAGACACACTCACAGACACACACAGACACAGACACACATACACGGACACAGACACACTCACAGACACACGGACACAAAGACACACACACACACACAGACCCACACACGTACACAGGCACAGACACACACACACACACACACACACACACACACACACACACACACACACACACACACACACACACACACACACACGTCCTCCTGCTGCTCTCAGTTTCTCCCGACTGTGGCAACAGCACAATTCCCAGAAACTACCCTTCATGCCAAAGACAAGCCATAGATTCCTGTCAGCAGTGTGTCTATGTGAATACACCACATTTCAAACATGTGTTGGCTTGTGTTTACATTTTATATGAACTGAGTGCAGCAAGACAATATTGCGATGAATATGACACACACATGCTGAGGGTATGTGTGCGCGTGTATCCTGTTCATATGTGGCTATAACTCATGCAGGTGCAATAAACAGTGTTGATCAAAATGAACTTCTTTCAGCTTAAGGCAGTTTGGAGACTTTAAGAGAATCGTGCTTCTTTCCCCCGGACTTCTTTTTTTTCTTCTTTTTTTTTTTTTTTTCTTCTAAGTGAGAGGCTAACCATTTTACAGCAGAACCTTAAATACCAACTCATCTCTTCAAACGTTTTAATAGGATTGTGTGATCAACGGTGTCAAATGCTGCACTCCATACTTTTTCCAGAGTCAGCAGCTAAAAGCACATCATTGAGCACCTTCAGTAGAGCAGACTGTGAGCTGTGGAAAGCTCTGAAACCAAACTGACATTTATCCAGAATCCAGAAAAAAGAGGACAATTGGTGGAAGACGACTTTCTCCAGAACCTTAGACAAAAATGGCAGCTCAGAGATGGCGTAGGTTTTTTTTTTTTTTGCCTGTCCCGTTTGGCTCTTTTGCATCAGAATTGTTGTCTAAAGGCAAAGAAAGATGCCCAACGGATTTACTTTACCAAATTGACCATCCCAGCCTTGCCGTAATGGTCCATTTGATTCACCTTTTATTGTTTATTTTATTTTCACTTGCTGAATACGGGACAGACTTGACTGGGGGAAAGAAGGGGAGAAAGAAAGAGGGAAAGAGAAACAGCTGACTTCTGTAATCCTGGGAATAAACACGCCTTCCAGCTGAGTTCAACCACTAGAGCTGATCACACACACTCGGTATGATACTTGAGATCCGATCAGATGGGCTGCAATGTGTTTCAGAAATGACCCCGAAAATCTTGTAGGTGTATTTTTGACTCAAGCTGTGCAGGACGTCAGAGAGTGACCTACGCAGTACTCTGCACACATCTGCATGTTGTAGCTGTATACTGTCACCAGGGGGCAGTGTTTGTAATAAAGTGGACTTTGATTGTGCTGTTGTTTAGCTTTAGTTCCACCCATGCTAATGGCAGTCAGAATATATACTGCTCAAAAGAATTGAAGGAACATTTTTAAAATTTTTGAATGATTGATCTGGTTTGTTCAGTAGCAAATGGGGATTTCTTAATCAGTTTCAGATACGTTGGTATTAAGGAAATTAAGAACAGGTGCAACAGAGAGGCAACAATTAGACAATCCCCAAAACTGTAATTGTTTTACAGGTGGAGGCCACTGATTTTTTTTCCTTCTCATATTTTCTGTTTTTTTCACTAGTTTTCCGTTTGACTAGGGTCAGTGTCACTGCTTGTAACATGAGGCCATAGCTGGGCTTTACAGAGGTCACACAGGTAGTCCAAATCCTCCTGAAGGATACATCAATATGTGGAACTGCCAGAAGGTTGCTGGACAGGGCCGTAAAAAGCTGTGCTGTGGATCAGCACAGTCCCCTTCAGATGCTGCTTTCTATTTGTGCAGCACATTCCAAGTAAACAAGCGACATTTGTAACAAAAATATGGGCTGTATGCGATGCCAGGTCCATCTATGTACAGGTGTATGCTGCTAAACCTGCTGGTGCACAGTCAGAAAGACAAAATCAGGACATGCGAGTTGTCCTTAACCTTAACTACCTGTGGCAGCTTCTTTCCATCACATGCTGTTGTCCTGCAGATGCTAAAAAGAAAGCTGTACATGGTGGGAACAGTAAGAAGATGAGCATCAAAAACAGACAGGACTTGGTTCTCATGAAAGTTTGCCTTCTCTGGTGTCCACAGAAAAGAGTAGAATTTCAGGTGAGGAGTTGGAATAAAGCTGACTAAAACACTGAAACACGGGGTTAGGTGATGATTTACAATTTAGGCTTTATAAACAGCCAAACCAGACGTGGTTGGTTTTGACCCTGGGAGGACAAACGGTCTGATTATTTCCTGCTGTTGAGAAAATTATTGCAGTTTAGAAACAGCAACCTAACTCAGCTTTGACATATACGCAAACAACTGCCTCTAATCATTAACTATAATCAGAATAATCAGCTGCAGCACTATTGGAAAGACCACTCGATGATAATGCTCCAGAATATCACAAACATTTCTTTAGTTAAGCACTATCAAAGTAATGTGTGCAATTTACATTTCTTTGATGTTATTATTTACCATCAAACCCTCACCTGGATCAAAAGTTGTGTATGTAGTAAAAATACCACACACAGACATGAAACTTTAACGTGTGAAACAAACAACAACAAACCAAAGATGATCCAGTGTCGTGCATGTCAGATCTGAACAACTGGTTTCGTTCTTAAGAAAGAATTTTTCTCACATGTTGTTTTACACACAGCAGTTAGTGAGCTTGTAGAGTTTCACAGTTAAACTAACATTTTAACCCAACACACACTGTCTGTATATGGATACATGACACACACACACACACACACACACACACACACACACACACACACACACACACACACAGATCCCCTCCCTCTGTCTTTAACATTTTCTGAATAGTTGCTACGACCACAAAATACTTTCCCAACTTCTGTGGCTGACTAAACTGGAGTCGCTGAGTTTGTTCAGCACTCCTACTCTTTCTCATCATTTCTTCTTCTTCTCCATCTTTCCTGCTGTGTACACATTTCTTGTTCTTCAGCTATCCTCAGCTGACGTGTTTCTTTTCCCTTTAATTACTCCTAAAAATCATTTTCTTCATGTCAACTTTTGTTCCTTTCAGGAATATGCCTATACTTCCAGATATCAAATTTCCATTCAGTTAGTGTAAAGTATTGGATGGTAAACTTAAGGATTTAGTTGAATAATTCTTCTGATCGTTATAAAAATCAGTCAAAAATACTGTCAGATTTGTATTGGACGCAGTTAAGGGTGGAGGCCCTGGTGGTCCAATCCCCAGCTGTTCAAACTAATTCTTGGTACATCACCTCTCTGCAGGGGAACAAGCCTGAGCTACTTCATGACGTTCAGACATACTGGCTAGAAATAGTTAGACTGGCCTGAAACCATGGCTAGAGCTCTGGAACCAGTCCAAGGGAGGTGACCTCGGTGAGAGGTGGAAGGCAGAGATGGGTATAGCTGTGCTGTGGATGAGCACAGTCCCCTTCCTAATCCTGCTGAAGTAGGTCAAGATGGCGCCTGTGTTTGGCTGTGCCGCTGCCTTCGTCCATGTGTTTGTTTATTTTATATGCTATGCAAGTGTTTTTATTACAGCTTTTTCTGGTGTCACCTCCCTTCGGATTTATGATCGTCATGCGTTGCTAGCGATCAAATCTGCAATGGATAGCTTTCAGAGTCAACGAAACGAGGCTGTTTTCCTACTGCCGTTAGAGCGCTACACAGCACCTGGTTTACCTCCACTCTTGCCGGTTAGCTCATTTTTGCTTCAGAGGCCTCGTCGGAGAAAGCGGGGGAAGCGAGCTGGCCTTCACGTCCTACTTCGTCGTCTTCGGAAAGAGATGGACCTTCGGGGGCTCGCAGTCCCGAGCGAGCCCCAGGCTCCAGGCCCCGATAAGCGGCCGCCAAGGAGTGAGCCGGTGTGTACCTGGACGCCCATCCCCAGACACAAAGAACCACCAACGCACCGATGTCTGAGGGGGTCCGCCACTGGCAGGGGAAGTGGTGGTGGGGGGAGATAGGCCTCCAAACCTTGGAGGGCCTGAGATGTCCCCAGAGAGGTGGCGCCTGACACCCAACCTGACATATAGACACAGAAATACAGGCACACACAGATACAAACATCCATTCCCACCCTCATGCTCTCATATACACTTACTCCACACTCAACCAACGTGTAGACAGACATAAAGAGACGCTGTACACACGATCACACTCCCCAAGCGTACTCTACAAACCGGGTCTAGGTACCCTTGCCCCTGGAGGGGGGAACTGCACCCAGATCCAGGTGGTGTTACCCTTTTCCCTGCGGTGGGGGGAGGTAGACCGCCCCGACTCCGCAGCAGCAGGGAGGCCCCACACTCCAGACTGCAGTCGGACGGCCAACTCCTCCTCCTAGCCCCCCCGCTCCAGCAGGTCGCAGAGAATGGGGGTGAGAGAAGACTCCAAACCTCCCTCCACCCGCTCATTGTAGTGTTGATGCATGTGTGTTCTAAGGTGCATTTAAAACCCAGGAGGGCATGGAGCTACCTGCCAGAGAGCAGCAGGTAAGCGCATAGCCCCTCCTGCTAGCCCTCAATGTCTACGTGTATTTAACATTGAGAGGTGGACAATGACGCCAGGGGTGAGGTGTACACCCTGATGGTAATTTGGACTCCGTGTATCGTGCCCACCCCCAAGATCCTATATGTATGTGTAATGAGAGTGTGAGTAATGTGAATGTCTAAGTTGTGGGATAAAATTGAGGCAGAGGCAGCCAGAAGGGGACAGGGGGGGAGGGGGGGGTAGCCTCCTCTGCACCCTGGTGACATACCCCTACTCCAAGGTCCTGCATGTGTGGGTGGTTGTGGTGGAGTGGGAAGAGGGAGGCAGCTGGAGATGGGGAGGGAAGGAAGGGTGGGGCAAGTGACCCCTCCCTGGGGCCAGCTCCCCCGCTGACCCCAGTAGGCACCCCCATACTCCGCGACCCGCCAGGGAAAGGGGGCCCAGCCCATCCACAACCCACTATGTTTACCACCCACGATGTCATCTGAAAGCATGTAAAGCCACGCCTCATCGCAGCAGGAACCCTGTTTTTCTGCGCGGCTTACCGCATAGCGCGGACTCTGTCCTTGGAAACTCTACCCCTGTCCCGGTGAGTCGCAGCCTTAAATGGATGTTAATTAATGCTCGCTCAATCGCCAATAAGTCTAAGTAATATTTTAAATGACTTGTTCTGCTCTGAGAAGCTTGACTTCATGTTTATCTCTGAGACGTGGCAACGGGAGAATGAAGTCTCACATCTTTTAGAGCTTTGTCCTACTGACTGTTCATTTGTCTGTGGACCTCGGATATCTGGACGAGGAGGTGGGACAGCTGTAATTTTTAAAAAGACATTTTAATGCCAGATGATTTCTTCAAGCTGCTACAACTCTTTTGAGATGCTTATAATAAAAATTGGAAGAGAACAGCCCATATACCCCCCTCTGCTAACCCCACAGCTGCATGTGACACTATCCACTCTGCCATAGCTCGGCTACAGACTCAGCACCTGAGTGCCTTTATTGTGATCTCGGGTGACTTCAACCATGTATCACTGGACAATACACTACCAACATTCAAACAATATGTGGACTGTCCCACCAGGGGAGAGAAAACTTTAGACTTACTGTATGCTAACGTCAAGGATGCATACAGCTCCTCCTCCCTCCCCCCACTTGGTAGGTGAAGAGAAAATCTCCGTCCCGGTTTCCCTCCAAGGCGTGAGCACCGATAAGCAGAATTTTGTCCTTTCCTTATAAGATTCCTAATTATTCAAAGTAACGCTCAAGTATGCCGTTCAGCTGGGTTAGTTACAGCGCCGGGAGTAGCTTGGGAGAACAAGGAAACACAGACTGCTTCAGGTTGCCTTCCCAAACCAACTCAAAGGTTTATTTAGTACAAAACAGCTTATATAGAGGAAAAAAAGGTTCGTGTGTCAGCAGGTTCTCAGTTCAAACCGGTACAGACCAAATAAGGAAACGTCTTCCTGCCTTCTGAGCAAAGAAGTATCCTTCGTGTAGTTTATCAGTTCAGCTACAATTTATGATCATCCCAGCAAAATACACTCCTAGACATAGAATACAGAGTTCTTTCATTAGTGAATTCTGAAACAAACCACCTGGCTTTTTAACAAGCTCTTTTCTAAAAGATAAGGAAGGGAGGATGGGAGTAAGGAAGTGGTCTCGTCTCTGTGGTATTTTCGACCTTGGGGTACCAGCCTGTGATTCTTACACATTAATTCTTGGGTCAGAGAGAAAGAGAAAAACAACTAGTAAATGGGCCTTATTGAGTAACTCTTTTCTGTATAATATCACTACAAAACAATATCCTGTAAATGCTACCATGGTATCAAAATATCACAACAGTAGGTCAGATCATAACCTGATTCACCTCACCCCCCGCTATGTGCCAATTGTGAGGAGGGAACCTGTGACCACCAGGACTGTCAGGAGGTGGTCAGAGGAGGCCTTAGCAGAACTACAGGGCTGTTTCGAGGTGACCGACTGGGAAACACTCTGTGAGCCTCACGCCGAGGACATCAATGGGCTTACTGAGTGTATCACAGACTACATAACTTTCTGCACCGACTCCATTGTTCCAGCTCAGACTGTTCATTGTTACCCAAATAACAAGCCGTGGGTGACTAAGGACATCAAAGCCCTCCTCAACAACAAGAAGAGGGCTTTCAGAGGGGGCAACAAAGAGGAGGTGAGGAAGATCCAGGTGTTACTAAAGGACAAGATCAGAGAGGCTAAGGACAATTACAGGAGGAAGCTGGAGTGGAAACTCCAGCAGAACAGCATGAGAGAGGTGTGGAGGGGCATGAAGACCATCACTGGATTCAGGCCAACCAACAGCAGGGGAGCTGAGGGAGGTGAGAATAGAGCCGACGAGTTGAATCTGTTTTTCAATAGATTCGACACCACAGTGTCTGCTCCCACCCCCACAACCTCACCTGCAGTCAGCCTGGAATCCAGAGCCACACCACTGTGCCAGCCTCTCTCTTCACATGGTGCTGTTGCCTCCTGTGAGATTCCTGACACCCCTCCCCCACCCATCACCTTCACTCAATACCAGGTTGAGATGCAAATGAGGAGACTTCACTCAGGCAAGTCTGCTGGACCAGACGGAGTGAGTCCCCTTGTCCTCAAGACCTGTGCCCCCCAGCTGTGTGGAGTCTTTCATAAACTGTTTATGCTGAGTCTGAGTCTGCAGAGGGTCCCGGTGATGTGGAAGACATCATGCCTCGTCCCTGTACCAAAGACGCCACGTCCCAGTGGCCCCCAGGATTACAGGCCCGTGGCATTGACCTCCCACATCATGAAGACCCTGGAAAGGCTCATCCTGGACCAGCTGCGACCCATAGTAAGACCACACCTGGATCCCCTTCAGTTCGCTTATCAGCCTCGTCTCGGAACTGAGGACGCCATCATCTACCTGCTCAATCGTGTCTACACCCATCTGGACCAGCCGGCGAGCACTGTGAGGGTCATGTTTTTTGACTTTTCCAGTGCTTTCAACACCATCAGGCCGACCCTCCTGGGTGATAAGTTAGCAGCGATGCAGGTGGATGCTTCTCTGGTGTCCTGGATTGTTGATTACCTGACAGGAAGACCACAATATGTACGTCTCCCACAGTGTGTGTCTGACAAGGTGATCAGCAACACAGGGGCACCACATGGGACTGTCCTCTCCCCCTTCCTCTTCACCCTCTACACCACAGACTTCAGCCACTGCACAGAGACCTGCCATCTTCAGAAGTTCTCTGATGACTCTGCGGTGGTTGGATGCATCAGCAGGGATGATGAGACAGAGTACCGGGCTGTGGTCGACTCCTTTGTCACGTGGTGTGAGCAGAATCATCTGCAGCTCAACGTGGCAAAGACCAAGGAACTGATCGTGGACTTCAGGAAGACCAGGAAACACTTGACCCCTGTTTCAATCCAGGGGGTCAGTGTTGACATTGTGGAGGACTATAAATACCTTGGAGTACACATTGACAATAAACTGGACTGGGCTAAAAACACCACAGCACTTTACAGGAAGGGCCAGAGTCGTCTCTATTTTTTGAGGCGACTGAGGTCCTTCAACATCTGCCAGAAAATGCTGAGGATTTTCTATGAGTCTGTTGTGGCCAGTGCGATCCTCTATGCTGTTGCATGCTGGGGGAGCAGGCTGAGGGTTGCAGATGCCAACAGACTTAATAAACTAATCCGTAAGGCCAGCAATGTTGTGGGGATGGAGCTGGACTCCCTCAAGGTGGTGTCGGAGAGGCGGATGCTGTCCAAGATAAAGACAATGTTGGATAACACCTCCCACCCACTCCATGACATGCTGGTCAGTCACAGGAGCACGTTCAGTGAGAGACTGAGATTACCAAAAAGCACCACTGAACGACACAGGAAATCATTCCTGCCTGTGGCCATCTCCCTGTACAACGCATCCACTTAACACACTGTTTGCTGCTACAGCTACACATGTTTCTTTTCCAAATATTTATTTATAAGTGACTTATGTATGTATGTATGTATATATATGTATATATTGTACTATTCTTAGTTAGCGTATTGTCTGTCTTGTCTTAATGTTGGTTTAAAATGGAGCACTGTAACAAAAAATAATTTCCCCCAGGGATCAATAAAGTATTCTGATTCTGATTCTGATTCTGATATACGGCATTTAAATTTATCGTCCACCTGGGTCTGCTGCAGCTTTTCTGTCAGACCTACAGGAATTTTTAACTTCCACTATTAAAATGGGCATGGTTATCATTGTTGGAGATTTCAACATTCATGTGCATGACTCAACGAACAGTACCACTAAGGAGTTCCTGAGCATTATGGACTCTTTCAACTTTGTTCAGCATGTAGCAGAGGCTACTCATACGGCTGGGCACACTCTGGACTTGGTCTTCACCTATGGTGTTTCCCTTGAATTTAAATGAAGTTGTTTTTAGCGACCATAAGTCAGTCTCTTTTACTGTAACTGTTAATTCAGAATCAAGGTTCTATTAGGCGCAGGAGCTTTATTGACGACTCTATAATTTCTGAGTTTTCCTCTCTTTTTAATTTTAAAAGTTCCTCTAACGAGGTTGAGCTTCTAACTAATTATTTTAATGAACGCTGTCTTTGTCATGGTCTGACCAGCCCTGCTGGGCGACCTGATCATTTATGTTTGAGTTTATTTTGATGGAGCCGCAATTCCCCGGAGGCAGGTCCGCCGACCCAGAAGTAGCTCCATTTGGAGCTTCGGCACACCGCCAATTAATCAACATTCGCCAGCTGCCATGAATTATCCACCATCAGACCCTGATGTATTTAACGCGGTGACCAGGCTTCAGTCAGCGCTGGATCATTAGACTAAACTCGTTAGTAGTGTCTTGATCGTGTGCTCTTTCCAACTCGCTTTCGGATTGCTATTTACTCCTTTTTTTGTCTTTCGCACCAGGAGGTGGAGAGGAGAACACGGGAGCTGGGTGAATGGACCACGGGGGCCACGGCCAAGGGATTTCACTGGACTGTAATTGTTTCACTCTGTAAATAAATTCACTGTCTCATTGCAAGGAGATCTGCGCTCGATTCCGCTTCTTCCACACACCACGACAGTCTTGCCATTCTAAATCAGGTTGCTCCTTTCAAAACCAGTTATTGCTCTGTTAGTTCCCGCACACCATGGTTAAATAATCAGACTCGTGGTCTTCAACGCTCCTATCGAAAAGCAGAGCGTCTGTGGAAGTCCCCTGGTCTGATTGTCCATCATGAGCACTTTAAAGAACTACTTTACCTATATAATGAGTCAGTCAAAGAGGCCAGATCCTCTTACTTCAATAATCTTGTAAATCGTCATAAAAATAATTCAAGAATTTTATTTGATACCATCAAGAGTATTGTTCCTCCTCCAACCCAGCACGCTCGGTTACTTTCTGATGAAGATTGTAATACTTTCCTCAATTACTTTGTAAATAAGGTGATGGACTTGAGATCCAAAATTTCCTCAAGTGCCTCCCCTTATGAAGATACCCCTTGCTGTCTTGGATCATTTACCTCATTTTCTCCAATCACACTTAATGACTTAATTATAGTTTTAGGTAAAATGAAATCCTCATCATGCTCTGTAGATATATTACCTTCCTCTGTCCTGTCCGGGTCTATCACCAGCATTGGTCCCACACTACTATCCATCATTAATAGTTCACCGAGGCAAGGCTGTGTCCCGTCCTATTTTAAACATGCTGAGGTAACCCCTCTGTTAAAAAAAACAGAATCTTGATCCTAGCTCCACTAGTAATTATCGACCTATTTCAAAATTGCCATTTTTAAGTAAATTACTTGAAAGAATTGTTGAAAATCAGTTCAGGTCTCTGTTATGTAAATTACACATTCTTGACCCTTTTCAGTCTGGCTTTCAAAAGCAGCACTCTACAGAGACCGCTCTCTTAAGGGTCTATAATGATCTACTAATGGCATCTGATGCAGGGAACTGTTCTGTGATCATTTTTCTTGATCTTAGCGCAGCCTTTGACACCATCAACCACAAAATCCTACTTAACAGGCTCAAGGTTTTGGCTGGTATATCTGGCTCTGCCCTAGACTGGTTTTCTTCCTACTTATCAGATAGGACCTTTTCTGTTAGGACTGACAGGTTCACCTCTGACATTGCTGCCCTGACCTGTGGTGTCCCACAGGGTTCAGTTTTTGGTCCATTATTATTTTCTTTTTATATGCTTCCTTTAGCTGGTATCATTTAATCTTTTAGCGACCTGTCTTATCATTTTTATGCTGATGACATTCAGCTCCATATGTCCTTTAAGCCTCATCAGCTGGATAGGCTGTCCACCCTAGTCCAGTGCTTAACCGAGGTTTCTGATTGGCTTTCAAGCAACTACCTCGTTCTAAATACTAACAAGATCGAGACCATGATCATAGCTCCTCCTGAGCTACATTCTAAAATCAGTCAGGTTCTTGCCTCTTTCTGTCCATCTGTCAAGTCAAATATTCGAAATCTTGGAGTAATATTTGACTCTTCTCTGGGCCTTGACTCTCATGTAAAATCTTTGTCTTGTTCCTGTTTCTATCATTTAAGAAACATATCTAAACTGGTTTCCTCAGCTGAACTGGAAAAACTCATTCATGCATTTGTGTCATCACGCTTAGATTACTGTAATTCCCTGTTTACTAGCTTGGATAAATCATCGCACTCTCGCCTCCAGACAATACAAAACGCAGCAGCCAGACTACTAACTCGTTCTACCAAGCGTGTTCACATTACTCCCATCTTATATTCTTTACATTGGCTCCCAATAGAGTTTAGAATTCACTTTAAAATTCTTGTTTTAACATACAGAGCACTAAATGGCTCCAGATTATTTATTCAAGCTTCTTATAAAATACACTGCTGCTCGTCATCTCCACTCACAGACTCAGTGTCTGTTGGTTGTTCCCCGTACATGACTGAAGACAAAAGGGGGCGGAGCCTTTCAGTCTGTTGCACCAAGGCTGTGGAACAGTCTACCACTACAATTACGTTTGCTTGACTCTGTGGATTCTTTTAAAAAGCAGTTAAAAACTTTTCTGTTCAAACAAGCCTTTTGTTGATCTATATATTTTATATTTTTTACATTATTTACATTTTATCTTTTACATTGTGTATAATGTCTATTGATTGTATTGTTTATTTTAATATTTGTGTACAGCGCTTTGTGACTGTTTGTTTGTGAAAAGCGCTTAATAAATAAAGTTTACTTACTTTTTACTTACTTACTATATCCCACAGGTTCACTTCCATTGTAGATGAGAAGGTTACTGCCCTGTGCTTTGGGTTGTTGTAAAGGTCCTGCCTGTTGTTTGCATTTATAGTACATCTGGAAAATATTCACAAGGCATCCCCTGTTACACATTTTGTCAGCCTTGTTCCAAATTGATTACATTTACTTTTCACTTTACAAGTCTAAGCACAATATCCATTAAAGACAAAGTGAAACATGTCTGAACAAATTTATTAAAACTAAAGCCCCAAAATATAACATGTACATAATTATTCCGAGACTTTGCTGAATATGTTTTTGAAGCACCTGTGGCAGCCTCAAGTCGTTGTGAGTGTGATGCTACAAGCTTAGCACAGCTATCTTTGGGCACTTCTCTCCTTCTTCTTTGCAGAACCTCTCAAGCTCCATCAGGTTGGATGGAGTCACCAGGTGGGGACTCTATTGTCCCACCCTACTGTGCTACTGGCATACTTACACACTCACACGAGCAACGATAGAATCCAAGTGGTGTTCTCTTATTGCACCTGCCAAACACAGAAGTCCAATAACATGTGTTTGGTCCAATAATTTGTTTTGAACAAACCACATTTGTCGAAGCAGAGTCTGTGGACAAGGGTGGTGATTCACCCACAGGGTCAGAACATTGTGCCATCAGAAACTGAATCTGAATAAGTTAAATTCGAATTTGAATTGCTTGAATTGAATCTGAATTGCAACTTGAATAAAGGCTTTTAAAAACTGAATATGAATTAGCCTAATTTGAAATTCAATTTATTGGTTTGAAAATGATCATCACTAAACTGAAATTGAATTTTATATTTTGAAAATGAATTCATTTGCTTTGAAACTGTATTTCAATGACAACTTGAATTCTAGTAGAATTCCTCTCAGAGCTCTGTATGCTTGCCTACAGTAGGGAAACATGCAAAACGGTGTCCAAACCTCTGTATTTTAGCTTTATTTATGTCTTACACAGCATCCCAACTCTTTAGCTAACTTAATAACTTTAGCTAAAGTGAATAGTTAGTCTAATTCATTAGTGCAGCATTACTGGATCACCTCTTTTTGAAGTGATATTATATTAAAGCTTTATGAAGTGTGTCTGTACAGGACATTTTCATATGTTCTGTTTGTCTCAATGCATTCTCAACCATACAGGTAAAGAAATCCCAAAAGGTTGATTCTGTTCATCTGTGCTGTTTATAAGGTTTCCAATCTTATAAACAGTACATTTGCATAATGACAGAAACTAGCACCCCTGAATGAACAATGGGCTGGGAGGTCTAAGGTCATTAATATGCAAATTGTCATGACCAGTGATCAGTGTCCATGAGTACCATTGACAGAGAGTTGGGGAATGGCTGCAATCACAGAATTGTAAGATCTCATTTCAGAGATCGTCTTTCCCTTCTTGACTTCACGCTCAAACCAGCGTTCCTCCCTGTCCAGGATGTGTACATCCTCATCATCGAAAGTGTGAATAGACTGCAGAGTCCTGGCCCGAAGAAGTCACTTGGATGAGTAACGAAAATGTCCAGATGAACGGAACCAAGTGTATGTGATGTGATCCTGTGTATCACTGGCTGCCCTTCATGTCCACAGTTTGCTTCAGTCTCCACTGTTGTTCTTAAAAGAGATTTCATATATAAGAAAACTGTTTCTGTCTTCAAAACTTAAAACTTTTTTTGTGTGTAATTTTTTACTGCCACACTGTAACTGCTAATACACTCAGACGTACATGTCAAGTTCAGTTTTACGAGTTAGATGTTCTGAGTTAACACCAGAAAATCAGATAGCAGTGTCAAAACCATGCCAGCAATAGCACCTATAATTATACATGCCCTTAGCCTGTTGGCCTTTTCTGCCACGCTTTAATCACAGATCGTCTGTGCCGATTTAAATTAGGTTGTTTTTTTGCCTCAGAAATTACTAGAATGAACATCATCATTATCCCATTTCACCTCTAAATCACTTTCTCTCCCCCTGACCGCACTCAAAACAGCTGCAGCCTCTGGAAAGTGGTAAAACAGTACTTAGGTTTTAAATTAGTGGCTTTACTGAAGGAATGAGTTAGTGTTATTCTAACAAACGGCCAGGCCAGAACTTTCAGAGGGTCGACGATGTGGAGATGATCTTTTATTTTACAGTAAGTATATGAGAAACAAATGTTGTTCTGTGCATTGACTTAACATTAAATTGTAAAGTGCGAGCACCAGCTAGTGTTTCAGTTTCACTTGTTAAAGACATAAAGAAAGACAATGTTTTTGCAGAATGATTTTAAATGCTGGAGCTGTTTCATCCCTGTTAACAATTTTATTTAATTTCTTCCAGCTGAGCAGATCCGTGGGTTCAGCTTTGCAACAAGATGAAAATCAAACAAACTCAGTCTCCACATTAATGTCTGAGTGTTTTTAATTCTGTAACCCTGGCAAGAATTAAAATGTAGAACAAGATCCATCCATCCATTCGCTTCCGCTTATCCTTTTCAGGGTCGCGGGGGGCGCTGGAGCCTATCCCAGCTGTCATAGGGCGAAAGGCGGGGTACACCCTGGACAGGTCGCCAGTCTGTCGCAGGGCCAACACACAGGGACAGACAACCATTCACACTCACATTCACACCTAGTGGCAATTTGGATTATCCAATTAACCTATCCCCACAAGCTGCATGTCTTTGGACGGTGGGAGGAAGCCGGAGTACCCGGAGAGAACCCACGCAAACACGGGGAGAACATGCAAACTCCACACAGAAAGACCCCGGCCTGATGGTGGAATTGAACTCAGGACCTTCTTGCTGTGCGGCAACAGTGCTAACCACCATGCCACCGTGCTGCCACTGTGCTGTAGAACAAGATCTGTTTTGTAAAAGATTCTGTAAATTATTATTTTTTTAAATCATCTTTTCCCACTTCTTGTCTAAATCACTTACTCTGTGAAAAAAGCCACAGCGGAAAATGCTGGACTTTGACTTTTAATTGGAGGTTTGCATGTTTTCACAGCGCTCAGTGCCGTTCAGATCTGTCCATAAATGTGGACCTTGTATTTGGGTGAAGACAGCAACAATGTGTTTGTTGAATAATGACGACAGAAAAGCAACAGGAAAAATACCCCAAATAAATCAAATGTGTAGCGTTATCCCCTGTAAAGAGGAGCTGAAAGTAGCTTCTTTCTGTTTGTTTCCTAAAGCAAAGCTTGAACATTTGTTTTCATGAAACCATGTTTGAGAGATGCAAGGCTCAATCAGAACTTTTCTAACACATCTCCAACACTCTGTCACTGGTTTGTGGTCACCCCTTTTCTAATGATGTTTTCATCAAGCTTGGGCTCCATTGACCATAACAAGGTTAAGTCTTTATACCTGCCCATAGCTGTCTAATCCAATATGTCAACTCTGAAAACAAAGCTGCTGGTTGTGCCCTATGCCTTTTCTTGCACCCAAAATGGTTGTAACATTTATTTATGTGGAAAGACAGGAAGACTCTATCAGGACAAATGCATGTTTGGCTGCATGAAGCTGTTTCGAGCCAGGCCATCCGTGATGCTATTTGAATGAAACAAAGAAGAAACTCACTGAGCTGTTGTTAATCCGATTCACTGGAGCCAAGTGAGAACAGTAAAGTTTTACGGTGAACTGAGTTTGCATCATTTTAGATCTAGTCATATTTTTACACAGAGGTAATCCTAGAGTGAAAATGACATTGTCTACCAAATCTCCAACCATTATGATAGATTATGAGTTTCTACTAGAAGAGTTTGTTATGATATCATTCTGTCTCATTGATCTGGCTTGCAGATCAGAAAAAAACACATCCTGTGACAGTGTTGGTGGCAGATCATTATGTGACCTGTAAATTTGACCTGATCTGATGATTGCATTATTACTTAATAGGACCTGGGTCTTCGGACCCAGGGTTCTTGAGTAGTTTATGGACTTGTGTTTATGTGCTGCTCTGTCTTAGTCTGGCGGTCCCAGCTGGGTGTGTTTGTCTGGTGCTGCTGTCCCTCGTTTCCATGTTTGTGTGTATAGGTGTGTGTGAGTGTTCGAAGGACCAGTTTACAGGCACCTTTAGGCCTGGTGGGTGGTCACACCTGAAGCGGATGATGACACACACCTGCTGCTGATCAGCCTCGTCTGGAGGGAGTTACTTTAGAGAGTGGCTGAGCTCCCATAAAAGTGGGATCGTTGTGCATCTTCCTGTTAGTTTCCCCGCAAGCCAGTAAGTGTGAGCCTGCCACAGCTGTGGAGTTTACTGATGGCTGCGTCTGTGTTTTCTCACGAGGATTGCGGGAACAAGAGTGCAGTGAGCTTGAGGAGCAGAGTCACGGAGCACTGGCACTGGAGCGGGAAGTTGTTGTTGGATTATTAGTTACTGCACTGTAAATAAACGCACTGTCTACATCAAAGAGTCCTGCGTTTTGGGTTCTATTTCCCCATACCCCACGGTCTGCCATCGCTGTCCATGGCATTAGTGGATTAATTTATGAGAAGAACCTTCCACATCCATCTGCCTTTTTTGTGACTGTAGCATCATGAGTAAAGAGTAAATGTGGCCTTTTGTTCTTTCGAAACAGCCCCTTCCCAGAGATCCAGTTAGCAAGACACACAGTGCTTAGCTCATTTTAAGTTAGCGGTTAAAAGTGATGGAGATGGTCTTGTTACAGTTCTTAGCATACAACAGGCATCCCATGGAGCAGGGTGCTACTTATTTTATCATCACAGATGCTCACTGTGCTTTAATTAATGATCATGGTAAACCACAAATGACTAGAAGCAACATTATAATTGTCACTTCACAAGTAAATCATTTCTCTTCTCCCTGAAAACAACTGCAACCCAAAGCAGTGGCTCACTAAGTGGACTGCGGTACAGTGGATAGTATTTAACTTGTAGATGAGTGGCTTTGCTGTAGGACTGAAGATGTTTTTCACTGCTTCATGAGACATATCCTGCAGATTCCTTAAAGCTGCTGTGGCTTCACAGTTGCAAGTGTAACGCTCTGTGAATGGAGAAACAAGTGCAAATATCCAATTATTGCATGAAGAGTGGGTCTTGAACTCTAAAGAGTGTGAGGTGTGCTAAAAGCTCAGTGCAGTGAACAGTGTTGTTTTTTACAGTTTTTCGTGGTTGAAAGAGTGAAGCTTCTGCTGCTTGCTAACCCTCACCGGAGCTATGGATAGAAACTAAAATATGTGAGTGCAGATACAATTAGCTGAAATTTGTGTCCTTCAATGGAGTTCGTCTTTAGGGACAGTTTGAGAAGCAAACACAGAAGAAGGAGCACATTTGAGAATGTTTTTAAGGTACAGAGATGAACAAAAGACTAGGCCACAGGTATAGCCAATCACAACACCTGTGTGTCCCGTCAAATCTACACATTCAACTCTTTATTATTATCACTGTCTCAAAAAGTTTTGTGTTCTTTATACAGTCATCTTACTGCCAGAAAACCACAACTCGTAATATACCTGTTACTGTAATATGCAGCCAAGAGAAGTGCTCTGTTATAATTGCATCAAACTCAGTTTAGATAGGAAAATGTGTCAGGCTCTGATTCTGCTTCAGTGTCATTCAACCATTGATAGGACAGATTCAACAGAAAACTGTATACGTATGTAGAATAAATAGTAAAATCATTTAAAAAAAGCAAAGTACTGAATAAAATAAAAATAATGAACCTTAACAACTAAATATATAATAGTCCACAATGTGTGGCAGCGAATAGCAGCAGCTTAGTGCTCCGTGCACAAACACACACACAAACACACACACACACACACACACACACACACACACACACACACACACACACACACACACACACACACACACACACACAGTGAGACATGTTACGGAGGCGTAAGCTGTTTGATACTGAGAGTTAGCATGAACAGATCGGGCATTAAAATGTTAAGGCTGAGCTCCTATCAGCTGGAGAAATTAGGGAATTGGAGGTTTGAACTCAAATCAATAAACGTGGAAACCAAGGGAAAGATCTGGCCTGATTGTTTCTTTTATATTTACATAGTTTGCTATCAAGATCAAAGTTGGTCTCGCTTAGCCATCCATTCCTTATCATTCTCAGGCCATCCCAATCCTTATCACCCCCTCCTCCCCATTACACTCGGCCTGTGTTTGAGTGTGTCACAGGCTGATAGCATTGACTTCAGGAATCACTCCATCTCATTCAGCAGTTCCCACAGGCTCACCACAAAAGAAAAAAAAAAACATACACACTTTACACTGACCACAAAAGAAAAAAATAGACTTCACTCACACCACGAAAAGAAAAAAGCCAACTCTTTATCTTCCCTAGCTGAGCCAAACAATCCAAAGTTTGACTTGTTTCACCACCACCTCCCTTTAGTTTGTTTCTCGGGTACAGTGTAGTCCTGGTCTGCCTCTTTCTTTTGTTCAGAAACACATCTTTGATGGGCATATTTGATTGCTGCCGGAAGTGAACACAAGGCAGAAAAATGTGGGGAGTTTACAGAGAGCTGTTGTTAGCACAGTATAATAGAGAAAAATGGGAGAAAAACGATAAGTGGAAATGTACAGACTAAACAGGCCTAGAGTGTGTTGGTGAAACAAAGCTGGAATACGTGAAACATTGCACAGTCTCACTGCTTCTGTTTGCACAAGTACGTGTGAAAGCTATCACAGAGGATTTTCTACCAGCGCATTAAAACGATTTAAAGGACTAAAAAGTTTGAAAGTGTGTGTCAAACATTCAAGATTTATTTCCAAGTTTGTTTGTGCTGATATAGTGAAAAAATCAAGGTTTAAAAAAAGTGTTACCAGTGTTTTTTTAATCTACTAAAAACTCCAAGAGCCAAATTCATTGTTAGCCTGCGACGACTGTTCACACACTGAAAGCATTTTGCTTTCAGTGTGTGAACAGTTGTAGGTAAATTAATTTTGGCTTAGGGTTAATGTTCTCTGCTTTTGCAGGGCCCACCATATGTGCTACAGAGGCATCAACCTGACAACAAAGTAGCTCAGTTTTAATTTGTTTGTTTAAAACTATTCTAAACTGAAGCAAACAACAAAGAAAAATCAAACCTAAGTTTAAAATGAAAGAAAGCCTACATGAGGTGTGACCTATAGGTGACATGAGAAAAGATTGGCCTTTAAAGTTATGCAATCGCTTTACCCTAAATAATTACCTAGATATCAATTTAGCCTAATACCACCATCAGCTAACTAGTGCTTTGCATCAGTTAAAGCTTCAGCTGCCCTTATCCCATGCAGTTGTACCATTTTTAAAATTAGCTTTGTGTTCAGACTCAACATCAAGCAGAGATAGTTGTGCCTTTTGCTTTAAATGGAGTAGACTGTACTGCTTATTTGGAAAATAAAATTTATATAAATGGCCAAATTGACTGGTCATTACTTTGGATGAATGGAGGATATGATCTTTAATTTGTAAAGAATTACCACAGGAATGCTTTACTTTGAAAATGTAAAAACAGGCTGATAGGTCAGTCTGAATAAATGAATGTGAGGGAAGCCAAAAACATGCAGCTCACAACAATGCAGAGTGGGGTTTCAAAGAATTCCAGTACTGACTCAAAGAATTCTGACTCGTAATTTTAAAGGTTCTTCTTTCTTAAAATAGTTCAGACTTGCTGGGTGTGCAGTGTCAGCAGGCTGTGAAATATGACTCATAGTCAGATTGTTTACTGCAAGCTTGACAGCCTTCATATTTTACTAGATAGCCCACTTTTTAATAAAGACCAAGTGCCCTGTAATGTAAATGCAGTCTTTCATTTACACCACAGACACTATGGTATGTAGGTATTTTATTATCTTACAGTCAGTGGTTCATGTTTATAAGTTTAGACTGCTTCTTTCTGTTTGTGACAAACAGTGGTAAAAAAAAAATGAAAATGAAATGAATGGGTCCTCCATTATTTTTATCTGATTATGTTGAATCATGCATCAGTATTTTATCTTTAGTCTTTGCAGTCATCTATTTTGGCTTGTAACATTGTATTGTAACATTGCATCTCTTTAATGTACTCTGAGATGTTAAGAAAAATGGTATCTGCAAGCTGTTTATTAAATGGTAAATGGTAAATGGCCTGTATTTATATAGCGCTTTACTAGTCCCTAAGGACCCCAAAGCGCTTTACATATCCAGTCACCCACCCATTCACACACTGGTGATGGCAAGCTACATTGTAGCCACAGCCACCCTGGGGCGCACTGACAGAGTTAGTTTTATTAGTTGAGTGTTTAGATGTTATTGTGTTTTTGACAATTGAGAGAGATTTTGTAATTATTCTAATTATAACAGGAGGCTAATGTAAACCAGTCTTTGTAAAAAGGTAACAGCGTGCATATGAATCATGTGTATTTCGGGTCTCAGAACATCAGACACTCTCACTTGGGTGTCACCCTATAAACCTAGGATATATCACTGATGATGTGTCATAGCGCGTCCATCGGATCTTTCAACTTTTTAGTCTGGCTCTACCATTTACTCCCAATGAACAGTCTACATGACAACCAAGAACAGTTTGGTGACCACTGGAAAGACAAATGACAGCAGGGAAAAAAATGGTTGGCAGCCAAACTGCATCTTTCGTGAGAAAAACAAAACAAAAAGCAAGCTACATAGGCTTCTGCAGGCTTCTGCTTGATGCAGAAGCCTGCAGAAGCCTAAGATGCAGCACACATGATTTGACTCTGGTCAGACGCAGGAGGTGTCCGGCCTGGTTTGATCCCCACAGACCCCAGCAACTCCAAGAATCAAAGTACTCTGAGTCATATGTCTATGGGTTCATTCCTGTGCCACTCATGACATGGACCCAGCAGACTCACTCCGAGCCACTGTAAGATCGCAGGGAGTTTTATTGGGAACTCATGAGCAAGCATTACAATATTTGGATAAACAGTGCCAGGCAATTAGAGGCTCATAGAAAGAAATGTTCTCGGTAGTAAAAGACATTCACGCTGTGCTCACCCCTGCCACTTCCCGTGTTCTGACGACCGGGACAGTGCCGGCTGATGCTGCTGAAGTGGTCGTTTCGTACCCAGCACTGGCACCGTCAGCGGCCATTTTTCTGGATGCCGTTTTGCACACACAAGAGCTGTATCACGGGGAGTTAGGTGGCTGCAGTGGGTTTCTGATGCAGTGCTCCCTGGTGTTCTCTCGTTCCTCTCCACTCTTTCCCCAAAGACGTTGTTGTAGTGAGCTTATGGGGGGGAGTGCTGGCATGGGACAAGACATTTTTTACTTTCTGACCCATTGAGTTTTGTCCCTATGATGTTTTCCTGGTGGAGCTGGAGAAAACCTTCACTCACCCAGTTTCTAAGGGCAGCACCGAGAAATGTTTTTTGAACCTCCAGCAGGGCAACAGAAGTGTCGCTGAGTTCGTGATCGAGTTTTCTACTGTGGCTGCTGAGACAGGCTGGCCTGAGTAGGCATTGCAAGGAGTATTTTTGCAAGCATTGAACGACAAAATGAAGGATCAGCTCACCTCCTGGGATGAGCCTCCCTCATTTGAGGAGTTAGTGTCACTAGCCTTGTGTTAGGTTTTGTATTGTTGATTGTCATTTATGCTTAGAAATATTTAACCATATATGCTTAGAGGTGTATAATCAATTGTGTAGTGATAGGATGTGTGATCTTTAGCAGGCTGCAAAGGCTTGGTGTGCATTCCACTCTGGAATGCACACCTACATCCTGGGAGCATGGGAAGAGGTCGTACCTTGTTTTATTGTTTTATGGTAGGACAAACGTGGCTATATCTGTTTTAGTCTAAGTGCCTTTTGTTTAGATGAACTGTTGGACTTCCAGACCAGCAGGTTTAGGGAAGTCAGAAAGGCATCCGGCACCCTCGGTCAGGCCTCCTCGTCCTCTAGACCCCGTGTCCTTCTCCCTGTGAGGCTCAACTACCTTCCGACCTCTCATGCTCTCCAAGCATTTGTGGACTCCAGTTGTGAGCAAAATTTAATAGACATGGATCTAGCCCGACAGCTCGGTTTTCCTTTGGTGCCTCTCAAGCCTCCCATTCTTGCCTCTGCTCTCAATAACAAGGTTTTGGCCTATATCACTCACAAAACCGAACCCATGCAGCTAATCACAGGTTAAGAGTCTTGGTGTCATCCTCGATAGCACTCTGTCCTTCACAGCACATATAAGTAATATCACTCGGTCTTCCTACTTTCATCTTCGTAATATTAACCGTCTTCGTCCCTCACTCACTCCACACAGTACCGCCATACTTGTAACCGCGCTCCTCCATATTTTTCTGATCTTCTCCATACGTACTCACCCCTTTGTACACTCCGCTCTTCTCCAGCTTCCCTTCTGTCTGTTCCACCTGCTCGCCTGACTACCATGGGACTTAGAGCCTTTAGTTGTTCTGCCCCGAGACTTTGAATGCACTTCGACCAGATATCCAGACCACACATTGTCTTACCACTTTTAAATCACGTCTCAAAAGTCATCTATTCAGAATTGCACACCCTTGATTCTGTCTTAGTCCATTTTTACCTTGCTTAGCTTTTATACTTTCATGCTTGTTTTTTTTTTCCTCATTTGCCTTATGTTAAATTTTATTTTTGCTATATTTTACTATATTGTATTGTTGGTCCTATCTTGTACTATTGTAAGGTGACCTTGAGGCGCTTATAAATAAAATATATTATTATTATTATTATTATTATTACCGGTTTCATTGGGAGTCTTTCTTGGGACATGAGGAAATTATCTGGCGGCATCTCCTATGGAACAGGATGGGAAAGAATACGTGGCGGCCAGTGTCACGGTTCACCAGGGCAAACCGTGGGGATGAGAGGAAGGAGGACCCAAAATGCAGGACTCTATGATGAAGGCAGTGCGTTTATTTACAGTGATGTAGCAATCCAAACAACAATAAATCCCCAGTGCGATCCCGACTCCCGTTCCGTGTCTTCTCCCTACTCCTGTGCTCTGTGCTCTGTCTCCGCTCCTTGTGTACAGCCCGTTTGCTGCTTCCTTGTTTCCACAAATCCTCCTGGGAAATACAAAGGCAGCTATGAGTATCTTTACATAATGGCAGACTGGCACTTACTTCACACATTTACTGAAAACTGACTGGAAGTCACTCAGTGATCCAGCGTCGCGGAGCTCTCAGCCACACTGCTTTGCAGCTCCCCAGACGATGCTTGATCAGCTGCAGGTGTGTGATCATTTCCTTAGTTGTGGCCAGCCAAAGACCTACAAGAAGTCCTACCAATCATATTAGCCCAAATGAGGAAGCACTTTGGTGACAGTAGGAAGGCAAAACTCCCCTTTAACAGGAGGAAATCTCAAGTACAACAAGGTTAAGGGAGGAGCGACTATCTGGGACAACCAGTTGGGGGTGAGGGGAGAGACAGGATAAAGACATGCTATGGAAGAGAGCCAGAGATAAATAACAGGTATGATTCAATGCAGAGAGGTCTATTAACACATAGTGAGTGAAGAAGAAACACCCAGTGCATCATGGGAATCCCCCAGCAGCCTACACCTATTGCAACATAACTAAGGGAGGAGTCAGGGTCACCTGGTCCAGCCCTAACTATATGCTTTAGCAAAAAGGAAAGTTTGAAGCCTAATCTTGAAAGTAGAGATAGTGTCTGTCTCCTGAATCCAAACTTGTCATGGTCTGTGTGCAAGCAGGCAGGATGATGGACCCAAATGCAGGACTAGTGTAGACAAACATGAACTCAAAAATCTTAGTTTTTGTTTGAGAGCAGGTTCTAAACAGAAAACTAAACTGGCGAAGCCAGAAACTAACATGGTACAGAACACACAGGCGATGGTGAGGGTATGACGAGCAGAAGCAGACACAGACACTAAATACAAGAGGAAAACAGGGCAAAGGGCAAACGCCTGGGAGACACAGCTGACACCAATTAACAGATGGTACCAGGGAGACACCAAACTAGAAACACTAACATAGGGCACAGACTGTCAAAGTAAAGCAAGAAACAAACTGGCACAGAACAAAACCAATACTAAACACTAGAAATCTCAAACCACAAAGAAATCCTTAAATAGCAATACACAAAACACTGGGTCACCGACCCAGGACCATGACAAAACTGGAATCTGGCTCCACAGAAGAGGGGCCTGAAAACTGAAGGCTTTGCCCAAGTAAGCCTGCAGTGTGAGAGCGAAGTGCTCTAATAGGGTGATATGGTACTACAAGGTCATTAAGATAAGATGGGGCTTGATTATTTAAGACCTTGTATGTGAGGAGCAGGATTTTGAATTCTGGATTTAACAGGAAGCCAATGAAGGGAAGCCAAAACCGGAGAAATATGCTCTCTCTTTCTAGTCCCTGTCAGGACTCTTGCTGCAGCATTTTGGATTAGCTGAAGGCTTTTCAGTGAGTTTTTTGGACATCCTGATAATAATGAATTACAGTCGTCTAGCCTGAAAGGAATAAATGCATGAACTAGTTTTTCAGCGTCACTCTGAGACAGGATATTTCTAACTTTAGAGATGTTGCACAAATGAAAGAAAGCAGTCTTACATATTTGTTTAATATGTGCATTGAAGGATATGTCCTGGTCAGAATTGACTCCAAGGTTCCTCACAGTGTTGCTGGTGGAGAGATCAAATCTACGGGTAGTCCAACCCTATGATTGAATCTTCATAGGTCTACCGAGGCTGCAGTTGAGAGAACAAAACCTAAAACGTTCTTCAAACACTAATTTAATGAACTCCTCAAATATAGTCCATCAGATTCTGAGCTGATTGATCTATCAGATGATTGATCTTGATATTGATCAGTTAGCATTTTTGCTTTCTTTCTTGGGTCGTAAGATAAAGTTTAATAACATAAGAGCTCTCTTCCAGTCTTATTGTTCAAAGTGCCTAAAGTGCTACACATTTATTAAATGCTTTATGTATTACTGTTGGGTCTGTACCTATAATATATAGTGCCTTGAGGCAACTGTTATGTGATTGGCGAATATATAACTAAATCTGAAATGAATTGCTTTTAAAACAAGACTACCATGTGGTTTTTAATCTTGTACTGCTACTTTTTCTACAGTAGTTGTGCCATTTTCAGTCTGTATTCTGTGTTTAACTTCATTATAGTTTTCAATAGTGTAATCTTTCTTTAAATTCACCCACTCTGCTGCCAGCACACTTCAGTTTTTCTGATTTATCTGATCCGAATAACACCAACCTTTCATGTGGAGGTGCAGGGAAACCCTAGCTTAACTCACCTTGGTATGAATACTTATCTGGATTGGGTATGGGAAGGCAAGTGAATCCAGATAACAGAAAGACACCTTGTGTATGTTGAACTCACTAAGCACAGGTCTCTGAAACTCACTGTCACACAATTCTGTGATGATCCATGAGGTGACCCCAGGAAAGATAAGGCCACATATGACTAATGAGAGATGCTGGCAACCTTTTAGAGAAACCCTTCGAACTAAGTGCTGACTGTGCAGCTGCCTTCCTCAAAAAGAGCGTTATTTTTTCCAAATTTTGCAGAGAGTTCATAGGTCTGAACCTTTAGCTTTTAAACTGCTTTGAGGCAGAGTCTGTCTGTCTGTTCCATGTTCAAGTGAATAGTTAGTCTAATTCATTAGTGCAGCATTACTGAATCACGTCTGTTTGAAGTGATATAATATGATATACAACTATCACTGAAACAGCAAACTTTGTAAATAAACAAACAACACTTCTCATTCTCTAAATGTTTGGCCACAGCTGTAGATTACACTATCAGTGCTTGTTCACTCTTGACAGTAACTACATTTCTAAATTTACTTTGTGTATTTACAGGTAAACAATATCTAATATTTTATCTAATGACTGCTTTGTCTTTGAAAAGGTGAAGAGCCTGAGGCCGGTGACAGTCCAGTTCTACTCTAAGTACAGCCTTACGGTGGCTCACAGGACAAGGCCACATTCCCGTCCTGCCAGAAGAGAAGACAAACTTCAGAGTCTTCATGCAGTTCAACCACACCTGTCATATTCCGTATGACAGGGGTCTCAAACTCCAGTCCTCGAGGGCCGGTGTCATGGAACTTTTCCATGTGTCCCTGGTGCATCACGTCTGAATACAATTAGTAGGTCATTAGCAAGAGTATAGAACTTGACTGCATGCTGAGGTGGCAACCCCTAACCCTACTCAAGTAAATTTTAAGTAAATGTATGTGTTCTGTCACCATGTAACCGTATTCTGTTTAAATAGATTTTCCCTGAGAAAGTTACTCTTTAGTGCCCCCTTTTCGCATGACCTGGTGTAACGTGCTCAAATCCGTCTCTGTTCTATGATGTCATCAGAAAGCGCATGTTATTGTTTGGGGAAAGGACTTCTCCCGTTCTCCCGTCCGCTGCTGTAGTGGCAATAGGGCTTTGGAGTTGACGTCACGCCGCAATGCATTGTGGGAGCGCAGCTCCATTTTCGGGGTCTACAAATCAAAACAAACACACTGTGTTGGAATGACGACGACAAGAAACATGCTTAAAAGCAGCTCAAAAGAAAACGGACGGTATATAGACCGATTGCGTCCAGAGGCGAAGCAGCGGTACTTGAAAAAAAAAATAGAGTGCATCGCAAATCTGGACCCATATGAAATACGGCAGTGGAGTAAAGACCCAGACGACTTACCGCCACTGTCCTACCCCGATATCTTCACGTATCTTGTTTGTGGAGTAAGCGCTTACACAGCAAACCAGTTTCGTAATTACAAGTCACTGGAGGCGCACATCCAATTTACAAATGGCTGGGTGCAAGATTTGGCTATTTTCAAGCCGCCAAACTCTGAGTACGTCGTCAAAGTAAGTCAGCTGGAGTGCATCGAGTGAAATAGCCATTTTCCACCCCCCACCATAATTAATGTTACACATTTATCATTGAACTGCTAAAATATCGTTATCATATTATGTGCCCATAATTGTAAAGTACATGCAAATTAACACATTGATAATCGGGTAAATTATTAACGCCAATTTGTGTCCTTCCAGTCTCATTTCATTTATTGTCTTTACATCAACCAATCAAGTCACTCCATTCTATGTTTGATCGCAATTTCTATAACTTCCGAGACCACCAACGATGATATTATTCAGCTATAAAGTGTGATGTGAACATATTTAGAACTTACCGGAATGAAAATGTCTTGAGCACACCAGCTGATATCTGGAGACGTAACAGAACTTGATATCAGCTCATCTCACGGCTGCTATCCAGGCTAGACGCCTTCGTTTGGTAATATCCGATACATGAGCTCCTTCATGTTGCTTCCAGGTTGGGAAAGCATAAAAAGACAATCGAAACTTATTCCCGTGCCGGTTGTAAGATCGAACATTGCAGCAAGTACGAACCATGGCTATGCTTTCGCTCCTTACTTAGACCCCCAAAATGGCGGATCGGGCCAAAATCCTTTCCACGCCCACCCCCGTGACATCACGCTCCAAAGCCCTATTGTCTCCCTTAAGACGGTCTTTAAGGGCATTGTCGGTATGTAATTCTGTTCCATCTTTACTAATGAACAATCTACTTGAAGAAATGTGATTGCAGTGTTTGCTTAATAGAAACGTTTGTAAAGAGGGAATTCGCTAACGCTTTCGGCTAAACAAGTCATTGTACTGTTATTGTGTATTTCTCCTCATCTATGGTTTCTAAGAGCATTTCATGTCATGTTGTTTCTCAGTTTTACCCTACTTCAACTGGCCTAAGTAAAGGGAGTGAAGTCAAACCCTCTTGTCTGCGTGGTCATTTTGAAGAGGAGTTTAGTCTGAATGTCGACTCTAGCAAGGCGTTAGAGGCAGAGGACATGACAGTATGTATTTGGAAACATATACTTCTAAAATACTTTTATTGCACCATGTTCATTCACTCATGAGCTGCTGTAACATGAATCAAATGGCTGAATTGCCAACTCGGCATGCAGTCAAGTTCTGTAGTCTTGCTAATGAACTACTAGGTGTGTTGCAACAGGGCCACATGGAAAAGTTGCAGGACAGCGCCCCTCGAGGACTGGAGTTTGAGACCCCTGCCATATGGTGTTCATGCAGTTTTCTACCCCACAGTTACAGCATGTCTGACTGCCTGTTCAGCATATGCAAAAATATATGAGTTTAAGCATGAGATGACAAAGGTCTTCCATTATGGTGTTTGTCATCACATGTCACAGACATCTGGATAAACTAAAAACTAAAAACTTGTTACTTCATCTTTTATCTTTAGTATTATTATTATTGTTCTTATTTTACATTTTTCATTGTTAGGCATTAGGTTTATTTGTAGTAGTCCTTTCCAACTCCTTTCCCTCTTCCATGTTACAGTGTCAGCTTGTCAGCATCTATTTGGGGTTGGGAGTGGAACAGAAAGTAAGGAAATCCAAAGTGCCATTAAAACCAGGAGAGGTTCTTATATTTCAGAAGAAGGGATTAATTCAAAAGAAATGACCTCAATGCCATATTTTATTTAGGAACCCTAGAGAGCACTTTGCAAAATAACACATTCTTATAATTTCACCCTCAAATGAGCCAAGCTACAACTGTCAGGGAAGGTGATGTAGGTACAGAGCATGTGAGAGTGGTTAAGTTAATGTCTCTTGTTTTTGATCAAATCCGATTATTTTTTTGTCTGCTTGTTCACACTACAAATAAAATGTGACAGCAAATGCGCTCTAGTGTGAACCCTCAAAGCGGCCCGCATGCGCAAAAGAAGACGTCACACACAACGCGCTCTGTTTAGACCCAGACCAAACAGTATTGTTTGACTGTTTCGGACTTTACGTTTCCCAATTTTTCTTTAAGTTATAAAGTTATTTTGTTACTTACATATGGCCTAATAATGATCCTTATTGCTGTTTTAGAGGAGCGGAGCTTCAAAGGATAGTTGCAGATTTCTGTCAGAATCTGCAGATTATACAATACAAATAAAATATTCAGGTTTCTCCCACGTTGTCTTCCCAACAGTTTCACTGACATCTACACTGGATGGCCAGGAAGCATTCACAATGTCTTCTTGGGCGCTTCTCCGGCGCTGATAATTGGCGTCTGCCTTGTGTCAGTGACGTAAAAGACGGATTTAATGCGACATGACCATCAAACAGCAGTCGCTTTATAAAACATCAGATATGTATCGAATTCAGTACCACATAAGAAAGTGACCCAGATCGCATTTGGAAATATCGGATTTGTGCCGTTCACACTGTCATACCATGATTGAATATGGGTCGCATAGCGTCAAAAAAGTCGGATTTGATGCGCTTTCGCCTGCAGTGTGAAGCCTAATTAAGCATGCACTCAGTACCCTAAGAATTATTATGGTAGTTAAACACAGTGATAGTGACATATAATACTATGGAATCAGAACGATGCCACCTTGAAATGAAACCGAAAAAAATATTGAAACCGAAAAAAAATATTGTAACTGAAATAAATGCACCAAAATCTTGTATTGAAACCGGAAAAAAAAATTGATAGTGAAAAGCAATTCATTGAAACTGTAATTTTTTTGTTTTCGCGTACAATTTTTTTTTTCAGTTTCAATCCATTTTTTTTCGGTTTCAATCCATTTTTTTTCGGTTTCAAACCATTTTTCAGTTTCACTCTGCTGGCACTGTTTTGGCGTACGGGGGCGCGCTGGGGGGCGGGGATTCCGACCCGCATGTATTTGCATATATTATAATGCTGACGAATGACTGGAGAAAACACTGATGACGCGGCTGCAGTCACAGACAAACTCGCACGTGTCTGTTCGGGAATGGCAGATGCTGAGAGGTCCAGCGTTTACATTACCGACTATTTCAAAGTGACAGCCTGAGGTGTTCTTCAGTAAATTGGACTACCGGACAGGAGGACCTGAGGCCCCACCGCATTATTTTTGGTAAGTTAAATGTGTTTGTAAGCTAATCCGTAATTTAGGTCCTTAGCTAGCTACCTAAGGACCTAGCTAGCTAAGATGAGCACTCGGCTGTCGGGGAAACTTGTTTTGTAAAGTTTGTTTAGCTAACCCGTGCAGGTGAATGAATTTACCCTGAGTAAAGAAATCAAGAGAGACGCACCGGGCTGCTCAGTGACTAACCACGGTTACTGCACTTTTATTATGAGTATTATACTGTAAGAGCAACAGGCTGGACTCTGCTTCTGCTCCTGTGCAGAGCTGATTATTAAATATGTGCAAACAGCAGCATGTTTTCTGTCGCTTTCCACATGTGGAAGGACATTAACGCCAACTTTTAAATTCCCCTCATTAGTCAATAGCTACGGATTAAATAGCAAAGCCCGATACTTATGTACTGAAACCAACTACTTCCGCTTGTCAGCTTAAGTTAAAATGTTACATTTTTCCCCTGATTATTTTTTTTTAGCTTTTTTTAAAAAATTTTTTTACTGAGTTTGTTACAAATATTCAGGTTAAACTGTCCAAATTATTTTTAATGAATTATGTTCACAAAGTCACATGTGCAGTACTCTGTACAGCTTGCATCCTCTAGGACAAATAATTTGAAACATTAATATTTCTTGTTCAATACTGAGCTGATAACACCTCTGTATGTTGTGACCGGGATGCAGCAGCAGACTGAACCTCGACTGAAACCTGCTCCATCATCTCATCTTTGCAGATGTCCATTTATAAAGCATCAAAAACTCAAAGGTAAATATGATATTAGAAAATGTGTTAGTAAGGCCTTTAAAACAAACAAAACAAATAAACAGCTGTTGGCAGAACTGTAGGACTGAACAACTTCAGATCCCGAGTGTGTGAGGACAGAGAAGGATCCACTCTATTTCAGATTTGAGAGATAAACTTTATATTTCATTTTGTGATGATTCTGTTTGTGATTACAGGAGCTGTCCTCAGATTCAGACCTCAGCACCACCCAGTGACAGCAGACAGATCATCCTATATCTTCAATCTTTGTAGTAACTCCAAAATTAACTGAAGAAAACAGTACAAAGGTTAAAGTACCACATGTGCTGTCAGTGAAAGCTGCAGCTGTTTTATTGATAAATTTAAAGACAAAAAGTCAAAAGGATTAATCACCCCTGTAACTGTGTCACTATACATCAGCATTAACAGTACCTCAGTTTGGTGTTTCAGAAAACTGCTGATCTCAGACCTGCACAACTTCTTTTTTAAACACTGAATGTACTCAGCTACATGAAGAGCACATGTTTTCTCTGACACAATTAAATAAAACCTGATTAAAGTCAAAGGTTGTTACTTGTATTTGATAGAGATGGACTGATCCCATATTACGTATCGGTATCGGTCCGATACTGACCTAAATTACTGGATCGGATATCGGAGAAAAATAAAAAATGTAATCTGATCCATTAAATATCACGAAAGCACCTCACAAAACTTGCAACACGCCGTAACTTGCCTCAGAACGTTAGCACGTCGGAGCAGTATGCATCACGTGATAGAGCGGCTGTGGCATGCAGGACCTGTCGGTGGTCTGGATAGCATGTGGAGCTTCGCTAGCAACCCGGCATTTCATCTCCGACAAAGTTATCCCCGAGAGAAGTAAAGCAAGTGTGTAAGTCCATCTCTGAATGTTTGTAAAGCATTCCTGCGTTAAGCTTAACAAGCGACTGCCTCTTCTTGCTGCTACTTCAATCATGAAACTGCTTAATGATCAGCTGATCGGCTTTTCTGTCGCGAGTCCGTCTCTCTTGTTTGTTTTTGGCCCACTTTGCACCAGAAAGAGGAAACCAGTGGATAAACAACAGCAGCACGTTTAAGCTTGATCAGCTGTTGTTAGAATGTATTTAATTTTACTTTCTACTCGAGGATCTTTTTCTACGCAGCTGACGTAACTGTGCAGGGGCGGATCTAGCAAAGTTTAGCCAGGGGGGCCAATAGGGCATTAACAGGGAAAAGGGGGCACAAAGACATACTTTTCTTTCTTATTCTCATTTAAAATGTCTAGCTTTTAATAAATAATTATCTGACACCCAAAGTTTTAATTTGATGTAAAATGAATAGAAGTCCATTACTGTATATAGTAACTATTAAGTCTAATATACCCTAGTAAGCTATAGTACTTTTTCCTTTGGGACGGTACCATCTGTGCAGTCTGCAATTTTGTTGAAGAAAGATGTTGAATCTATTTAATATTTTAATACACTCAACAAAAATATAAACGCAACACCTTTGTTACTGCTCCCATTCCCCATGGGATGGACGTAGAGACCTAAAATTCATTCCAGATACACAATATAACCATCCCTCCCAAACAGTGGTCACAACTCAGTCCAAATGTGTGGTAGTGGGCACATCTGCTATATTGAGATAATCCATCCCACCTCACAGGTGTGCCACATCAGGATGCTGATCTGACATCATGAGTAGTGCACAGGTGTACCTCAGACTGCCCACAACAAAAGGCCACCCTGGAATGTGCAGTTTTTTGCGCTATTGGGGGTCTGGGGACCCAGAACCGGTCAGTATCTGGTGTGACCACCATTTGCCTCATGCAGTGCAACACATCGTCGCATGGAGTCTATCAGATTGTCAATTGTGGCCTGTGGAATGTTGGTCCACTCCACTTCAATGGCTGTGCGAGGTTGTTGGATATTCGTGGGAACTGGTACACGCTGTCGTATACGCCGGTCAAGCACATCCCGAACATGCTCAATGGGTGACATGTCCGGTGAGTATGCTGGCCATGCAAGAACTGGGACATTCTCAGCTGCCATCTGCCCTGAACAATGTGAACCATGATTCATCCGTGAAGCGCACACCTCTCCAACGTGGCAGACGCCATCGAATGTGAGCATTTGCCCACACAAGTCTGTTACGGCGACGAGCTGGAGTCAGGTCAAGACCCCGATGAGGACGACGGGCATGCAGTTGAGCGTCCCTGAGACGGTTTCTGACAGTTTGTGCAGAAATTGTTTGGTTGTGCAAACCAATTGTTCCAGCAGCTGTCTGGGTGGCTGGTCTCAGACGATCTTGGAGGTGAACCTGCTGGATGTGGAGGTCCTGGGCTGGTGTGGTTACATGAGGTCTGCGGTTGTGAGGCCGGTTGGATGTGCTGCCATATTCTCTGAAACGCCTGTGGAGACGGCTTATGGTTGAGAAATGAACATTCAATGCACGGGCGACAGATCTGGTTGACGTTCCTGCTGTCAGCATGCCAATTGCACCCTCCCTCATTGCTTGTGGCATCTGTGGCATTTTGCTGTGAGACAAAACTGCACATTCCAGGGTGGCCTTTTGTTGTGGGCAGTCTGAGGTACACCTGTGCACTACTCATGATGTCAGATCAGCATCCTGATGTGGCACACCTGTGAGGTGGGATGGATTATCTCAATATAGCAGATGTGCCCACTACCACACATTTGGACTGATTTGTGACCACTGTTTGGGAGGGATGGTTATATTGTGTATCTGGAATGAATTTTAGGTCTCTACGTCCATCCCATGGGGAATGGGAGCAGAAACAAAGGTGTTGCGTTTATATTTTTGTTGAGTGTATATTGAAAAATAATTTATTTCTGTGCATTTTTTTTTCACACTGCATCAAATTAAGGTTGATTACGTCGATTAAGCATCATGAGGTGGAGCGTGAGGGGTGGTTCCCTATTTTTTATTTATTTATTTTTGTTGCTGGGAGTTGGAACCCTATTAGTTAGGTTGCTTAATATTTACGCTAAGTACTCTTTAAAATACCAGAATAGGGAGGATGGTGTAGGTTTAAGTTTATTAGATTGATCAGTATTGCTGAACTATGAAATATTTTTTTTGCATACAGGTATAACAGAATAGCTTTAGTGTAGTTGTTGTTTTAAACTTGAGTATGAACTTATACAAAATGCAGCAAGATATTTAAAAAAACAGTTTTGTTGATTAAAACACACTATATCGGATTCATATCGGTATCGGAAGATATCCAAATTTATGATATCGGTATCGGTATCGGACGTAAAAAAGTGGTATCGTGCCATCTCTAGTATTTGAACTAAAAACTTGTGATCTGGAATTCTTTCACTGTTTTTTGACAATAGCGTGTTATTTATCATAAAGTAATTCAGAGTCATTCATACCAGAGTAACCAGTGAGCACAACATATATTTAACTTTCTACAGGACTTAAAGCTATTACTATAGCTTATAGCTATAGCTATTACTTAACTGCACTACTGTATAGTTCTGTGTAAATAATCATTCTGTACATATGATAATTTTTAATCCTACTACTGTTTATAACTTGCATAGTTCACATTTCTGTATAACTGTATATCTGTCAAGGGTAGTGTCGTGGATGAGAGAAGGAGGACCCAAACGCTGGACTCACAGGCAGGTAGGTGAAGGTGGATGTTTATTGCCGAAGGAGTGAGCAACAGTACAGAGGGAGGAAATGGCTGGCTGACTGAATGAATGAACAAAGGACTGACTGACTGACTGACTGACTGGACATACAGACGACATCAGACATACATCATTAACATCAATGACATGACAGAGAACTGGTGAAACCGAGGAACTTAAATACACAGGTTGAATGATGACAATGATTGGAAACAGGTGAGTACAGGGCTGAACATAATCTGACTAATGACACGGGAGACAAGCTGACACGGGAAAAGACAGGAAGTGAGAACATTAATGTGGCGAACCAAACTGAACATGAACAAACTGAAATCACTGGGTCAACGACCCAGGAACCCTGACAGTACCCCCCCCTCCAAAGGCCGGCACCCGACGGCCAAAAGAGAAAAAACAAAAACCAGAACAGGGCGGGCGGAGGGGGCCCAGGACGGAGGGACGGAGTCCACACCAAGACAGTTCAGGTGGGCGCCCCCATGGCCCGCGGCCGAGACGAGACAGTTCAGGTGGGCGTCCACGCGGCCCGTGGCCGAGACGAGACAGTTCAGGGGGCCGACCGCGCGGACGGCAACGGCGACAGCACTGGTCCGGGGGCCGACCGCGTGGAAGGCAACGGCGGCGACGTGGACACAGTTCGGGGGGCCGGCCGCGCGGAAGGCAACGGCGGCGACGTGGACACAGTTCGGGGGGCCGGCCGTGCGGAAGGCGACGGCGGCCACTCAGGCGAAGGCGGTCCGGGGGCCGGCCGTGCGGAAGGCGACGGCGGCCACTCAGGCGAAGGCGGTCCGGGGGCCGGCCGTGCGGAAGGCGACGGCGGCCACTCAGGCGAAGAGGGTCCGGGGGCCGGCCGTGCGGAAGGCGACGGCGGCCACTCAGGCGAAGAGGGTCCGGGGGCCGGCCGTGCGGAAGGCGACGGCGGCCACTCAGGCGAAGAGGGTCCGGGGGCCGGCCACGACGGCGATGGCGCCCGGCCAGTGGCCCAGCCAGCGGTCTAGAAAATGGCCGTTCAGCTCCAGACCCAAACGAGGCTGGGCCAGGCGAGGCTGAAGGCTCTGAGGCTGAAGGCTCTGAGGCTGAAGGCTCTGAGGCTGAAGGCTCTGAGGCTGCAGCGGACGAAGGCTCTGAGGCTGCAGCGGACGAAGGCTCTGAGGCTGCAGCGGACGAAGGCTCTGAGGCTGAGGCCGGGCCGGGCGTGGGTGCAGCTGAGGCAGAGGCCGGGCCGGGCGTGGGTGCAGCTGAGGCAGAGGCCGGGCCGGGCGTGGGTGCAGCTGAGGCAGAGGCCGGGCCGGGCGTGGGTGCAGCTGAGGCAGAGGCCTGACCAGGCGATGCAGGCGCGGAGGCCTCTGGCCGGAGACAGGCAGGGCCAGTAGGCGCGGAGGCCCCTGGCTGAGGAGCGGCCGGGCCAGCGGGTGCGGAAACCCCTGGCTGAGGAGCGGCCGGGCCAGCGGGTGCGGAAACCCCTGGCTGAGGAGCAGGAAGGCTCACAGCTGGCTCTGGGTGCTGTGGCTGCCGGTCCGGGAACTGGACGGGATGGTGGACAGGTGACTGGGAAACAGGAGGCGACTGGACTACAGAAGAGTGGAGGACAGGTGGAGACTGGACTACAGGTGACTGGAGGACAGGTGGAGACTGAGCTACAGGTGACTGGAGGACAGGTGGAGACTGAGCTACAGGTGACTGGAGGACAGGTGGAGACTGAGCTACAGGTGACTGGAGGACAGGTGGAGACTGAGCTACAGGTGGCTGAACTGACTGGAGGGCAGCAGGAGACTGGACAGCAGGTGAGGGAACTGATTGGACTAAGGAGACTGACGGATAAACAGAGGCCGGTGAGGCTAATGGCTGAGCTAAAGAGTGAGCTAGTGACGGAGATAAAATTACGGCTTGGGCTCGTAAGGCTGGTGCCTGGGCAGGGGACAGTTCAGCTAGTCTAACCAGTGATACTGCGAGGGCGTGAAACGCTGGATCAGGAGGTGGATGAAAGGGTGAAGTAGTAGGTGGACCGGTTAGCTCTTCCAAGCCTCCAGGGAGGTCAGGCTGGGTTCTGGCTGCCCTCAGCCTGGGCGCTGGGACAGGCACAGAAGGTGGCTGGACACCAGTCACCCCCACCCGAGAAACAGGAGCGGGTGTGGAGGTGGACTGGGTCGCAGCTGCCCTCCTCCTGGGAGCTGGCACTGGAGTGGGTGTAGGCTGACTGATAGGAGTGGAAATAACGACTGGGTGAGTGACACTGACAGGTCTATCGGGTTGTATTCTGGTCTTTCTGCCACCACTATTTACAGTTTTTGACTGAACGGTCTTTGGGGAGCCAGAGCAAAAAAGATCTTCCCAGTCCACATCATCCTCAAGGAGGGAAACTCCCCATGAATCAGAAAAGAGTCTGTTGTGTGGTTTAAGTGGATAATCAGATGAGGGGTGTGGAAAACAGTCACTGGAACTCACCACCGGGAGTTGCTGAACAGGGTCCGTTTTATGGCGGCGTGTGCGCCGCTTTCCCCGGGAAGAGGAAGCGGGCCGGGTAAACGGCTGAGCCTCTGGCGCGGTAGCCTCCGCTGAGCCGAGATGGGAGGTGTAGCCGCTGTGCCGTGGCGAGGCGGAAAGGCTGGAGAGTGAATCGGCTGGCGGGCGAGCGAGGAGCGAAGCGGCGGGAGAGCGAGCGGCCGAAGCTTGGGCTGTGACGCCCACTCTCCGCGGCGAATGCTCCGGTGCAGCTGAGGCAGCAGGTGGGGGAACGTGGCGTCTCCGAGGCCCGCCCAGAGCCAGGCGAGTCCCCTCGAAGACGTGCTCTCTCTCCGCGAAGAGCCGCTGTTTTCCCCGAAGCCCCTCCGTCCAGCGAAGGAGCGCTGCCTCCTGCCGCTCGAAAAGTTCAGGGTCCGCTGGGTCCACAACGCGTGGTCGTGTCATTCTGTCAAGGGTAGTGTCGTGGATGAGAGAAGGAGGACCCAAACGCTGGACTCACAGGCAGGTAGGTGAAGGTGGATGTTTATTGCCGAAGGAGTGAGCAACAGTACAGAGGGAGGAAATGGCTGGCTGACTGAATGAATGAACAAAGGACTGACTGACTGACTGACTGACTGGACATACAGACGACATCAGACATACATCATTAACATCAATGACACGACAGAGAACTGGTGAAACCGAGGAACTTAAATACACAGGTTGAATGATGACAATGATTGGAAACAGGTGAGTACAGGGCTGAACATAATCTGACTAATGACACGGGAGACAAGCTGACACGGGAAAAGACAGGAAGTGAGAACATTAATGTGGCGAACCAAACTGAACATGAACAAACTGAAATCACTGGGTCAACGACCCAGGAACCCTGACAGTATCTCAGATTTCTGTATAGTTTTTCATATTTATATCCTGTACATAGTTTGTACTCACTACAGCCTGTACATACTTATAGAATATTCTTAACATACTTCATACCGTGTACATTGTAACATACCATAATAGACCCATTTCTGTAATATGCTTACATATCTATATTATTGCTAATATATATTGTAATATATCTATATCATGGCTAAAGCACTTCTGGATGGATGCAAACTGCATTTCATTGCCCTGTACCTGTGCAATGACAACAAAGTTGAATTCTATTCTATTATGTAAAAGTCCAGACCCTCTGTCATGGTCCTGGGTCGGTGACCCAGCACTTTTAGTTTGTTATCATTTTCTAGATGATTGTTTAAGTTCTGTGTTATTTTCAATCTGCCTCTGAGTCTGCGTCTGTATCTGTCTGTCTATGGTGTCTCCCCATCTGTTTGTGAATCTGTCTGTTTAGTTCAATGTCTTGTCTGGTTCCATGTGTCTGAGTTTCCTGTTTTATTGTGAAGGTCCGTGTCATATGTGAGTGTGATCAGTTTACGTTTCCCCTGTCCCGTCAGCCCAGATTCCTCCCAGCTGTGTTGCCCTCCTGTCTCTCATCCCCTGATTACTGGTGTGTGTATTTAAGCCCTGTGTGTTCTCCTGCCTGTTGCCGGTTCGTCTGTGTTCCTCCGTGTCAGTCTGTGTAACTCCGTGTCAGTCTGTTACCCTGTGTTCCACGGAGTCCTGTTCCTCGTCTGCGTCTCTCTGCTATTCATCAGCCGTTGTCATATGCTCCCAGGTCTGTTATTTTAGTTCTCCCAGTTTAGGTGTCTTTAGTTGTTTGTTATGCCCCACTGTTTGTTTGCCACTACACCTCTGTAAATAAAACCACCGGTATCTCATCCACTGCCTGCATCTTGGGTCCTCCTTCTAAATCCACACGGCTCGCCTCGGCAGCCGTGACACCCTCTGAGGTTTATCTGAGTACTTCTAACATTACACAAAGCAAAGGTCTCCATCAGTGTTCATGAAATGCTGGGTTTATCCTTCTTGTGAGGGAGCTGCTGGTGAAGATCACGAGCCCTGCTTGATCCTGGCGACAAGTTTCAGTCTTCCTGGTGTTTCTGAAATGATGCCTCTCACTGTGGGTCAACAGAACTTCTGGCACAGGACAGCTGTAATGAAAGAAATTGAAGTTTTGAAAAAAAAAAAATCTTGGAAATGCCCTAAATGTGAGAAGCAGATTTTGTATTTACTTTTCTTTTGCCAATCAAGATAACAAAGTATAATTTTCACCATACAATTACTAACCTTGTCATCTCCTGCACTGTCTGTTTTGGGCTCCGGGCTCGTCCTTCCCAGCACTCATGAGACTGCTTTGATGCACTGTGGTATGAGGTGCTAACCTGTTGACAGTGTTGGGAAGGTTAATTTTAAAATGTATTCCACCAAAGATTATAGAAGTAATGTATTCTGAATACTTTACAACTACATGAATGTACTATTGCTGTGTGATTTATTACTATTACTGAAGGCTACTCGCCATACCAACACCAACTAGATGTTAAAATCTTAATATAAATGAGTAACAGTAGGTGGACATTAGGTAAGGCTGCACTTTTTGCAGCGATCTCGTGTAGAAAACTATTCAGCACGTATATAAAACAGGTCAGCGGCTCCGAACCGTAGTAAAGGGACCTCTGACTAATACGTCGGGTTCCGTGTCGGGCTCAAAACTAGCTTTACTTTGTTGTCTGGGTCAAGTTTGCTAGTGAGAGACAGAGAGAGGCGTTGAAAGGCTGCTTAATGTTTCGGAGGAAAACACGAACACGGTGTACAGTTGAGTCTTAACAGCTTACTTACAGCTGGGCTCGTCAGGCACTCTTTTTGGCTTTAGTGGTTATTAATATATTTACATGCTTCCAGCTCCCGTTTCTGCTCCGTGACAGCTCATACTTTTCCTTTCTCTCCCTCCCTCGCTCACAGACAGGATGGCAGTCCATTCTCCCTGCAGCACGGACTACACTGCCCATGAGACTACATTGTTTAGGGCGATGCCTGTAATACTCTGCTATTGCCTTCATATTAAATAATTTTTGTAAAATAATTTTTAGAGGCTCTTATTGCGTTTTGTGTTTGGGTTTCCACCAGCGTGGAATTACCAAAAATAGAGAGACCATAGCCTAACATATGAAACAGGAAAATACCGCCATGTAATTGATATATTTCAACAAACTAACTGTATTCTCAATATCACCTATTGAACGGTAACTGTAACGGATACATTTACTCATATTTTGTATTTTAAATACGTAACGCTGGTGCATGTATTATGTTACTGCCCAACACTGCCTGTTGAGATCCTGAGATCCGCTCCTAGAACACCGGCCTCCAACTCCTAACGAGACACGGGTGTCCCTAAATTTAGCAAATATTAGCTTCAGGCTAGCTTGCTACGACGTATAGGCTAATACCAGCATTTTACCACTTCACCAGATGTAGCTAAAAAAACTAAACTAATGTCCAGTCGAGTGGGACAGCAAGAAAAGATGACAAAAAATGATTACTTACTTGCGGTTTGGAGGTTCAAGCTGAAATTGAAGCAGCCATTGAAAGACGGGAAGAGAGAAAGATGGCAGCTTGGTCAGCACTAGTGGCCTCTATAATGTATGCAAATACATGCGGGTCGGAAACCACGCCCCGCCCCCAGCGCGCCCCCGGACAAAACAGTGCCAGCAGATTGAAACCGAAAAATGGATTGAAACCGAAAAAAAACAATTGTAAGCGAAAACAAAAAAATTACAGTTTCAATTAATTGTTTTTCACTATCAATTTTTTTTTTCGGTTTCAATACAAGATTTTTCAGTACATTTATTTCAGTTACAATAATTTTTTTCGGTTTCAATATTTTTTTCGGTTTCGTTTCAAGGTGGCATCGTTCTGATTCCATATAATATCACTTCAAAAAGAGGTGATCCAGTAATGCTGCACTAATAAATTATACTAACTATTCACTTTAGCTAAAGTTATTAAGTTAGCTAAAGAGTTGGGATGCTGTGTAAGACATAAATAAAGCTAAAATACAAAGGTTTGGACACCGTTTTGCATGTTTCCCTACTGTAGACTGCAAGCATACAGAGCTCTGAGAGGGTCCAAGATGACAACTTTGGAATTCTACTAGAAACAGTCGATCATATTTGTTTGTCAAAGCTGAATCCAGGGCAAACTACGCTAAATTAGTGTTTTTAACTAACAGCTACAGTAAACATAAAAGTTACTGTACAGCTATCATTTGTTAACATGACGCTTCTTCTTATACATGTAATACATTTATTACCAACCTGAGAGTTTATCCGCTGGTCATTCGACATGACTCCTGAAGTCTTAATTCAGCTCAAGATGCTGTAGATTCCCGTCAGTAACACTTTCGGTCTGCTAGTAAAACGCAGTTCTATTAATCTGCGCTTATTACTCTTCAACCGGAACTGAAATTGAATTGTAGAACTGAAACTGAATGGTAAGAAGTGAATCTGAAATTATTCGAGAGCTAAATTTTTAAAGGATAAAATACGGTTTCAAAGCAAATGAATTCATTTTCAAAATATAAAATTTAATTTCAATTTAGTGATGGTCATTTTCAAACCATTAAATTGAATTTCAAATTAGGCTAATTCAAATTCAGTTTTTAAAAGCATTTATTCAAGTTACAATTCAGATTCAATCTGAGCAATTCAAATTCGAATTTAACTTATTCAAATTCAGTTTCTGATTGCACAGATTTCTGCCCATAGGTGTGGGTATTAAATGAACTGCACTTGAATGGTTCAGATCCTATTTAGCTGATGGAAGTTTTTCTGTCAGGTTCAGTGGCTCTTCATCCACACACCCCCTCCCCCCCTTTACATGTGGGGTCCCTCAAGGATCTATCCTGGGTCCAGTACTCTTTCCTCTTTACATGCTCCCATTAGGCTTTATTTTCAGGAAACATGGAATCTCAATTCACTGTTATGACGATAATTCTCAAATTTACTTTCCTCTTAAAAAGAATTCTACGGACTCTCTAAAAGTTTTGCTAGACTACCTTGATGACATTAAATCATGGTTTGCATTAAATGTTTTGAATGTAAACCAAAAAACTGAGACTGTAGTATTTGGACTTTCTGACCCGCGCTTTTCTCTTAAGGTTGACCTTGGTCCTCTGGAAAAGTCCAGAAATCCCTTTGCAAAGAATCTTGTAGTGTTCTTTGATTGCAGCTTTTCATTTGAGAAACAAATAAATTCTGTTGTTACAGCCAGCTTCTTCCAGCTCAGGGCACTTGCAAAAACTAAAAACATTTTTGTCATTTACTTTGAGAAAGTGATCCATGCATTTATTTCATCCAGGCTTGACTACTGTAATAGTCTTTATTTTGGTATCAGCCAGGCACTGCTCTCTCGTCTTCAGTTAGTTCAAAATGCTGCAGCCCGACTCTTGACAGGTGCTCGTAAACATGACCACATTTCCCCAGTCTTGGCTCATTTACACTGGCTTCCAGTAGGTTGTAGAATTGATTTTAAGATTTTATCGCTTGTTTTTAAATCTCTAAATGGATTAGCTCTGTCATACCTCTCTGATCTGTTAACTAAAAATACTCCAAACAGAACTCTCAGGTCAGCTGATAAGTTGCTTCTACAGGAAGTGCAGAATTATTAGGCAAGTTGTATTTTTGAGGAATAATTTTATTATTGAACAACAACCATGTTCTCAATGAACCCAAAAAACTCATTAATATCAAAGCTGAATGTTTTTGGAAGTAGTTTTTAGTTTGTTTTTAGTTTTAGCTATTTTAGGGGGATATCTGTGTGTGCAGGTGACTAAACAAAACAAAAACAAATCAGCGACCAATATAGCCACCTTTCTTTGCAAGGACACTCAAAAGCCTGCCATCCATGGATTCTGTCAGTGTTTTGATCTGTTCACCATCAACATTGCGTGCAGCAGCAGCCACAGCCTCCCAGACACTGTTCAGAGAGGTGTACTGTTTTCCCTCCTTGTAAATCTCACATTTGATGATGGACCACAGGTTCTGTACTGTGGAGTACTTGGACGCATGTGATGGAGCATTGTCCTGCATGAAAATCATGTTTTTCTTGAAGGATGCAGACTTCTTCCTGTACCACTGCTTGAAGAAGGTGTCTTCCAGAAACTGGCAGTAGGACTGGGAGTTGAGCTTGACTCCATCCTCAACCCGAAAAGGCAAGGCAAGGCAAGGCAAGTTTATTTGTATAGCACAATTCAACAACAAGGTGATTCAAAGTGCTTTACAGAGACATTAGAAACAAAGACAAATAAAAAGCATGATTTAAAATTGATTAAAACAAGCAAACTAACTAACTAACTAACAACAAACAAAACAGTATATAAAATCAAAACAGATAAAATCAGAACAATAGATAAAATCAGTAGTTAAATGTAAGTTTTGAAATTTAAGCTTAAAAGTGTGGATTTGGTGCTTTATTCAAATGCAGCTGAGAATAGGTGAGTCTTCAACCTGGATTTAAATAAACTGAGTGTTTCAGCTGATCTGAGGCTTTCTGGGAGTTTGTTTCAGATATAAGGAGCATAAAAGCTGAATGCAGCTTCTCCGTGTCTGGTTCTGACTCTGGGAACTGATAAAAGACCAGATCCAGATGACCTGAGGGATCTGGAAGGTTCATACTGGGTCAGGAGGTCACTGATGTATTTTGGTCCTAAACCATTCAGAGCTTTATAGACCAGCATCAGAACTTTAAAGTCTATCCTCTGACGGACAGGCAGCCAGTGTAAAGACCTCAGAGCTGGACTGATGTGGTCCACTTTTTTGGTCTTAGTGAGGACTCGAACAGCAGAGTTCTGAATGAGCTGTAGTTGTCTGACTGATTTTTTAGGTAGACCTGTAAAGATGCTGTTACAGTAGTCAAGCCTACTAAAGATGAATGCATGGACTAGTTTTTCCAGGTCCTGTTGAGACATCAGATCTTTTATCCTTGAAATATTCTTGAGGTGATAGTAAGCTGACTTTGTTATTGTCTTAATGTGTTTTTCTAAGTTTAGGTCTGCATCCATCACTACACCCAAATTTCTCGCCTGGTTTGTGGTTTTTAGATGTATAGATTGAAGTTCTCTGGTGACCTGTAATCGTTTTTCTTTGGCGCCAAAGACTATTACCTCAGTTTTGTTTTTGTTTAGCTGGAGAAAATTGTGGCACAACCAGTCATTAATTTCCTCAATGCATTTACCAAGAGCCTGTACAGGGCCTCGGTCTCCTGGTGACATTGTGACATATATATTTGTGTGTCATCTGCATAGCTGTGGTAGTTTATTTTGTTGTTCTTTATAATCTGTGCCAGTGGGAGCATGTAAATGTTAAACAGAAGGGGTCCCAAGATGGAACCTTGGGGAACTCCACATGTGATACTTGTCTGCTCAGATGTGAAGTTACCTATTGATACAAAGTATTTCCTGTTTTCTAAGTATGTTTTGAACCAGTTTAGTACAGTTCCTGAAAGACCTGTCCAGTTCTCCAGTCGTTTGAGTAATATGTTGTGGTCAACTGTATCAAATGCTGCACTGAGATCCAGTAAAACTAAGACTGACATTTTTCTACTGTCTGTATTCAGACATATGTCATTAAACACTTTGGTCAGAGCGGTTTCAGTGCTGTGGTTCTGTCTAAAACCTGACTGGAAGGCATCATAGCAGTTATTCTGTTTTAAGAAGTAACTGAGCTGTTGAGAAACTGCTTTTTCAATGATCTTACTTAAAAATGGGAGATTTGAGATCGGCCTGTAGTTGTTCATTTGTGTCTTGTCAAGATTGTCCTTTTTCAGTATAGGTTTTATTACAGCAGTTTTTAGTGATTCTGGAAACACACCTGATATTAAAGAAAAGTTGACGATCTGTAACAGGTCTGACTCTAAAGTCTTTGAGACCTTTTTGAAAAAACTTGTTGGCAGGACATCTAAACAGCAAGAGGAGGAGTTCAGTTGACCTAAGATGTCCTCCAGGTCTTTGCTGTTAATAGGGTCAAACTGTTTCATGGTGTTTAAACAGTTTTTCGGTGGACACAGTACATATACTGGATCTGCTGTTGATGTACCAATTGCTTGTCTAATTTTTTGGATTTTTTCTGTGAAGAATTTGGCAAAGTCATTGCAGGCCATGGTCGAATGAAGTTCAGCTGCCACTGAAACAGGAGGGTTTGTTAGCCTGTCAACTGTAGAAAATAAGACCCGAGCATTATGGCTGTTTTTAGTGATGATGTCAGAGAAGTAGGACCTCCTTGCACTCCTCAGTTGTAAATTATAATTGTGAAGTTTCTCTTTATAGATGTCGGCCCCACAAGCTCATCTTTGATGATACCAGCCCAAACCAGTACTCCACCTCCACCTTGCTGGCGTCTGAGTCGGACTGGAGCTCTCTGCCCTTTACCAATCCAGCCACGGGCCCATCCATCTGGCCCATCAAGACTCACTCTCATTTCATCAGTCCATAAAACCTTAGAAAAACCAGTCTTGAGATATTTCTTGGCCCAGTCTTGACGTTTCAGCTTGTGTGTCTTGTTCAGTGGTGGTCGTCTTTCAGCCTTTCTTACCTTGGCCATGTCTCTGAGTATTGCACACCTTGTGCTTTTGGGCACTCCAGTGATGTTGCAGCTCTGAAATATGGCCAAACTGGTGGCAAGTGGCATCTTGGCAGCTGCGCGCTTGACTTTTCTCAGTTCATGGGCAGTTATTTTGCGCCTTGGTTTTTCCACACGCTTCTTGCGACCCTGTTGACTATTTTGAATGAAACGCTTGATTGTTCGATGATCACGCTTCAGAAGCTTTGCAATTTTGAGACTGCTGCATCCCTCTGCAAGATATCTCACTATTTTTGACTTTTCTGAGCCTGTCAAGTCCTTCTTTTGACCCATTTTGCCAAAGGAAAGGACGTTGCCTAATAATTATGCACACCTGATATAGGGTGTTGATGTCATTAGACCACACCCCTTCTCATTACAGAGATGCACATCACCTAATATGCTTAATTGGTAGTAGGCTTTCGAGCCTATACAGCTTGGAGTAAGACAACATGCATGAAGAGGATGATGTGGACAAAATACTCATTTGCCTAATAATTCTGCACTCCCTGTAGTTGTCCCTAGAAGCAGGCTAAAAAACAGAGGAGATCTGGCCTCTGCGATTGCTGCGCCCAAAGTTTGGTAAGGTCTGCCTCTTGAAATTAGGTTTGAGGTCTTCACTCACCCCGGTTCTGTTAGCCGTCAGGGCTGGGAGGAGGTGTTGGCCGTCAGACTGGGGTCTGGGATGCGGGGGCTCCCCGCTACTGCAGAAAAGGAGGTGGTCCGCTTGCCTCCACCCCAGAGAGACCGGTTACATCTCCTGGGTCTAGGTGCGGCTTGCCCCTCTGAGGGCGGGGGTACCTGGACCTGGGATATAGAGTATGTTTGGGGAGTGCGACTGTCTGTGCAGTGTCTATTTGTGTCTGTCTACACGTTGGGTGAGTGCCGAGTATTTGGTGGTGCATATGGGGTGGGAATGCACGTCTGTGTCCGTGTGTGCCTGTTCGTCTGTGTCTATATGTCAGGTTGGGTCTTAGACTCAACCTCTCTGGGTACATCTCAGGCCCTCTAAAGTACGGAGGCCTATCTCCCCTCACCACACTCCCTGCCGGTGGTTGATGCCCTCAGACGTTGGTGTGTTGGTGGTCCTTGTCATCTGGGGCTGGGCGCTCATGTATGTACTGGCTCACTCCTGGTGGCTGATTGGCGGGGCCGGGCGCCTGTGGCCCGGCTGGGCTCCTTCCGGGGGGTGGGATGCCCTCGGGCCTCTGGCCTCTGGGCCTGAAGCTCGGTCCTCTCTGGCACAGCTGGCTGCCGGCAGAGCCCACGGGCACGCCACTGCAACCCCCTCTGGCCTCTGCTCCGTAGCTGCGGGGTGACCTCTCGTTTGGGGCTCTACTCAGCTCTTCCCAGGAGGGTGACACGGGTCCTCCTCGGGTCCTTGTACGCTGGGGCCTCTGGATATCTGGGGCCTGGATCTCCTCCATACCTGCTTCATACCCTGGTGGACGGGGCTATGGCTCCCCACACTCCCTAGCAGATCGTTACATGGAGAAACCTTCGGAATACAAGCATGCTGATCCACACAGGTATGCACACAGGTGTAAATGGTAAATGGCCTGCATTTGTATAGCGCTTTTCTAGTCCATAGGACCCCAAAGCGCTTTACACTACATTCAGTCATCCACCCATTCACACACGGGTGTTCACAGACACGGACTACACCTTTCTTGGCTGCTGCCTCAAAGCACATTGTGCGCTGTCGATCTTGCGTGCTGCACAATATCGTTTATTATTTAGTATCTACTGATATCTACTGCCAGCTAGTTTATTGTGATGGTGCTGTTTTTTTTATTATGTTGCTCTTTGCTGTTTGCTTTCTCTTCTGTTTTTTTTTTCTCCATACAGGTGATCCAGGTGTTTTGTTTGTGTTCCCCCCCCCCCCCTTCTCCACTTTAGTTTTCTCTCTCTCCCTCTCTTTCTTTCATTCTTTCTCCCTGTCCTATCCCCCTGTCATGTCTGTCCCGTTTGTAGCAGCTGAAAATAAAATAAATTCATAATTATAATAAAGGTCAATCAAATGGACCAATATGGCAAGGCCATGATGATCCACTTGGTAAAATAAATCTGCTTGGCATCTTTCTTGGCCTTAAGACAACAATTCTGATGGCTAAAGATCCAGACGGGACACAAAAGAAAAAAGAAAAAAAAATTAGGATCTCTCCAACACTTCACATTTTTAAAACACATTTGAAAACACATTTTTACACACTCTCTAGCTTTTAATTGTGACTGAGTTTTGTTTTTACTATGCACAGCACTTTGGTCAACCTGTGTTGTTTTTAAATGTGGTTATAAATAAATTGATTGAATTGAAAAAAATTTATTGACTGACAGCGCACAATGTGCTTTGAGGTAGCTGCCAAGGTGGTGTGTGTATAAGATAAAGGTCTAAATATCTCTTACTCTACTCAGATTTCACAGAGTGTGTATTTGTTAATAATTTGACTTGAATTATTTTGGATGAGGAGATGTAAGATTATGGGGAGCATTTTGTACTTTACAGTTTTGTTTAGTGTAATGTTTACAGTTATATTGTATTTTCTTTCCTTATTTAATTTTTTTACACTGTTCCTTTAATACGTGGTAATTGTGCACAGGGTGAGCGGTTGCGATGGGCACTGTGGAGTAACAGGGCTTTAACTAGCTGTGGAGTCAGACAGTTTTCTTACCGTGTTTGGCAGTGTACAGGAACATTCAGACGGATTACTGTATTTCAAGACTGTGCAAATAAATGTTTGCATGTTTGTTTTCAACTACAAGCGGACTTTGTGGATTATTTTCAACTGCACAAGGACACGCGTACGGCCTGACTTCCACGGTAATAGTGTGGTTTGTGTCTATGAACAGTGTACACCTGTGTGCACACCTGTGTGGATCAGCACGCTTGTATTCAAAAGGTTTATCCATGTAATGATCTGCTAGAGGGTGTGGGGAGCCATAAACCCCGCCCCCCAGGGCATGAAACAGGCATGGAGGAGATCCACATCCCAGGCATCCAGAAACCCTAGAGTGCGAGAGCCCATGGAGGACCACTGGAGGGGCATTCATGCCACCCTTCTGGAAAGAGCTGAGGAGAGCTGAGCTGTGGAAATATTGTCTGACATTAAACCGGTCTGTGGTGCAAAAAGGGTTGGGGACCGCTGCTCTAGGATGAGCAACAGGTTAGCCATGGCACATAGAAGGTAACAGGAAACAGAAGACTTTGTCAACTTGATGCTTGAAAAATATGATTATTGTTTGTCTGAAGGAGATCTTTGCTTACAAGAAACTGTTTTTCCAACAGACACTCATTTCAATATCAAAGAACACCATCTGAATGGGTGGAGGTGATTCAGTGATGACATGTTAAACCCTCTGATGTTATAAATCTAAGCTAAGGGCCTACTGGACAGCTCTGATAAATAAAACAGCCTTAAAATGACTCATATAACTAGCGAAGGGGACATCAGATCAGCCGTCAGGCTCCTGAACACTCAGTGACTGAACTGGACTGTTTTTGTTTTGGTTTTTTTTTTATAGTTTTTGCACACTTTATGTCATCCTGTGTTGTCTGCCATATGTAGCACCATGGTCTTGGAGGAACACCATCTCTCCTCACTGTGTACTGAACCAATGCACACGGTTAAAATGACAATAAAGCCACTTGACTTGACATGATTCACAGGCCCCTTTCACATCATGCATCTTTGTTTTATCTCCTGACCTTTGCTTCTACCTTCCTTTAAGTGTGTGCACACATATATCTCTGAGAAAGGGGCTTGGAACTGATTTAAGATGTCAAAATTACAACAGAAGGAAAATTAAAGACTTTTTAAAGGAAGCCGTGCTATGAAAATACTTACATGAGACTCACAGAAAGCAAGGCGATAAATGACAGGGGCAAGGACATAAAAAGACAACAGCCCATAAGAGATGAAAGGCAAAAACAAGTGTTCAGTTAGAGAATATATGCATTGTGTTCAGTGGGAAAGGTCCTGCGGTGCTGCAGTAAATTAATTATAGGAGAGAAAATGATAAGTTCTGCTGATGCGCTATGAATAGATGGACAGACAGAGAGACAGCTGACAGAGCAACACAAGTTAACCATCTTCACAGTTTTAAGGAAGGTGGTGTGGGGTTGTTTCTTAGATGTTGTAAGCACACAGTATCAGCATATCTCTTTTACTTACTATGGTCAGTAATGCAAGTCATTTATGGATGCTTTCCAGAATAATTTACATATTAAGATGTGCTATTTGTTCAGATTTTACAGTGGATTGTTGACCTGTCTATATTTTGAAGTGTACACATTGTTTTCGTCATGAAACTTCAAGCTTAAAGTATTCATGTGATTGTTTTCATATGTCACATGTACCATAGAATATCTGATGCATTCAGAGCACATGGGTGTTTGGAGGACCCAGGTGCGGAAACAGACGAAGAAGGCAAAACCTTAACTGAACTCAAAGTGAGCCTTTATTAGGGCCGGTAAACAGTAGAGCAAACAAACTACAGAAATGACCTAAACAACGAGCCTAGACTGGGAAACAACTAAAGACTAAGACAAACTAATACTCTGATTTGGACTGTAACTAAGAGCTATGAACACAACATGAAAAAGCAAAGGACAGACTTCCGGACTGGTACATGAAGGGCTATGAAAACATGACAGGAGCAAATTACTATGAACATGACCAGAACGGAGACTGAACAACTACGACTCATGATGTGTAGCTAGAATGACAGGAATGATAACAGACGACGCAACACAGACTGAATGAAACACAGAGACTAAATACCCACAAGGTTAATTAGGGGAAGTGAAAACACGAGGGACACCAGCTGGCACACATGAAGCTAATAACAGGACAGGGGAAGTGAAACTACACAACACTGGACTCTTTCAAAGTAAAACAGGAGACATGGAGATTAAACATGACATGAACTTAACATAACCACACAGACATGAAACATGACAGGTAGACGCATGGACCAGGGAGACTGAGCACAGGAGGAGATGACATAAACAACAAAGAAACAAAGGACTAAACAGCAACCTCGAAATTAACTAGATGAACTAAACTAGGGCACAAATGAATACCAAAATATATAAAAAAACTCAAACACTGGGTAACACGACCCAGAACCATGACAGCACATTTAAAAACAACAGGAGTTAACCCATTTGACATGGATATCTAGCAGAAATAGAACAGTATAGAAACAACAAAAAATTTGCAGTAATAAACAAAATAAATGCACCCTACAAATGAGTGATTTGGAGGATCAGACTTTAGGCAGAGCTGATAAGTTGTCAGACTGTCATTGTCTCCATCATACACAGAGGTGGATCTGCAGTATGGTGAGATGGAGGCTAATGATCTGCTGTGGAGGCCCCTAAAGAAGAAATGACATTTTCATGTTCCTTTGTGAATAAACTACAGTCACTTTGTCCGGGTGTTTGTCTTCCTCCATTATGAAAGAAAAAACATTTTATTTTTCCAGTTATGGTCATGCAGTCTCTGGTGGGTTTTTGGGTGAGGGGCAGGAATAGTTCTGCTCTGTGGTAATAACTTTTAGCATGTATTAGTCTAGTGTTTCAGTTTAATGTTGGCATATTAATCTAGATCTGCATCGGTTACTAAACGCTGATCTTCACCATCAAGTTTCTGTTTCGATAAGTTTCTGTGAATCTTTGCTCATAAAGTGAGCTGCACACCATAATACACAGTCAGGGGTCATCTAACCGACGTGCGCGACTCTTTTGTTTAGTTATGTGTTGTACACTATGTGACGGTGTGAGCGCGCACGTGTGTGTGTGTGAGATATAGGTGGGGGATTCCCACAGCAACCCATGTTAATTGTGTGTATGTGTCTCCTATCCATCATCACACACACTTCCCTCCGTTAGCGTGTTCTAAAATAGAATGGTGTGTGAACATGACCTCTCCCACACATAAACACACACACACACACACTCTCTCTAGTAAACACACCCATTACGATGCCATTGTGTCTTGGTTTCTTGTCCAGAATGTGTATGTGTGTGTGTGTGTGTGTGTGTGTGTGTGTGTGTGTGTGTTATCACGAGTTATAAGGAAAAATGTCCTCCCTCCTTTTTTCTGTCTTTTCTTTCTCGCCACAATGTCTGGAGTCGCTGCCAAATTTCCTTTGTGGCAAAGGTGTGGTGCCGCGACACACACACACACACACACACACACACACACACACACACACACAAGATGATAATGACATAAAGACATACAGATGAGATGGAAGTGACTGACCCTTCATACTGCATCGTTTCTTCACTTTATAACAAATCAACATGATTATATATCAGTCACTTGACACATTTTTAGTAAATAGCCAACAACCCCAACCGGCTGTGGCAGATGGCTGCCTCTCCATGAGCCTGGTTCTGCCTTAGGTTTCTTCCTGTTACAGTTTTTTACAGACGCTAGGACACATGTCTCAATACTTAGGTCACTTTTGCAAAACTCCTCACACAGTGAGCACAACAGAAGTCTATGTGGGCTAAACTGAGGATCAGTTATCATTGTTTTGGCACAAAATGCATTCAATGACTACATCTCTCAAATTTCATGAATTATTTTCTCACTCAGACACAACAACTGCCAAAAATCTTTGTACGTACAGGACATTTTGCATGTACTTACATACTTATGGCCTAAACAATAATACAATGCAAAACTTAAAAAGACAGCAAAATTCAACAGCAATATTTTATTGAAACATATTTTAAATCTAAAAATGCAGTTTAACCAGCCACAGCTGATTCTCATTGTAGATGAACATCTACACAGGTGTTACTCCTTCAATTTTTCAACTCCTTCAATTCTGGCATGCCAGAAGATTATTTCCTAGGTGTGTTGCCCTAGATGACATAAGATGTGATGTGGATGAGAACCTGTGGCCAAATGGAGAAGACCGAGTAGATTAGCATTACTATTGTATGTGTATCAGTGGATGGTGTCACGGCTGCCGAGGCGAGCCGTGTGGAGTTAGAAGAAGGACCCAAGATGCAGGCAGTGGATGAGATGCCGGTGAGTTTATTTACACAGTGGTGAGAAGGCAAAACAGGCAAGAGGGAAGACAAAACTAAAGACCTGAACTGGGAAAGCTAAATGACAAACCTGAGATGAAACAAAAAGGGAAGAGAGGCAGAGAGACGAGCAGGACACCGAGGAACACAGACTGACGCGGAGTTACACAGACGAACCGGCAACAGGCAGGAGAACACACAGGGCTTAAATACACACACCAGTAATCAGGGGATGAGAGACAGGAGGGCAACACAGCTGGGAGGAATCTGGGCTGACGGGACAGGGGAAACGTAAACTGATCACACTCACATACGACACGGACCTTCACAATAAAACAGGAAACTCAGACACATGGAACCAGACAAGACATTGAACTAAACAGACAGATTCACAAACAGATGGGGTGACACCATAGACAGACAGATACAGACGCAGACTCAGAGGCAGACCGAATAGAACACAGAACTTAAACAATCATCATCTAGAAAATGATAACAAACTAAAAGCGCTGGGTCACCGACCCAGGATCATGACAGTACCCCCCCCCCCCCCCCCCTCAAGGGCTGGCCCCAGACAGCCCAGCAGAAACACAAAAACCGACCAAAACAAAACAGAAAAGGACCCGACCAGGGCGGGCGGAGGGGGCCCAGGACGGAGGGACAGAGTCCAAAAAGCCCCAGATGGTCAAGTTCAGGAGGCTGACCATGCGAATGGCAGCGGGGCAGGTCCGGATGCCGGCCACGCAGTAGGCAGTGGCGTGGAAACAGTTCTGGGGGCCGACCGTGCGGACGGCAACAGCGGCGTGGAAACAGTTCTGGGGGCCGACCGTGCGGACGGCAACAGCGGCGTGGAAACAGTTCTGGGGGCCGACCGTGCGGACGGCAACAGTGGCGTGGAAACAAGTCCGGAGGCCGGCCACGCGGAAGGCAGTGGCGGCGTTCAGGAGGGCGTCCACGGTGGTGGAGATGCCCAACAAGCGGCCTGGCAGATGACTGACGATGTGGAGGTGGTAGTAGGGGACCTGAAGGCTGCGTGGCCCCTGCAGCCCCAGGCGAAGTGGAGGCTGGACCAGATGAGGCGGAAGCTGAGGCTGGACCAGACGAAGCTGATGAGGACGCTGAAGCAGAAGCTGGACCAGGCGATGCTGATGCTGAAGCTGAAGTTGGACCAGGCGATGCTGATGAGGATGAAGACACGGAGGCTGGACCAGACGAGGATGATGAGGATGCGGAGGCTGGACCAGGCGAGGCTGAAGCAGAAGCAGAGGCTGGACCAGGCGAGGCTGAAGCAGAAGCAGAGGCTGGACCAGGCGAGGCAGCAGCTGATGAAGATGCGGAAGCTGGACCAGGCGAAGCAGCTGATGATGCTGAAGCTGGACCAGGCAAAGCAGCTGATGAGGATGCTGAAGCTGGACCAGGCGAAGCAGCTGAAGCTGAAGAGGAGGCCACTGCAGGTGATGCGGGAGCTGGACCAGACGAGGATGAAGACACGGAGGCTGGACCAGGCGAGGATGAAGACACGGAGGCTGGACCAGGCGAGGATGAAGCAGTGGCTGGACCAGGCGAGGATGAAGCAGTGGCTGGACCAGGTGAAGCGGATGAAGCCGAAGCAGGCGCTGGACCAGGCGACGCTGAGGATGCTGAATCCGGACCAGGCGACGGCGTGGAGGATGCAGCAGAGGCCAGGCCAGGCGACGGCGTGGAGGATGCAGATGGAGGCGCTGCAGCAGGTGGCGGCATGGATGAAACTGCTGCTGCAAGCGTGGATGAGGCTGCTGGTGGAGCAGCTGGTGGCTGGATGGGCTCCTCGGGCCCCCCAGCTGACGAGAAAGGAGGCTGGACGAGCTCCTCGGGCCCCCCAGCTGACGAGGAAGGAGGCTGGACGGGCTCCTCGGGCCCCCCAGCTGACGAGGAAGGAGGCTGGACGGGCTCCTCGGGCCCCCCAGCTGATGATGCAAAAGGCTGGACGGGCTCCTCGGGCCCTCCAGTGAGAACAGTCTCAGGACCAGCGGGCACAGGGGCCCCTGGAACACACAGGACAGAACCAGCAGGCACACGGGCCTCTGGCAGGCACAGAACAGGACCAGCAGGCACACGGGCCTCTGGCAGGCACAGGACAGGACCAGCAGGCACACGGGCCTCTGGCAGGCACAGGACAGGACCAGCAGGCGCACGGGCCTCTGGCAGGCACAGGACAGGACCAGCAGGCGCACGGGCCTCTGGCAGGGACAGGACAGGACCAGCAGGCACACGGGCCTCTGGCAGGGACAGGACAGGACCAGCAGGCACGGTGGCCTCTGGCAAACACATAGCAGGCTGCAGCTGCATAGAGCATCGACGCTGCTCAGGCAGCGACAGCCGGGTGCGGCCCTCAGCTGGCTTCTTAACCTCTAGGCGTCCGGAGTCTGCTGGGGGCTGAAACCCAGCCTCTGGGGAGGCCCTGGAGTGCACCTCAGTTTCAGAACTGGCCAGCCTTTGAGGAGTGTTGACATTATTATTAGATGTGTCCCTCTGCTTGGAATGGACGGGCGAGGAATGGTGTTTTTCGGGTTGAATTGACTTGTATTGTTTTACAGGTGGAGCAATTGATACAGGATGCTGGGCTAGCGGCTGCTGAACAGGAGGCTGGACTAAGGGTGACTGACATAATGGTTGTGATGACAACGGTGGTGGAGGTGGCGACTGAGCTTCTGGCCGGGCGGCTAACTGAGCTTCTGGCCGGGCGGCTAACTGAGCTTCTGGCCGGGCGGCTAACTGAGCTTCTGGCCGGGCGGCTAACTGAGCTTCTGGCCGGGCGGCTAACTGAGCTTCTGGTAGATAGTCTTTCTTATTTCCAGATTTCGGTTTGAAAGTCCGGGTTGGCATAACACAGGACTCGGAAGAGGCAGAATGAAAGCAGTCCTCTAGATCCTCAGAGCGAGTGTTAACGGACCTTGGAGTATCAGACAAAGAATTAACCGTTTCCGAATTACTCTTTTCAAATTTGAATAACCCTGAGTTGACTGGTATTGAATTACTAGATTCAGGAATAACTGACAGAGTGTTCATGAATGCACGCTCCGATGGAGCAGAAAAAACACTGCGCTCCTGACTCACGGAATCCGCCGGTAACTGACGGCCGTGCGGACGTCGCTTCCGCCTGGGAGAAGGGGCGAGAGCGGCCGGGGAAGCGGACGGTGATATGAGGCAGCTCTGAAGTGGCTGCTCCTGCTGTGAGGTGGATGGGCTGGGTGGAATGAGGATGATTCCCAGTGCTTTGTAAAAAGCCTGGGCTGGTGTGAGCTGGCCACTGGGGGGCTGCATGTACATGAAACCGTCACTCTCACTGACCCCGAGAGCTGGTTTGGCAAGCGAAGGATGACGGCGGCGTGACCGCCGTTTTGCCCGGAAGGAGGGGGAAGCCGACTGATCGGGCGGCATTGTGTCCAGCTGAGAGTCCTCTGGTGGACTGGGGAGAGAATCTTCCGGTAAGCCAGGCAGGTCAGCTGTCGCAGTTGGAGGGTGAAGATGAAGCGTGTTGAGGATGAAGTCCTGTAGGAGTGGGTGAAGTGAATCCAGCAGCCAGGGGTGATTGGAAACTAGCCGCTGTATTCGGGCCTCCAGAGCATGATGAAATTCCTCCCCCTCATGCTCTAGCCACAGATTAGTCCATCTGGAAAGTGAATCGGTTAATTCCTCCCGAAGCTCCTTGGAAGGTGCGAATGCCGCTGGGTCCATATTTGGCCGGTTCGTACTGTCACGGCTGCCGAGGCGAGCCGTGTGGAGTTAGAAGAAGGACCCAAGATGCAGGCAGTGGATGAGATGCCGGTGAGTTTATTTACACAGTGGTGAGAAGGCAAAACAGGCAAGAGGGAAGACAAAACTAAAGACCTGAACTGGGAAAGCTAAATGACAAACCTGAGATGAAACAAAAAGGGAAGAGAGGCAGAGAGACGAGCAGGACACCGAGGAACACAGACTGACGCGGAGTTACGCAGACGAACCGGCAACAGGCAGGAGAACACACAGGGCTTAAATACACACACCAGTAATCAGGGGATGAGAGACAGGAGGGCAACACAGCTGGGAGGAATCTGGGCTGACGGGACAGGGGAAACGTAAACTGATCACACTCACATACGACACGGACCTTCACAATAAAACAGGAAACTCAGACACATGGAACCAGACAAGACATTGAACTAAACAGACAGATTCACAAACAGATGGGGTGACACCATAGACAGACAGATACAGACGCAGATTCAGAGGCAGACCGAATAGAACACAGAACTTAAACAATCATCATCTAGAAAATGATAACAAACTAAAAGCGCTGGGTCACCGACCCAGGACCATGACAGATGGTGTGTATACAAATGCTTGTATTTTGGGATTACTTAATGCAAAAAAATAAAAATACATAAACAAATATTAACGAATTCTGCATGATGTCTGATTCATTCCAGTAACATATATTGAAATTATAAACAGAGATGTGTCCTTGTTTTACACAAGAAAACACTGTGTAATGCTACATGTTGTTAGTGTTTTTTAGGTCATTGTTTTGTGGGTGACAAAGTGTGTTTGTCGGCTGTCAACCTTTGCTAGTGTTCTGGAAGAATGAGTTTATTTGAGACCTGAATAAAGTGGTTTAGTAGTTGTAGTGCATTTTGAATGTGAAATGAACTGCTTTGCCAAGCTGAAGGTCAGTTAGGAGAATTGTGTGAAGAGTTTTGCAAAAGTGACCTAAGTATTGAGAAATGTGTCCTATAGCGGCTGTAAAAAACTTTAAAAAGAGTTATTTCTTCCCACAGTTGCCAACATGTTCTGTTTTCTCTGTGTGTATCTCTTATTGTTGGGTCTTTACCTTACAATTTGACTGCTGTGATATGAACCTATATAAATAATATGGGTTCCCGCTCGTGGTGGGCATAGTTAGCATACAGTTACTTCTTTGTGTTCCGACCTGATGGACAGTTGAAACCTTCCCTGTGTTCCTCCCATTGAGATTATCTGTTAAACTGGATGGATAAGATGTCCGTGTGAATAGTTTTCTGTGACCACGAAAAGGACAAGTAGTGAAGGAAATGGATTGGATCCTGTGTCATAAAATTAATTACATTTACATGTTTTTTCTTTTATCTAAAAATATGAGAACAAATCAAAATCATCCGCTGATTTAAACTCAGAGGTCAGCTGAAAACAAGACCGAAACCGACCAAAACCAGAGCAAAAGTCCCACAAAAAGGGCGCAAAAAGCCCATGAAAGGCACTAAAGCTCCGGAGACAGTTCTCAAAACTTTCTGGGGGCCGACCGGGAGGGTGACAGTACAAAAGTCCACAGTTAAGTAGTTCAGGGGGCCGTCCTGGAGGTCGATAGCATAACAGTTCATAGTTCAAAGGTTCAGGGGGCCGGCCACGAGGAAGGAGGCAGTGGCGAAGCAGGTATGGCTGGCCACACTCGGGCGGCTTGGCTGGCGGCCGGCGGCGACGTGGACAAGACCTGTCGGGTGGCTTGGCTGGCGGTCGACGGTAGTGTGGATGTGGATGTGACCCCTCGGGTGGTTTGGTGGGTTTCCATGAACAGGCTGTTTTGACAGGCCCCGGAAACAGCCATGCTGGACGTGGCTTGGCAGGCGAGACGAGCAGAGGTGTGGTGTCGACCTCTGGCTGGGCCGTGGCAGGACCAGGCGAGGCAGGACCAGATAATGGCGCTGCAGTCGACGGCGTGGAAGGATGCTGGACGGGCTTGGCTGAACCTCCAGCTGGCGCAACAGGACCAGGCGAGGCAGGGCCAGCAGGTGCGGAGACCTCTGGCTGAGGCGAGGCAGGGCCAGACGCAGCAGAGGCAGAGGCCGGACATGACGAGGCTGAAGACTCTGATGAGGCCGGACCAGGCGAGGCTGAAGACTCTGATGAGGCCGGACCAGGCGAAGCAGAGGCCGAAGCTGGACCAGGCGAGGCCGAAGCTGGACCAGGCGAAGCAGAAGCTGGACCAGCCGATGACGAGGCGGCCACAGATGGCGGCTGAACGGTCCCCTCGGACCCTCCAGCTGACGAGGCATGAGGCTGGACGGGCTCCTCGGGCCCTCCAGCTGACGAGGCAGGTTGCTTTTCAAGTTGCAGCAACACACAGTCTATAGTGGGTGAAATGAGTTTGTATGAGTTCTCAGACTGAGGTGTGGCAGAACCAGGTGAGGCGTCGTCCTCAGGCTGAGGCGTAGAAGCAGCAAGCAGTAGCGCAGCAGGTGGTGGTCCTGCAGGCGTCGGCACAGGAGCCGCAGGAGGTGGCGCTGCAACCACAGGTGGTGAAGCAGAAGGTGGCCAGATGGGCTCCTCGGGCCCTCCAGCTGACGTGGCGTGAGGCCGAACGGGCTCCTCGGGCCCTCCAGCTGACGTGGCGTGAGGCCGAACGGGCTCCTCGGGCCCTCCAGCTGACGTGGCGTGAGGCCGGACGGGCTCCTCGGGCCCTCCAGCTGACGTGACGTGGGGCCGGACAGGCTCCTCGGGCCCTCCAGCTGACGTGACATGAGGCTGAACGGGCTCCTCGGGCCCTCCAGCAGTGGAAGAAAACTGCTCCGCTGCTCGGGATCGCTGACGGCGTGAACGCCGTTTTCTCCGGGAAGGAGGGGGAGGAGACGTGCCAGCCCGCGAATCCTCCAGCGGACTGGGCTGAACCTCCTCCGAGTCTTCATAGTGGAGAGGCCGATCCGGGCGGATGTGTACGGTGGAAACGAGGAAGTCCTGGATGAGAGGGTTTAGCGTGCCAAATAGCCAGGGAAGTCCAGAAACCATCCTCTGCAGACGGATGGCTAACTCCTCCTGGTACTCTTCAAAGGGCAGCGCAAACCATTCCTGGCATAGAAACTCCACCGCATAGATCATGTCCTCCCGGAGCTCAGCGGAGGGATTATGAGTTGCTGGGTCCATTGTCGGGTTGCGTCCTTCTGTCACAGTACGGCTGTGTGCAGGCAGGAGAGGACCCAAACGCAAACTCACAGAGACAAAAGGTAAACTCAAAAAACACAGCTTTATTGCTGGCGTGGGACACGAAAAACAATACAAAATAAACTAAACTGGGAAAACTAAAGCACAGGGAAAAATCACACAGCTATGATGGAGGACGCAACACTGACAAAGAGAAACATGGGGCTTAAATACACTGAGGGATAACGAGGGGGAATGAGCCACAGGAGGAGAGCACAGCTGAGATTAATTAAGCAGGACGAGGCAAGGGAAGCAAAACTAGAAACATTAACATAGAACAGACTGTGAAAGTAAAACAGGAAACACACTGACGGAACTCTAGACATGTGAACTTAACAGACTGGGGGAGACAGAACATAGGGATCTGAAACATGGAACAGAAAGGCACAGTAGATCAACATGAACATAACAACGCCACAGGGGAAGAGTAAAACTGAACACGATGAACACAGAAACACCAGACCTCTTCACAATAAAACAGGAAACATAATGAGACGTAGACATGACAACCCAAACTTCACAATGTAAGACACAGACATGAAACACATGAAGAGCAGGGGAGATTTACCATAGTTGGAAACACGAGGGGGAAATAATAAGAACTAGAAACACTTAAGCATGATAACAAATGAACTTAGGAACCTGAAGGGCTTACATAAACTAAAACATCAAAATGAACTAAAACTCAAAACACTGGGTCATAAGACCCAGGATCGTGACAGATAGAAGCTCCTCTTGAGTCTCTCTGTCCTTGCCCGGAAGATGCGGAACCTTCTACCAGATTGCAGAAGTTGGAACAGTTTGTTGCCAGGATGGGACGGGTCCTTCAGTATCTGCGCTGCTCTAGTCCGGCATCTCCTGGTGTAGGTGTCCTGAAGCGGGGGGAGAGCAATCCTGCAGCAGCGTTCTGCTGTACGGATCACTCTCTGGAGAGCTTTTTGGTCCTTCACACAGCTGTTCCCAAACCACGATGTCATGTTCTGTGTGAGGATGCTCTCCACAGCGCCTGTATAGAAAATCCTGAGGATCTTTGGAGAGACCCTGAACTTCCTCAGTTGTCGTAGGTGATACAGGCGCTGCCTAGCCTTTTTGGTCTGGACCTGAATGTGGGCAGCCCATGTCAGGTCTGAGGAGATGTGGACACCAAGATACTTGAAGGACTGCACCCTCTCCACTGGAGCTCCATTGATGATAATGGGCTTGTAGTCTCTGTGCTGACCCCTTCTGAAGTCCACCACCAGCTCCTTGGTCTTGCTGACGTTCAGCTGGAGGTGGTTGTCCTGGCACCACGATGCCAGATTCTTCACTTCATCCATGTAGGCCGTCTCATCGTTGTTGGAGATGGCACCCAACACCACTGTGTCGTCAGCAAACTTCACAATGGTGTTGGAGCCGTGGGTGGCCACACAGTCTGAAGTGTAGAGGGAGTAGAGCAGTGGCGAGAGGACACATCCCTGAGGTGCTCCTGTGTTGATGGTGATGCTGTTGGAGAAGCACCTGCCCACCCTCACCACCTGAGTTCTGCCAGTGAGGAAGTCCAACACCCATGCACACAGATGGCTGTTAAGTCCCAGATCCCTCAGCTTTGTGAACAGTCTGCAGGGCACTATTGTGTTAAACACTGAACTGTAATCAACAAACAGCATTCGCACATAGTTACCCTGTTTCTTGTCCACGTGGCTGAGAGTGGTGTGTAGGACGTGGGCGATGGCATCCTCTGTGGATCTGTTGGATCTGTAGGCGAACTGCAGCTGATCTGTGGTGTCTGGGATGGAGGAGGAGATGATGTTCTTCAGCAGCCTCTCAAACACCTTCATTACTACCGAGGTCAGTGCAACTGGCCGGTAATCGTTCAGGGATGAGGGTTTGCTGTTCTTGGGCACAGGGATGATGGTGGATCTTTTGAAGCATGTGGGGACCACAGACTTCGCCAGGGACTCGTTGAAGATGTAAGTGAACACACCTGCTAGCTGGTCAGCACAGCAGCGCAGCAGACGGCTGGTGATGCCGTCTGGCCCCGCCACTTTCCTTGTGTTCACTCTCCTCAGTGCCGCTCGGACGTCATGCTCCGCGATGCTGGTCACCGGTCTCTCGCTGATGACGTCACTGTCCTCGGTAGTCAGGCGGTAGATAGCATTAGCCGCCTGGCTAACCTCGAAACGGGCGTATGTCCGTTTCTATGTCCACAGTGAACAGGCTTCCAACACCAACTGTCTGCCATCTATAATCCAGACGCCTCAATGCCCACTCACATCCTGGGTCAGGTGCCCTCAATAGGTCCCATGACAGGGTGGGCAAGGTGTCACAATGGATTGACCTGAAATCTCTGGTGGCAATGACCCACCACTTTTTTCCCATCTTGGCTCATGTGATTAGTCACATGATTAATTGTGCTGCAACAACCCGGTTAAGGGACAAGCCACACTAGGGTCCAAGTACCTCTGACTCTCCACCATTTCGTTTTAGAACTGAAGAAGTCTTTTGGATTAGATGTAAAATGTACTCAAAAAACTTAAGTCTAGTCATGTTCCTCTGAGCTCTTAGGACGAAACAGCAGGTAAGGAATAGACTTGTAGTCAAGACCACCTAAACCAAAACCAAGACAATACCAAGATCAGAGTGTATTGAGACCAAGACAAGACCAAAACCAATACAGACTGAGTCAAGACCGAGACAAAAAAGTCTTTAAGCTGCAGCCAGATGCTGCTTCGTTTACTGGTGTCAGGCATATTTATGTGTTTTTGCTTTCGCACAGCCCTCACTGCTGTCTACTGTCTCACTCATTCACTGAGAGGACAGACGCACGCTCCACTTGATTGTCGCGTCTCTCACTCTCTCCGTTTTTCACATAATGATATTATCCTATATCCTCGCACGTGATTGGCCACAATATGGAGGGATTGAAGCATAGCTGAGCCACTGTGTGAGAGCTGAGCAGCAAAAGGAAATTAAGTGAGGAGCCGGCTCTTCTGATTCACTACAAAGCTCTCTCTAAGCACGGCTCTTAGAGCTGACGCTTTTGCGCATGACACTTCATATGGGAAAAAATATACAACACTTGTGCAGGACACCTTAAACTAGTTTTTTAATTAAGCAGCAAGGCAGAACAAAGTCGGGCTGTATCAAGACACACGGACTAAACCCAAATTCAACCAGACCCAGAACTGATCCGGAATTAAAACAGGACTACAACAGTTTAAAATCAGGACTACTTAGGACGTAACCAAGACAGAACCAGAATCAAAACTAGATGATAGTAGCACTAAAAATCATCATAGACCTGCACTACACTCATTTCTTAATTCTACCAAAGTCCACTATTTAGATTCAGAAATGTTTATATAATTATTTATCCTTGTTGTGCAAACAAGCCTGCAAAACTTAATAACTATAGAATTTGAAAAGTAACAAACGGTATCTAAAAAGATACACTAGGTACTGGATACATGTAATGATGAGTTTTGACAAACAACCATGTGACTAACAGATGTGTCTCACCTGCTCTTGTTCCTTCTCTGTTCCTCTCTCTCTCTCTATGCTCCTCTCTCTCCCTCTGTTCCTCTCTCTCTCTGTTCCTCTCTCTCCCTCTGTTCCTCTCTCTCTCTCTCTGCTCCCGCTCTCTTCCTCTGTTCCTCTTTCTCTCTATGCTCCTCTCTCTCCGTCTGTTCCTCTCTCTCTCTCTCTGCTCCCTCTCTCTCCCTCTGTTCCTCTCTCTCTCTCTCTCTGCTCCTCTCTCTCCCTCTGTTCCTTTCTCTCTCTCTGTTCCTCTCTCTCCGTCTGTTCCTCTCTCTCTCTTTCTGCTCCTCTCTCTCCTTCTCTGTTCCCCTCTCTCTCTCTGCTCCCTCTCTCTCCCTCTGTTCCTCTCTCTCTCTCTCTCTGCTCCTCTCTCTCCTTCTCTGTTCCTCTCTCTCTCTCCCTCTGCTCCTCTCTCTCTATGCTCCTCTCTCCCTCTGCTCCTCTCTCTCTCTATGCTCCTCTCTCTCCCTCTGCTCCTCTCTCTCCCTCTGCTCCTCTCTCTCTCTATGCTCCTCTCTCTCCCTCTGCTCCTCTCTCTCTCTGCTCCTCTCTCTCTCCCTCTCTGTTCCTCTCTCTCCCTCCTGTTCTTCTCTCTCTCTCTCTGCTCCTCTCTCTCTCCCTCTTCTCCTCTCTCTCTCTCCCTCTGCTCCTCTCTCTCTCTGCTCCTCTCTCTCTCCCTCTCTGTTCCTCTCTCTCCCTCCTGTTCTTCTCTCTCTCTCTCTGCTCCTCTCTCTCTCCCTCTTCTCCTCTCTCTCTCTCCCTCTGCTCCTCTCTCTCTATGCTCCTCTCTCCCCCTCTGCTCCTCTCTCTCTCTGCTCCTCTCTCTCCCTCTGCTCCTCTCTCTCTCTCTATGCTCCTCTCTCTCTCTATGCTCCTCTCTTTCCCTCTGCTCCTCTCTCTCTCTGCTCCTCTCTCTCTCTCTATGCTCCTCTCTCTCCCTCTGCTCCTCTCTCTCTCTGCTCCTCTCTCTCTCTATGCTCCTCTCTCTCCCTCTGCTCCTCTCTCTCTCTGCTCCTCTCTCTCTCTCTATGCTCCTCTCTCTCCCTCTGCTCCTCTCTCTCTCTGCTCCTCTCTCTCTCCCTCCTGTTCTTCTCTCTCTCTCTCTCTGCTCCTCTCTCTCTCCTTCTGTTCCTCTCGCTCTCTCCCTCTGCTCCTCTCTCTCTCCCTCTCTGTTACTCTCTCTCCCTCTGTTCCTTTCTCTCTCCCTCTGTTCCTTTCTCTCTCTCTATGCTCCTCTCTCTCCCTCTGCTCCTCTCCCTCTCTGCTCCTCTCTCTCTCTCTATGCTCCTCTCTCTCCCTCTGCTCCTCTCTCTCTCTGCTCCTCTCTCTCCCTCCTGTTCTTCTCTCTCTCTCTCTCTGCTCCTCTCTCTCTCCTTCTGTTCCTCTCTCTCTCTCCCTCTGCTCCTCTCTCTCTCCCTCTATGCTCCTCTCTCTCCCTCTGCTCCTCTCTCTCTCTGCTTCTCTCTCTCTATGCTCCTCTCTCTCCCTCTGCTCCTCTCTCTCCCTCTGCTCCTCTCTCTCTCTGCTTCTCTCTCTCTATGCTCCTCTCTCTCTCTATGCTCCTCTCTCTCCCTCTGCTCCTCTCTCTCTCTGCTCCTCTCTCTCTCTATGCTCCTCTCTCTCCCTCTGCTCCTCTCTCTCTCTGCTCCTCTCTCTCTCTCTATGCTCCTCTCTCTCCCTCTGCTCCTCTCTCTCTCTCTATGCTCCTCTCTCTCCCTCTGCTCCTCTCTCTCTCCCTCCTGTTCTTCTCTCTCTCTCCCTCTGCTCCTCTCTCTCTCCCTCTCTGTTCCTCTCTCTCCCTCTGTTCCTTTCTCTCTCTCTATGCTCCTCTCTCTCCCTCTGCTCCTCTCCCTCTCTGCTCCTCTCTCTCCCTCTGTTCCTCTCTCTCTCTCTCTCTGCTCCTCTCTCCCTCTGTGCTCCTCTCTCTCCCTCTGCTCCTCTCTCTCTATGCTCCTCTCTCTCCCTCTGCTCCTCTCTCTCTATGCTCCTCTCTCTCCCTCTGCTCCTCTCTCTCTATGCTCCTCTCTCTCCCTCTGTTCCTCTCTCTCTTTGCTCCTCTCTCTCCCTCTGCTCCTCTCTCCCTCTGCTCCTCTCTCTCCCTCTGTTCCTCTCTCTCTTTGCTCCTCTCTCTCTATGCTCCTCTCTCTCTCTGCTCCCTCTCTCTCCCTCTGTTCCTCTCTCTCTCTCTCTGTCTCTGCTCCTCTCTCTCCCTCTGTTCCCTTCTCTCTCTCTGTTCCTCTCTCTCCATCTGTTCCTCTCTCTCTCTTTCTGCTCCTCTCTCTCCGTCTGTTCCTCTCTCTCTCTCTCTGCTCCTCTCTCTCCTTCTCTGTTCCTCTCTCTCTCTCTGTCTGCTCCTCTCTCTCCCTCTGCTCCTCTCTCTCTATGCTCCTCTCTCTCCTTCTGCTCCTCTCTCTCTCTCTGTCTGCTCCTCTCTCTCCCTCTGTTCCTCTCTCTCTATGCTCCTCTCTCTCCCTCCGGTTCCTCTCTCTCTCTCTCTATGCTCCTCTCTCTCCCTCTGCTCCTCTCTCTCTCTGCTCCTCTCTCTCTCTATGCTCCTCTCTCTCCCTCTGTTCCCCACTGTCTCTCTCTGTTCCTCAACAGGGCATAACATGAATCCTACTGCAAGATAAAATATCTGAAGAAGGTCCTGAGGTGCACGAGAAGATTATCTTGAATGTGATATTGATTTAAATAACAGATTTTCTTTTTAGTTGTGTTTTAGTGAAAACATGAAACAAACTTGTGGTGGTAGTTTTGGTCCTTTACCAACGTGTTTAAGGTTTTGTTCTGACCATTTTATACTATTTAGCATCTTTCTGACTTTGATGGAGAAGCAACATTAAAATGGTTAATAAATGCATTCCAGTAATAAACAACAATAAAACTCACAGCGTCTTTGGTACCACTCAGTTAACCGGGAGTGGATTGCAGCAGCTGCAGGAACCTCTGGATTATTGGCTAGATTAGCACTTTGAGTCAAATGCTGCTGCTTCAAGCCCTCGGCTGAGTATTGCAGGACAAAACTGTAACATTTTACACACACACACACACACACACACACACACACACACACACACACACACAGTAGTAAGTGGGAGTAGTTCCTGGTTGGTTGAGCAGGAGGCTCAGAGACGCCACTACAGTCTCCCATGGAGCTGGGCGTGGGAGAGAAAGTGGTGTGTGTGTGTGTGTGTGTGTGTGTGTGTGTGTGGGTGGGTGGGTGGGTGGGTGGGTGTGTAGGGGGCCGTTAGATTGTGGCGGGTGGAGGGGAGGGGGTGTCCTTGGCAGACAGACAAACAGTTTGATTGGTACGAGCATCGCTCTGTCCATTGTTTGTTCATTCTGTTTCTTCATTAGTTCAAATGTTTCACCCAGCTCAGGACAGAACACAACACGTGTTTAAATAAATGTGCTCATCCTTTTTCGGCTTTGTCAAACTTTCAATTTGTGAAGACAAAGGTGGAGAAAATGTTCCGTGTTTTACAAACCTGACGTTTTAAACTAAATTTTGGCCACATTTCATTCATTTTTACAAGAAAAGGTATTATAATTCTGTTCTCTTTAAAATTCCATTCTTTTTATTAAAATATCAAAGTCTATTCTTTTTTCTCAAAATTTCAGCTGAATGCCTTTTCAAAATGTTATAAATTAAACAGCAGTTGCCTCACAGCACTTTGTATTATAAGCTAAAAACCTTTCAATAAAACAGAGAAGCTAAATAAATGATGTAATTAATGTCTTTATTGAGTGAGCACTTTAACACCCTGAAGTTCACACTGATTTGAAATGTTGCTGCATCCCTAAGACATCAGATTGCTGGGTTACAAAACCTCATGTTAGACCCCCTTCCATAGTGACCCATCCTAGACCTGAGCCCCTTCCTCCTCCTCCTCCTCCTCAGTGAGTTGTTGTTAAGTTCAGCCACTAATCGTTCTGGTTGGGACTGTGGTTGGCTGCCTTGCCGCTGTCCTGCCCTCAAAGACACACACACAGACACACACACACACACACACACACACACACACACACACACACACACACTAAATGTGTGTAATCATGTTTTGTCTCCTTTGTTGGCAAACTTAATTATAAATGTGTCATCTCATTTATGGTATTTGTGTTTCACTACTTCTGTGTGTGTGTTTGACAAAGAAGCTTCTCAGTTCTCAGTGAAGAACAATGGAACCTCTCTGATTACATCTCCCTGTACAGACAGACAGGGTGTGTGCGTGTGTGCGTTCAGTGGGAGGAAAGGGTGGCAGTTGTAGAGATTGAAGGGAGGGTGGGGGGGGAAGTTTGGACCTCCCCTCTCCGTGTTGTCTCTCAAACAGCCTGGTGGTTCGTCATTGGTTAAATCCTCAAGCCTGTATTTATGCGATTGGTCAGGGCGGGGTATATATACACAGCATGGGTCGGTCAGATCTGGCCACAGGTTTCCAAACTTTCAAAGTGAGCAGACAGCGAGGGAGACGGTGTGTCGGAGGGCCCGAGTGACAGAGTGAAATCAAACTGTGGACAAACCGCAGAAGCAAACAGAAAACCTAGAGTGGACAAAGAAAGCAGCAGAGTCACTGCGGATCGTTTTCAGGGGAAATCCTGCACCACAACGGGTTTGTTTTCTATTCTTGTCTCCCCCTCCTCTCACATCTCGATGCTTTGCTTTGGTATTTGTGCTCTGAGACCAAATTCCTCTGATGCTTCTCTCCTCTGTCGGCTGAAGTATTTTCAGTTTCAGTTTTTGTCCAGAACTTTGCAGACCAACAAACTGAGACAGACATTTGCAGAATTTGACCTGGACTAAACCTTTTCTGGGATGAATTTAACCAAGCCTAGCCTTTCTAGAGTCAGCCAGGTGTCTCTTGGGGGCCCCTGGACTTCAAGGACCCCGAGTCCTGCTTCTGAAATGGGTTTTGAACAGAAGCTCTCTGAGGATTGCAGTTCTCCAGACAGAACTGGGAATATGAGGAGAGGGGAACCAAGGATGTGTTTGACGCACGGTTCAGGGGGACAGAGTCCTGATCTGAACCGGGCTGGAGGCATGTCAGCGGGTGATGGGAAAGCTGCAGGGGCTGAGCAGAGGATTCGCAGGCCAATGAATGCCTTCATGGTCTGGGCTAAAGATGAGAGGAAGCGGCTGGCCCTGCAGAACCCGGACCTACACAACGCTGTGCTCAGCAAGATGCTCGGTAAGACAAACAAAGAGACCAACTCAGTGGAGAGCCAAAGATCTGATCTTTGTAGTCATCAATTTCAGTAAAAGCACCAAAGTGAGGAGTCGTCGTATTGGAAATTTAAATATCTGACCACTTTCATTTTAGCAGTTTTCAGTGTGACACACCAGAAAGATCATCAAACACAGACCATAAATAGCCTCATTTCTGTTCAGGACAAATTAAAAGTCTGATTCCTCAGCTCTACATTACCAAGCCAATATGTATGTTGCTGCATCTGGGCTCATTGCACATGCCATGTTTGCCTCTAAACTCTTTACTGTGAGTTTACTTCAAATGCTGTTAAAATAACCTCCCAAGTAGCTCTTGACATCCATCAGTGTGTAAGACACATCTCCAAAAACAGGACGAACTGAGAGTCAAAGCACTTCATGCATGTCACAGGACATTAAGGTCCTTCTTTGAATGCCTACACGTAGCTGTAGATGGAGCTGCTCAAGGCTGTCAGTGCTGTAGAGTATTTTGACATGTTATAGGCCGAGCAGTAAATAATAAAATGATCTATCAGACTGATTGTAATCTGTTTGACAGTGAGTTGCAAAATGAATTTGAACAGCAGTGCTGTTCTTATATGCCCCCTTTCTCTCATCTAAGAAGACCAAAATATGGTTGAAATTTTTAAAAATATTTAACTCCTCTTCTTGCAGGTCAGTCGTGGAAGGCCCTGAGCGCTGTAGAGAAGCGACCATTCGTAGAGGAAGCAGAGCGTCTTCGTGTCCAACACCTCCAGGATCACCCAAACTACAAGTACCGACCTCGCCGCAAAAAAACCACCAAGAAGCTTAAACGTGTAGAACCCGGGCTTCTGCTGCACAGCTTAGCCCAGGGTGGGGCACCAGGCTTGGGTTTAGGACCTGGTGTCAGTCCTTTGGGTGCAGAAAATGTTACTGGAGGTTCTGCTTACGGGCATCCAGGTGTCCAGCCTCCACATCATCACTCTCATCACCTGCTTCCATCTCTGGGCCATTTCAGGGACCTCCAGGCCTCAGGACACTCAGAGCTAGAAAGCTATGGCTTGCCCACTCCAGAAATGTCCCCACTGGACATTCTGGAAGATGGAGCTGGGGAATCTGTGTTTTTCCCCCAACATATGCAGGAGGAGGGAGGGATGGGAGTTTGGAGTGGGTACCAACACCACCTTCACCATCATAATCAGCATTACACCCACCACTACAACAACCACAGCCACCACAGCTCCATACACGGCCAGGGTTCAGGAATGACTTTAAGCACCAGAATGACTTCTGCTGAATCAAATATGATGTCGAGCATGAGCTCTGTCACTTCACTCAGCTCCAAGCTAAATCTCACGCATGTTTCTGGTCACCAGGTCACTTTAAGAAGTCCCGTAAAGTGCCCGCCACCACTGCCGGATCCTTCCTCCCCAGTTTCATATCACCAACCCTGCAACAGCCTCTCTGAGCCAATAAAATGCCACCAGCCCCCACTGAGCTCTGCTCCTGTTGGTTATTTCAGTCAGCTATATGGAAACGGCACCCCTAAAGCTCCTCATTTCACTTCTTCTCATCTGGGGCAGCTTTCACCTCCTCCTGAAACGACTTCTTCCTGCTCAACCTCATCCATTCCCCCTCCATCCACTTTCCCTCCCTCTGTGAATTTGGATAATTCAAATCTGGATTCCTCTGGCCAGCTGGGGGCTTCGTCTGCTGAATTTTGGGCTGAAGTGGACAGGCATGAATTTGACCAGTATGTAAATGTTCGGAGAAATCGAGATGAGGCTTATGGATTGGGCGGGGAATGTGGTGGTGTGTCCAAGGTTGTGGGTGGCCGTAGTAGCAGTATTGCTGGAAGTAGCAATAATAGTATTGTTAGTAGTGCAGTTAATAGGGATGTTGGTGGTGTGGTGGGTGGCGTTGGTGGGTGTGATGATGGAAGCAGCCCTCTTATATCTGCTCTGTCTGATGCAAGCAGCGCTGTCTATTACAGCACCTGTATCACTGGATAAATACTCTGAAATGTATGATGAGACAACATACAAAGGAAGTATACTGGAAAAACTATTTGGGTCATACTTTATTCAAAGCATTTCAAAGAGCCCTTCACTAGCTTTCAAATCTTTAGGTTTCAGGAACCCTTATGTGTGTTGACATGCCTTTAAGTACCACATGTTCAATGTTCAGTTATTTTAGTTCTTGGTATGTTGTAGAAAAGAAAGCATTTGAAATCAGGAAAATAATCTCAGTTGGGCTTCACAACAATTTCTGTCATATTTTTTGTTGATTGGGAACATGAAAAATTAGCTCAGTGAAACACTTCCAAGATTCATTTACAGTATTTTTCTTAGTGTTGTTGGGAAAGTTAGGGGCAAACACCAACATGTCAGATATCTGTCTAACCTATCAGAATGTTTCACTTTTCAGGCCGTTGTATGTTCCCTGTCGGGAAACATCCCTGTCAGACTCTACTGACATACATGGGTGTGTGCTGATTCCAAGAACACTCTTTCTAACTAGCTTCTCTGATATATCTTTAACTGGGGTTAGTTTAAAACTTTAGCACTGTCTATTTCTGATCACAGGTCATGATTGTATTCACGGCCTTTGCAAGTAATCAGCTCTATTCATACAAAGCAACCTCACACAAACAGATGTTGGAGATCAGTCGCACAGTCATGAACTTTGGGAACATTGGTTTGATGTAGATGTTTACTGTATACTTTTGAAGATGCTATGCTTCTTGACAGGATGTGAAGGAGAAAGTGAAACTATGAAATGTTCTCTATGCACTGGGTTTGATGTCTTGTTTCATATATAGAAGTAAAAATACTCATAATTTGAAATATGTTTTTGTGACTGTTTGTCTTGTTTTTTTCTGTCTTCTTTACTGAATCTTATTTTTCTTAAAGGAAAAAAAGAAATTATATTTTCTTGCTGAGAGTTTGATGAGTTGATTGATATAATTCTAATATTCATGTGTTCAGTGCTGGAGTTAATTAGCCCAGCTAAGCATAAGAACAAGAAAGCGTTGTGTTCGTCAGAAAGTGTGATAAATATATTTATTCTGTTACATGCGTCTGATCTGGGGTTGTTGGTTTTTTTTAATTTAAACTATGAAAAGAACTATAAAATGTTAATGTAATGTATCATAGGGCATCTGCTTGTCATATATTTTCCCCTGTCCCTGCCTGACACCCTCTGTTCCTCTTCCTATCATGTTCTTACCTAGCAGGGCTTGCTCTGTTTTATTTGTGTGTTTTTTCTGTTTTGAAGCAAAGAGAAATCTTTGTTATGTAATATTTCATGTATAAATCGAATAATTGCTCATGTAAAGGTGCCGGCAGATCTTTTGGTGAGTTCAGTTTTTGCCCACTCAGAGCCGTTGCAAACCTGACACAAAGAGATGATGCATGTGTGAACTGTGTAACCTTCATTTCAAAAGTGTTGGAGAAGTGCTTTTCCACTGAACTTTGTTTGCCATTCATCTATTATGAACTTATAAAGTGATGATGTCCTATAGATGTTACGTTTTGCTAAATGAGTAACTTATCCTGCCAACATTTAAATGAACATAAATTAGTGGTTTTGTTCCTACTGAGAAAATGAAAAATCATCACCCACTCTGTATGTTTACATAGCATCGTTTTGTATACAGTGGAAACAAAAACCAGAAGTCTCTTCTCAAAGGGCTCACATCTGTTCTGCATCAGTCCTAAAGACAATGCCGTTTTTTCTTTTCTCTACATGAAACTGAAGGACAGCGTCAAGGATATGTACAGTGAAAACAGTTAAATTCACCACACTGATCCCTATGGCCTTTTCCAAATATTTTCTATTAGAGGATAAGCCCCAAGGAAGCTAAATATTAAAAAATAAAATAATAAAAGCCGTGTACATCTGCATTTGACATTCTTTCGTGTTGACACCAAACAGAGCTGTGTTTCCATTTTAATTTACTGTGACACACAAAGACATCAGAGAGATGGGTGTTTTTTGGAGCCGTGCAGTAACTCTGGGGCTTTTGGTAATAATTATCTCAAGGAAAAAAAGAAACACCCAAGATTTTTGGGATTAATACAAAACACATTTTCTCAGCAGACACATAACAAAAAATTAAAACCAGGATTTTCCCACCACTGTCACTGTGCCTGACAGCGAGCGTAGAAAAGGGTTTTGTTTGTGTTTATGTATTTGAAAAATGTGCAATGGGTGTAAACAGATCTGTTAAGTCTTTTAATATAATGTCACAAAATAAACACTTCCAAGTTTGCACTCTGGACATTTACAGGTTTTTCTCTGTGGCTAAAGCTGGCTGGATTAATTCTTTGGAAACTTAGTATTTTGAATTTTTGGTCAACTTTTTGCTCCTGCATATCAAAAGAGACAAAAAACAGCACAATTGGTGCGTCCTCTGTGTTTTCAGTGCATTTACATAGTTTGAGACAAAGAGTCACGTCTGTGTTTTCCTGTGTGATCAGCTCTGATTCTGTCCTCTCTAGGTTTCGTTAAGACATTAGAAAATATTGGCTTGGCACAACAGTTTCCCCTTGAACAAAACCACAAACAAAACTTTCAGAACAAGGAAAAGCTGTTTTCTTTGTTTCAGACTTCTTTTACTCCCCCCCAGCACCTCACTCACTGTCATCTTCTCTCATTTCACTTCTCTCTGTCTCAGCTTTTATTCTTTGCAATCTTTTGTCACCTTTCCCCTTCTTTTTTGTTTCTCACCATTTTTATTCATTCTGTGGCGTCTTTTTGCTCCTTCATGCCATCTCTTGCTGTTTAGTACTCCTTGCTTTCGTCTTATGAGCGCATTTGTTTCTATTTTCCATCTAGTGTTGCTTTTGTCTATCTTTCTAAACAGTCCCCGTATTTTATCGCTTCTTTTCCTTTTATCCTTACATGTGCATGTCCTCAATCATTCCTTAAATTATTTTTACTTTTAGATGTATTTAATATTTAGGTCATACAGTCGAGTAAATGTGCTAAAACTTTGTTCTGATCTATTCTTCCTTTTCCCCCTTTTTTTCCCATCCTTCCTTTTTTGTCGTTTTTCTTCCTTCTCACAATTCTTTCACATATTCTTTATATTTTGTAAAAAAATCATAATATCTTCTTTTATATTTTTTATTAAGTGTTTAATTGGCTGCTCTCCTTTCTTTCTCGCCCTTCAGGCCTCCCTGTATGACCCACTATTTGCCCTGTTCTTCTTTCTCCTCACTCTGTTATTAACATTTCCATGAGAGTCATTTATCCTCTGGTTGGAGAGCAGAGAGCTATAACGTAACTGGGCTGTAAAAACCAAAGTTGCATGTGGTAAGTGTGTGTATGTTTTCCTACCCCAGGTCAAGTATTCAGTAAATGTGTGTCAGTGGTGCTCGCTGAGGTAACTGACAGGAATGTTAGCAGCAAGAAGGAAACACTACGGAAGTTTGAGATGTTCGGAAAGGGAGTATGAAGAGAGAGAGAGAGGAAGAGTTGTATATTTTTGTGACAACACCTCACCCGGCAGCGCGATAGGCTGAATGGAAAAGATAACACGAGGCTGAATTCCCTTTTAGACTGCTGGAAAGCGCCACATAGGAGGTGTGTATGTGGTGTGAGTGTGTGTCTGGCTGTAGTTACATGCTTACATATTACAGATTTGGTGTGCTGAACCAGCACAGAGCGCCAAGATAACTATAAACATGTTTCACAATTTATAAAATATAAATTAAATAAAGAGAAAGTAAATACATGTTTTAAAAGAAATGGCATATTTGGAGAATACTGTGAAAAAGTCTTTGGCAGTAAAAATATTAAAAATCAATGAGAAGGAGGGAGGTGCTGAGGCAAAAAGTGGAAACACAGACACGGGAAAAATCAAAGAATCCGAAAACTGGGAGTAAAAGTAAACGAAAGAAGGAATCTGTGGATTACACACTTCAGAGAGACAAGGCAGAAGAAGAGGGAGAGGGATTTTCCCATCTGTTTCTGTGGTGTTTTATTGGCCACATGTGGTTATACTGTCAGATCAGTCACCACAACTACACACACTGCATGTGTGTGTGTGATCTGAAATGACAGTGTGTGTTTGTGAGTTTCTTTGTTCAAACTATGTTGTTGTGAAGAAGTTTGTGCTGTGTTAAATAGGAATTAATAACATAAAATCTGGAGACTCAGTCGTGTGTGTCTGTACTTTATGTGCACATGTGTGTTTTTGATCTCTTTAAACTTTTGAATTCATCAAACTTTGGATTTCTCAAAGAGTTATCAAAGAGTTTGTATTTGATGTGTGGAGCTGAAAGCAGCACGCCCCCGTAACAGTAACATGATGTCTGCAGTGCTGAGCTTTGGGGATCCATTCATCTGTGACAGTCCTAACCGCCGTATTACAGTTTCACCATCATGACTAAAGTTCTTACTCAGAATTAGGACGATGGCCACCACTGTTATAGGAATGTATTCACTGCACTGAACTATCATCATCTCAATGTAGCCATCAGATTCTTATCATACAGTATTTTGTAATTTTCTTTTTGAGTTAGAAACAAATACATTAAAAAATTAGTTGCACTTTAGTTTTTTCACCATAATTTCATTTTAATTTAACTATAATGGATGGTAAAATTCAAACTTGCTTTTGTTCACTCCATAGTAATAATTTGAGATTCCCATCCTTCCGTCTGTTTTCCGCTGCTTTCCCAGGCCAGGCCTCTTTTCTAGCGCTCGCTGGGCTCATGTAATCTCTTCAGCATGTCCTGGTGTCATGGTCCGCGGATCGGTGTCTGAGGAGCGGTGGGGATGCCCACGCCTAAGGGTGTGGCTGTGGCCTTCACACCTGCACCCCATTCCAGGCGATCAGCACGGCCAGCTGCTCCATGCCAATCCGTTAGTCACCATTCAGTGGTAACTTGGCCCCTCGCGAAGGTTGATGTGGAATTTCTGGTTTCTATGAACTGTGTTAATCCTGTTACTGTGTGCTCAGGTTATTGTCCAGGGTGTTCAAGTCTTCACCTGCCTGCCCTCCCGCCCGCTTGGAGTTCAGATAAACCACCTGTCATCATCCTCTCCGTCTCCGTGGAATCCTCTCCCGCGGACACTCTCCCCTCCCTCCTGCTAGGATATGCCCGAAACACCTGAGCTATTGGGCATCCAGGAGACATCAACTAGCTCCTTTCAGTTTGGAGCAGCAGTGGCTCTACTCTGAGCCTCTCACCCTATGGGGGTGTCCAAATTCATGGGCTGCATCCTCCTGAGGACGCATTTGTAGACCGATTACTTCACAACGATGCGACTAAGGCTGTCCAAATTTGTAGACTCCTCCTAATGCAGCCGACAAATGCGTCCTCCTTTTCCCCTAATTTGAAGGATGGGTTGGATGTATCCTTTGTGGTCCAACCTATCCCAGAATTCATAGCGCGGCCCAGCCAACTCCAGTTTCCAACAATGGTGGCCGCTACTCAGTTTGAATATTACTCTTATTAATCTTTCTGGGTCACAAAATAAACTTCTAAATAAATATCTGCTCGGTTTATCAAGACATCAGATGTTTGCAAAAGTGCTCCGATGTTTTCAGAGAAGTCTGTTACCCACCAGCTCGATAGCTTACTGGGAGCTCGAGGGTCACTCGAGCCGGCGAGAGCAGCGGACTCCCGGCTTCATCGTTTTCAAATCTCCCCGCGGTCTTTCGCTACTAAACATGATATATATGTCACTTAGATAACTTAAAAATGTTACTGTTTGGCTTTTTTCAGTGTTTTATTTGTTCCTGAGTAAATCGGTTTGGCTGAGATTAAAGTTATTAGATTAGATTAAATAAAACATTATTAATCCATCGGGTGGGTTCCTCCGGGGTTTTCACGCAGCTGAATAAATGTCAAACAGAAAACTGATTAAACAGAAGTGTGAGATGGTCGAGAATTTACACCAGTATCCTGTTAGATTCTAGATAGCAAAGAGCAGACGGCTGAGTTTATTAAACTCCACCGAGACAGCGTTGACGCAGATCTGAAGGTTAGACCGTCCCATTTCACAGCCTCGTACTTCTGACCTACTCGGCCTTCGAAGGACCCTAACCCACATAGACCACGAAGGACAGGTCCTCAGGAGAACACAGCCTATGAATTTGGACACCCCTTATCTCTAGAGGAGAGCCCAGCGACCATTTGATTTCTTGTTTCTCTCCTTTTTTACGCTTGGTATCTTTGATCTTATTTTTTCAGTCACCAATTCCAACCCCAAACTCACCTGTGAAAACACAGAGACCGATCCATACTTTTTATGGTAGTGTTCACAGGGACACAAAAACTGCAGTTATAGAATCACCAGGTTTGAAAAGTTTCATTAATTCATTTACGATAAAGAGTAGATTCGTCTGTCACTACACACAGTCAAACCTAACATGAACGTCGTTTCTCCACACCTTTGGTGCTGCAGGAGCTCCCACATTTCTTTATTGAGAGAACAAAGGTGGCTTCTGAACAATACAATACAAACAGCCTGCTGCACTGAGCCTAACATCACTGTAATGATGTCATGATGAGGTGTGTGCGTATGTGCTTTCTCTCTGCTGCAGGATATCAGGCTCTCTCTTAAAGACCCCACAACTTCCTGTTTCCTGCTTCTGTAGGAAGTAGCCCTGCAGTCACGTCCTGTGTGAGGAACTGCTGGAGAAGCAGTTTTCTGCAGGAACAGCTTTCCGAGGCTATGAGGACACAAACAGTCTATGTCCAACAGGAGCAGTGAAAGAAACCTTCAAGCACTTTTACAGATTGAGGAGAAAGAAAGCTTTTAAAGTTCAGAACATGGAAGAAGTTCATGAGTGAGATCCCAAGAACAGTAAGGATCACTCTAGCGTCTGTGTCAAACATTTTCCTATTAGGGAGGAAACTGAATTGTTTTTGTGGGCTGTAACCTGGTGACAGCTCTTCTATTTCCACAGCTCACAGGAAACAAAGCATGACCTTTGACACCAGGGTCTAACTGACAGGGATTTATTTAGTATTTTTCTGTGCACCTCTTCCTCATCTTGGATTCCCTTTAATCTTTATTTTCATATCTTACTCTTCTTATCCTTTCTGCTTGTCCTTTGTCTTCTTCATCTATTCTCTCCAGGCTCATTTGTTATTCTCTTGTTTTTGCAGTAATCGCTCACTCCCTTTCTGCTACCTTATTATAGTGCAAAGACACAACATGATGGTTGAGGAGAGATGGCTAGTATGCAGTCTCTGCTCAGAAGCATCTGTAGTGTTTAGTTTAGTTAGACATGTGAAAAGGTTTTTTTCCCCTCCTCCTTCTCCTCCCTCAGTGGGAGCCAAGGTGTGGGTGTCAAACCTCTGAGGTCAGCTGGTTTGGTGGCCTTGGCTTTGAACGCCTTGTGGGTTCAGATCCTGGACAGGCTTAACCGCTAAACTGGACCGAACCTATTTATCACTATGGAAACGGTCACAGCAGCCAATCATAAAGCCAGAATCTGAGTCAGCATAAAATCTAGAGAAAAGCTTGTGTTTTATTCTATTCTGGTCATTTATCTAAATCTGTTTCTGTTCTTGTGTAAACATCTGTGGCTCGTCTGAGATCAGCATTTTATTTTGAAACAGAAAAACAGCAAAACTCCCTGTAACCTATAACCTGATGTGAAAGTAACACGCAAATAAAAGCGTGGAAAAGGTGTGTGTTCCTTCCATCAGTGATGTGCTAATTTATGTAACGTAGGAATTTAATTTAACACTAGCATCCCCAGGCTTCTACCTTTCTACCTATAAAACCCGAGAGCAGTCAAATGGTGGAAGTGGAAGCTAAATTGGCTAAATTGACCGCGGAGTCATCATTTTGCGTTTCTACCTTTAAAAGCCGGAGAGCAGTCAGTCAAATGCTGGAGTCGTTCATATGTATATTAGGTCGTTACCTAGGAATTCTGGAGGGAGGGGAGTGGGGGTGAGTGATTGAGGGGGTGGGGGAGTGGAGTGTTTCAGTTTGCCATCTTAGGGAGAAATCAACACATGTCCTTTGTATGTCCTTTGTTGCTGACATTTATTGATGAAAACAGTACAAAAAACCAACCATTTGTACACATATTTACAAATAATGATAAAAAGTGAGTGAGTACATTTCAACATTTTCAGCAATCACTCACAATCCTGGCACTGCCACGGTATCTGTCGTCTGCATTTACCACATGTGTACCTGTAGCAGTGAACACATCGCACAGTGGCCTGATTTTTTTTGCATCTGTGTACTTGGATTTTAGGTCGCAAGCCACCCAAAACTTGCTCCATGCACCACTCAGCAGGCCATTTGTAAATATGTGTACAAATGGTTGGTTTTTTGTACTGTTTTTATCAATAAATGTCAGCAACAAAGGACATACACCCATGTGTGTTGATTTCTCCCTAAGATGGCAAACTGAAACACTCCAAGTTGGTGACTTTTGGAGATTTGTTTCCCTGGATGATTGAGAATGCATCAAGATGAAACACAAAAGGAAGCTCACCGCTTTTAGCAGCTCCCCCACCCCCTCAATCACTCACTGAGTGATTGAGGGGGTGGGGGAGTGGAGTGTTTCAGTGTTTCAGTTTGCCATCTTAGGGAGAAATCAACACATGTCCTTTGTATGTCCTTTGTTGCTGACATTTATTGATAAAAACAGTACAAAAAACCAACCATTTGTACACATATTTACAAATGGCCTGCTGAGTGGTGCATGGAGCATGTTCATTGGTTCATGGACCTCCCTGAACTAATGGCATTTATGGCAGCAACAAAAGCGGTGAGCTTCCTTTTGTGTTTCATCTTGATGCATTCTCAATCATCCAGGGAAACAAATCTCCAAAAGTCACCAACTTGGAGTGTTTCAGTTTGCCATCTTAGGGAGAAATCAACACACATGGGTGTATGTCCTTTGTTGCTGACATTTATTGATGAAAACAGTACAAAAAACCAACCATTTGTACACATATTTACAAATGGCCTGCTGAGTGGTGCATGGAGCATGTTCATTGGTTCATGGACCTCCCTGAACTAATGGCATTTATTGCAATTGTCATCTTGCGGGGGGTTTACAGGGTTCCATCGGTAAATGACTGCTGGTCAGCAAACCTGGGAAACCCACAGATAATTGGAACTATGGCACGAAACCGCTTCCAAGACATCATGCAACACTCCACTCCCCCACCCCCTCAATCACTCACCCCCACTCCCCTCCCTCCAGAATTCCTAGGTAACGACCTAATATACATATGAACGACTCCAGCATTTGACTGACTGCTCTCCGGCTTTTAAAGGTAGAAACGCAAAATGATGACTCCGCAGGGGTCTAAGGTAGAAAACCAAAATGACTGCTCTCCGGGGGTCTAAGTGTTAATTCAATTCCGTTTTATTCATACAGCGCCAAATCACAACAACAGTTGCCTCAAGGCGCTTTATATTGTAAGGTAGACCCTACAATAATACATACAGAGAAAACCAAACAATCATATGACCCCCTATGAGCAAGCACTTTGGCGACAGTGGGAAGGAAAAACTCCCTTTTAACAGGAAGAAACCTCCGGCAGAACTAGGCTCAGGGAGGGGCGGGGCCATCTGCTGCGACCGGTTGGGTGAGAGAAGGAAGACAGGATAGAAGATGTGCTGTGGAAGAGAGACAGAGGTTAACCCTTTCATGCATGAATTAGGACAACCTCAATCTGGAATCTGAAATATTTTTAATTCATGTTTAGGCATGAAAAAAAGATTTTTGAACTTAATTTCTTTAAACATGTACTTTTCAAAGAGTTTTTTACATGTCCACTTAGGTAGACAATTGATGTGTATGGAGTGACACAAGTATACCTCTGACACTGACACAAATGCAAGAAAACAGCCAGTGAATAGCTGTCCACTATAGTGACCACTATGCGTAATAACAAGTATGATCCAATGCAGAGAGTGTTAACACATAGTGAGTGAGAAAAGTGACTGAAGAAGAATGGGAACAATTTTAAATGACAGTCTCACAAGGATGATCACAAAAATTCATGTCCAGTGGAAAACATCAACAACATTACGCAAGACGTCTGCATAAAAATACAAATCTGGTTACATTTGAACAATATGCCACATAAATGTTATTTAATGTTATCTGTCATTGTTGATATGAAAAACCTTTATTCACAAAATAATACTTTTGCTGACTTACAATTGGTGTAAGAAGGGTCATATAAATTTAATTATTGTACCAAAAATCTATTATTGAAACCGCACTGAGGTATTTTTCTCATTATTATTATTATTATTTTGTTATCTCAATTCAAGGCCATTATTTGCTTTCATTTGCTTATTGTCCTCGTCTTCTTCTGTGTCTACTTAGAAAACTGTTAACACCAAAGACTGAACAGTTAAAGAGCCAAAGACAGTGGGAAAAGCTACATGAAAATGGCCAAAATGAAAGAGCATGTGTGAGAACAGATGAAGACATTTTTAGGGACTGAAGGCTCTCATACATCTATTTTTTTTTCACCCATGACAAAAAGTAGCCAGGCTATTTGGGGATAAATGTCTCCAAAACTTTCAGTTATAATTGAGCCTATTTATCTTTCTGGCTCCCCTGGTTTTCCTAAACCTAGATGCATGTCTAAACACCGGGTTTATGAAAGCAGCGTTGATGTGGAAATCTCCTAAAATTAAATGGAATTTCAGCCCATTTTTATATATTTGTCTGTTGTTGGTTTTGTCCGCAGTGCTGTCACTATAACAGGCACTGACGCCGCGTGGGAGTGTGTGTGTGTGTGTGTGTGTGTGTGTGTGTGTGTGTGTGTCGTGGTGACCCAGTGTGACGCCGTAGTAAGCACTGCACATGGCTGCCAGCAGACAGACAGAAAAGAAGTGTGGGAAAGAAAAGACAAAATTATGTAGGGAAAGTATTGGAGAAAATGGGCTGAGAGGAGAAAGATGTTTATTACTTCCAAGCTTGGACTACTGTAATTCATTATTATCACTGTTGCCTAAGACCTCCCTTCATTGGCTTCCTGTTGAATCCAGAATTCAAAATCCTGCTCCTCACATACAAGGTCTTAGATAATCAGGCCCCATCTTATCTTAATGACCTTGTAGTATTATATCAGCCTATTATAGCACTTCACTCTCACACTGCAGGCCTACTTGTTGTTCCTAGAGTATTTAAAAGTAGAATGGGAGGCAGAGCCTTCAGTTTTCAGGCCCCTCTTCTGTGGAGCCAGATTACAGTTTTGTCATGGTCCTGGGTCGGTGTCCCAGTGTTTTGTGTATTGCTATTTAATGATTTCTTTGTGGTTTGAGATTTCTAGTGTTTATCTCTACTTTTAAGATTAGGCTTCAAACTTTCATATAATGAGGCCTGGGTTAAGGATGCCTTGTTGATGCCAGAGATCAGCAGAGAATGGCCACTGCTTCAAGTGATAGGAAAGCTAAACTTAAATAATCAATCAGTACAACTAAAGTATGAGAAAAAGCATCTGTGAACACAGAACATGTCAAACACTGAAGTGGATATTCAACAGCAGCAGATGACCAAAAGCAAGTGCACTGAGGTACAGAGATGAGTCCACTGTCAGAGGCCATAAGAAGATCATTTGTAACCTTCACTAAAGCTGTTTCTGTGCTGTGCTGAGCCTTGAAACCTGACTTAAACTCTTCAAATAAACCATTCCTCTGCAGATGATCTGTTAGCTGTTTGACAACTACTCTTTCAAGGACTTTAGATATGAAAGGAAGGTTGGAGATTGGCCTATAATTAGCTAAGACTGCTGGGTCTAGAGATGGCTTTTTGAGTAAAGGTTTAACTACAGCTAGCTTGAAGGCCTGTGGTACATAGCCGATCATTAGAGATAGGGTGATCATATTTAAGATCGAAGAATTAATTAATGGCAGGACTTCTTTGAGCAAGTTTGTAGGAATGGGGTCTAAAAGACACGTTGATGGTTTGGAGGAAGTAATTATTGAAGTTAACTCAGAAAGATCAATTAGAGAAAAAGAGTCTAACTTAACATCAATGGTACTAAGAGTAGCTGTAGATAATATTACATCTGTGGGATGATTACTGGTAATTTTTTCTCTAATGATAAAAATTTTATCTGTGAAGAAGTTCATGAAGTCATTACTAGTTAACGTTAAAGGGATTGTTGGCTCAAAAGAGCTCTGACTGTTTGTCAGCCTGGCTACAGAGCTGAAGAGAAACCTGGGGTTGTTCTTATTTTCTTCAATCAGTGATGAGTAGTAAGATGTTCTGGCTTTGCGGAGGGCTTTCTTATAAAGCAGCAAACTATTTCTCCAGGCTAAATGATGATCCTCTAAATTTGTGACACGCCATTTCCTCTCCAGATTACGAGTCATCTGCTTTAGGGTACGTGTTTGAGAATTATACCACGGAGTCAGGTACTTCTGATTAGAGACCTTAGTTTTCACAGGAGCTACAGTATCCAGAGTCGTACGTAGTGAGGAGGTGAAATTATTAACAAGATAATCGACCTCTGTTGGGGTAGCGTTCAGATAGCTGCTCTGCTCTGTGTTGGTACAGGGCATTGAAGATGATAACAGTGGGTGGATTATATTCTTAAACTTAGTTACAGCGCTTTCAGAAAGACATCTACTTTGATAAAGTCTACTCTCCACCGCTGTGTAATCAATTATTGTAAATGTAAATGTTATCAGGAAATGATCAGACAGGAGAGGGTTTTCAGGAAACACTGTTAAATGTTCAGTTTCTATGCCATATGTTAAAACAAGATCTAGAGTGTGATTAAAGTGGTGGGTGGGTTCTTTTACATTTTGAGAGAAACCAATTGAGTCTAATAACAAATTAAATGCCATGTTGAGGCTGTCATTTTTAGCATCTACATGGCTGTTAAAATCACCCACAATAATTATTTTATCTGAGCTCAGAACTAAATTAGATATAAAGTCTGAGAAATCAGAGAGAAACTCTGTGTAAGGCCCAGGTGGACGATAGATGATAACAAGTAAGACTGGTTTCTGAGTTTCACAGCTGGGGTGGACGAGGCTGAGCATCAGGCTTCCAAATGAATTAAAAGTCTGTCTTGGTCTTTCATTAATTAATAGGCTGGTGTGAAAAATTGCTGCCACACCTCCCCCTCGGCCTGTGCTTCGAGGTTTCTGGCAGTTAGAATGACTCGGGGGTGTTGATTCATTTAAACTAACATAATCATCCGGCTGCAACCAGGTTTCTGTAAGGCAGAGCAAATCTATTTGTTGATCAATTATTGAGTCATGTACTAACCGAGACATGGAGGACAGAGACCTAATATTTAATAATCCACATTTCACTGTTTTACTCTTTAGTTCAGATGTGCATACTGTATTGTTCTTTAAGATTCCAGCGGTCCCAGATCCAGCTGTACACACTGGAATACTCTCCCATGTTGCTTGTCTGTGTTTTATTGTGTTATGGTGTGGTATCTGTGCATTCCTGGATTATCCTTTTGTGTTACACATCTCACTTTTTTTTTGTCCCTTGCTACCTAGCCTGACATGTCGCCCCAATGTGATGTTTGTGTATTGTATGTACGGTTGCCAAGGTCTGTCATCTCGGTTGTGGGCAATTGCAACTGACAAATAAAGGCTCTCTCATCTCATCATCTTTTTGCTGGTTTTAAGTTTGTTTTTTCTCTATGGCTAAATTACCTCCTCAGCATATCTTGAAGTTCTGCAGAGGCCTGGTAATGAACTAATCATTTGATTCAGGTGTGTTTACCCAGGGTGATATCTAAAACCTGCAGGACACTGGCCCTCGAGTCCTGGAGTTGGACACCCCTGCCGTAGGTTATATACAGAGCTGTTAGTGTTGTCATTATGTTGAAGATTGTGCAACTGCATAGAGGTAATTTGGGATAAAAATCATTAATTCCTTCCAACTGGAATATCCAAATCCGTAATCTGTTGTACAGCATCCAAATACTCAATATTCCAACTATTGAATATATAACTGGAAAGGAAAATGCTTATTAACTTGTAAAGTGAAACCATGATGCATTTAAGGTAACCCCTTTTCATTTTTATTTAAGAAGAGAATTTGTTCCACTGTGCAATGATTGAGTCTGTTTGTTTTCTTGGAGATAATTTCTCATGCCTTTTAAGAAAATCCTCTCAAATGGAACAGAATAGGCTGGAGCGCACAGAAACTGGTAGAGATGCAAGTATATGGCCTTCCTGGGTCCGCTAAAAAGAATAAACAAATTAAATTGCTGCACATTTTGTAGAATAACATTTTAAGATTTTAAAAATACATATTTTTATTATATTACATTTAACTCAAATGGAAGTCTTTCTTAAGTTCTTATATGTATATTATGAAAAGCAGATTTTTCTTTTGTTCAGACATTTTAAGTTTTTCACATTTTCAGATAAATTAAACACACAAAGCAAAAGCAAACAACAAAAACAGTAAGCTGAAAACCCCACTGGATTGACCAAAACTCAAAATACACCCACACGACAGCACCTCCTCTCTTCCTCGCTGGCTCCATATCTCCCAGTAGAATGATCATTGGTTTGCTGTCTCTCACCATCAAAGCTCTCTATAAATCCCGGGAATGATTCACTTCCTTATAAACCACTGAATCAGTTGCATTGCAAATGAAGCTTTGAACATCACTGATCACGTGACTCAGGCCAAATGAATCAAGCCTCAACACAGTACTTCTGAAGCAATGTTTTGGGTTTTTTGACACACGTGCCGGAGTCTCAGCTTCAAGCGGGCCATCACTATAAATCACTAATATTTAGCAGATTTAAATTTCCCATTTGAAATGATTATTTCCTTTTTTGTGGTTTCCAATGTTTTCTTTTGTAATTCCTGTGTGGTGAAATATCATCCACCTAGGAAGTGAGTTGTCAGGGTCCTGGGTCTGAGTGACCCAGGGTCCCTGAGCAGTTATGGACTTGTATTATATTATATGTGTATTCTTGGTGTTGCTGTCCCTCATTCCCTCTGCAGGGATGTGTGTGCGTGTGTGTGTGTGCAGATGCAGGTGTATCTGGGAGCACCTGTTTACAGGCACCTTCAGGCCTGGTGGGTGTGGCCTGCCAGGTGGTTGGCCACACCTGAAGACCATCACACAGCTGATCAAGCCTCGTAGGAGGAACTACTTAAGAGTGTGGTGGAGCTCTCATTGTGTGACTTCATGTTAGTCTCTTGGCCAGTTAGTAAGTTTAGTCTGCTGCGTTGTGAGAGTCTGACGGCTGCCTCTTTGTTATTTCCCCAGGAGAAGTGTGGAGACGAGAGGGCAGCGAGCATGAGGTGCTCAGACACTGAGGAGCGGGGACAAAGAACACTAACACCAGGAAGAGGACATGTCACGGGAGTCGGGAACGCACTGAGGATTTATTGTTATTTTTCCGGCACTGTAAATAAATGCAGTTTGCATCAAAGATTCCAGCATTTGGGTCCTCCTTCCTCACATCTCCATGGTTGGCCAGTGCCAACTGTGACATGAGTAACAAAAAATATTTATTTATGTTCATACCTCGTAGCACCACACATTAAAAACCTGTGAAATTTTCTGTGAGCGCTAATTGATTTCATTTTAATCATACTATCTGAAGATCAAATTAAGTAACATGTAAATCAATTATTCATCCAACCAAATCACTAGTTCTTCCCATGCCTAAATCTCATTACTTAATTATTCCAAGTCTTGTCTCCAAAGTAATAATTATTCCCACAATTAAATATAAATCACTACAAGCTCAAACAACATTCTATTTCCCCATTCAAAGTAATTATTTAATTATTTTGTAATTATGTGATGGATTTAGAAGTATACATCTTAACCTTTAAGAACTTAATATTAGGGTTAGGTATTAGGAACATGAGCTTTTGTTAGTTCGTCAATACGATTTATGTGCACTGGCAACAGAGGTCCATGGTATTCCACCCATTTACTCCTGCATCCCCTGTACTTGAAACCTCTATTCTCCACTAATCCCCTGGTAGGTCTTTTTATATGCCTTATTGCATTATATTTATAAGAAAATAAGCATATATATATATATATATATATATATATATATATATATATATATATATATATATATATATATATATATATGTATGTGTGTATGTGTGTGTGTATGTGTGTGTGTATGTGTGTGTGTATATATATATATATACACACACACACACACACACACACACACACACACACACACACACACACACACACATACATACGTACACACACACTGGTATAATATTACTATTTCAAATATATTAATTAGTGATCCTGATAATATTTACAATGGATTCATTTTTTGTATTTAAACCACTGTTTTCCCACAGGTAAAAAAGAAAGGGAAGAAAAAACATGCTCCAATTGGAGTTCACACTTTTTAGACCTAGATGCCTCTCATTGGAGGTAATATAACGGTCCAGGTAAGTATCCCAGGTAGGTTTATTTATTTTATTTTATTTTTTATTTTTTTTGTGGGAAATTGAGACCAACTTCAATGGATCACTACAAGACTATTTACATACTATGACCCACACAGGCTTTCATGCAAATGTAACTAAATAAACTAAGTGCTTAAACACTCCTAACAACACTTCTGCAGTATAACTAACTTTATTATCACATCAAAAACAATGGATAGCAAGTCAACATTCACTAATATCAACTGAAGTTTAGCCCAAAAGGAGTTTTGGTATTCAGTTTCTTGATCCACTGGTCCTCGTGTCTCCTCCTCTGTCCCTCCGCCACGCTGCACAGGATTGCAATCCCAGGATGCCCAGGGAGTTTGGTGAGTGAATTTTGAAAATGTTTAACCAGAGAAGTATTCAATCTGTCTGCCCCAATGCTGTATAAGTGCTGTTTAATCTCTCCACAAGAATCTGACCCGTTTCACCGGCATACATTAACGAACACTGTTCACAAACAATGCAATAAACTATATTTCTACTGTTGGGTGTAAAGTTATCCAGGATTGGAACTCCAGCACCACCATGTGGGTTAAACAGGTATTGTATTGCATTTAAAAAATGCTGATCTAAACTAAAAATCCAATTGCACATGTTTACACCAGTTCGCCAATATGTTCTGGGGTGTTTCTGGTGTCCAGTGGATGTTGTCCCCCACAGTATTAAACTGATCAGGGAGCGGGTTCAGTATCTGAAATCGTTTTGCCGCAAAGTTGTTAATAGTGGTCAAATTTTGCTGCTGTTCTTTTGGGAGCAAAGGCGAGAAATTGATCAGGGGAAAGAATACATCGGCGTTCGGGAAGACAGATTGTGCCTTTTTGTAAAGCATTCTTAATTGTTTATTAGAGGTTTTATCTACATCCTGGTCCCTGTTATTAATTCCTATTGATAGGATTACTAGTTTGATATTTGGATGAACCAGCGTCTTTTCCAGAATCTGAAGAAAATGATAGAATGAGGCCCCTGGGTAACTGTCGATTTGTATGTTGTTATTGTTATAAGCTGGTATACGGTTCAGGTTGGAGTCCCCTAAGAGCCAAATTGGTCGAGTCCCACGGAACGCCCAATCTATGATTTTTCTGCCCTTACGAGCTTTATGGTAAGTCGGGCGACACTGATTAATTTTTTCAACCTGTTGATCCTCTGTGACTACTTCTCTCTCATGTCTGTTCTTTGTTGTTACAGGAGCTGGGCCCTGGGAGGAGCCAGGTCTGGTTGGAGGAGCGGCCAGGTGGTCATTTTTGGGGTCAGATGGGGTCTCTCTGCCTTTGTGTTTAGTCACACTGTGGTTTACAGACCCCCCCCCCCCCCATCATCATGTTAGAGTTGTTTCCCACCAAGTTTGTTCGGCCGCTTACACTCCCTTCACCAATGGAGTTCAATTCCATGCTTTGTACTCCCCCAGGGGGCGCCCCTGCATCATTAGCTGAGGGTTAGGGGTTGAAGTAAGACCAGGCCCGGCTATTGCCGGAACCTGAGGTGCACGGTCCATCAATGGGATTGGGAACGGTGCCCCCTATTCAAAAAATTACCCTTAGCGGGTGTAGTGCACTGCCGTTGGGCCATCGCGACGTTTCGGCTGGGTATAGCCTTCCTCAGGCTGGGGGTTATGGTTCGGGGAAATCAAAGTTGCTCCAATGCACAGACCATACCTGCTCCCATCTCAGGTGTCCAGGACCCCCCCAGTGGAGTTCCAAACGGAATGTCATAGATGCGGTTAGAGAGGTGGGGGGAGGAGGGGTGTAGAGGTTAGGTTTAGGGTCCACTCAAGGGTTAGGGGAAGGGGACTGAGCCTGCCACCTCTGTGAGGCAGGAAACGCACGGGCCATCCCTCCCGAAGGAAACCCACCCTGCTGGATGTCCCGATTACGGGAAAGCCTCCGCCTTTTCCCATATCGGACAACGGTCCAATCACCTGAGGCCATCCGGTCCTCAGTTTTAAGTCCGTGTGTGTGCTTGTCCTTTTGTGTTGTGTTTTATACTGTTGTCGTTTCTGTGTTTTGGGTTCGCCTTTGGTATCTAAATAATTATAACTCCAATGTGAGTTTTTATGAGGCGAGAAATCAATATATAAATTGAAAAAGAAAAAAAATCAATTTTAAAAAGGAAAAAAAATGAAAGAAAAATTAAAACAAGTTTTTATTAATTAATCAATTAGATCAAAAAAATGGTGTGCCGTACGCGCAACGTTTCGACCCTATACGGGTCTTCCTCAGGCGCTTGGCACACAAAAAGCTGAAGAAATGAGGCTGTATTGCACAAGGCTGTGGCTACTGATGTTCACTCCTCAGAGTCCAGATTCGAAATGAGCTCCAGGCTGACTCCACCTCCCTTTATACCTTCCCCTCTGTGTGTGGTTTTTTTTGTTTTTAACCAAACCTTTTCAGTTGTGTTGTATTGAAGCCTATATTATCCTGTGTATACAAACCATTTTTAAGATTCGAGTGTATATATGAATTTGAATATTGTGGAATCCCTTGTTTTAAACATTTAATGCTTTTAACCGTATTTGTTTAGTGTAAATAAATAAACAGTTTTTTAACATTTTGCCCTATTATATGCCTTCTTAAATATAATTCTGTTAATGTTCCACACTATGAAATTGTATTGGAAGGGTTTGGGGAAAGAAAGGGGTCCCAGGCAGAAGTCTGGGTCCCCTGATGCACGCTCACTCGACTGGGGTAGGCACTGATGCCCCCGGATCAAAAAATTGCCCATCATTGGGTAGTAGTGGCCATTAGTTGTTCTATTGAGCCCGTCGCGACGTTTCGGCGTTACTTCGCCTTCATCAGGCTGGGCTCAATGAGGGTAGGGACTGGTTTGTCCTCTATTTATACTTTTTCTTTTCTTAGCTTTTCTTTCTGACTTTTTTGTCTTCACTTTTGTCTGTTCCTTCTTACTTAGGTTTTTTCTTGGCTTTTTAATTTTTTCTGTACTTAGTTTTTTCTATGTTTCTCTCTGTCACTTTTTCTGTTTTTACGTGACTTTCCTCTTTTCCTCTCAACCCTACTTGGGGAGCTTTCTGACTCTCTCTCTTTTTTTCTCAACCCTACTTGGGGAGCTTTCTTTCTATCCTTTTTCTTTATGGCACCCCCTATTCCTTAGTCCACTCTGTCTATCATCTTGTTTTTCTGGCACCCCCATCCTTAGTAACCACTCTATTTAGGCTTCTTTTTCTGTTTTTTGTTTTTCCATTTTTTTAGGCTTTTTTTCTGTTTTTTCTGGGGTTGGGACAGGGAGGGGGGGATAGGTTAGGGTTAGGGTAGGAGATGTGGGTAGGGGCATCGCCCACTCCACCGGGACCTGGCTGGTAAGGGTTAGGGTTAGGGGGTTAGGGGTTAGGGTGTGGAAAAGGAAACAGGGTCCCAGCAATTGCTGGTCCCCTGTTGGTGCACTCTCACTCGACTGGAGTGGGCATTGATGCCCCCTGATCAAAAAATTACCCATCTTGGGTTATAGTTGCTAGCTGTTTATGATTGAGCCCGTCGCGACGTTTCGGCGTTGTTTCGCCTTCATCAGGCTGGGCTCAATGATGTAGGGACTGTCTTGTCCTCTATTTATATGTTTCCCTTAACTTAGGTTTTCTTTGTGACTTTCTTGTCTTCTATTTCTCTGTTACTTCTTACTTAGGTTTCTTTCTGCATTTTCTTAGCTTTTTCTATGCTTTTTTCTATTTTTCTCAACCCTGCTTGGGGAGTTCTATTTTCCTGTTTGTCTCAACCCTACTTGGGGAGCTTTTCTTTCATGTGCTTTCTTCTTAGCTTTCTCTGTACTTTTTACTTAGTTTTTCTCTATTTTTCTTCTCTATGTACCCTTTGTGACTCTCTTGTCATCTATTTCCATTTTTCCTTTTTATTCTCTTGTTTTTATTCATGGCACCCCCTATTCCTTAGTCCACTCTTTCTTTCATCTTTATATTTCTGGCACCCCCATCTTTAGTAACCACTCTATTTAGGCTTCTTTTTCTGTTTTTCAGTTTTTCCATTTTTTAGGCTTTTTTTCTGTTTTTCTGGGGGGTGGGGGGGAGGGAGGGGGGATAGGTTAGGATTAGGGTAGGAGATATGGGCAGGGGCATCACCCACTCCACCGGGACCTGGCTGGTTAGGGTGTGGAAAAGGAAACAGGGTCCCAGCAATTGCTGGTCCCCTGTTGGTGCACTCTCACTCGGGGTTAGGGTTAGGGTTAGGGTTAGGGGTTAGGGTTAGGATGGGGAAGATAATCCCTTCTCCGAAAGGAAAAGGAGCGTGCACGGTCCATCCCTCCCTGCGGCCCTCCGTACCCGTCCCAGAAGACTTGGCGGTCACGTTGGCGGCGGCGGCCATAGCGTACCACCGTCCAGCCACCGTCCATGGCGTCCAGAATATTTTTTTGTCTTTTTTTCTTTTTTCTTTTTTCCAAAAAAAATTAAATGTGCTTCAAAAAATATTTATTTAATTTTAATGCGAACAAAAAACGCTTTCCAAAATGTGGAAAGGAAAAAGTCACGTAAAAAAATAAACAACAAAAGAAGGTGTGCCAAAAAAAACTGTTTATTCAAAAATAAACACAAAAAACACAACGTTTCGACCGTACACGGTCTTCTTAGGGTTAGGGATGAGATAAAGCAGGTCCCCCTAGAGGGTCCTGGGTGCACGGTCCATCAATAGGGGCCGGGAGATGGAGACCCTGCCCGGGTGTTCAAAAAATTGCCCATATCTTGGGTGAAGTAGCTCGGGGCCCACGTGACGTTTCGGCGGAGTAGTGCCTTCTTCAGACTGGCCCGGCTTAATGTGACTCTGTCAGGTACGACCTTTCTTTTTCCTTTTATACAGGTTTTCAACAAGTAAGTATTTCTTTGTTTTAATTTTTTCCTTTTTCCTTTTCTTTACAGGTTTTTTCTTTAAGTTTTTCTCTGTTTCCTTTCTTTACAGGTTTTTTTCCTTAAGTGTTTCTCTCTTTCCTTTTATACAGGTTCTGGCGGCAGGTAAGTATTTTTTTATTATTTTTTACAGGTAAGTACTTTTTTTATTTAATTTTTTCTCTAGGGTGTTTTCCCTTAGGGTTTTTTTTCCTTTCAAGGTTTAAGTTTCAGACCCCCCCCTGGTTAGGGTTAGGGTCTGGACCTCAGGCAGGGGCATCTCCCACCCCCACGAGGCACAGGCTGGTTAGGGATGAGATAAAGCAGGTCCCCCTAGAGGGTCCTGGGTGCACGGTCCATCAATGGGGGCCGGGAGATGGAGACCCTGCCCGGGTGTTCAAAAAATTGCCCATATCTTGGGTGAAGTAGCTCGGGGCCCACGTGACGTTTCGGCGGAGTAGTGCCTTCTTCAGACTGGCCCGGCTTAATGTGACTCTGTCAGGTACGACCTTTCTTTTTCCTTTTATACAGGTTTTCAACAAGTAAGTATTTCTTTGTTTTAATTTTTTCCTTTTTCCTTTTCTTTACAGGTTTTTTCTTTAAGTTTTTCTCTGTTTCCTTTCTTTACAGGTTTTTTCCTTAAGTGTTTCTCTCTTTCCTTTTATACAGGTTCTGGCGGCAGGTAAGTATTTTTTTATTATTTTTTACAGGTAAGTACTTTTTTTATTTAATTTTTTCTCTAGGGTGTTTTCCCTTAGGGTTTTTTTTCCTTTCAAGGTTTAAGTTTCAGACCCCCCCCTGGTTAGGGTTAGGGTCTGGACCTCAGGCAGGGGCATCTCCCACCCCCACGAGGCACAGGCTGGTTAGGGATGAGATAAAGCAGGTCCCCCTAGAGGGTCCTGGGTGCACGGTCCATCAATGGGGGCCGGGAGATGGAGACCCTGCCCGGGTGTTCAAAAAATTGCCCATATCTTGGGTGAAGTAGCTCGGGGCCCACGTGACGTTTCGGCGGAGTAGTGCCTTCTTCAGACTGGCCCGGCTTAATGTGACTCTGTCAGGTACGACCTTTCTTTTTCCTTTTATACAGGTTTTCAACAAGTAAGTATTTCTTTGTTTTAATTTTTTCCTTTTTCCTTTTCTTTACAGGTTTTTTCTTTAAGTTTTTCTCTGTTTCCTTTCTTTACAGGTTTTTTTCCTTAAGTGTTTCTCTCTTTCCTTTTATACAGGTTCTGGCGGCAGGTAAGTATTTTTTTATTATTTTTTACAGGTAAGTACTTTTTTTATTTAATTTTTTCTCTAGGGTGTTTTCCCTTAGGGTTTTTTTTCCTTTCAAGGTTTAAGTTTCAGACCCCCCCCTGGTTAGGGTTAGGGTCTGGACCTCAGGCAGGGGCATCTCCCACCCCCACGAGGCACAGGCTGGTTAGGGATGAGATAAAGCAGGTCCCCCTAGAGGGTCCTGGGTGCACGGTCCATCAATGGGGGCCGGGAGATGGAGACCCTGCCCGGGTGTTCAAAAAATTGCCCATATCTTGGGTGAAGTAGCTCGGGGCCCACGTGACGTTTCGGCGGAGTAGTGCCTTCTTCAGACTGGCCCGGCTTAATGTGACTCTGTCAGGTACGACCTTTCTTTTTCCTTTTATACAGGTTTTCAACAAGTAAGTATTTCTTTGTTTTAATTTTTTCCTTTTTCCTTTTCTTTACAGGTTTTTTCTTTAAGTTTTTCTCTGTTTCCTTTCTTTACAGGTTTTTTCCTTAAGTGTTTCTCTCTTTCCTTTTATACAGGTTCTGGCGGCAGGTAAGTATTTTTTTATTATTTTTTACAGGTAAGTACTTTTTTTATTTAATTTTTTCTCTAGGGTGTTTTCCCTTAGGGTTTTTTTTCTTTTCAAGGTTTAAGTTTCAGACCCCCCCCTGGTTAGGGTTAGGGTCTGGACCTCAGGCAGGGGCATCTCCCACCCCCACGAGGCACAGGCTGGTTAGGGATGAGATAAAGCAGGTCCCCCTAGAGGGTCCTGGGTGCACGGTCCATCAATGGGGGCCGGGAGATGGAGACCCTGCCCGGGTGTTCAAAAAATTGCCCATATCTTGGGTGAAGTAGCTCGGGGCCCACGTGACGTTTCGGCGGAGTAGTGCCTTCTTCAGACTGGCCCGGCTTAATGTGACTCTGTCAGGTACGACCTTTCTTTTTCCTTTTATACAGGTTTTCAACAAGTAAGTATTTCTTTGTTTTAATTTTTTCCTTTTTCCTTTTCTTTACAGGTTTTTTCTTTAAGTTTTTCTCTGTTTCCTTTCTTTACAGGTTTTTTTCCTTAAGTGTTTCTCTCTTTCCTTTTATACAGGTTCTGGCGGCAGGTAAGTATTTTTTTATTATTTTTTACAGGTAAGTACTTTTTTTATTTAATTTTTTCTCTAGGGTGTTTTCCCTTAGGGTTTTTTTTCCTTTCAAGGTTTAAGTTTCAGACCCCCCCCTGGTTAGGGTTAGGGTCTGGACCTCAGGCAGGGGCATCTCCCACCCCCACGAGGCACAGGCTGGTTAGGGATGAGATAAAGCAGGTCCCCCTAGAGGGTCCTGGGTGCACGGTCCATCAATGGGGGCCGGGAGATGGAGACCCTGCCCGGGTGTTCAAAAAATTGCCCATATCTTGGGTGAAGTAGCTCGGGGCCCACGTGACGTTTCGGCGGAGTAGTGCCTTCTTCAGACTGGCCCGGCTTAATGTGACTCTGTCAGGTACGACCTTTCTTTTTCCTTTTATACAGGTTTTCAACAAGTAAGTATTTCTTTGTTTTAATTTTTTCCTTTTTCCTTTTCTTTACAGGTTTTTTCTTTAAGTTTTTCTCTGTTTCCTTTCTTTACAGGTTTTTTTCCTTAAGTGTTTCTCTCTTTCCTTTTATACAGGTTCTGGCGGCAGGTAAGTATTTTTTTATTATTTTTTACAGGTAAGTACTTTTTTTATTTAATTTTTTCTCTAGGGTGTTTTCCCTTAGGGTTTTTTTTCCTTTCAAGGTTTAAGTTTCAGACCCCCCCCTGGTTAGGGTTAGGGTCTGGACCTCAGGCAGGGGCATCTCCCACCCCCACGAGGCACAGGCTGGTTAGGGATGAGATAAAGCAGGTCCCCCTAGAGGGTCCTGGGTGCACGGTCCATCAATGGGGGCCGGGAGATGGAGACCCTGCCCGGGTGTTCAAAAAATTGCCCATATCTTGGGTGAAGTAGCTCGGGGCCCACGTGACGTTTCGGCGGAGTAGTGCCTTCTTCAGACTGGCCCGGCTTAATGTGACTCTGTCAGGTACGACCTTTCTTTTTCCTTTTATACAGGTTTTCAACAAGTAAGTATTTCTTTGTTTTAATTTTTTCCTTTTTCCTTTTCTTTACAGGTTTTTTCTTTAAGTTTTTCTCTGTTTCCTTTCTTTACAGGTTTTTTCCTTAAGTGTTTCTCTCTTTCCTTTTATACAGGTTCTGGCGGCAGGTAAGTATTTTTTTATTATTTTTTACAGGTAAGTACTTTTTTTATTTAATTTTTTCTCTAGGGTGTTTTCCCTTAGGGTTTTTTTTCCTTTCAAGGTTTAAGTTTCAGACCCCCCCCTGGTTAGGGTTAGGGTCTGGACCTCAGGCAGGGGCATCTCCCACCCCCACGAGGCACAGGCTGGTTAGGGATGAGATAAAGCAGGTCCCCCTAGAGGGTCCTGGGTGCACGGTCCATCAATGGGGGCCGGGAGATGGAGACCCTGCCCGGGTGTTCAAAAAATTGCCCATATCTTGGGTGAAGTAGCTCGGGGCCCACGTGACGTTTCGGCGGAGTAGTGCCTTCTTCAGACTGGCCCGGCTTAATGTGACTCTGTCAGGTACGACCTTTCTTTTTCCTTTTATACAGGTTTTCAACAAGTAAGTATTTCTTTGTTTTAATTTTTTCCTTTTTCCTTTTCTTTACAGGTTTTTTCTTTAAGTTTTTCTCTGTTTCCTTTCTTTACAGGTTTTTTTCCTTAAGTGTTTCTCTCTTTCCTTTTATACAGGTTCTGGCGGCAGGTAAGTATTTTTTTATTATTTTTTACAGGTAAGTACTTTTTTTATTTAATTTTTTCTCTAGGGTGTTTTCCCTTAGGGTTTTTTTTCCTTTCAAGGTTTAAGTTTCAGACCCCCCCCTGGTTAGGGTTAGGGTCTGGACCTCAGGCAGGGGCATCTCCCACCCCCACGAGGCACAGGCTGGTTAGGGATGAGATAAAGCAGGTCCCCCTAGAGGGTCCTGGGTGCACGGTCCATCAATGGGGGCCGGGAGATGGAGACCCTGCCCGGGTGTTCAAAAAATTGCCCATATCTTGGGTGAAGTAGCTCGGGGCCCACGTGACGTTTCGGCGGAGTAGTGCCTTCTTCAGACTGGCCCGGCTTAATGTGACTCTGTCAGGTACGACCTTTCTTTTTCCTTTTATACAGGTTTTCAACAAGTAAGTATTTCTTTGTTTTAATTTTTTCCTTTTTCCTTTTCTTTACAGGTTTTTTCTTTAAGTTTTTCTCTGTTTCCTTTCTTTACAGGTTTTTTCCTTAAGTGTTTCTCTCTTTCCTTTTATACAGGTTCTGGCGGCAGGTAAGTATTTTTTTATTATTTTTTACAGGTAAGTACTTTTTTTATTTAATTTTTTCTCTAGGGTGTTTTCCCTTAGGGTTTTTTTTCCTTTCAAGGTTTAAGTTTCAGACCCCCCCCTGGTTAGGGTTAGGGTCTGGACCTCAGGCAGGGGCATCTCCCACCCCCACGAGGCACAGGCTGGTTAGGGATGAGATAAAGCAGGTCCCCCTAGAGGGTCCTGGGTGCACGGTCCATCAATGGGGGCCGGGAGATGGAGACCCTGCCCGGGTGTTCAAAAAATTGCCCATATCTTGGGTGAAGTAGCTCGGGGCCCACGTGACGTTTCGGCGGAGTAGTGCCTTCTTCAGACTGGCCCGGCTTAATGTGACTCTGTCAGGTACGACCTTTCTTTTTCCTTTTATACAGGTTTTCAACAAGTAAGTATTTCTTTGTTTTAATTTTTTCCTTTTTCCTTTTCTTTACAGGTTTTTTCTTTAAGTTTTTCTCTGTTTCCTTTCTTTACAGGTTTTTTTCCTTAAGTGTTTCTCTCTTTCCTTTTATACAGGTTCTGGCGGCAGGTAAGTATTTTTTTATTATTTTTTACAGGTAAGTACTTTTTTTATTTAATTTTTTCTCTAGGGTGTTTTCCCTTAGGGTTTTTTTTCCTTTCAAGGTTTAAGTTTCAGACCCCCCCCTGGTTAGGGTTAGGGTCTGGACCTCAGGCAGGGGCATCTCCCACCCCCACGAGGCACAGGCTGGTTAGGGATGAGATAAAGCAGGTCCCCCTAGAGGGTCCTGGGTGCACGGTCCATCAATGGGGGCCGGGAGATGGAGACCCTGCCCGGGTGTTCAAAAAATTGCCCATATCTTGGGTGAAGTAGCTCGGGGCCCACGTGACGTTTCGGCGGAGTAGTGCCTTCTTCAGACTGGCCCGGCTTAATGTGACTCTGTCAGGTACGACCTTTCTTTTTCCTTTTATA